>NC_140199.1:12892324-13492324 GCF_965226575.1 Pagrus pagrus
GTATCTCAAAATATTAGAATATTACATAAGCCCAATCAAAAACAGGATTTATAATTCAGAAATGTCGACCTTCTTCAAAGTATGTTAATTTATGCACTCAATACTTGGTCGGGGCTCCTTTCGCACAAATTACCGCATCAATGCGGCGTAGCATGGAGGCAATCAGCCTGTGGCACTGCTGAGGTGTTATGGAAGCCCAGGGTGCTTTGACAGCAGCCTTCAGCTCATCTGTATTGTTGGGTCTGGTGTCTCTTGTCTTGCTCTTGACAATACCACATAAATTCTCTAATTCTAATAAATTGCCAATCAAGCACAGTAACAACATTAGTCAGCAAACCGGTTACTAGTAGTTTTGTCACTGTGGGTAGGTGCCAAGTCCTGCTGGAAAAAGAAAAAATCAGCGTCTCCATACTGTATGGATGACACTTGAAGAAGGGGGTCCTATAGTAGACCTATAGTCCCCTGAAATCTTTTGCAAATGAGCTGTGTTTAACCAGCAATGGTATTACAAAGTCTTCCAGAGCCCATGTAGTAATATCCTTCAACAGTCATGTGTTTCGCAAAGTGGTGAACCTCGCACCATTCTTACATAGCTCACAGAGCTTTGCCTTGGCCTTTTTTAACAAAGGCCATTTACACTGTAAACTAGAAATACACCGTATACTACGCCCAAGTTAAGTCTTCTTTGCCTTTCTCCTTTTATCTCCAAGGCTTTATCTCATTTGCCCTCTTTGATAAATTTCTGCAACAGAGAAATGTAAAAAAAAAAAAAAAATGCTTTTTTGAATGCTTGGTTTAATTAAATTTTAACAATATATGGAGAAAAACAGAGATATTATGATTTGGCCATGCCACGCAGGTGAGAATTCCAGCCTTTCAATTTTTTAAACTGTGTGTTTAAGTGTGTGTGTGTGTTCTGTGTGTCTCCAGGGCAGAGGAAGTAAGGGACACAGCTGTCTAAAATCACCATTGGGACAGAGAATAACCTGGGGTCTGCCTGGCCACACACGCGCTCATACAAACACACACACATACTGAGTTCATGGAGGAAGCGTGGTGTACAGTAGAGCCTTGGGGTCAGAACTCACTGGCCTTAAATTACATTTCTCAACATGACAGAACAGAAGTAGAGTGGAATTATTGTTTCACTCTGGATTTGGCCTGGGTGTTAAGGTGCCCTGTGGCACTACGCTGCACTACTTTGCTGTGTTCTCCTTCTATCACACAAACACATACACACATACCCTGCTAAATACCCAAGTCAATAAAACATTTCAAGTTTTGAGTCTAGAAATCTTGCAAAAGGTAAGAAAATAATTATTTTACTTTCTTCACTTGTTTAAAACACAGTTGTGAATCATTGTAGGAGATGGGAACAATGTAATGTTTTTTGTTGCTGTTATTTTACTTGTTCAGAAAAATATTGCACTTAAAAAGTAACTATAATTAAAAAAAATGGCATGCATGAATACAAGCATAACCACTGCTCATATTACTAAATATTCAATATTATTATGATTATATATTATGTGCAGTATGTATGGGAGTGTAGCCAAGTGTACGTCTGTAATGAAGTCTGTTTCACATACACAGTTCTAGCTTTTGGATATTAGTGCAACTGAAATAATGACATAGTTAGCACATGTATGTTTGAGAAATAGATATTTCTTATATTCACAACACCGTGCAAAGACTTACTAACAAGTCTGAAGTCTCTCAAATTCACTGCATAAATTAATTAGTGTGACTTGGTCTTTATTATTGCAACTAATTGTAGCATAATTACATTTTTCTGACTAAATATAAATCTTGTTTTGCTTCTTGGCAGACAATGTGTGTATTTGTATGCACGAATGTAAGTCAGTCTGTAAGTACAGTATGTATATTGCCCTACAAAGCGCACTAACTTTATACTATAATATTGAACTTGTATTTGAACTTGAATTGTCTAAGTTCAGCTGCAGCTAATGAGGTCTGTGACAGCAAATTGTTAATGATGAAGTTTCAGTTCAGTTTTTCTGTAAATCCTGTATTTTATCTTATTTCAGGACAATCTGATCAATCAGGGAATCTTCATGTGTTTTATCAGCTAACCCAACTGTAACACCCTTTAATGAAAGGTTGGATATCACAGTGCTAGCACTAACTAGCTAGACAGGACAGTGGAGTACACAAACATTGGTTTACAGACAGCTCATCCCCTTTTCTCTCTCTTATATTTTAGGGGTTACAACCATAGCACGTTACATAGCACATGTAGCTAACCCATAATTTATATACTTATTTATAGCAATTATCACAACAATTTAAATGTTTATCAACCCAGTTTGATGGTTATTTATTTATATAAAGACAGAGAACAGATAACATAAGAGAAATGAACTCATTCTTAAAATAGCTTTATATACATTATCCAAAAAACTAAATATATTAGGCCGTTTTAATAGGTTATACCTAAAAAAAATCATAATTGAGGATTACTTGAGTTTTTCTAATTACAAGTCTATTAAAACTTTTTAAACACAGACAATGAAACAATTAAATACAGATATAATGCAATAAGAAATAAAATTAGATTTAAGATTTCCTCAGGATGAAGACAACAGGATTGTAGTTACAGCACCTTGTCTTTGCACTTCCTATCTTTTGAAGGTAATGCAAAGGCAGAGTGCAGTATCTGCATTTTTAGGGTCATAGGTCAAGTGATTGTTCATGATTCATAAGCCATCAAAATAACTTAGGGAATACATATGCCTTTGTAGGACAGTATATTTGTGTGTATCCACTGTATGTGCATACCAGTTTGTTTTTTGTTTTTTTTGTTTTTTTATAGTTTGATTCTTCATTTTATTTTATTTGTTATGTTCTATTTGTTCTAATGTGTAATTATTTTGGATGCTCATATGCATATTCTATATGCATGTTTTTGGGTGCACAAAAAAATCAATTCCCATGTTTCCATTTGCCTGCAAACATATAATTGAAGGTATAACCCAATAAGGATAGTTGTCATCATTTTTTCATTCCCACTTTAAAATACTGTCCTTCATTACGCCATCACTGACGATGATGATTAAAGGAATGATAACAGAATAAATGAATGTTTAACAAATGAACAACACTATCGAATTCCCCACGCTCTGTTTTGCATTGTGGAAGTGTATTTTTAATAGATAGTTCATAAACTGAAGAAATCCAACTCCTATAATGATATACTGGTTATTAATTGCTGTCGTACTGCACCATTTTATTTCTAGTATTCAGAGTTTCTTACTTGGGTAGTTTTCATTACAGTGTCCTCAAGGCTTATGGCTCCAAATATATTTTTACAGCCATCTGCGCCAGTTGGCTATTCTTAATCGCTGCACTGTGTGTGCATGTGTGCTTCTGTCTGAGTGTGTATATGTGATTTTACCAACCCTACATACTGCAATGGATAAAGAGAGTCATCAGCAACACTTGGCACAGGCACTGTGCCTCTGTGGTATACACTGTGATGCCAACATAAATGGCAATGGAGAAGTCTAAATGTCACTCATGCACACACAGACACACATGCAGAGTTTTGAGGGATAAGTCTTAATGCAGTAGCATGGGCTCCTTGGCACAGACTGCTAGCCAGACTGGTATGTGGTCTGGGGTAAGTGGGGAGGCGTTGGCTGAGCTGACACATTACCAGACGTGACATACTGCACTCTATTCTCTCCTTCTCTGACTGTTGTTCTGTCTCTGAGCTGTGTAATCATCTCTGTCCACAGACTGTTTTATAATAATCATAATAAGTGCTTTACATGGTGAGTAAAAATGTTAGCAAAAGAAGTTACACCAGAAAGATGTGATCAAAAGTAGAGCGTCTCCAGACACTGAAACTTAAAATAAAGCAGCATTGTAGTCTCATCCTGGCTTGGATGGTATCCCCAACCCTAACCCTTCATATATCCTACAAAAAGGACACAATCTGTAAAATATACTGTATAATTAAAGGTTCTGTCCGACATATGAGTTCTTTCAAAGTTCTCTTGAGGTAGAGTACAAGATTTTTCAGGTTTAGCCCAAAACCTTTCCTGGTGAATCAACACCACATTTGGTTATGCATAGGTCTTCATGCCTTCCAAAATGACATGAATTAGTCATCCCAGAAAAATGATTTATATGACTGTTCTGCCACCACTATGGTCAAGGTCTGGTTGATGTCGAGTGACTCATTAAAGGTCTATTGCTTTCAGGAAGTTTGAGTTCCTGGTAATGGGCAGTACTTCTCAGCCTATGGAAACAGTGGTATATAGTCTCCCGTTGCTTTCAGGGTAGCGCTGTCTGAGAAAGTCTGAGAAAATAACCGCTGATGACGTGACCAGGGTTACCTTGGCAGAGTTGGAAGACATGAGAATAAACCTGTTGTCTCACTGCAACCTGGTTCTCTGACCCTATACACTTGTGAGTTTGACACTGGAGGTACTCCCCGGACATCACTTCTAATGCAGTAGTATAAAGAGCAAAAAGCTTGAGTTGGGGGTGTTTGGGGTAGTTGGATGGGTCATTTACTGGACTTTCCCCCAGGAGACCAGAGTCTGTGTGCCGTGTGTGACCAAGTGTCCAGATTGATTAGTTGTGAAGTTATGCTGAATATGAAAGTTAATGTATGTAAATGATTTAACACAATGTGACTCACATCACTTACATTACGTAAGTAACATGAATGTTGTTCTTTTAACCCAAAGTATGATTTTCGTTTCTTTCCAGGATTTGTTGTTTGAGATGATGATAAAATACATTTTCCTGGCGCTTCACCAGCTTCATGTTTACTAACTAATTGACTGAGGCTGTAAACTTCAACGAGGTGGCCATTCCCTCCCTGTTCCCTCTGGCCAACTCGACTTCTTCGGCATTTTGGACATACCACCCGAGCTGTCACTTCTTTGCACTAAAACAATTAAAATTATGTCTATATGTTATGCTCCTTTGAGACTCCAGTTGGATCATTTTCAGCTGTAACTAAGTAAGAAGCTCAGGTCTGAAATTTGGGAGTACCAGGCGGGTTCAGTCAGGTCAGGTCTGGCAGACACTAGTAAACCTCTACCTTGTAAAAGTCAGGATATCTTGGCCTCATTGATTTGACTTATTCTTTCCTTAATCTGTGCATGGCCACAAACTTTATAGAAGTTTAACAATCAATTGTACCTCTTTAAACTTCAAATTAAAACAAAATTGTCCTTGAGGCAACATCTTACGCTCATCTCTGGATTGCATTTCCTCAGAAATAATGTACATCCTCTCATGTTTAACCAGTAGAGAATGAAATGATGAAAGGTTGACTTTGAAGAAGTACATCCATTGGACACCAACAACAGAAAGAACAGACTTTTGTTTTATGTATGAAGCTGTGATGGCCAATTTTGGGGGCATAACTGAGAATATATTTAAGATATTATAAATAATCTACTAACAATACCACATGGCCAAATCTGAGCCAGCTCCCCTTGGTTGGAACAAAGTGATAGAACCAGTCAGGGGTCCAATGACTGTTGATCTGAGAGCTTGTCTCTCTATGATTGTCTCTCTTGCTTTTGCTCTGTCCCCCCTGACCAGCCTCCCTCTCTCAGATGAATTAGTTATATTAGAGGGATATAGTGTTTGGCATGAGGGAGCTGTTACCCACACTCTGTGATGCATGTGCCAGTTTAGCCAAGGTCCTTTCTGCCTCTCCATTCAAGCCCAGCCTGGCGGGCCATGCAGGATGCCAGGCTCAGCCAGCCTGGCTTCACTCCCAGCTTGGCCAATGGATGACAGAGGGCTACCAGGGATGACTGGAGACAGATAGAGAGGGAGGGAGAGGAGAGGAGAGCTAAAAATGTGTAGACTGGAAAGAGAAGAGGAAGCCAGGGATAGAACTAGAGAGGGGGGAGGACAGAAAGACAGAAGGATTGGAGAAGAACTTGCATACAATCTTGAAAGTGAAAAGTGAAGTGACCTATTTTTAAAAAGTACAGAGTGGAAATCAGGAAATGCAAGTGACCATAAGTGATGTGTTCTTTGGGCCTAGCGTCATCATAAAGCTGTCTCTATCAGTCAAATGGAGACTGTTCAAAGCAATGACACAATCAGCCACTTGTTTAAATGTCTGAAACAATGTAGTTCAGCAAATCATATGAGGAAGGAGGTAAAGCTGGATGGCTGGGTGAACAAAGAATGAGTCGTCCTGAAATATGGTAGCTACGTGTTTCCCTTCAAGATAAATGGTTCATTATTTGTTAGCATGTTAGCGTGCTGACATTAGAATTAATGTCAAAGTTCTGCTTGCTTACGTACAGTCTCACAAGGCTTCGCTGTAGACTCGCAGATCTAACCTTAAAGATCCAGTGTGGAGGATCTAGTGGCATTTGGCCTTGTGGTTGCAGATTGCAACCGACTGAACACCCCTTGTCTCACTCTTCCCTACGGCGAAAAACGTGGAAAAATGTGAGAGGCCCTCTCCGGAGCTGATGTTTGGTTTGTCTGTTGTGAGCCACTGTGGGAACATGCTGCAACATGGCAGACTCGATGGAAGACGACCCACTCCCTCTGTAGATATTAAA
Source organism: Pagrus pagrus (assembly GCF_965226575.1). Taxonomy (NCBI): domain Eukaryota; kingdom Metazoa; phylum Chordata; class Actinopteri; order Spariformes; family Sparidae; genus Pagrus; species Pagrus pagrus. Next base: position 12,898,897 of record NC_140199.1, read on the forward strand.
AAACAATAATATAAGGTAACAAAAACACGATGGTTCATAGTTTCAGGATATCCTCCTAAATTCTACACACTTCATCAAAACTTCATCTTATCTGTGTACAAGTTCTGCTTTTAAGGTCTGGTTCATGTCTTTTGAGTGATTTACCTACATGGAAGTACAACGTAAATCTCTCGAGTGCTCCTTAACATCCACATTGAAGCCAAAACACATCACTTCCCTCACCAGATGCATAAACACCTGGCTGTGTAGGTTTTTTATACCACGCACATAACCTTCAATCAGTTACTCGCAGGGCTTTTAATATAAAAGCGGGAACAGTCAAAGTGATTACACATTTAAAAAACATTGTACTGAAGAATTCCTGTGTATTTGTATGACATTTCAATTGATTAAGCACGAGTGTAAGACAAGCTTTAACATCAGGGAAACAATTTGCTCATTGAAAATGTCTTGCTGATTAGGCCATGCAAATTCTTTTGATTTTTTTTAAATAGTGGCTAGAACATGATTCAGTTTCCCTCTCACTTTGTCTTACAATATACAATAAGACATGCTTTTGAAGCCCTGAGCTGTTTCTGTCGCTGTGGACAAACGTTCTCACCCCTGTCACTGTTCAAACCTCTCCAAGTGCAGCCATATGTGTACTGCCATTGTTGAGGAATCAGAATTATTCGGCCAGTTGTGTTGGAGGGCATAATATTTCAGCATGCAGGAGCAGGAAAAAACGTCTAACATGTTCTGACACCTAAGAAGCAGTGAGTTAGAAGCTGCCCTGCTGACGTCGAGGGCTTCCAGCGAGGCATTAATGCCATCGCCTTTAACTTTCACCTCTCGCCTGACTAGCCATGAGGATCACTGCCATAACAAGACGGCTACATTGAACTCCAGCCAAGAATATTAATATTTTTCACATACCAAAAAGGGCAATTGAGAATTAATTGTTTGGTGTGAGAGTTCAGGAGTATTTGGGTTTAAAGCAGGAGCTGTAATGAAGGGATTACAGGAGGGGTATCATGTTTGTTTTTCTGTTTTTGTTGCTCCAAATGGCCAGCATCTGCCAGTCTGGGAAAGCAAAAAAGTTGTTGGAGACTTCTGACCATATTTTCAGAGTGGTTCATCCAAGAGTTAGAAAGACAAACAGTGTTAGTGATTAATGAGAGGCGGGAGGGGGCACTGCGACGGAGGAAGAGTCCAAGTTAATTATCGTGCCATAAGTGCTGCTTTCAACTTTACACACAAGTCTGAAAATACTGTGTGTGTGCCTGCACTGTACTGCACTGTTTATGTGAATGTGTGTGCACGTACATGGGCGATGTCACATTACTCGCCTGGCAATGGGTAGCACCAGGGCTGGGCCTGGGAAGCACACTGTAAAAAAAAAAAAATGCTGCCCAGTGTCATATCCGTGTTAAAATATTTTTTTCCTGATATTAAATTGAGATATTTCTATCTCTGAATATATTTCTGGAATTGTGTCATATTTGACATAAGACAGAATATTCTAACAGATCACTCCCCGAATAAAAAAAAATCACTTGACTCAAAGAGGAAATTAAATTGTAGGTATGGATTCATTTTAATTTTTTTTAATTTATTTATTTATTTATAAAGCATAGAATGACTCAATTCTGGATAAATCTGTGCCGTAGTGGAGGATGCATGTGTCGCTCTGTAGTATAAGAAGGAGGTGTGTGAAAGGAAGGAGGCTAGGTTTTGGAAAAACTGCTACTATGAGGAGGTGTGGACAGGAGAGAAAGCCTGTGTTTAGTAGGAAGCTGGGAATCCATCCAGCTCCTGCTTAGTAATGGAAAACTGGACTTTGGACAAGGTTGGAACTTAAGAGGGGATAACATGACATTTTGTGCAGCACTATGGTCATCAAAAGGCTGCCAAATAATTTTTACTCTCAGATATTTAATATGCTGTAGCGCACTTGACTTTAAGATGGCATTCTATGCCAGTACATGAAAAATCCACCATCAGCTAAGAGATTTATGGTTGGTAGTGAATTTTATTGATAACTGTAGTGAAATGTAGACTATTTGGTCATATTGTCAACATATTTCTAATTATACAGCAAAAGACAACATTTTGTATGTATTTAAAAAATGCTTTTTGTGGTATTTTATTGGGCGTGTTTTAAATACTTTGTCAAAGCAAATCAAGATTGATTGATTGATTGATTTTATAAGTGGAGACTGGACTATTCTATTGAACATAGTGTGACTTACCTGTCAAGAAGGCTTTCCCGCTCTTTGCTATGTTCAGACAGTAGTGGAAGTAGTGTCCTTTACCTAAATGTACAATATGCAATTTATTTTGCTTTTTTTTAAGAAAACAAAACAGAAGATGTTTTGCCAAGTGTTCTGTGGGCAGGGTGGGGCAGAACCGGGGCCAGCCAGCTAGCTCTGGATGAGAGGGCCAGACCTTCAGGAGGAGTGAACACCCAGAGTCATGTCAGACTCTGCTCTGATGCAGAGACGTTTACTGACAGGAGAGCTTAGAGGTTACTTTAAAACTTCTGGGAAAAAAAAGTGGATTTATCTTCACTGCACTTCACCAACCAGACAGCAGCCATGAAAAAGCAGCGTTATAGAAAGGAGAAGAGGAAAACGAAAAGAGAACTGGACTCTGGTGAGTGCTGAGTTCTGTGAGAGGTTGACCTAAATTCAAACACACAGATACACACACCCCTCAGCGCGAGCTGCTGCTGGCTAGCTTCCGGCTTATGTACAGTAAAGTAAGCGGGCCAATAAAGACTTGCACAAGCAACATTTACTGCTCCACTTGAATGTACAGTATACTTGACTCACTGACCATTTTTTTTCCAACCTCAGGTGCCTCACCGTCGTTCTATCCCCTCTAACTTGTCTTCCTGTCTTTACCAGCTCTGTTACATCAACACGTTGAACGGTGCCGTGGCTCGTGTGATCCCATCACAAGATGTTTATCATCATGTCTTTATATGCTCCACTCATCTATTCTCTCGATTCCTCAGCCTTTTCTTTTTTCTTTTCTCCTCCCCAGCCTCTTACCTCTCTCAGTACTGCGCCTTCTTTGTGTCCTCACTTGTTATTCCTTTCTCGATTCCTTTACGCACTAGGTTCTTACTGATCTCTCAATTAGCTTATACATTTGCAAGAAATTGATACACTCACAAGTATTATCTGAAATATCAGACCATCATTAGTTTCAAACCATATTTAAATGCTTAAATACTTCACACATGACCTCTTTATTACAGTGGGGGAAAGAAAAACCTTGATACAGTGGTTTGGTATTATTTCATGTAGTATCATTCATACGACGATAGCTTTGATACCACTACGCTGAATGGACTCTTAAGAAGGCCGAGCGTTTTCTTCATGTAACCGTGTGTGTATGCGTCCACATCCTTTTTTAATTCCACCCTCACTTCATTGAAGATAAATGTCTTGATTTGGTGTGTGTGTGAGTGTGTGTGTGCTGGAGATGTCCTCAGTACTCAGCAGGGAACCGTTCCATTAAACTTGGCGAGAGGTTTTCATGGGGCTCTTGTTCACCCTGCGCTCGTTTGGCTCTTGATCTCACTGTGCGACGAACACTCGCACCGCATTAAATGAACGGCCCAGGTCCCCACTGCCTACAGAGCATACGGAGATGACTAGGTAAAAAAAAAATGTAAAAACACAGACTCCCCAGGCTGCTGCATAAAGCAGACTTCAGAGGGGAAACTTTTTTTTAAACTTTTTTAACTGCATGGTGTAAAATTACAGCGACGATAAAAGGAAAATGTTAAGTTTTGTTTAAAGGAATGTGTGAGGTCTATGGGGAATAAGTTATTCAGGTGCATGTACAGTACATGTATGAGTAGTGTTTGGTTTAAAAAATTTAATTGGAAATGCTAATAACGTAGTTTACGTTTCATAACCTGAGGTGGCAGAGACACCCTCAGGACAGGAGACAGTAGAAACTGTTTGGAAAAGGGCACTCAGGAAAATACTTGGCAGATTATTGAACCATCTGTCTATCAAAGTCTATCTCAGACTAACTTTAACCATTCAGATCAACAGTGGGAGAGCCCTTCTGTTCGTGCTTGTTAATAAATCTTACCGAAGCCAGTCAAGAGAAGAGCAAAAACATATTTTCCAGTGAGAAAAACCCTCAGTGGCGTTCTTTCAATGAAATATATTCTCCAGTTGTCTCCACTGTTGTTTTTAAATGAACAGTTGCTTCTCTCGCTGGTCATCCTTAGATGCCTTAGAGAGCTGAAGTCACACCCGTTCCAGTGGACCCAATGGGACCTTATTTTGGAAAAAATTTGTATAGTATTGAGCGGAGAGGGATGCATTTTTTTTTTTTTTTTAATTGTGCCATGAATCACACATGTGATGTTTGTCAATTGAAAAGATAAAAGTCAAGAAAGTCGCAGTTTGTCGTAAACAAGTAAAATATCATCTTGTTTTGTGAGAAACGCTCGGTGAACTACATCGTCTCACTACTTTCTCAAGATTAAAAATGATCTTGAAATTGACAAACATTATATCTGTAGTCCATGGCAACTTCAAACGGTATAAAAAAAATAATTTGTCCCTCTCTATTCACTACCATACAACGTTTTTCCATTTTTAAGGTCCATTGGAAGAGGTGTGACTTCCGCACCTATTAGTTCCTCAAAGGATGCTGATTGGTCCAACCCCTGTGTGCTCAGCCACAAGTGCTGAAGCCTAGCAAGATGGCCATCACTCCCACATGTTTCATCCTGGATGTTTAACTAATTCAAAACTAAGTGGTTTAATGAACTGCTAGAGATGTATGTAAGCCTTGAAGTAAAGCAATGTACAAAACCCAGGTAATTTTTGAACGTAGGCTTACCAGTGGCTAGTTAAAATCAAGAGATTCCCCCGCCAACACCCTTATGCCAGGCACCACAGGATACCCCAAGTGTCCAAGCCTCGATGGGTCAGAGCCAAGTCCGATCCACAGTGGGGCTTCCAGGGATTGGACTTTATCCAGCACGTCCCGCTGGTTGGAATCTGGAATGTGGCCACCTGGGCGACGCCACCACCACTAGAGAAGGCCATTGCCAAAAGGTACCTGGTCAAACAGTGTTTGGTTGGGTGGTGCTGTCAAGATGATCAATGTTATTCCAGCTGTTAGTGTTTTTGATGTGGCTGATCAGTATATTTTGCAATTATGATCTGCAATACAGGAAGAGATATTTTTAATAGATTTTTTATCATCTGTTCATACAATCAGTCATTCTAGTCTCTACGCTCGATGTTCTCAGCCACAATGCTACTCTGAGCACGGAGCTCAGACGCATTTTCCCACTGGCGCTCTTTTAATTATGTCATCTTGTTGTGTCCTCTACTTCTGCAAATGTTTAATGGCAGCCGACTGGAGAATTGGCACCGCAGACAGCTTATCGTAATGCTCTCAACTCCTGCTATTTGCATAACAGTTGAGGATTAAATTTGCATTTTCTTTTGTCAGTTTAACAAAAATTTGGCTAAAATTTGTGCTACATTCAGATGGAAACCCAACAAACGCATGTTTTATAGCACAAAATATAACATACATTTATATAATACAATACAATAGAAGACAACAAACCTCTGAAAAACCTCACCATATGAGGTGAGCTGACTCATATGTGTGTTTGCATGGACATCTAAGTGTCCTGTAGGCCCAATTAATATCAGCTTACATGTTGTTTTGTCTGCTGCCAGTTTACCTTCCTATCTTCACCCTGACAGGTCCCTACCTTTCACCCAGGGCAGCATCGTTTTATTTTTTGCCCTGCTCTGTGATGAGCTGCTCTGGGATCACTGTCTCTGCTCCAGGCTGTGTTTGAGCCTCTGTGGAGGTGGAGGCGGTCAGTTACCGACCTGATGCCATGAGCACCTTGTACACGTTGGTGTGTGCCACAAATCATGTTCATGCATTTGCAGGTGAAGTGACAGTCATGTCTTTGAGGTGATGTCAGCTCACCTCTGCTAGAATTGGTTTGGACATGCATGGAACGTAACAGGTGGGTTTGTAATGTTTCGAATGTAAATACTTTTTATTTCAAGCTTGCTTTGTACTTAACCCGCGCTTGTCACTGAGTGTGCCGTGGGAGGGTTTGCATATGTTTTCGAGCACATATAGTGTTATATATGTGTGTGTGTGTGTGCATTTGTGTGCACACTCCAGGCTTGTGTGTGTGTGTGTGTGTGTGTGTGTGTTGTAGGTGTGTTGACACTGCTCCCTGTCAAAGGCGATTTGAGGCCAGTTCAGTCACTGTCAGGGCCGAGGCCAACTGGGTTGTGGGGCGTCTGTGTTTATCAGCTCTGTTAGATCCTGTCATCCACCAGGCTCAGAGCAGAGCACAGGGGACCGATCATCATCTCCTCCAGCAGGTAAAGAACATTGAAGTGACAGGAAAGGACCTCCAAGCACATGCACAGACACTTGAAGAAAAAAAAAAAACATCCTAACTGTTGGCTAATCCGAGCTTCCAACCTTCAGGTGTGGGGGAAAGGTGTTTTGGTGAGTATTAGAGTCAGTCCCAGGTCTAATCAGGGGACCGGTTTTCTTTAAGAAGCTTAATGTCCAAAGGTTTTTGTCAAGAATAGAGTTGCTAAATTTAGCTGTTTAGTCAAATATTCAAATGTTGAAGTTAGAATAGAATCAAACTATAAAATAAGCAATAGAACTGAACAAAGTGTAGCAAAGAAGCACTAGATTAATGAGAAAATGGAAAAATAAGTTATATTCCCAAGGAAGACATACAGTTATGTACAGTATACACACTCTGATGTGTGCAATATCTGTGTATTGTAAAGTAAGTGACAAGTTGTAGTACAAAAAGAAAACTATGGTTATAGTGGGAGTAAGTGAACCAGTATAACATAAAATGTTCCATGTTAAAAAAAAGTAGTCATGTGTCCAGTGGAGTGAGTAGGTTGAAGATGAGTTCAGGAGTCTCACAGCCTGAGAGTAGAAGCTGCTCTCTAGTCTGTTAGTACGGCGATGGATACAGGATTTTGCTCCCTCGTCCACTCCAACTTCCTTACGCGCTACGTTTTTGGTATTGTTTGCTTTATTAAGATTTGATGTTTATATATCTGTTTGTTTTGGGGGAATTTGTTTTCCGGCAGCAGCCTCATTGTGGCTTGTTTCTTCTTTGAGAGCTCCCTCAAAAAGCAGAGCTTTTTTGTTCTGGCAAATCTAATTATATAACCATTTATACGGTGAATTCTTTGATGTGTCTCTGAATAAATATATATTAATCGCCTTCAATGTCACCTTGTAGTTATGTTTGTATCATGCGATTTTTGGAAATTCTTAAGGAAGAATGTCAGCCAGAGAAGATTCAAAGAAAAGGACAGATGATGCCGAGTCCTACTGTCTGGATGTGCAGCACCAGCTGCTACTGGAGTTCACTCCACTGGGCTGGCGTTGCACTTCCATAACACTTTTGGAGTCATTATGAACAGTTTAAAACAAAAGATCAAAGTCAATACAGCAGAACCAGAGATATCACCTTTTGTATTTCAGCCATTCTTCTTCCTTTTCAAAACAATGCAGCTTTGCCACTGGGTGACAAAATGTATCAGATTACATGCAGCTTCCTCTGGAGCCACAAAAGGCTTCGCACTACTTTTTTCACACACGCAATTGTACCTCCTAAGACCTGTATACACACCTTAACATGTAAAATTGGTGGAGTTACCCTTTAATAGTTGAAACAGAATTTGTGGTAGGAACGTTGGCCAAGTACGAATTACTCTACACAATGAAAGAAGACATGTCAAGTAAGGGTACACCATTTAGCCCTTAGCAGTGAGCAAACTTAATAACTTCCACTCCTTCTGTGCTTCAGCATCAATCAGCATCTTCCCATTTATTCACTTTTTATTATGTCTACAAAGAGAAGCTTAAATATGTATTATACACCAAACGCATCTCTTTTTCTCAGGGCCATTAAGAAATTTTAACTTCACCTCTTCCATGTAAATATTTGTAAGCAGACAAAAATGTGTTACTCGAGGTCTTTGTCAATAATTTACCCCAGAGAGGTATTCTCTTTAGCTTCTACTACAGCACAAGACTTATTTACTGCGTGCCTGATTGTACTCTTTTAGGCTATTAATTAAATCGCTGGTTGAGTTTCAGTTTGAGCAGCTCCATAGGTTGATTATATGACAGTCAAGGTTTCTACATCTCCTGGTAATATCACAGATTTGATAAGTGGAGCTCTGTGCAGCCTTTTCAAGGCTGATCCCATAGGAAATTACTCAATAATATACACCATGTGTGTGGCTACATCACTGAAATCCTAGATCCAGATAGCAAATAAGTGTTTCTAATACCTTGCAGAATATCAAAAGGCTTTGGCCTCGATGTCAACTCGACAGAAAGGGCCATTTTTCTTTCTGTTCTGTTCTGTTCTGCCTTTCATTGTTTCACACTGCCAAAGAAAGAAAGAATAAAACGGAGTTTACTCATGAATTGTTTATGACAGCGCTTTGTAGGTACAGCCCCGGCGCTCCAGTGATTTTCATAAGCTGGACCTCCAACACCATATAGTTCTTATCAACACTGTTTTTTTTTTTAAATAATTGGTCAAACCCTTGTAGAGATTAAACAGCAGACATTCTCAAACACTGGCACAATTACCGTGCGAGCTAATTTACAGGTTCTGCCCAGTTATATGTGTGGCAGTGGCTGAGGGACCTGGGGATTTAAACCGTTCCACAAGTGAGTGTTTTCTGTTAAAACAAACATCTGTTCAATGTTTTCTCATGGTGAGTTCACCCACCGGACAAAATTATCCAAAAAACAACATGCCTGTCAAATAGTTGTTGTTTTTTTATTCCCTTTGTTTCTCTGTTTCTCTCAAACTTTACTTTTTTAATAAGTATGGTAATAATTTAGATAAAAGGTACACAGACAAAACAAAGAATAAAATGAGTTAGTAGGGAAAGGAGGGAAATAGACAAAAGGGAAGGCAGACAGAGGTAGAGATGAAGTAGTGGATTTATAAATGTAGAGGGATGAAGATGCTGTGGAGCGGAGGTCAGGATAATGACTGTGGACAGGTCCAGAGGAGTAGGCCGCCATGCCTTGAGTCCCACCACTAATAGGATTAAGAAGGATGAGATTCCCCCTGGAGGACTGGACACACTCACACCAGAGAGAGATGGAGAGAGCGACATCCCTGCCTCGCCTGGCAATACACCCGCAGGACTGGGTTTAAGTGTGTGTGTGTGTGGTTGTGTTCGTGTGTGTGTGTTCGGGTGTGCACATATGTGTGTTGTACTCCTCTAAGGATGAGAAAATAAGGATCAAACTGTCCTCACAAAGATACAAAGATGAAAAAAAATCCTCTGAAGTGAGAAAATTAGGCTGGCTTGATGTGGGTTTATGTTTAAGAATAGTCTAATTGAGTTTGGTTCATTTTTCAGGATTAGTACCTTTTAATGGCTAACTCACCTAGTTGACCAGTGTCCAATGTTGAACACCGAATGAAACGCATCCACTGCATACTCAACAAGGACTGTCTTTTGGACTTTTTTCGCCAGTACCTTTTACTTGGACTATGCAGCGACGCAACTGTGCAACACTTTTTGAAGGATGGCAATGTTGGTTTGTTCGGTCACCACTTAGGTCTTGTACAGACATTCATGTGCACCAGAGAATGTTGATTGGCAAACATTAGCACGGTAACATTATAAATGAAGATGACAAACATGGTAAACACTACCTGCTGAATATCAGATTGTGAACTTAGTAGTTGTGCGCATATTAGGATGCTGACATAAACATTTAGCTTGAAGAACTGCTGTGCCTAAGGGCGCACTCACACTTGGCCCAGTTGCTCTGTACAGTGCCGAACCACGATTGTCCCTCCTCCCCAGCCCCCCGCTGGCCTGCACTCACATTGCTTCAGCCACAACCAGGCCTGAGTGTGGTTACCTCTTGTACGTACGTCATCATGTCATAGCGCGGTCGCAGCACAATGGAGAACAACAGAGTGAACATGACACTTTTTTCTGACTTAGTTTGTGTCTTTTTGATCATAAACGGCCCTCTCACATTCCTGGATTTCTTGATTTGCCAGGGTGCCAAGAAAGTGTATCGTGCTTGAGCACGGTACAGAGCGCTCGCACTAGTCAAACAAAGTGGACTATGGGGGTCAAACATACATGGGCATGGATTGCCTAGTGTGAATGCACCCTAAGTGTGGCTGTAGGTTCATAGGGGTGTTTGTTCAGACTGCAGGGATATCTGTTTTGTTTCTCGAATCTTATCTTTAAGACAGACTGTCTGCATTGTTATCGGAACAGATGTTTGTGTCCAGACTAGGGTTGATCCAGCACTGAGCTAAAACACGTATCCAGTACAGATAATCTACTTCTTAGGAGTATGAGTCTGATCAAAGTAAAATGCATCAATATTCCTATTCATGATGACGGAATGCCCTCACTGGGTAGCTGACTAAAAGTGTTTCATTAAGGTCTATGAAAGGAAATATTCTGGAAACAGTCCTTTCACTCGTGTTCAAAAAGTTCACTTCTGAGGCTGTTCTGTTCACCCACTTCTGGTGTCAGGAAAACCCACTTCCAGTTTAAGCCCGACCCATTTCTAGTATGGATACAGATAATTTAGTTGGTTGAACACATACAGATAATGGTGTACTCACTCATCCCTAGTCCAGAGATCACCAACCAGTTGCTGTGCTAACAATGTAGACATCTATATGGCAGTATGACATAGCTTTCTAACGAGGAAGCATGAGAAATGGAGATCCATCATCTCGCCCCTCCAAACAATCGTGTTGTCAAGTCACGGTGAGGCACTCCTCCATCATACCGCTACTCAGCGTCGGAGGAGGCTGGTATACATTGTGATGTTGGATTCTGCTCAGCCGCTCTGATTGACTTCTATCACTCTAGATTTGATATTGTTTTTGTGAGAAAGTGATGCAAAAGAGACTGATCTTTCAATTTGAGCATCCAGGGCATTTGGACTGAGACATACTTATCTGTAGAAATTTCGAGGGTTAGGGGTCTCGATTTGCCAAAAATCAGATTTGGGCTGCTTTGCCTGTTCATGCATGCTTCCCAGGATTCAAAACATAAGTATCATTCTTTTATATTTTAGGGTAAGACATTTCTGAAACACAAAAAAGGATTTGGCACCATCTTTCTCATCTGTTTTGTGACTGAAAAGAGAAGTGTTTGCAGCTTGTCTGTAGTTATATAGGTTCAGATTTCTTCTCCAGAGAATATTTCTGTGCAGTTATCTTTATCTTATTTACATTATTTTACTTATACTTACATACAGTATCCTACCTCCCCCTTTCTTCCCAAAACCCATTTTTCTCCCAGTATTATGTGTCTATTGTCCTCCCTTTAACCCCCCCTTTGTTTACACACTTAACGGTCCCTTGCCTTAAACTTATCCAAATAGTGACTACGTGACAACAACACAATCGTGCACGCAAACCTCTTTCTTTACTCTTCACTTGTTGTTCACCTCCTTAAACCAGAGGCAGGCGAGGAGAAAGAAAGGCCTCCGTGTGATGGCGAGTGATGGTGACACAGAGCGCTGCCTGGGAGCCTCTTCACGGCTCTGTCCACAACATCAAGAGAGCCCGAGCGTTACATAGCCTGCAACACTTCTCTGCCCCTTCTGACACACACAGTTGTTAAAGTTTGTCATACAATTAAGACTACACAAAAGTGTAGATACAATTCAAATATACACAAAACCGTATTTTGTTTTCCTTGTAATGAGACGTGGGCCTCATCTGTCTTTAACTCTGCTATGTTGGTTTTACCACTTGTATGTAATATTAAAATATATAACAGTTGTTAATGCAGTTTTGCTGAACCAACAGGGTTCCTTAACTTGGTTTTATAGGGACTCCCCAGCAAAAAGGAGGACAAAAATATTTCAGCATTGTTTTTGGAAATTGGAAGAACAATGAAAGGCTGTTTTGATTAGTTACAATTGATCCCAGTTTGATCATTGACAGACTATGAAGATTTTTTCTTCAAACTTTAAAAGTCCTTGAGACAAAATCTTCTTCTGTGATTGGATGTGCATCTGTTTTGGAGTTCCTTGACATGATAAAGTCTGGGAACCCCAGGATTGTACGGCTAATAAATACGTTTATTTATAACGTGTTTATTTTCTGCTAGTGTCTCCCAAATAAAAGCAATAACTTGATGAATAAAATACAATACATAACCAATAGGAAATCTGGCAAACTATAAAAGTATGACATTTCTTTCCAGCTTCTCAGTGCATTGCCTCTTTGCTTTGTACTGTTAAATCCGTGTGTTGTGTCAAGTGCTTTGAATTTTCTTTGAGTTTGAAAGGTGCTTTATTGATAAACTCACCATGCTGATTTTATGCACTACACTCTTTAACTGGAAACATACAACAGGCCATTTTATCAAGGAGAACCAACCAGACTGTTGAATGTTGTTGCTGCTGAATATTCTAGTCTCTAACAGGAGTGTACATGTATCTGTCCCAGACTATCATGGTACAGTGCTTGCAGGCATACAAACAATACATCTGTCAATGAGTGAAAGTATTACTGTGCTCATCCATTCTGCAGGGTGGTAATGCACCCAAAACCTGTTCTCCAAGAAGCATTTAAAAGACGCCCTTTCCAAATTAGCTGTGTGCGAAAAATAAATGAATAATAACCTAGCCTCATGGGATTTTTTTCTGCTTTCCTTTGTTGACACAAGTAATCTGTCAGCAAAGTACGATTTCAATTATTTATAATTATTAATAATAATTATAATTATTTTTGGTCATTTTTAATTGTGTGCCATTAACTTTAGAGCTTCTTTTCAAGTTTCATTGAGTTGCTCACCTAACTCAAATATTTACTAATATAATATAATAATAATGGGTGATTTGGACTCTGTAGTCTTATCTAAATGCAGAAGTAAGCACCTGCAAAATGTCGTCCTCTTTATCCTTGTATCGCCTTTCAGCCCCCATAAGGATAGCACTTCGTGTAGGCATACACATTTGAACACACACATTCCCATGGGTGCCCTGTTTGAACACTCCCCCACCCTCCAGCTCAGTACTTAGGGAGCATATGCTGGGTGCTGTGTCTCTCTGTCCTCAGGGGCCCGTTGGACCGGGGCCCCTGCCCGCCTGCCTCGTCTGCCTATTTATGACCAGAGCCAACTGGACAGGGCTGACGGATGGGCCCCTGAAGCTGGGGACAGGCAAGGGAAAGGGTAAGGGAGGGTAGGGAGGTGGGGGGGAGACGCACTCAGTCCTGGGCAATTAGAGGGAAAGAGTGTGTGTGATTTGTGCTTGTGTGTCGGGGGGCAGACATAGTGTGAGTTGGACTTTCCTAATCCATTATCGCCGGGCCTCGCTCCAGGTGGCGTTATGTCGACACGCTGAACACGAGTGTGTTGTGATGTGACAGGTTGGGTGTGCGTGCGCCGTGTTTCCGCATGTGTGTGTGTTGGAAAGTCGTCCGCAGACGCATCTGATGTGCGGTAATTGCTGCCCTTTCAGTTAACTGTTACAGATTGTCTTGAGAGGGGAAACTCAGTTCAGTCAGCCCACACTTTGTCTCTGCAGCTGCCAAACTTCACTTCTTTCTTTAGGGGAGATTCAGACTCAAGAGGAAAACGGTAGTTCAGAGGAAAGAGAAACATTCCTGCTTTGTTTTGGGCGCTTTGACATGTTGTAGCATGCTGTGCAGAATTTATTTTTGGCTTGTTTGACTTCCTGCAGTGAACACATTCGCTGTTGTGTTTCAGTAATCGACACCTTCACACCAGCTATTTATCTCCACCAAAAGCTGAGGCTTGTGGAGTTATTCTTCTCCTCTTAAAAGTGTCATTGTAGCAATTTTAATATGAACATATGCCTGCTAAATTAACTGTGATAGGCAGCCACCAACTCCTGAGGTAACAAGGTGATTTATTTCATTATAAAAAAACAGGAATGAGAGTTTGTAGTTCCTAATTATGCAGTGTTTTTTTTTTTTAATTTTCATCTAGGCGAATGTAAACAGCAACAAGATGGTTAGGATAACATGGTCGACATCCTCACATTAAAAGTTCGACATAAGGCAACCACGACTAATCAACCCCGTCCCCTTCTCCTCATCCTGTTGCAGTCCTGTTCTGCCCGTTGGGTGCAATAGCTTGATCCAAGATGCTGTGGTGGAGACAGGTCTGGACTGTGGGTAATTCATTGGGCGACTATTTCAGGCAGCATTCTCCTCCCTCCCACTGTCTGCATGTTACCTTTTTCAAAATCTCCGTCACTACAGGAAACAACAACCCCCGAGCTAGCAACCTACACTTTGCAAATGGCAAGCTATGTTCATACCATAGGCGACCAAGTTAGTGCTACTAACCTAATTGCCAAGGGTATGAACATAAACAAGCTAGCATCTCTTACCTTTTCTTTTGTTCGGGCTCGGAACCCCCCAGTGCAAAAATAAAAGTTCACCCGACACTATTTTGCAGTGGCCCCATCGCTACATCCTGGGTTTAGCACCACCCAAAAGAACTGTGATTGGTTTAAAGAAATACAAACAAGCCAGAATGCTAGTAGGTGCAACCAGACCTTTCTCCCATGCTGACAGCGCACTGTGGAGGTAGGTCTGGCTACGCGAGACTAGTAAGCAGATGGACAGGTGTGACACTTACAAAATTACACGGAAAGATTTTTGTTTTGTCTCTTTTTACAGTGTTTTGATTTTGCCATTTCACGCAAAATTCGGGTCGAATCTGTGGAAACATTTTATCGTTGCTATAACTGATAATTGATAAGAAAACAAAACAGCCTGTCACTTATTTTCTGTACAAAGAGCATTTAGTGCCAGTGACTGAAGTATGCATCTGAATTATATATTTGCGTTTTATCTTCCATCCCAATGTTGTCACGGTCAACATCAAATTAAACTAAATTAATCGTTTTTCTTCGAGGGAACCGCACCTGTCTACCTTATTATAACGGCATGGCTTAAAATATATTAATGCAGAAATCGATGTAAACGTCTATCCAACAAAACTGAATGTAAATGTGAGTTGAGGTGTATTTAATTATTCAATTATTCAGTCCATATACCTAATTAGCATTATGTCGCTCAAGGCAAAACATTGAGAAGAATGTCAAGTATACACCATCAGAGAGTAATTCATATTGTTATCATATGGTACAACCGATAAACACGTAGAATTAAACATGCAGGTGTATTTTAGATTAATGTGTTTTTGGCATCATGCGATGTGAGCGATGAGGTATGTATTTATGAAGTGTTTTCACATTAAAATCTCCTCAGAAAGACAAATTGCCTAACTCAGAAATGGGAATGCGATTACTGTGTGTACAGTCACATCCAGGAAGTGTTCGGTTGCACATGATGTGCTCTGCAGCGTGTTTACTGTAGATTTTAATCATTATAAAACACAATTTACATAATGTTACTTATAAAAGTGCCATTGAAGAAAGTGTGTGTATCTTTTTATAGTTATAGCCTTGTAAAGGAAGTGTAGTAATTACATGTTTATGTAATTAGGTCAGTAATTCAAAGGAATAAGCTTGTGTGTTTCCCATTAGTAATAAAGTAGCCCTTTGTGGCCTATATCTGTCACAAGGAGGGTCGCTCTTTCATTAGTTAACACGCAAATAGACGTATCTCTTTACCAGTAGTGCTCAACCAACACACATAACACACTTTACCAAATGCACTTGCATCGGGGGACACCTGCAGTTATGCAATACACATTCAGTGATCACACCCGAGGGCGTGTGGCCACAACAAAATACACTGACAAAATTAACATGGTCACACTTTATTCCCTCCAACAACAAAAGCAAAAAACATGCATACACACCATACAACGCAATGTACTGAGCACACAATACATTTATGCACAAATGCAAGGAGACACACACGTATTTGTCATTCTAAACACACACATGAATATACAAATATAATCCCAGGCCTACACACACACACATAATCATATACTCACACATGCATATTTGCCAACCAAGACCTTGCATATTCGCATTACAAAACACAGAAAATGCTTCCACACAGTTACTATTGCCAGACTCACAAATGCCCACAACACGCTCACACTTTCGCCCTCCATCGGCGAACCACGAAGCACACACGCACACACACACACACACTCATCCAGGCTCAGCTCCCTCCACTTCTAGGCCTTCAGAAGGTATTTTCTCTCTCTCTCTCTGCCTCATCAGGCCCTGTAGCAGAGGGCAGGCAGTAGCTAATAATAGGTATTGACTGGTTCAACGTGGGATGAGCAAGGTTCAACCATTGGATCTCCAAATGCGCCCGGGGGTCACTCGCACAGCGAACACGTCTCCGAGGACCCGGCTGAAAGAGAAGGCATTTTAAACTTTCATGACTTCTCTGAAATCGCGGCTGTTTCGCCTTTCAGGCCTTAACTCTTTGTACTCAAAGCGCTCGGCCCGATCAATATCCAAGAAGGAGAGAGAGGAGAGGAGTGAAGAGAGAGGGAGAGAGGAGGGGATGAAATCCAGACGTCTTTATTTCAGTGGCTAAAACTGGTGTGCGCAAAACACACAGCCCTGGGTTTGTTCGGTCACTGCTATTGTGAACTTTATGTTCACACTTAGCCTTTTGTACACACATGCACAGACTTGAACTGTGCAGATGGAGCCTGGAAACACACACACACACACAAATGCAAGCAGCAAAAGCATTAAAACTATTAGTTTATAAAGGAACTGTGTTTGGATTTGTTCGTATTTTAATACAATACTCACATGACCATTTGTTGGAGGAGTTAACAGCAGTGGTGGAGGAAGTATCCAGATCCTTTACATGAGTGAAAGTACAACAGCGTTAAAGTACTCCCCTGCATTCAAAACCTGACTTAAGTAAAGCATGTAAAAGCAGAAGTCCTCACTGTGCAGTACAATCTTCCCTGTCAGTGTTTAACTATTATATCTGATGTTTTTGGATAATTTTTACAGCTGCATTATTTATGTTACATTTACTGCTGTTGATAATTATCTGGAGAAACAATGTTTTCACACGAGGGTAAGGTTATGAAAATTTGCAATCTTAAAAGTAACTAGTTACTAAAGCTGTCAGACAAATGTAGTGGAATAAAACGTACAATATTTGGGTCTGAAATGTAGTACAGTAGAAGAATAAAGTTGCATAAAATGGAAATACTTGAATTTGTACTTTGGTACGGGACTTGAGTAGATGTACTTAGTTACTTTCCACCACTGGTTAACAGTCGCTGTAATCATTCCTCCTGTCCATACTGGCAATCAGGGGTGGAAGTCATGGATTACTTTTGCTCTCAATGCTGTAACAAAGTCATTTTTGTGTGTACTTTTTTTTTTTTAATCAGTGTTTTTTATGTCACCTGTACTGAACGAGCTCATCGTGATGGATGTGGCTAACTCACTGTTCAGGGAGGGACATCATCTCTGCGATGCCTAGTAATTAGAAATGCAAAATAATAATATCACAGTAAATTTTAATTATTATTGATTGATTTTCGATTGATTATATATATTAATTTATATAGTACAGAAACAGGCATAAAGTGCATAACAGTAGCCCTCACAATTACACATATAGAGTCAAAATACACAACACACACATTCAGTGATAATGTACAAAATGTTAAAAGGACACACTGTCAGATTTATACAAATGCAGCAGACAGGCAAACAGCAGAAACAGAATGTGAACAAACCAGCAGAGCCCTTGGCCTCAGGCTGTAATGGACATGAACAACCTCTGTGTTAACAGCAAAGAGGCATGTTTTGATTTCTGACACATTTAGTACAGAGAAGGCTGTTTCTGTTTTAAAATGGTTTCCCAGTGAGCTGACTCACACTGGTCCTGGAACAGTTGCTTAACTTTAGAAAATATCAAACTGTGGGAATTTGATGAAATGCAAGACGGATGCACACAATGCATGGAGCTGTGTGCATGTGTGCGTGAGTGCATGTGTGTGTGATGCCTTCAGGTACAGAGAGGTTTCACTACAATGTGACTCCAGCTGCTACAGAGAGGGAAGGTAATACCCAGGGCAGGGTGACACAGGGGAGTGTGTGTGTGTGTGTGTGTGTGTGTGTGTGTGTGTGTGTGTGTGTGTATGAAGGGCACTACAGCTGCGGCCTGAGCAGAGATCTACAGAGTGGTGAGGTGAATGGCACTCGCTCGGAGAGAGAAAGCTCAAAATTCTGCATGGTAGTACTCCAAAATATTACAATATTCCAAAATATATTATACTATCTAACATCTCTAAACTAAAACTAGTATTCACTTCTGTACATCTCACCTATAAAACTTCAAACACATTGGTTCAGGCATGTTAAATAATCATAACTGTTATATTTATATAGATAATATAGCATTCCAGTTGTCTACTGGTTTCTTTTGGTTGTGTGATAACAGAAATATTTAAACACTTATAGTAACAAGTAGACAATATTCTTTAGATGCTGTTACATTGTTTAGATTTACAGTAATTTATATATCATGTCTAATACTTGAATCAGTATATATTTTTTCTCTTGAGGAAGAGCTGAAATACTGATTAAAACTGATACTGTTTTTTATGGGTCCACCTGATTCCTCTTAAACCAGGACTTGACCCATGAATCGAGCTGCATTGTTTTTTTCAAGGTGTTCGAATACTTCTAGATAGATTAATTAATCAAAGAACAACAAAAGATTGCTACATTTATTGCATGAAACACCTTGAAGAATGACTCGATCAACAACTCGTCTTCTCTTAAAAACATCCACAAAACAAGAAAATTACAGTCAGATGCTTGGAAAGAAACTGAAAGTAAGTCAAAATATTCATTGAAAATTTGCAGTTTGACATATTTATAATGATGGAAGAAGTTGAAGTACGAAGAGAAATATAATCACTTCAAAGTTTGCATCAAACGGCTGGTGAAGTGCTATTTGCTTCAACATGGTTATGTGTTTACTTGTAAGAACAGGCAGCTAGGGAGGGACTCGCTGATAATGACGGGCGTTTACAGTAGTCAGTAGCGCTGAATGTGCGTTATTAACCGCCGCCATGCAGCGAGCAGACTGCCGACTCTGCCTGACTGGGATGGAACAACACAGCCTGTGAGAAGACAGAAGTAAGCTTGATGACAGGGAATACAGTACTGAGGTGGTTTACTCGTGGGTTTAGCTCCTGGAGACCTGGGATAGGAGTGCTGGCTGCAGCCGACAGCTTACTAGCAGTTATTTTAGCAACAAAGCTAGCAGTATCTGCCTGTGGATGCTAGCATATACAAGTGATATAGGTGAGACGTGGAACTAGACATATGTGATAAAAACATTTGAATGAAATTGAAGTGTAAGTGCAGAATGAAGCAGAAGTCTCAGTTGAAACATGTAGAAACGTGGCATTAAACAATGCCAACAGTCCATTCACTGGGGCAAGAGTAGCCTATTTTTCTTCACTCAATTATTCTGTTTAATCATTCTTTAATGATGTTTGGCTTTGTTTTACAGCTCAGTGTACCACATGATATTTTCCTCTGCATCAATTTTTCATTCATCAGTTACAGAAATTCTGAGGAAAAACACAGTAACACAAGAACATGTGGCAAAGTAAACAAAACAAAATCAGAACAAGAAAAGAGAATCAGATGAGAAAACAGTGTTGTTGCGTGTCAAGATGGGTGGGCCGGCCGGGCTGTGAAGATGCGGTGTCATGTTGTGTGATGGTGGTGGTTGGCTTCACCATGTGGGTTTGACATTACGCTGCCAGGGCACCACTTTAAATTAGAGCCTGCTTGTCTTGGATCCAGTCCATCCAGATACACCACTATTCCCCGATGCCAGCTCCACCACAGACAGTAGAACATTTGTCAAAAGTTAGTCAAGGAGAAGAAAAAAGGCGAGACGCTGAAAAATACTCAGCATCTTGGTAATAGTTCGAAAATCAAGTGCATTGCTGGGGTGGTTTTAATAAGTCGGCGTCTGCTCGTTTCTCAGAGGAGAGTCTGAGAGTGTGGGTAAAAGGCAAGAAAACTGAAAAGAACAAACACACTAAGAACGAAGTGTTTTTTGAATGAGATGAAAATAAACTGAATGAAAACAAAGATAATGTGTGCATTTAGGGAATCAGACATACACTTCTGTGGTCCAGACCATCATCATCACTGTGAAGGACTTGTGTACCATCCCTAACTTATACCTTTGTCAATGCATAAACATTTTAATTAGAATCAATACACCATCAGAAAACTAGTATCGTTTTTTATTTTAGATCATTTCAACACACCGTGTGATGAGGAACACCACCGGCCAGTATTCATGAATCATCACGTCCAACGAAATGTGATGCCAACAGAAAACATCAAACAGTTGGTGGAGCACCTTTCGTTTATTTTGATGGAAGTATTTTCCTCCTTAGTAAATTATTTGATGTATTTAGGGTAATCCCTGCTTTTAAAGTGTAGCAAGGACAACACTGATCAGTCAGTATTTTAAAGTGTGACTGAACACACCAGTCGAACCTGGGCAGCTGTGGGTGCTGTAGCAGTGTGCACTGAATGTGATTTGTGTCCAAAGTCCAACTATTTTGGACTGGACTAACACCAATTACACTGACCTGACACACATCTAATTACAATCCACTTACTCACTTTTGTGTTGAGCCTTTGACGTGTCACATGGGCTTCATCGGCGGATGAAGCTTGCTCAAGTGTCATGAAACTTTATATGTCCAACTTCCATTATGTCAGCCACTTTTTATCACGTGTTCGGATAAAAAGAAAGTGTGAGTGATGATTGTTTTGTATAGAGGAAAAATTCATTGTACCTCTCTAAATGTCCCATGTAACTCTACTCTCTGATCAGGAGGGATGGACATCCCAGGAAATCATCTGATAGAAAGTTTTGTTAGAAAATAATATTTACATTAGGCTCCTAGTTACAGAGGTTGATTTGTAACATGAGTGACTGTTTCCATAAATGCGCTTTGGTCCAGATCAGAGAACTCCATTAAAAACTCAAAAACGCTACTCAGGTGGCGCCAAAACAATAGGGGGCAGCCTATCACCAGAGTAGCAGACCACTGCTGCTCTTTCTTTGCTGTCTATTCTTGGCTTTAGCTAGCTACTGTTAGCTAATAAGTTCAGTTAACCATTGCACTAGGTGGCCATATATGCTGGCTGAAGTCTGCCTGGATCGCAACCTGGGATCATAGGGGAAGTCACAGTGTTCCTATCACTACAGAGGACGTGAAGACACAACTGGTGGGGACAAGAGAGAGGTGAAGTGACAGAGGAGTCACTGTGTGACAAGTGTGTTTAACGATGAGTGAACAAGGCAATTAAACGTGTCTTAGGTCTATAAAAGGGAGACATTTAAATTCAGAAGGTGTATGGTTATGGTATCACAAAACAGGACAAGCCTAGCTGGTTGGCATGCTCACTTTGGTAGACATCTCCGAAACTCACACACACGTATGTCTGACAAAACATCCACATTGTTTTTTCTTCACATTCTGTTGATAATGTTAAATTCTGGCCATATCGTAAAAAAAAAAAATGCACCTTTAATATTGCTTCATTAGCTCCCCTGGGTGACGTACAGTAGAAGTGATAAATGTATGTATTAAAATTGGACGGTTATTTTTCAGACCTGCCGTTAACAGCCAAACACTCAGCTTGCTGCAACCAGAATGTCAATGATTATCTTTTTTTCAGCGCTACTGACGTCAGATTTTGCAATCTTGAAGGTGGATTTTAGATTCCAGATCTCCCCTCTATTTTCTCTTTCTCTTCTTTTCTCCGCTTGTTCCGTGCCCCTAACCACTAACCCCCTCCAGACACGCTCTCTTTCGCTCTCGCTCTCTGCCTCGAACACACATATACACACAGCGTGGGCGCTGACAGTCCCTTGAACTGTTGACAATAAGTTGATGGGCTAAAGCCTCCAGTAAACATCTCTGGTGCCACCTCTACCCAGATGGAGCTACTTAGAGAACACACACACACTCTCTCTCTCTCACACACACACACACACACACTTTCCAGGCCTGAGTTTCATTAGTCAGTGTGTTTATGTCTGCGTTCATGCGGCCTGGCGGAGAAACCTCCCCGTTTCGCTGCACTCTTTGGTTGCCTCTGTCGGGGTTTTACCCTGAGCAGAGAGCAGAGAGAGAGAGAGAGATGGAGAGAGAGTGACCACAGTCACCGTTCACTGTTTCATGTATGGACAGCTTGTGTGTGTGTGTGTGTGTGTGTGAGAGAGAGAGAGAGTGCACCCGGTCACCTTTGATGTTAAAACACATAGTACATGCTGTTCTCATTTCTGATCCCACCCTTCTTACCAGGCTGACATCGCCGGCCAGCCGCCCTGGGGCAGATGGCACCGGGATCTGTGTGTGTGTGTGTGTGTGCGCGCGCGTGTGTGTGTGTTTTCAATATAGCGAGGAAACAGTTGACCCGCAGGTCACTGGCCCTAGACAGGCTTAATTTTTCAACAATTAATCTCCTTCAGCCAGGAGGGGCAGAGTGAATCTAAAAACTCTGTCACACACCATCTCACACACAAACACACACAGCTGATGATGACAGGCATCAAACCTGCTACGTCCGTGTGTGTATGTGTGTGTATGTTAATCTGAGATGTGAATATGAGGAGATTAGATGGACCCAGGGATTAAAATCTGGCCTTTACCTCAGAGGATCCGTACCAGCAGGGACAGGCTGATGAACCACCCACACACACTCACACACACACGCACACACACTTACACATCACTCCGAAGGTCCAAAGAAAGAGAAATGTTTGGATCAAAGCGCTCAAACGAGTAACCAGAGAAAGTCTGTTATTTCTAACAGACAGGAGGAGAATGAAAGACAGATGGAAGTGTAGGAATGATGGAAAGAGAGGAAGAAAGAGAAACACACGCAGCACACAAACACAGCGGTGTAGCAGTATCAGGCATGAGGGTGGGTAGAGGGTTTTCCTCCCTATTTAAAAACCTCCTCACTGGGTCGGAAAATTAGCCCTGGTCCTCTGTTTATTGATGAGGAGTCACACACACACGGCAACCTCCAAACACACTCCAACCACACATAATGTCACTCTTCTTCACAGGACCAACATGTATAAATATCCAAATCCAACTGAAATCACAAACATAATCCCATCATGTGGAAAGTGTTTTTAAAATGTGTTGTTAATATCATTTTCATTTTATTCCTGAAAGATAGAAAAAAAGGTATTTAGAGATGAAGCCTCTGATGGGCAGGGCTTTGCACTTGTTCAACTGTACTTTGACAGTTGAGTAGGCAGGGGCATGGAGACAATGAAAGAATAACTTCTGCCAGCAGCATTAGCTTACAAAGCTAGGCACAGGTAGTGAGTTTAGCAGTGGCACTAAGTATCTATGGCATATCAATGATGACATTAGTATTGCACTTGATATTTGTTTGAAATCTCGAAATTAAGAGAAACCTTGGATCAATTAAAACTTTTCTCTCCACCAATAACTCCTTTAGGACCGCCCCGTGGGCAACCTATCAATGTATCCAAAATATTGCCTGGAGCTTCATCTTTTTTTACTTTTTTTTTACAATAGAGGGCGGCAGGGATGACGTATTTTTGCAGGCTTACCCGGAAATTAGCATCGACCCGTCCTCCCTGATGTAAAACCTTTGGGATTTTTCCTTTGGATAAATCCCGAAAATACGCTCTGTAGCAAACATAAGTCTATGATACTTATGGGTTTTTCTCAGCAAGATAATCTTCACAGATGAATACCTGCTTTATGATTTTTGATGCGTAAATGCAATGCTAGAAGTAAAAAAGCTTACGCTTAAGTAACTACCACCATGCTGCTTACTGCACTATACTATACTACGCACACTTTTATATATATTGATCAATCTATAAGCTTTTGGAAAGTTAGAGTTAGAATTATTTTAAACTCCATAGTCCGTCTCCATATTTGGCGTTAACGTCCCTGACATCAGTCACATCTGGGCAATTGTTGGCAACCACATCTGTGAAGACACATAAGCACTTTATAATTTTATAATTCACATGTGGGGTATTTATTGCCATATTTTACGTCATAGAACAAAACATTAAAATCACTCAAATTACTTGTAAAGGGGTATTTTACACTGCAGTATCACTACATTAACTTATGTAAGGGATCTGAATACCACAGCTCCACATTATCCCTTATTTTGATGTTTATTCTTTATGTTTCAGAGTGTGCAGTACCTGTCCTTGTTCTGACCTCTGCAGTCATGACAATAGACGATAAATATCAGTGGGCAAAGAAGTTAAACAATATAGAATTGTAGATGATCACAATAAAAATACGAAAAAATAAACATAATTCACGAAATACCCTGAAATAAAATACAGGAATTAAATGAATAAAAGTTAAATCTCATCTAAAATCTAAAAAAAATAACAAAAACATATTTTCTACCATAAAAGGGTATAGGGGGCGTGACTTGGACTTTTTAAAATGTTTGCATTAATGCATTAATGAATGTGTGTTAATGTGTGCCCCTTTCTTGCATGGTGTGTGTGCATGTGCATGTATGTGTGTGTGTCCACTCAGTGTCGTGCTGGGCTACATGAGGAGACAGGGAGCATGTTGGAGCTGACAAGGCCTGTAGGGTCAACATCAAGCCAAATCAACTGCACTGGGGATCAACCACTGCTCCGGCTCTGTCAAATTAGGGCACCGCGCCAACACACACAAACACACACACACACACACACACACACACGGACACATGGACATGCACACAAACAGCTGTCAGGCACACACACACACTCGTGACTGCCCACTGCCCCGGAAACATCAGAGCACATCTTTGCCCTGAGGTGAGAATTGCAGTTTGCGTATGTGTGTGTGTGTGTTTGTGTGTGTGTGTGTGTGTGTATGTGTGTGTGTAGTGTGGGTGTGTGTGGGCAGTCACAGGGTCTGTGTGGTGATTGCTGGAACATACTGGCTGAGCAGCATGAGATTTGTGTTGGTTTGTGCATGTGTGTGTGTAAGTGGGGACATATTTTTGTGGAACTTATGCGTTTAGCGATGTTTGGACTTGAGTGAGTCATTCCTTTAGTTTATGTGTGTTTGAATGTGTGTGTGTGAGCTCAGAATAAAACAGTGTGTGTATGTGTGCATCTGAAAGACTATAAAATGAGAGAGCATGTGCTGTATATCAAAATATTGTTCAGGTGCGTCTTTCGCATGTGTGCATGCATCTACATGTTTGTGTGTAATATGTGTGTTTATATGTCTTTATAAATGCATGTATGCGTGTGGGTGTGTTTGTGTGTGTGTGCTATGCCCCAGGGTGTCATCAGCCGGGCAGTTAATGGGCATCTGTGCGTAGTCCAGTGGAAGCCAGCCGGCTAACTGGGCTAACTGGGCCACCTCTGCCAGCCACTGCCAGCTGTGCCACTGGATGCCCATTCTGCACTTCATCAGCATCATCGTTATTTCAGCTTCACACACTCTGCCCAGACTGGCCACCATCATCACTCCTCCACCCATCCATCCATCTCTGTCCCGTCTCCCTCTGCAATACAGGAAATGTGAAAGCTTTTCTAGACTTCTGAGGACCAAATGACCTCATAAAGAAAAAAGATGAGGGAGATCTATGTGGACATATTGGCTGGTCTCATGTCTGCTCAGCAGTAAAACACCAAAAACAAAGCCGATGGTTATGGATGGCGATGTTATGAAAGTCTGAGGCTGTGTCCTTCCGTTTGTTGGCCCATTTAACACTGGGGTCACTTTTACACCACCTGCATACATATTCATAGATTGGTTAGGACATCCCCTCCTTGACAGTTCTTCCCATTCAGAATTTAAAGGAACAGTTCACCCCAAAATGAAAATTCAGTCATTATTTACTCACCCTCATCAAAAATAAATGGAAAGCTTGAGTAGTTCAGGGTGAAGCTGCAGGTCACCGGGTCTCCAGAGGCGCTGCCTCTGTCCACTGAGGTGTTCATAACTCACTCATTAGTATCACAATGAGCATTTTTTCTCTGTTTGACTCCTGCTCAATCACTGTCATAACTCACTATAGACTATAGCTCCATCTTCTTTTGTTTATTCAGTTGTTTGACCAAACAGTTGCAAACTATATGTTTCTGTGGCAGTGGGCAGATAAGCTTTTCACAGAAATCCTTTTCAAAAACACTCTGACTGTTCCAATTAGCAGGTCAAACATTTAAACCTCCAGATTAAAATAACAGATTGTTAATTCAGTGATCGCCAAATTGATTTTCTTTGAAAAAATGAACTTTTGCCTTTGACCTTGACCTTTTTTTTAATATAAAATTGAATAACTGAAGAGATACTGGCACACAGAGCAAATGGCAACGCAGACTGCCTCTGTATTAGGTAACAGTGCAGAGAAGATTGAACTTTTTCTAATTTGTATAAGTTGCAAGTGATTTGCGTAAGGGCTGGCTGGATCATGGGCGGATGAGGATATGTTTTCTGTTGCCTTGTTTTGGAATGAAGGCGTATACCTCCGGGTGTTCAAATATTGAACCACATGCCAGAAAAAACTGCATATCCCCATCACATGAATGCCAAATGGATGTTTTGCTTTTCAAATGCCTAATTGTCAAACATATATAACTGACTGGGGAAGAAATTAGACACAGTACATTTTGACACAACATCATACAATTATCATTTGTCCTTAGTCTATATTTCAATGATTTTGCCTCCATCATTATTGACTTTGACATTAACTTCTAACTCTTATATTATGATAATGTTCATTTGCTTTGGCAACAGCGGTGCATGAATGTGAAAAGTGGTCCGATAACGCTCCGAGCTGGCAGGTCCTTGTGACTAGCTGGGCCGAGACAGAATATGACGGCCTCTGAGAAGACAGTGGCCAGTTTGACGAATGGGAATGAAGTAACTTTGCTGCACGGCTGACCAAGCTAACCGCCTAACAGCAGATACATTTAGCAGCTGTAAATGGTGACATTAGCAACAAAGGTACTTGTATCCTGTATGAATCTAATGAGAAAAATCTTGATACAGAAGAGCCCCGTTCATTGAAAGCTGCTCAGTGGCGTATAACGCCAAAAAGGCGTGGCTTCCCGGGTATAGAATTACTCAGATCTCCCACGTTATGGGGTCCATAGAGCATGTGCACTAGAGACTTCCACCGGCTGAGCCAACTAACTTCAGGTTTAGCCCCTCGCTAACTTGAGGGATAAAATTATTTAGTCGTGCAGCTCTTCTAGACTTTCCAAATGTTATCGGACCCAGTGGATCAAGTTCTTACTGCGACTGACGCTCACAGGGGTCGTGACACTCAAAACAAATGTGTCGACTGTGTTACAGCTGTTTCTTTCACAATGTAAGCTTATGGGAAAAAGTATTTTTGGGCCCCCGTGCATCACGTGATCCAACGTATCCATTTTAAATATGTAGTTGTATACAGTCTGTGGAAGTTTTCAACAAAAATGCTGTTAGATGAAGAGCTGCAGGCAACAGGCTGCAAACCTCCAACTTCTCAGTGAGGTAACAACTCCTATTCTCTCATTAATATTATCAGGTCCCCTTTTTTACAACTGAGCTTTCTCCACGCTACAAGTTAAATATGACTCCTCTCGTGCTGTGGCCCTGCTGCTGGCCCAGGTGCTGTATAGAGTATTTGCCCCTGGCCGTTTATAATCATAGCATCCATCGTTAGGCTATTGATAAAATGACAGTGGAGAAACTGGGCAAGTAATGTAATTGGTGTAAGTGTTTTGTCAAATATGAAGAAAATATGAGCAGAAGTGCAGCCAGGTGCCTGCTGAGAAATACATTACACATTTATTTCATTTGTTAGTTCAGTGCAAGGTTTCAATACGTTATTTAAGGGTACGGAAAAAAATATGCACTGTTGAAAACTCATCATATAAAGAATGTATATGAACTGCTGTTTGAATGTTTGTATATTACGTTATGTTATGTTTGTGCAGGTCAATCTGATGTCTTACCTAAAGACACTTCAACTGGGATACCAGGAATCAAACCTACAACCTCTCAGTGTAATAGGATGGCCTTGTTAAGCCAACAGGTCACCCTGCTGTATACAGTATGTGTGTCCCTGTGTGTGTGTGTGTCACTGTGTATAGAGTGGTGTGGCAGCCAGGGCCTCATGACAGATCAGGGCATTCAGGCCAGTGACATTCCTCCAGAGCCCCAGATGCATCATGGGCCAGCGGTGTGAAAAATGCTGGTCGGCCTGATCCACTCAGCCGCAGATGAATGGAGCGCTCGGTGCACTCACCCGTAGATGAATGGAGCGATCTGTCTTGTCAGCGGAGGTCGACCGAGAGGTTACAGTATCCAGCATATACCTGTGTGCGTGTGCATGTGTGTGTGTGTGTGTGTGTCTGTGTGTTTGCTGACTCCGGAAACTAGCTAGAGTACACCACACACAAAAAGTGAGCAACAAAGACAAACACAGATGATCACAAATGAAGTACTCACATACAATAAAACAAACACAGACATGTTTCAGTTACTATAGTTTATTTCTATACAGCCTCATTCCAGAAACTTAAATATCTTATAGCATCATTAATCTTTACTATAATACTAATTTAATCTTTTACATATTAAAGAAACACTTTAGCCCCATGTCCATGCATTAACTGTAGGGGTTGCATATTGCTACCAGCTGTTGAAGGCAAATTGTCCTCCATCTTTTACAAACATAGTCTGAAGAGTTTGGCTACTTTCCTATCCACCAGCTTAGCTAGCTGGGAGAGTTGAACCATCAAGCGCACATATGTAATTCCTGCTGCTGGACGTCTCTCAATCGAAGCTAACTAAAACAAAAGACGTAGTTTGATGACGTTGGGAAGTAGTACGAGATCATGGGAGTTGTCTTCATTGTTAAGGCCAAGACACGCCACAGGCAGTAGCTGTCTGTGGCTTTTCGGCCGACTGAGCTAGTAGAATCGGCGGTGGAGCCTGTTAGTGAGAGAAATCACTCTGATTCGCTGTCCAGCTAAGCGAACCAGTGCATAAGAAGAGAGATGGAAAAAGAAAGGGAAAACCTCTTGAGCCTGTCGCTGTAGTAGCCGTGATTTCACCCATTTAGTGTGTTTTTTCCTCATTTTTCGCCTCCGCCTCTTTACGAGTGTCTTTTGCGACTTTTTATCGGACATGTT
Source organism: Pagrus pagrus (assembly GCF_965226575.1). Taxonomy (NCBI): domain Eukaryota; kingdom Metazoa; phylum Chordata; class Actinopteri; order Spariformes; family Sparidae; genus Pagrus; species Pagrus pagrus. Next base: position 12,928,115 of record NC_140199.1, read on the forward strand.
CTAGATTAGAAGTGGCAAACGCTGCTTTATCATGACAGTGGTTTATATATCCACAGCCTTGAGTCGTCTGGTTTACCTTTTTGAATGATCATAACAGACTACTGCTACGTTGCAGCGTTATGGAGAGGTGTTTCCTCTCACATAGGGACCTAACCCTAATCCGCACACCTTTGCTTAATCTGTGGTTCTAAAAGCATGGTGCTTGTTAGCTTGTGAGATTAGCTCAGCAGCTAACCGGGGCGATACATTCACACAGTCCATTCAAAAGACATATTTGTAGCATCGACTCCTGTCTCGTAGCTGTCGGACTCTCTGTCTCCACAAAGGTCAGCACTGTCAAGACGGTGCAAATTCAGAGGTCAAGTTGAAGTCAACATGAAAGATTTGTCTGGATTTAATCCATCTATGCTGCAAATCCACTAAATGGTGCTCATGCAATTCCATTCGCATCTACAGCTACATTAGCAGCCCTGTGCTTGGGTCGACACACTAATGTAGTCCCATTACTTTAATCATTAATCAATGGAGTGATTATTTTCTCAGTTAAAATTTTAACTGTCCATCTCAATTTATCCAACTACGTCAAAATGTCTTCTTCTGTCTGACCGACAGCTGAAAACGCCAAACACATTTAATGTACGATCTTATAAGACAAAAAGCAAACAGCATAGCAGCAATCCTCATCATTTTTGCTTGAAACGATAATTCTGTTGATCAACTTATTGATTAATCAATTGATTGCTTCAGCTCTAGATCGAACACAACAGTTATAAGACAATTACTCCGAAGGAGACCTTGAGTTGAGTCTCGAAATTGCTAGTAAGTGAACCATGAGTTCAGATTTCCGATTGTTTCCCAAGGTCAAAACTGAACTTGAAAGTGTTTCTGTATTCAAAAAAGACTGCACGTGACCAGGTAGCGCACAAAAAAGTGATTTTGATGACATTCTATGATCATAGTTCAGGCAAGCTGAAACACAGGAGCAAGTTTAAGTGGACAATAAAGACAGACTAGATAATCTAGATAATACGTTTGTGAAATGTTCCTTTAAAATCCAACTTCTAATAATCGATATCCTGAACCTAAACTCGTCTCTTGTCCTCATTTCGAAGGATTTTTCTTGGATTATTATCATCGTGAGCGAGTTTCGAGGCATAAACATGCAGACACGCACACAGTGGGCCTCCATCAAACACTGCCCTTGTGTCCCTGAGTTTGTCACACACACACACACACACACACACACATGCACTCTCACACTCACTCACTCACACGCAGACACACACACAAACAGCAAGACCATCTCCTCAGCCATCAGCCCAGAGCTCCGGCGCCCCGAGCAGTGGCTCTGACACGTCTATATGTTTTTCCGCCTGACCTTTTGCCGTCCTTTCTGCCACAGCCCGTAAACCATAAGCTGATATATGAAGGCAATTTTTAGCGGTGCCACTTGTATCTGAGTGATTGCGTACGCTTTACATTTGGGGCGCCTGCCACCTTGCCACCCCTCCTCCTCCAGATCTCTCTATTTGGATAGCGGGTGGAGTGGGGTGGCGGGGGCAGAGAAAAGAGGGGGGGACGGACAGGATGAAAGGATGGGTGGATGTGATGCCAAATACACACATCTATCTACTCCCAGGGCAAGGAGTCTGCTGTGTGATAGCCCCTCACTTGGCCAAGCAGAACTTAAGAAGCTTTATGAAAGGACAGGGCTGACTGCAGCTTTGTTGTAAGAGCATTTACAAACATCTGCACTTTATAGAATTGATTTTGTTTTTTATCTTTTTAAATGAATATGGGTTGTATTTTAGGCTCATTATAGTTCCTGCTACTGCAGACCTGGGGTCAGCAATCAGCATCAACCACTGACCTTTTATCAGACTGGTAATGAAACGCAGGCCTGCGTTCAATTTATTTTGATTATTTATTTATTTTGGTGAGAATAAATCTGATTTATGTTGGGACAATCTGAACACATTTGGACAGTAATGGCTGCAAATGTTAACGCTCATTTGGTGAGACAAAGGCTCGAATATATTTTCTGTGGTGTGCAACAAAAGTAGAGATATTAATTGATTATCCACATCCACAAATGAAACCGTTGTTGATGCAGATGTCTCCTGGTCAAATATGTTGAAGCCCTGGGATTCTTCTATCTCCATCAAGGAGGTTATGTTTTTGCCTGTCCCTGTTTGTTTTGTGGTTGGTTTGTCAACAGAATTTCACAGAAACTACTGCACAGATTTTCACCAAACTTGGATGGAGGATTGGCCTCAAGCTGGAATAGACCCCATCAACTTTTGGTGGGGATCCGGATAGATCCAGGAATTTTCTGATCTGTTGAGCCTTGGTGGTCGTATGCGCTCTACTGACTTCCATTCTAGTTTTGTTACTTATCTGAGTAGTTTATTATTTCATCAAGACTTCATTTCAGTACCATCCACTGTTTAAATGCTAGTAACAAAATGTATCCCTGATGTTTAAACTGAAATTGAAACAGAAAACAATCAAAATGTATCACAATTTAATCCACAAAGTTAAACATACAACAAATATTAGGTATATGACATCTTAGATGCAACAATTATAGATTTGTAAACAGTGCTTTTTTATGATGCAGAATTTTGACTAGGTAAACATACATTTTAGGTGCAAAGTATGTCAAATGATGTCATTATGTAATTAAAATGTGTACACAATAAAACAGTGCCTTTAGTGAGGGTACTATTTCAGAGACCACATGAATAATTACGCACCTCCATAGTTCAAATAGCCTGGTGCAAAATGAGGCATAGTTACTGTATGGTGTGCTTGCCTCTCTCCAAGTAGAGGCAATATTAAGTATCATAATTTCATTGGGATTTACATATCCCTATAATATATATATATTTGCATTGTTACTTACAGAGGCTTTTATTTAAAATGAAATGTATTTTTTTTCAATTAACTGTAAGACTGTGAATGTTTGCCAACCACTGCCACACCGCTGACATTTCATAGGCTAAAATCACACCAGTACGTTGGTCTGTAGGTCTAACCTATATAATAAAGCTTCTCATTAATACACTGTATTTGAGGTGATGTATTTGCTGTATTTCTGGTGGAAATGCTGAAGCTTCCCTGTCCAAATTAAACTCTAAAGAAATAACTTAACACTAAAATTGGATTGGCAGTGGTGCTGACATTCTAGTCTAGCCATGAAGCACCTCTATCTCCTGTCCTCTAGTTTTACTGCCAGTGATGAGGTCGGTTTGATTAGCATTAGTTCATGTTCCAGTAATGGACTGAGACTCTACCTCGTTAGCATTTTAACTCATGTTTGAATAGGCGGCAATGTTCCCCTCTAGGCCCTTATCACAGCAGCAGATTGAGCTCGTTAGCTTGTTAGCATGAACTTATGCTATGGGAGCTATATGGCATTAGGCCATGCTACATTACCGCAACGCAATGACACTTGTTAGCTTATTAGCATAACCCCCTATTAGATGGACAAGGGGGTGTGCGGTGCATTAGCCCGTGTTACAGTAATGGAAAGGCTTTGTTAGCTTGTTAGCATGCTAAATAGGTAGGGGTGTGTGAGTGGCATTATAGCCTGTTTAAGAGCACTGGAATGAGTCGCCACAGTGTTAGCTAGTTATCATAATCTCAAGAAGGGTGTGTGCGTGTGTGTGTGTGTGTGAGACAGAGAGAGAGAGAGAGAGAGTGTGTGTGTGTGTGTGTGTGTGTGTGTGTCTTTCCTCTAACACTTTTCAATTACAGCTGCTCATTGTCAGGTTGTAAATGGCTGGGTCAGCTGGCTGGAGTTCTGCCTTTGAACACGGTGCTGACGTCCCTACAAAGGCATCATTAGGAAGGCTTGGCCCAGCAAGCACTTCTCTATCGCCCCTGAGGAAACAATTCAATAATGTGCCAAAGATGAAAAAATTAACAATGTATAAAAAGAAAACTTCACCCTACAAGAAGAAATTTAAAAAAGCCTTCAATCTAATCCCCCCCTTTTATTTTCCCCGCTCTGTTCGGTGCCCTTGCATATCGCTCATTTGATATATTTTTTCTTTTATCATTAATTTGAGACATATAAATATGTTGAAGCAACCTTGAAAAGACAATTCTCAATTTCTCTTGATCTGAATATTCACCCCATCCGAGCCTATTGAAGCCTTTTTTAACAAGTTTAGAAGGAATACAAACACTACTGGTGTTGCTAATTACAATAGGAGATTGAGAAATGAAAAAAAAATGTATTCGAAGTTGTATTTATGCAACATGTCTTTCTTGCCTTTCCTGTTTCTTTGGTTTTCTAATATCTTCCAGGATCAAAGGCTTCCGTCGGGTTTCTCTCAGCTCGTTTTCCTCCTCCAAGCATTGTTTGCCTCCCAGGACCACAGCAGCACAAGTTTTGCACTCGTTCCAAATTTATAGGGAGTGGAGAATTAGTTATTCCAGGAATAATTGCACATCAAAAAGGGGATGATCCACAGAGGCCATGATAAAAGACACAGCTGATTCTGACCGGCAGTTACTTACAGTATACCGTATGTGTGTTTTAATATCACATATCGCACTGCAACCTGGTTAATACTGCCCTGAAAGTACATAACGGGATTAACACTAAATTTAATTGTCTTTTAAGTTTACACTGACATTGCAGAGGTGTTTGACCTTAAGGTATTTTATTAATACAGCATTAGTTAAAGGATAACTACCGTTTTTTACAACCTGGACCTTTTTTCTAGCAAAATATATGGTCATTTACTCACCCAGATAACTTTGGTGTCATTTGGCGTTGTTCGGATGAAATTAGATCCAGTGTAGCGCCGATATATCCATATAATGTGAGTAACGGGGCATCGACACACAGCCTCTATATAACACATTATCTGCCACGAAACTAGTTCATTTCACCAATATTTTGTTACGATATGCTAGTGCTATTCCCCTCTGAGTCCGGGCTCGTCTGTTGTCAACATCCGGGGTCTGTAGGTTGATCTACTACCTCTGACCTGGAAGATGTCGTCTCTGAGCTGTGCGCGCACCCGCGACAGCCCGGCTTGTTACCTGTAGCTGCTACTACTAGTTTGACCCCGGATGTTGATAACGGACGAGCCCGGACTCAGAGGGGAATAGCACGAGGGATCATGACAAAATATTAGTGAAATTAACTAGTTTCGTGGCAGATAATGCGTTATATAGAGGCTGTGTGTCGCTGCCCCGTTACTCGCATTATATGGATATATCGGCACTACACTGGATCTAATTTCGTCCGAACGACGCCAAATGACACCAAAGTTATCTGGGTGAGTAAATGACCATATATTTTGCTAGAAAAAAGGTCCAGGTTGTAAAAAACGGTAGTTATCATTTAAGCATTTTCAACAGATCCTCATACTTAAAGGACTGAATAGGTCAATTGCCAGTGACTTCAAAAAAGACATGACCATTGCAGCGACAGATGTACTGGACCTTTGTCATGCACTCACACGTCGATTGGGTTCTAGATGGTTAGCTTTTGGAAAGAAATATGGTTTGGCTTAAAATAACAATGTTAACTTGTATAGCTTCAGTCACTAACATACCTACATTGCATACAAAACTAAATTAGAAACTAACTACATTAGTAAGCTGAAATAATTCACCATCTACTTTCACATTCATTGAGAATGAAAGTCCTGTGTCTGTTGCTCTTTATAATACTCCACCTGACTTCCTCCTTTGCTGCCATAACAATTTCTACAGCCACTAGAGGGCACCACCTAACAAGAAACATAAATATGGGTCGTAATAAGCGTTCACAGTCGACCTATATGTGTCATTTTTCTAATGGGGACAGGCTTGTAGATTTAGACTGCTTTCCAGGTTAAAAAATCAACTGTTCAGTGAAAAAAAAGAAAAAAACTTTAGCTGTAAAGGGCAATTTGTGCTTACTGCATCCATGTGGTGTGAATTTGCCCTTGTCTGTGAAGGAATTTGTGACTATGATTATGGTGCTATCTCTTGCACCAAATATTGTATTACCCATCCTTGTTCCAATTCTTGTTTTGCGGTTGCACACAGCTTTTTATTTCACTACTTTTTCTTGCCCTTCAGCCAAATACAATACACAAACCAAAAGTTTGTATATCCACAGTCCTGAATCTTGCATTTTCCATTTTTGAATGACAAATAGAGACTACCACCACCTGGTGCTTTAGAGAGTTATTTCCTCTCACACAGGTGCAGAATGTACAAGGTATGGATCCATGACGTGGACCTGTGTTGTAACTGTGCTGCTGTGCATTCAGAGTGCATTCTCCTTACATGTTAAACATCTAATTTATTGTTAAAAGATGTGAAACATTTTAGGACATACCAGTGGCTGAAACATTTAATTTCCTGTTTCTCTGAGTAAGTGAAATTCATGATCATAATTTCCCTTTCCCGGTAATGTTCGATACTAAATGAAAAATGTTCATTCACGAAAAAACACTTAAAAATGAATAGCTGTGAAATCAAACTCGCTCTCGGTCTCAAATCCTCACTTTGTCAGCCTCTGATTAAAAGTACACCTTTTTCACGAGTTCACAATGCTTTTCTATTATAAATGACTAGAGCATAGGCATTACCTGTCTACAGTGGGAATATTAAATCTCTGTGGAGACAGATAGCATAATGCAGATGTCTTAATGAAAACTTCATTAAGATGGAAGATAATTACTGTGTCCTTAACGATGCACTCAGTGTGCTTTTAAATAATTGAGGTGCTCAACTTTTGATGTGTTTATACTGGAGTAATTTCATCATGCAGACTTCATCTGAGATAGATTGGCTTCAGTGTGTGTGTGTGTGTACATGAATAAATGCCTGAATATATTTTTATGTTTTATGAGCAAATTTCAGTGCGACCTTTTTATTTTTAGCCATGCTGGCAGAATAGCTTATTTGGTCCACCACCTTTGGGCTGGTGCCATCATCATGTCAATGTTTTCAATTTCTCCAATATTCAAGTTTAAGACCAATACCTTTAAAATGAATGACATTCTCATCAGCCTCAGCTATACTTCAGTCACTTCCAAGGAAATCACCATTTATAGCAAATGGTTACACACTTGGATCTGGTGGAATAGTCTTTGATAGGTTTGAGGACACTGCTGAATGAACTAATTCCTACTCAATAATTAAACACATACATTAACATTTTGTTAAATCATAAAATCACTTAAGGAGGACAAAACCAAGCACCACCCAATACTCATACGCAGAGTGTTTATTGGTCTGGTGCAGGCACACTGCATTCTGACTATCGTAGGTTTTCTACGTTTGGAGCAAAAAGGACCACAGCCCTTTATCTCTGTTTACTCTGGTCATGTAGCACCAATTAAAAAAATATCTGTGTCTTTCGACTGCATAGACAGCCCAGTTTTATGCAAGTGCCATCTTTCCAGCGCTGTAATACTTTTAAGTTTTCTTTACAATGAGCATAACAGTCTCACAACCTCACTGTACACTCTTAAACTGGATTTATGCTTGCCATGAGGGATTAACAGGAGTCCCATTGACGATACCAACAGCATGTGTTTTGATTGATAGTGCGGCATGTGTTCCCCATAGTGACTGTTTGCATTCTGTCATTTACTTTGTCATACAGACCATCTTTGGGCTATGATGTACTCATATATCTGAAGTTATATCCAGGTAACTTTTTCATTATATGAATATGATATGAATATAATATTATATAATCTTACTTTTGCTGTATACAATTGCTGCATTTAGTTTATTCAGTTTTTCTTCAACTTGTCAAAAATGTAAACGGGCAATAGGCAACTTTTTCGCTTGATTGCACAATGATATGGCTGAAAAGCGAATGACATCATCCATGTATAGATTGGTTCACTATAAACCTCACTTTTTCTATGAAATTTAGTCTGGGTTTAACTCGGATGGGTTTTTCCCATTAGAATAAAGGCGTGGAAGAGGTATTGTTTTCCCAGGTCACCATCCCCTGGTAATGGTGGAACAACTGGAATAACTGTCACACTGTGAAAGAAGAAGAACCCCGCTGATGGAGGAGGCAAAGATGTTGAGAGCGAGAGTGATAGAAACTGAGGTAAAACAAGAGTGAACAGACGGGCATTCCCTCAATGGAGAGCGCTTTTGTGTTGTCGTAGACTGATATGTGTTCCCTCTTACCACCGGGACTTGAGGCGGTTCAAAACCGACATTCTTTCTACTTGATCAGTAAGTAACAAAACCTGCCTACTTATTACTACAACCAGGTGTTTTAGTCTGCCTTTTCAGAGCACTGAGATGAAGGTTGGGCGGTCGAATTGGGAATCCCACATTTGTCTTTTGCTTTGGGCAGTAGCTAGGCTGTTAGCGGTAGCCATGTTGCTAACGTTGTTTTTGCAACAACGGTGCCAACAACACCATAGGGGAAGACTGAAAATGTTTCCACACAACCATCCAATCACAGTGCATGCAGTCTTCATGTATCTCCATAGCAGCTGACCCAATGTGTAGTTACACTTTTGAGCATATGCATGTTAGCGACTATGTAGCTTCTGCATTTAGGTTTGCAGGCTCTGCTGCTAAATGCCATAACCCCTTAATGTATAGCTGCTAAGTTTATTTTTGTTTTACTATACTTTGTGTGTGGAGTATCTGCATTTGTGTGTGTGTGCGCGCTCGTGTGTGTGTATGTGTGCAAATCATGCTACCCAACCATGATTTTTTTCCCTTTTTCCCATGTGATGTGTGTGTATGTGTGTGTGGGCAGCTAGGTCACAGCTGTTGGAGATGGGCCAATGTCATGTGGATCTTAACTAGCCTTCAGGTTACTGTGCCTCTCACACTACCAGGTCGAAGCTCAACACTCGCTCAAAGCCTTCACCTGGCTCCACACGCACAAACACATACATGCATGCTCACACAGTTGAACAAATGAACACACTCTCAAACAAGTTAAAGTTGTTTTGCTTTCCACTCCCTCTGAGTTTATTTCCCTTCGCTCTATCTTCTTCACTTACACTGTACTCACACACAAATAAATCTAGTGAAAGCCAGACTGTGTAATTTCCTCTTTCTGTCGTCACACACGTGCCAAAACATATTGTGTGTTGCAGCTGTCAAAATGCAAATCTGCCCGCTCCTCGACTCCTCACCGCGCATTATTTCTTTTTTTCCGGTGACTTCATTAGAGAGGAAGCAGAACCTGGGTGACAACATTAATTACAGGTGCATGCATACACACTGGGAGCTATTTTCTACTGACTCGACCTAATCATCATCATCATCATCAATATCCTCATTATCGCCACCGCCATCCGCCCCACACAAGGCCACCATGCTGGGAGCAGATGAGGGGTTTTGAACAACACGCATGTACAAGTCAACACCCAGACAGATATTACTCTGAGAAAGACTCTCCAAGATGTGACTCTTCAAGATGTGAAATGGTTAAATTGAGGTAGGGTGAGGGGACAAGGGAGTGATGCTGATGTGTTGGAGGTGAGGGAGTGTGTGTCTGTGTGTGTTGGGTGTGGGGTTGTACGTGGGGGGGGGGGGGGTTGTCGGGGAATAATTGCCTGGAGACGGTGCAGAAATAAGCCCTAATGGTCAGTAATCCAAGCCTGGAGAGGGCCTCTCCACAGTGCTCCACTGAATGCCGGTAATGGGCTTCCAGCTCTGTCACTTACATATGCATAGATCTTTCTCCATTAAAGCTGGTTTGAATGACAAATATGGGTGGGTGTAAAAAAAATAATAAAAAAGAAGAAGAAGTGGAGGAAAGAGAGAGAGAGAGGGGGAATATGGGGAAGATTTTCTCTTGGTTCGCAGTAATTTGGCAGCTGCTCGGGCCCCTATCCTTACATCTCATTAGCCCATTGTTCGCATGATGCCACCTGGGTGAAGCACAGGGGCACGAGATGGTGCTTAAAGTGGGCCAGATGATTTGGACCCGGTACTTATTTTTTTATGTGTGTGAATGTGTGTGTGGATACTTTGATGCTAACACAGATATTGATGCTTACTTTTGTATCGTGTTTTGCACAGTATGTTCTCATATTCATCACACGGTGTGGAAGTGGTTAGCCACGACTTTGCTCATTTTTGGCCTAAAATCATTATTTCTATCTCTCATGCTGAGCTGTCAGTGCACTAGAAAAAAAATACCCAAGATAGAAGCGAAACAATCATATTGTCCTGTATCGACCATACAATTCTGCCACTAGTTACCACATTTGAAAATGCACTGGAATCTCCATTGGAGTCACGTGTTACAACATCTGCATCAATTTCCCCTTCCCGTCTTGTCCAGGCCCTCTTTAGACGCATGACATTTGTCTCTTCGTGAACTTTAAATGACATGCTACTTTTGGTTTGAATAGTAGGCTAAACAATGAACAATGACAAAAGTGTTCACCACAAAGATAAAAAGAGTTATAGACTTTATCTACACAGCGGCCGTTTTCCTCTGATGTTTTCCTCCCACTTTGAGATCAAAAGGATAACGTGATACTGCTGCATTCAGGGTTGTAGACCTTATTTCACTGATTCCCATATGATCAGCAACTATCTATATTTCTGATATCGATTTTTCTTTTTTTAAAAAGATGTCTCCTGCCACGACATTCTGAAAGGACAAGTTTCTGCTACTCTGTTGACTGCAAGATAGAAAAATCATCTTTCACAGGTTTGTCTTCATGCAAGACGATTGACATTATTTGACCTGTGGCTTTGTCGATTATCCCTAATGTCAAATCCAATCATGTAAATGAGCAAACTTAATACCATTTTGTTATAAACTTTTGCAGTTTTGCTCTTGCTGTGAAGCATGTGTACTACTAGGCATGTTTGTTTGGCCTGATACTAGTTTATAGGCCATGTAGATCGAGACACGTGATAAAACATGTTATACTGAAGTTCACACCCAACAACAAAAGTAGAACTGGTTATGGACTGGAGGGCGGTGAAAAATGCAGGCTACGTGTGTGTGTGTGTGTGTGTGTGTGTGTGTGTGTGTGTGTGTGTGTGTGTGTGAGTGTTGTGTGATGTCTGCATGGGGGTGTTGAGGGAGGGATGCAGGGGTCTGTTGGGGCCACAGAAGGGAGGGCACAGGGGGTGGAGGAGCTATCATAACGGGAAGCACCCCCCAGCCTCCTCATCCTCCTGAGCTGCCAGATGGCACACACTGAAACCCCCAGTGGAGGAAACAGCACACACACATATGCATATTTGAGCACAAGCATTGTCAGTCACACACACACACACACACATACAAACACACGAGCACAAGCACTCCAAAAACATATTTAGAGGAAGAGCTGTTCGAATTCAGCTAATGAGCAACAACTCACCTGCTCTGTGTATCTAAAACAAAGCTTTTCCATCACAGAAGTCAGTGTCATTCTCCTTCAAAGTGCTCTACAGAATGTACGGCTGGTTATTGCATCCCTGCTATCAGCAGGCCTCATGCTGTCATTGAAACGTGTCACCATATGGGTGCAGGGACACTTAGGAAATGCATCACTTTGTGACATTTTGTCGCTTGCTGTCTTAGCTCTATTTCCAGACCAAATGTGTCACTCTTTGAGACCATAAAAAGGGAATCGGCGCTGAGCTTGTGTTGTGTGTGTGTACCAAGTGCAGAAGTTCAAGGACGTACACGCCCTGACGTGCAGGAATGAATGTACCTGGATGGCGAGATAAAGCGCTCCATATTTCACTATTGCTTCTCTAAGTGCTGAGACTCTAATAGGAAAGATGGGTTTATACGATACGAATATGAGAATATGAGTGACGTGACTTTATTTTCTTCTTGTGTTTGTGTTGGCTTGAACTTGCATGTGTGTGACTGTGGATGTGTGGCTTGATGCATGTGACAGATTTGTTCATAACGATATTTGTGTGTTGCCTTTGTTTGGATAGCACATACATACATATATATATATATATATATATATATATATATATATATATATACATACATACACACACACACACACACAAACAGAACGTCAGCAGTAATAGATATCCAATAGCTGGGAGCTGTGGAAGGGTCCTGCTACATCTGTCAGCGCTGCCTGGCAAAGGCGCAGCGAGTTCAGATGCTATCGCCACAAACGGCTGCATCAAAAGATTTAGTGTCCCCACCATCCCTCCCACCCCGAGGTGGGCTGTGTGGCGCAGTCCGCCGGGCAACACAACAAGAAGGAGGGGGCGCAGAAGAAAGACGGCAGGCGGGGGACAGATAAGAGGGAAGCGACAGCAATATCAGCCAGGGGGGTTTGAGGTGGAGGACAAGGGGGGACCAGAATAAGAAGAGGTAGTGGAAGGAAGAAAGAAGAGGCACAGTGACTCTCCTTTTTCACCTCTTCATGAGCCGCACTCGAGAGACCAGGCTCAGGACAACGGTTTTAGGTCTTGGTGCCAGGCTAAGAAAAAGTGTCTATTGCTGATGTATTTCTGACCTTGCATAATCAAATTGTAATCAATAAGCATTTAATCCACAAGTGAAATAACAAGAGGCAGTACAAGGCATGCTATATGCATTATGCAACTGAATGTAAATGCAAAAAAGCTGCAAAAACACTATATTGACAGCTTTGGCTGAATTATATCCCACCACAATTCATTTAAGAGACATGTAAATGGAGCTTTTGGACGAGCTGCCAACCCAAATGAGTGTGTATTGACCTCGGAGTTACCACTTACGCCTATGTGTGCCAGAAAAGAGCCATAGATAGAAAGACAGCTCTTTCAGAGAAGACAAAGACGACAGGTAAATACATGCACTTATCCCTTTCCCCTCAGTATATGAAGGCTAACCTCTTCCTCTTTAATTGACCTCAAAGCTTTTTTTGGTGGTTGACGTCACCTCCCTCCTCTGTTGGACTCAGCAGGGCTCCAGCTTAAGATGTGATCCTCTATGTTGGTGTTGGTATTTGGGCCGATAATGACCTCATTAAATGGATCAGATATTTGCCAGATGTGACAGATCTGTATTTAATAGATATTCTTTCTCATCATCATTAAAGGAATCAGTGTTTTCACTCCCATTCGCACACACTCAACACAAATCCTTGGTTGCATATTCTCTTATAATAAAATGAGTTCCAGTTTAAATTTGGGGGAAAAGGGGGTTTTGATTGGTGCAACTCTGGCTCTTAGCTCTAAACTGATGTCGTGGAGGTGCGCTGACAATGTGGATGCAGTAACCAACCTCAGCTTGGACCACTTGTTCATTGCAGTCTCTGCAATGTTCACTGCACATCTCAAATTAGATGCTACTGTACCCTCTAGCACTGATGGAGGAAGGCACTGGGATAGCCAAGAAGAGCTCCAATATGTCTCAGGTCATCAACTCCATCTCACTGAGGGGCCAAACTATCCTTTTGTATCAAAAGATACAAAAGAACATCAACATTGGCAAAACTCGACTACGACTTTAAGCTAACTAAGAAGTTGGCCATTCAGACAGCACTCATATGTCAATGGGCATGTCAAGGGGACTTTTGAATGATGATCATACATCATTGACGATTCCAGCTCTGTCTGCAGTATCACTGCAGTTCATGAAACGGTGACAGAATTTAATCTATTTAATTAGATTATAATTTTGTGACACTCAGAAGCCGTTTGAAATGCAAAACTTGTGTCCATGTACACAAGTCAAAAAGATTAATTTTCATCAGTTTTTCACGAAGCTATTTTTATATCAATAACAATATATCCACAGTGAATCCTACAGAATACATTTTGTGTCTTTTCCTACCATTAACCAAAGTGCTTTTGCTGCCTAAACCTAACCACGGACTGGATGTGAACCCTGGGTCAGGCTTTTTGCATGTCGTTTTTGCAAAAGTGTATCATTACTTTCTCCAAGCATTGTTTTTCCTGTTGAAACAGATTGTTGGGGTGGGACAGGGCTCATTCTTTATCTGAAGACTATGGCTGTGTTCCACATCACTCCTTATTTGCTATATTATGCATTGTATTTGTTTCCACCATATTTCTTAGAGCCGATGTGACAGGTATTTGATATTATCCGCCAATATTGGTCTGTCACAGATATATATCGTATTGGTGTACTTGTTGTCAAATATGCACCAAAATGAAAGATATAATAATCATCAATAGAACTGTTACATATTTTTTTAACTTTGTTACAAGTGTTTAATGACAACATTTTTGGAATCATTGAAAAAAAATGTGTCTATATGGGCCAATATGTTGATATTGGTACTGGTATCAGTCAGGTCCAAATTCTCAGTATCCATGTATTGGCGTTCATGTAAAAGTTTCAGTCATTTTAACTACAGAGGTTTATTATCTAACAAATAGTAAAGTAATGATCACACAAGTGATTGTGTTTATTATTCTGTGTGCACTAAGTCGATTTGGACCTAACACTCAGCATGAAACACTCTCCTCAGCTGAAGTGGACCTTTGGTGGAATTTTCTTTCATTTTTCTAAATTCGCTCCCACAGACTATAGACCTGAATGTGCCTTGAAATTTACATTAGTCTGGCATGAAGATGGAGATGGGTGGGGCAATGGAAGGGGAGATGTGAGGAAGCGTTCTTATTTCCCTCCCTGTGGGTCAGCTGCTAATCACAACTCTCCCGAGACCCCACTTCCCCCTATCCCCACCCGAGAACCCCCTAAACCCACACATACGCACACATATACACACACATCCGAGACACTGATTCCTCTGCTCTTGAATAACCTCACCGGGGGCGAGTGACGAGGGGGTGTGGTGGTGGTGGTGGGAGGGGGAGGCAAGATCACCCTCCTTATTTAGAGGGGGAGAGGGAGAGGGTGTGTGTCTTTTGAAGCCTTCCTCGCTTAACTGTCACACAGCTACGGGGCTGTCGGCTTGTCGAGGATTTCTCGTGGATGTGTGTGTAAAAAGACCCTCCCGTGGAGAGAGAGAGGGAGAGAGAGAGAGAGAGAGAGAGAGCGGTAGCCCTGATTAAATGCTGAAGCCGTCATGCCTGCGAGCCAGCCAGGAGATTAATATCGGCGTAACCTGTTACTTAATTCATTATGGGGATACAGGCTAATTTGATTTGATATTATTTTAATAAAGTTCTGTGATATCCAAGATTGTTTCAGGCTATCAAAATAATTTTCCAGTTATTACAGTTCGTCAGGCAGGTCCCTTTGATAGCAGTGGTTGGCCAGGCCTGTCCTGAATACATTACAACCTCTCTCCACACACACTCACACGCTCACACACACACACAGTTCCTTTTTTTTTTTTTTACTGAATCTTACTCTAACATTCAAACACACTCACACATGCTGAATTCTTCTCCCAAATCTCTTCATTTTTCATTTTCTCTCATCACTCTTCAGCCTTCTGCTTCACTTTTTTGCTCTTTTTTTTCTCTCCTCAGTAATGCAGACTGTAACACATAACAATAGTAAAAAAAAATCAATAAACAGGGACATAAAAAAACTAAAAAAAACTGGAGTGGGGAATGACAAGAAATTTAGTGTATCTTCAGAGTAGTAGGCCTTGCTGGTCACTGAGGGGGAGTCACCTTAAAATTGTGTTTATGTTTAGCTCATTCAGACATTCTTGGTAAACAGAGCGTTACACTTAATACAAATGAAGGTAAAGGATAAAAATATATGCAGACGCATTTGAATTCAAGTGCAGCATTTAATGAGAAAGTGGACTGAACCTTCTAAGATGAAGTTTATATAGTTTAACGAAATATCAAGACAGTCAGGCTTACCTTTCATAAGTCAAACTTTCTCAAGGAATGTATTGTAATTTTAAACACACTTAACAAAGACACAAATAACAGTGATACAAACTAATTAGTTGATCAGTAATAATTCAACTCAGTTAAAGGTGCGATTTGTAAAATCGTTGCTAGGTTGTGAAATACTGACGCATTGGGTTGGTTGCCAGCCCAACCAACCAACCAACCAACCAACCAGAAGCATCAGTATGTGAGGACCAGGGAAAGGGCCTCAATAATGAACTATCTTTCTCCAGATTCACTTTTGGCACCTAAAATTAGATTAATTTAATCCAGCCATCCATCCGTCAATCCATCCATCTGCCCACTTATTCTCGAAAGTGTATCCACACTGGAGGCATTCACCAGTCTGTCACAAGGCTCACATACTGATCACACTGATGCATTTACATGTATGGGCTCAGTACCTATCTTTTGGGCTGTGGTGGGAAACTGGAGCACCAAGAGAAAACCTACAGAGACACAAAGAGGGCATGGGTGAACTTTCCTAGAGCATTTGGTCGATAAGCCGATCGAAAAGGAAATGACTTGCAAACGATTTTTATAAGTGATCAATAAATTCAGTCAATTTTCAAAGAAAAACTGTTGAGCAGTTTTCTGGTTCAAGCGTCTTAAAGTGGCTCATTGGAATTGCTAATTACCATAACAACTCCTACTAATATTACAGCACACAAAGGTTGTGCTGGTCTGATGATTTTTGTTAAGTCTATGGACATTTATGAACGCCAATCCTTGAGGCTACGAGCTACTTACAGGCCACAACATACACTACCTGTTGCTGACACCAAAATAAGGCACCTGGTCTTACCTGAGCACTGCTAAATGTAACTCTCTACTGGCATCACCTCGTATGAGCTGGGTGGTGCCCAGCATTCTCTTGCGTATCCGCAACCAATCGTTTGGAAAGTCTTAATAATTCGTCACCCATCATCTTTTCACATTTTACACCCCCTGCCATTATCATGGTATAAAACTTTAGCTGTGTTTGCATCGGAAAACTGCACTTTTTCCATATTAGTGCCTAAAACTGTCTCCTTTTCTGCAGTAAAGAACTCAAACAGATTTCCTGCTCAATCTGACCTTACAGCCCATAATGTAAAATGCAGCACGCTATCACAGCCTGCCAACCTCACTGGTTATATTCTGTTCACAGTAACACAACTAATGTTTTAATATGAATTCTGTACATTTTTATTGATGTTAAAATACCCCCACAAAAGCTCATTTAATCAAAGCTCTCCTTTCTCTGTAGCTCTCTTATACTTTCCGCCTCTCTCTTTCTCCCATCACCAATGTCATCCATTCATTATTAAAGATCCCCCTCGCCTCGTCTCTCCTGTGCTCTGCTCTATTAGAAACCCTTGTATCAGCTGCTCCGGGCCATAGAAGGACAGAGGAAAGAGGGGAAAAAAATAAAATGAAGACATGTTCGGCTCATTGCAGGGGGGCGTGTAAGTCGCCTGTCAGCCTGTAATCACTGTGTCCGCGACTGTGTATGCTAATTCATCTCTCTATACTGCTGACTAGGACATGCAATATAAATGAAGTTTGTTGGACTGCACAAGGGCTGACTTGAATAAAAGATCAGGGTCCTGAGGAGATTCCGGGCTGTTATTAGCCACGTGGAACTTCACATCCACACCGCCAGACACCTAATGTTGTAATGAAGGCCTTTTTACATGGAAATTGGCATCTATATCCCTGTCAGAGCGGGATTAGTGTGACTGTGGCAACATTATACCTTAGCAACTTGAATGAATGCAAGCTTAGGATAAAAAATAGGTACCAATGCATAGGTAATGTGTCAAAACGGCCTAAATGTACATTCATTTCTGTGTGATGAGGTTGAATACTACCTGAGGCCTGAAGACAGGAGAGATTGGTTACAAATGCAGCGCAAACTATAATTTTCATCATGTGGGACACTGTTGATTCACACATACGGTGTTAGTTAAACTGGCAGAGGCTGTGGATGTTTTACAGAATGCCAGTTAGTAACATATCCTGCAGCTATCACTCCCAACAACGATGTCCTTAGCTGGTAAATCAAATCATGCCCAGACAAGATTGTACACAAGGTACAGTCGAAAAGGCTGAACAGAGTAACTGTCATAATGGTCATGTTTGTACACAAGTGAGACACAAGCAGTGTCACTGTTATGACAGCTATGACTGCTATTATTTAAGTTTAGTATTTAAGTTATTCAAACTGAAAGTGGGCTTGTGAGTGATGCTGAGTTTTCTGGACACTACTGCTTCATTTGACTGTTTTACGTGAACTACTTATTTTTTCTACTCACAAAATTAAAGCAAATTTATACAAGCAACATTTTAAAAGTCCCTTGTTGTACTTTTTGTTTCATGTATCTTCTATTTGACGACAGGGAATACAGTACCAAGGTGCAGGGTTTAGCTTCTGGCAACCCGGGGCCTAATCAGCTAATAGGACCGCTAATTATAGCTGCATGACTAAACAAGCAAGCAGTAACTGTGTAATAGCCTTTCATAAAATTGATCCAGTTCACCCAGTGAATAAAGATATACATTTGTTTTTATATCAGTGAAATACTCAGTGTTTTGTTGACTTATCCATCCAACCTTCGTCCTGTGCAGACTTTGACATTTCTGTTACCTGCCTTCCTGCTTTGCTCCTGTCTTAGTAACTATGGCTGCTATTGCTGTTGTTCTTTTGTGGAGGACAGTCTTAATCATTTCCAGCTACAGCAGACAGCTGTTTTTAGCCAATCCCTCAAACAGACAAGCAATTAGCTGGTGAATATAAGCATCCAGTGACTACAGAAGAAGATTTTTAAGTTGAAAGAGGCCTAGCTGAAAGGGAAGTGAATAATATACATACATTCATCAGGTTGCCACATAAAAACACTCCAAATATATACAAATGTTCCCCCGTGTCTCCTGGATGTGTCAGTAGAGAACTGCTTGCCAGCAGCACCATCATATCAAGTTTAAGGTGATACCACGTTTTTTCATCTTTATCTGCTGCTCCGAAGTAGCCAAAAAATCAGAGATTAGGTGTCAGAAGAGTGGTTAAGTCCTTGGTTGTTGTTAAGAAAATGGACACAAACTAAATCTTACCTGATAAAACCTAATAATATATCTCCATAAGTCAATGCATACAAATACAAATGGAGTTCAGCTGATACGCACAGGTGTTACACTACAGTGTAAATGTATAATTCCAGGATGTATGT
This sequence comes from Pagrus pagrus, assembly GCF_965226575.1. Taxonomy (NCBI): domain Eukaryota; kingdom Metazoa; phylum Chordata; class Actinopteri; order Spariformes; family Sparidae; genus Pagrus; species Pagrus pagrus. The sequence continues at coordinate 12,947,086 of NC_140199.1, forward strand.
TAAAGATTAAGTCGGGGGTCAGTGGCTCTTTCTATCCTGTTAGGCCTGCTATGAAAACATACACTCTCCTTTGTGGATATTTGGAAAATGTGGAAGCATTTTGCTCGACACTGAGTTAGACTTTTGGGGTCAAGGCCTTTAGTCCCCCAGAGGTTCAAAAAACAAGGGCAGGTGTGTGTCTTTCTGTGCTCAGTTCCTTTGGAGGTATTACTTTGCATCTGTGCGTCTAAATGTGTTGTGTGTGTGTGTGTGTGTGTGTGTGTGTGTGTGCATGCTGTATGTTTTCCCTCCGGTTTCTGTGTATTTCTGTGTACATGAAAAAACGGAGCGTTTGAGGAAACAATTAAAAGAACATTTTTTGTTTTTTCAAAATGACCAGAAACAGAGGTCCCCTCTTAGTCAGTGTAGAAATGTAGTCCCCTGTTAGCGATATTTACACGTGTGTGTGTGTGTGCATACTGTATGTTTTTCTTTCCACCCATTGTTGCTGTCTGTAAGGAGCAACTTCACCTCGTCATCTATCTGTCTGTTTTTGGGTTTCTCCATAGGGCCATGGCGGTGTGCAGGAAATATGTGTCAACAATTGTTAATACATTAATTATTAACTACTACTGTTTATGTCACAACTGCCAGGGGGAAAAGTTAACTGCGTATGCTCAGAATGTTTTTCTCTGGTATATGACGTTACTGTGATTGGCCCGGCATGCCTGCGTCAGCATTTGTTTGTTCTCACGTACAGAAATATTTTGCTAAACAATGGTCATGTGGAGAGGATTTGTTTTTTTTCAACATAGAAGGAAAATATCCTTATTAGTGTGTAAAAGTGTAATTGTGTGTATGAGAAATGGGACTGCCCATCCTCTGTTTCCGCCGTCATTTTCATCAGTGTCTGTATCCCACATCTTCTCTCTTTCTCTTTATTCCACTCTCTCTGTTTGTTTTCTGACGCTCCAGCCTGCGGAGGATCTGATGGTCACCAGGTCAACAAATACAGCAGTTACTGGGGTCAGAGGTCATGGGTCCAATTTCTCAAACTCGAGACCGAAGGCGGGGCCTCTGCTAGACCCCTGATACTACATACTGTTTTTACAGCTGGGTACATGATAATTATTGCAATACAATTACGCATCATGATCGGATGGATGATCGTGTGATGGATATTTTCAGCTAAGCGTTGCAATGGACGACTCTATAAAAGCAATATAAAATATGGTAAAGTAAAAGGAAAACAATGCATCAATACAGACAAAGCATTAGTTGAACAAAAAAAACAACAAAAAATAACTTTTACTGTAATTCTCTCCACCAGATAAAAATTCATACTTGTTCTGTGAAGCGCTGATCTGTTGGGAGCATGAAGGGATGAAAAGAAAATTCCTCATTTGCATACATAGATGAAGGGATCAGAGATGCACAAACATTTTTGTTTTTCACTGGCTCTCATTATTTATACCATTATTACAGACGCTTTCCTTTTAGGTAAAGTGCGATTTCTGTTTTTGAATGCACATACTCCAAGGTACAAAAAAGTCAATATTCTTTCAACATGTATATTTATATTGAGAGACTCTGGAACAACTTTCTGGCAGGCAAATAGCTGTTCAAAAGTGCATTAAGCTCAATCAGAGCTCTATTGGCAACAGTATAACTGACCTGCATATTTGTACCAAAGATAAAAACTATGAACTCCCCGTACCCTCGCTTGTAGTAGTTAAAGAAGACCACTCTTTTCCCCTCTGTGCTTAAAATGACAGACTGTAAACCTGTTTTACACATGGCCGTAAAGCAGCCCTTATCCTTTTCCAGAGTCTGGGAAACTGCCAGCCAATTTTATGCGTTTTATGCACACTTTCTTTGCATTTGTATTTATTGTTATTTCTTTTTTGTCCTTCAGAATGTGTGGCAGAGCGAGGCTGAGGAGGGGAATAAGAATGGCACAGCAATAAGCATTGAGATTGAGTTGTAAAATACATTGACTGTTTGGCTCTGGGGAGCTAGTTGCTTGTCTGTGCATGATGACTGTCACTGTGGCAGGAGAAAGAATACAAAGACTCGATCGGCGGCCCAAGCCTCCCTGTGCTCTTAAATAACTTCCTCTGTTTTCACTTTCTTCCCTCAGATATTTGTGGATTATTTTCAAATCCTACATCAGTCTATAAAAATGTTGATGCATGAATTAAAGACTAGAGTCACTTTAGAAACAGTATTTAAAGTGTACCTTTGAATATTTTTACAAGAGATGTCCAGTGATAAATAGTATTTTCTCCATGAGTCAGTCACATTAGCATTTTTTAGATGTTTTGACAGAGCACGGAGGATATTTGCAGACACGGAATAACTGTGCACAGGTGATGTCTACTACAATGATGGCTAGAGACTGCTGTGATTCCTCCCAGGCACTTCGGTGGAGAGGGGAGAGTGATGTAAAAGATGGTTAAGATGTCGTCTTCTCATCTCTTGCACTACTTTAGAATGATAAAATAGTGGTAGCCACGATATTAACCAGGCATTGTACCCAATGTGCTTAAACTGGTAATAGAAAACATTTTTTCTTTCACTTGTCATTCTGAAGTAAATACTAATCAAAGAGTGTAACAGATGTAGAAAAATGACAGCATCCACGTAAAGATTGTTTCCCTATAAACCTCGCTTTTGCTATGATGTCTGATGTATGATGTCTGCCCCCAGACTGGACTTTTCTCACAAAATGAAGGACGAATTATGACACAAAGGAAGCTACCACTGTGCTACCAAAACAGGAAGAGGCTTCGTTTTCCCTAGTCGCTATCCCCAGGTAGCGGTAGAACAATGGAATAACTGTGCAAACTCTACGCTGCAAAAGTGATAAAACTGAGGTAAAACGAGAGTAAAAGGCATGTGGCGGGGTTTTTCGGTCAAATTTGAATTCTTATGGTTGTCTTAGCCAGGAGGTTAGCGGTAGCCATGTCGCTAACTTTTCAACTTTGTTGAAAATTTGTCTGTTTCCGCAAGAAAGGACAGAACTTCAAAGCTCCATTGTGTAACATTTAGTGGCCTCTAGCGGTGTGGTTCCAGAATGCAACCAACTGAATGCCCCTCATTGTCAAGATCCCTGATTGATTAGACATCATTTACACCCCTTTATGAGCCGAAATCTTAACTGAAGCTACTAAGCTAAAAGCTTTAGCACGCACCTCATCTGAAGTGGGTGCAGAAGCTTGACCGCACTTCAGCTGGTTTAAATATTGTCTTTTCAAATCAACGTGGGATCTCGGGGCTTCTGGATACTTGGATTATGCCAGACGAGCTGTAAAAGCCTTTTTATGTTAGTTTATTTTGTTTTATTTGTTCAATTTTAAAACAAGTCTCCAGATTCTTACTTCAGAGGAGAATGCTGCAACGCTGTTAAGCTGTGAACGCTGTGAAGCTCCAGAAATGTTTAATGCACTAAGAAACTTCACCCGGACTTCCAGTGGCATGGGGTTGAGTGGATAATGACTGATTTTTCATTTTTGGGCGAACTGTTCCTTTCACTTGTAAAATCTGCCATTATTGAGTAACATGGCCCAGAACTCTACTCTAAAGGATGACGACTACACTACTGGATTGCAACAACAGTTCTTATACTGATTAAAGAGAACTGGTGTGATAAAATGTTTATATCTGAACATTTATTATCATAATAATTGTTAGCATAGACCACATATAATAATGTTGACTCTTCCAAGCCATTTTCTTCTTCTTTGTTGTGGGGCTAAAGCAGATGCAGTCTTGGTTGTAGCTTCATCTGTAAATTTTCCTCTGGCTGAGAACGCCTCTTTTCACCAAGTCACAAGGGGTTGTGAGCAAAGTTCTATCTAAAGCTGCCACTTTCACATTATGAGTTCATGCTTGTATTAAAAAATCATCAGACATTGGCAAGTCATGCCCTCAGTCAATAATTATGCAAACACAGATCTAATCAATATGTGAAATATAAAATAAGGACAAATGATAATATAGAGATGGAGCACATCTCATTTCTTCCCCAGTCACATGAATATGTTTGAATAGCAAACATTAGAATAGCAAAGCATCCATTTGCCTTTTATGTGATGGGGCTTTGCATTTTAGTTGGCACATGGTTCAATATTTGAACAGAGAAAAAAGTTTTAAAAATTATATTGCTCGGAGTGATAGTGTTAGTAATAAAGAAGTTATTGACCAAATGATATTGATCGACAGCTCCTCGGGCAAAACGAGCCGACCTTGGTCTCCCTCTGTGCCTTGCCCTCCCTCCGCCTGCCTCCCCTCTACTCTCCTCCCCGGAATTCAATAATATATTATTTTACACAGTTTAAAGCCGGACAACAAATAGCTGCACAGCACAAGGTGAGGAATTACTGGCAAATTTTTCATGGCTATTTGCCTGTAGGAATTTGGCAAGGGTGTGTGAGGGTGATTAAAATCAAGACTCCAGTCAAGGCTTGATTATGAGTTGCCATTCAGCAGAAGGCATGGCAAGAAAAGAATGAGAGGGGTAAAGAGAAAGAAAAAGGTTATTGGGAAGAAAGGAGAAACCAGAGGCTATGTGTTCCTTCCACTGCTCGGCATAAATCAGATAATGACCTTGAAGTCTTTGCAGGAGAGAGGCAGCGGTAACTACATCCAAGCTCTGTCCCCTGGTTTATTCACAAGGTCAGAGGAGGGAAACAATGGCCATTGATTTGGCCCTGAAGAGGCAGGGAGAAAAGGCGTGGGTGATTGTCACATTGCACTCTTAAAAAACAGACTTTAGAACAAGTAAAACAACACGGCTTTCAAAATGGTTGTAGTTTGAAAGCTCTTTCCTTAGATATATTGTCAAGTGATATTTCTATTATGCTCTTTGTTTGGAGCTAAAACAAGAAAAAGTGGGATTAGCATGAACAGCGTTAGCCATCTCCTATGCTAATCAGAATGCAGTTTAAAAGATATTTTCATGCTATGTATCTGGATCAATAGAGCATCTGTTATTTCATCACATCATTTCTTAAGAGTGTGAACACAATGGCTAGCAGCTTTGTCTAAGCGAGACGCGGCTGATGTGAAAGTACAGATGATTGCTGGGGGACACCAGCAGATTGATTGTCTCATGGGATAACTGCGTCAACATACTGGGCAGGTGAGAAAAGGTCACCTTCGGCTGTTCACCTTGACTGTAACTGGTTATCACAGCGGGTTGCTTCAATGAATCTAGGGGTAAGGAGTCAATTTTAATGAGCAACTTTTTATGAATTGAGCATAAAGATTCATTCACAGTCTTATTGGCACGTGTGGTAAATATTCTACACATAAAGTTCCCTTTATCGGCTGGTCCAGAGCTTTCAGCTGTGTCCCGTGGCTTTCCTCAATGAATGAAAGGTGTCATGATGTGACCCAGGTACAGGGCTTTAGTCACGTGATAACAGACATTATGCGTTTCAGCATCAGTTAAGTGCTTATTTTGTCTTTCCTGTCCAAACGGGAAGTTGTAATGTTTTCGCTGTGCTGCATGTGATTACCTTGCGCCCACACTGTAGCAAATGCAGCCCCCTCAAATTTCCCGTTCCTCCGTGGCAGGTCCCTGCTGTGACCTGGTAGAGTTACGTGGGGCTGACTCAAAATGCCCCTTGGCGCCATGTGTAAGAACTAGTTGCAATGGTTTATCTTTCCACCAGGAGGACCAGTGATTATGGAAGCTGAAGCGGTTACAGCGATTTATGCACTACATCTGCAAACTTCACATGTGTTTATGTGAGTGAGTGCTGAAAAATCCAAAAGGCAATTTATATAGAAAAAGATCGATGTAATCATTTCCTAAATTCACAATATGTTTTTACCTAAAGAAATATTCAGCTTCAGTTCATATTGCCTCAGTTTAAACAGTGTGTTCACAAACATCCACTGCTTATCTTGGGAGGTGAGAGAGCCCAAACACATTAGCATTACAGTGTATCTTTGTGTTCTTACTTAATGGGTAATGGCCATCCTAACAGGTCTCCTAGGCCCCACATTGTCACAGAGTAAGGGCAGTAAAAGGCTTTTGATGCAAGCCTTCAACACATTAAGGTGCAGGGGTGAAAGTAGATTTAAACTCTTGGTGGCACTACTATTCCATCCTTCATTGTTTCATATTGTGCTCCTCCCGCCTTCAGCTTCATGCATCCCTGAACACATTCATTTTTTTAGCGCCTGTATGATGTAGAAGGAAATTAGAAACACTTGACATCTTGAATAGCAAATTGTTTATTTAAATGATGTAGCCTCAGTGCCACAGAATAATTTGTGAATGTCGACAAATCCTTCTAAATTAAAATCAATGGATGTGAATGTCCTCCTTGATCTGCAACAGTTTGGTAAGTGGACCTTGCATTTGAAGTATCAACCACAAGTGTTTTGATTTGACTGAAAGCTGAAGTAAGGAGCGGTGATCACCAGTTAAGTTGTTGCCAAATGTTGGGACTCAACACAACACTAACTTGTCAGATAAGTCACTCCATGTGCCAACCATCTTATTTCTCCTTTGAGAATTAAGTCACCACTGTGGTCTGAGAGGTCAGTAAACACAGAGTTGGACAGCATGGTTACTTGCTCAGCTGGCACTGGTTGCTGAGCATATTCTGCGTTGGAGTGAGGTATTCCCCTTTGACTGCAGAATCCCAACATATCTTGCATGTCTTGAGCTGACTGTATAATAACACTGCTGGAATCCGTCCACTCTCAGTTTGCTGGGGAGGTACTGTGAGGGTGAGAGATGCTAACAAGCTCGGCAGGCCAGCTCAGTGATTGGAGGAAGAGTTGAGCTGGACTCTCTGGAGCCCAAGAGGATGCTGTCCAAGTTGGTTTGCATCCTGAACAATGTCTCATAACACAACATGCTGGTTGAGAAAAGGAGCATTTTCAGCCAAAGACTTGTACCCCCAGATTGTTCCGCTGAGCTGAACAAGAGATTATTCCTGCCAATGGCCATCAAACTGTTTCCTGCTCTGTTGCAGTATGGACATCAGTGGATTGAGAAACTGTGGTGTCTACTGGACTATGTTATCTAACTATGCACGTCAGCAGAATACTTGAAGAGGTATAAAGAGACAAAAGAGTTCTAACCTTTTTGAAATGCTTCCATCCATTCACCTCATAACTCCCCTCTGCAGCAAAAGCTACATCTGAAGGTGGCTCTTTGACAGAATGACTATCCAATAATGCTCCGAGCATTTGAATTTGTCTGAGCAGAATACAGTTTATTAACACAAAATCCCTGCATTTTTGCAAAAATAGTTCTAGTAGTAAAAGTCTTTGTATTATGTTCCTTCATATTCGTAGGAATAGTAAGTATCAGGCAAGAGTTATCAGTTCACAAACGAGAACCAGTTTGACGCCTAGTCCACACATACATGGGGAATAGGATTTTTATATATTTATATACATATTTTTGGGAACAGGATTTTAGAGAAAAATATCTCTGTCCTGACGACAGTTTTAGCACCGTTAAGGAAATATCTCTGTGCATGCAAAACACCCGAAAACGCATTATCCTGTGGTCATTCATGTACACTGGGCATGTGTCGTTATAAACAGGAAGCAGATTGTATACGCTGGTCGGTTGCATAAGAGAATACAAGGAACGAGGCAGGGAAATATGACTGGTCTTCACAGAATTATCTTGGATTATTTCGTCAGCAAAGCACTGTAAGAACCCATAATTGTCTCTTTTTCATCATTGTACTGTCAGCGTCCCTTTGTTGTTTTCTAAATGTAACATTAAACAATGTAGCTTCCATTCCAACAACAAAGGAAACTCAAAAACTCTGATATCAATATGCGTACTCATAGTTCGCTAATGATGCCATCAACACTGATAAACTTGGGTGTCGAAATCGTTGTTTCAAAAAATCTCAATTTCTGCTCGTCCAGATGAAAACACTGAAAACTGCGTTTTTTGAATATCTTCAACCAGGAGCTTCATTTTCAGTGACCTGAAACGCTGTTTACTTGTGCATGAAAGGCTTATACATATAGAAAGAGGTTTGTTTGAGTTAATTTAGTTTGAATAGTTTGTTTAAAATCTTCTTTTAATTATTTTTTCATGAAATGCAATTTAAAGTTAACTGACCTTGAAAATACATTTTCAGTTAACTTAAGATATTAAGATGAATCAATGGCCGTTCAGTGACACTGACAATCATTACCATCAAATTTGATTTCCTTACATTTGAAGAGTCAATTCTTCATTTCACACAAGCACACAGCAGCATCTGCTCCTATTGGTGTTTGATATAGTAAAGACTGAATTCAATGCTAACCTTTATCAAGGTTTCTTTTTTTTTTTGTTATTGTGGAAAAAAAGAACCATGACTTCTCTCAGAATGTATTGAAGACAAGGAGCAAGTTTCCATAACATGTGTTCTTCAAACTATATAAAAAAGAAGGGTCTCAGGAGAGTTTTACCTCTCAAACAATGCATGCTGGGAACTCTGCCAATATCCTGTTTCTTTAGAAACTTATTTCTATGAGTTGACTGAACTCTGTACATTACATTCATCCAACTCATCATTTAAAGTCAAAAGACTTCAAGTTAAAAGAACTCATCTTTATAATTCAATTCAATTCAATTCAAAAAACGTTATTTATCCCGGGGGGCAATTATAGGGGTTTAAGTTTAAGCATAAGTTCTGAAGTCGTCTGAAAATAAAAAATAAAACTATAAACTTTCATTTTAATCAACTTGAAAGAAACTTGTACATGTATGTTGGGTTGATTAGAAAAAATAAGTTGATTCTACTAAATTCTGTAATGACTTTTTACAGTGCATGTACTTGTGGACAGGGCCTAAGGCAGTAGATACTGGCTAGGCAACATGTTGATATTATGTCGTTATCATGTTATTAGACTATAGATCATCTTAGATTTTGGATATCGTTATATCTTGATCCGGCATAGGTGTTGTCTTTTCCTGGTTTTAAAGGCTGCATCACAGTGAAGCAATGTAATTTTGTGAACTAACAGACTGTTCTACCGTTTCCAATACTTGCCTTTACCCTTATTTATCAAAAAACTCATTGTGTTAATATTTTGCTAAAGTACCAATAGTCACCTCTACAATATTGTCCCAATATGGATATCAAGGAATTTGGTCAAAAAGACTGTGAGTTTGAATCAAACTAGCATAACGTTAGCTGTCAGGCTAACAGCTGAGCCGAAGGGAGCACACTAGTATCCAAGGTTCGTCCGATTTAATGGAGTAGTCGCACTCCAGCTGCTCCTGGGTATCTCCTCGGTATTTGTAGAATCTTTTCTCCTGTGACATTTCTGTTGAAGGCTACAGCAAAGTGTGCCTGGTCAGCTTCACGTCAGCAAGCTTTTCAAAATGTTAAAACTGTCCTGTGGTCATCTTCTGTTCTTGTAGCATCCTGTATGGATCGTCCATTTGCACTGCAAGTGATGCTTCACATGATGTTGAACTAGGTGATTTAACTTGTATCAGTAAAAATTACTCTGTCATAGAGAAAGAGATTCTTGCCCTCATGCATTCTGGGGTTGTGTCGACTCTGGTGTCCCTCTGGCGATCTACACAGACGATGATCCTACAACTTTTTTTCGCTCCTTGCCTTGCCTGAGCCGCCCATTGATACGGTGGTTTTTGTTTTTGCAATCACACTGTTGGATATTCGCCACATTAAAGGCACTGAAAATGTGATCACGGATGCCCTGTGAAGTCCACCTTGCTCTTGTCCTCCTGGTCTTCTGTCTCTCTCCTCTGCCGTTCTTAGAAGTTGATTCCCCCTATAAAAGCGGTGTTTATTTGTGAGGATTATCTTGCTGAACAAAACATGCAAGTATCACAAACTTGGCCACAGAGCTTATTTTCTGCAATAATCTAAAATCCAATTAAAAAGTCCCGTAGGCCTTGATTCCCTTTTTTGTCAAGGGAATCAGGGCTCTCCCTGGCCAACCCGATGACAGCGTAGGTTCCCTTCTATTAGATTTATCTTTTGATTTATGTTGTTTGGTAAACAAACTACTTTTTCTTAGCTGCCCACTTGTGTCGTCTCGCATTTTTGTCAAAGTCTTTGAGCCAGCCTCTGACAATCTTTATGAGCGAGGCTTAGACTGGAACTGGGCTGGACCAGTCGAAAGCTGTTCATTAAAGTCTGAAATTGATATATGTTGATGCTATAGTTGTTAAATGTATTATTCATTACAAAAATATTTACAGAACAGCCTCAGAATTGAGCTTCAGATCAGTGTTTTTTGTTTTTTTCACAAGAGTAAGAGAACTGTTTACAGAACACAAACTAGACTGAATAAACATCAGTATGAGGATTTTCCATCATCACAGGTTTGGATATTGACATGTTTTATTCTGATGATGCTCTTACTCGTACAAAGAATCTGTACTTGGTACTCGCTCAACCCTCGTAGTAAGTAATGTGTTATTAATTATATTTTTAAAGTACTTTGCCCAACACTAATTAGGACACAAATACAGTACAAAATAACCAGCAGGGCCTTCTCTATTAGGATCACACAAAGCAGTTGAAGGAAAGCCTGATTACTGGTAGCAGAGAGAATTAAGTGAGAAATCAAAAAAGGGAGGGAGCATCAGCTCATCGGTAAAGCGTGCTATCACCCTCACCTCACTTATCCTGTGTGAACATGATCGTCTTGTTCGTTTGCATGTCAGGGATGCTGATGGAGAAAGAGATGGCAGTTATGCTCAGTAAAATATTCATTCTGCTTGCAGGCCAGCCAAGTGAAACATCCAGCTACTTGGCAGATATGGAATCTGAAAAAAAGAAAAAGAAAGAGGGTGCGGGTGCGAGGGTGCATCCATTATTGAAGTGCCAGGATGTTATCAATTCATACAAGGTCAATATGGAGGATTTCAATTTGTGCTTGTGTCAAGACAAAGATTTCCCCGTGTTTGGCTCACACTCTCCGTCTCTCTTCCTTTCTACCTTTCTCGCACTGTCACAGGTATTAATATACTCACAACTCTACGACACACTGTGTGTTACATTGTCTTGGTTTTGTTCTGAACTAAATTGCAATTCTTCTGAAGCTTGGGTGCATGATGCTACAAGATATGACTTTACCTCTGGCAACTTAAAATTCAGCCCACAAGTCTTTTTCCCCTGCAACACACACACACACACATACAGAAGGACAGATTTGCACAGTGTTTGCCGTGGGAGAGCTCCTCATTTACATCAATTATGGATAGTCAACTTCCATCCTCGTGGCCTGGCGCTGCATATTTCATGGAGAGGGGGGTATTTTATGAGTTAATGTGTCCAGTTGACATGCCTCTGAAAGCAGTGGCCTGTCCCTTACACCGTGTGCAGGGCTGGCAAAAGCACGCAAACACAAATCATGTGAGCCTGCGTGTGTGTGTGTGTGTGTGTATGCCCACTCAACCTCTTCCCTAGCCACATCATGCATCAAGCACAAATGTGTCTTGCAGCCTCGGTTTCTCCTACAGGGAGGGAGCGACACTACGTCAGTCTCCACAGCTTTGGAAGCAACTCTCAAGTATTGCGAGTACTGTAAGTTGTTGAATTCATGAAAAGAGAAGTAGGTATACAACCTTTTCTCAATGTGTGTGGGCGACTTAAATGTGGAATCAGAAGCCCAATGGCACAGACAAGTAACATCCAATGCAACTTTTCAACCCCCTTTTTCAGAAAGGCCTGTAAACAAAGCTGATAACAGCACTCATTATGCCTGCTCTCCCCTCCACCGCTCTCACTCCTTCTCACTTTTTCATCACCCCCCCACCCTCCAACCCATCCAACCAACCATGATCTCCCCCACCACCCTCTCCACCACTATTTCTCTCCTCGCCCTCTTGCCAGCCTGTTGGGGAGGTGTTACCAGCAGCTGGTGCCTTTGCATAATGTGCGGGGTGTTTATGTGCGTTTTTCATCTCTCTCCTTGTCTGTGTGTGTGTGTGTGTGTGTGTGTATGTCAGAGAGACGCGGAGAGAGAATGTGGGAAAGAACGGAGGCTGTTCTCGGATGGTACAAATTGCTTTTTTGACCCGGTAATTAGTGGCAGAAGACACTCTGAAGGAGCCGGTGATGAAGCTCCCGTGGCCGGATTTCAACATGGACGCATAAATTATAATTTATGGAGCACTAATGGCCTGTTGAGTTGTCCTCTTAGACCTCGCTCGTCCACAGCCGGGCCCGGTCATCTTTTATGCGTTATCTCCATGGCATGAACGCTAACTATGACATGAAAGAATGCCAGCTACTCCTCCCATCCCCTCTGTTTTCTCCTTTCCTCTCTTCTTCTGTCGACTACTTTTTCTTACTACCTCATCCCTTCTCCTCTTCCCTACCATCTTCTCTTTTTCTCTCCTCTCTTCTCTGGCAGGAATCCCTTAAAAAGTACCACAAAATGTAGCGGTAATTCATGAGCCTCACAAGGGGCACCAAAAATATGCATTGAATGCATTGGTACAAAGTGTTGAGAGACTGCCCTCAATCAATTGCAAGCTATGATCAATTTACAAGACGTGGTGTATTTACATTCCTCTAGTTGCCTCCGCAAAGGAGGTTACGCTTTTGCACATGTCCAATTGTTGGTTGGTTGGTTGGTCAGCAGAATTGCCAAAAACTACTGAATAAAACTTCCCCAAAACTTGGATGGAGGACGGGTCTCAGACCAGAAATGACCCCATTAACTTTTGAATGGAATGCGGATCGGAATAAAAATCTGGATCCATGGATATAATTATGTTTTATTCGATATTGGATGAGGCTTGATTGACTTAAAGAGAACTGTTGGGCCTTGGCAGAGGTTTGCATTCTACTGAGTGCACTTCTTGTTTTTATTACCTCTGCCAAGGAGGTCATGTCTGTTTGTTGGTTGGATGGTTTGACAGCAGGATTCCCCAAAAAACAGTGAATGGATGGAACATTTTCGTTCATGTCTCAGGGTGCATGGATCATGGTGAAAACACACATCTGGCGTATATATGGCTGTAACTTCTTGCTGTATAACTGCAATCAAACACACAGCTGATATATTTTCTAGATGTGTAACTAGCCCTGTTGCTATAGTTTCTACTGATCCTAAATTCAACATGTTGAATCAGAACTTCGCATTTTTCCTATCTTCTTACATCCCATATCAATAAATGTACATTCAATTTTGCATTACAAACACAGTTCTTTTGTTCCTTCGTTCCCCGTATATGAGTCCAATGGTCCAGGGATCATCCTGAGCCAGGGATACGTGCCCTTAGGAGTGGTAAAATTAGTAGAAGGCAGGGGGTTCAAACATAAGCAGTAAGGGAAGCATTCATGTTTTCTTCCCTGTCCCATTAAATATTATTCTTCTCCCTATTTCTCTTTCCTTTTGCATCACTTTCGGCCCTTTGCGGCTCTTTCCTTTCTCATCCCAAAATCATTCCTCTCTTCCTGTCTTTACTGATTGTAGCTTACACTTTCCCTTAAGAAGCTGTTGCTACAAATGCAGGGTTAAATTCTCACATGCTCCTGCAAGCTCAAGCTCTGCATAAACATATTCTTCTTTTTTAGCTTTTTATAAAGCATATTTATTGCATTGCATGCATGCCTATGTGGGTTAACAGAGACAAATTGTGTGCGCGTGCCTTTTAATGTATTTATGTATGTGTGTATGTTTCTTGTGCGCTGTACAGTGTTTGACACTCACAGTGGGTGAGGTTTGCCCTTAAAACAGCTGTCATTACAGAACTGAGTGGAAGGGAATGCAATTAGACACGTCAGCTCTGCGATCCATCACTGGCTATTATGGCTTCCACAAGGTGAGGAAAGGAGAGAATGGCCCATAGATACTGCAAGGAACACACACACACACACACACACACACACACAAACATAAGTGGGCCTCTGTGTCCGACAGCTTTGTGACCAAAAATGAAAACACAGATGTGCTCATAAGGGGGAAAACAAGTAAGCAAGTCTGCTTATACTCACTGACAGCGTCCAACAATCCAACACTGGAGAAACTATCTTCCATCTCTTTGGCTAGCACGAAGTCTCGACCAGCTAATATGACGCCAATGGAGGAGGTAGACATTATTTATTTTGCTCAAGGACATTTGGAAATATTTGGTCGTAAAGGAAAATGACACTTAAATCATACTATTAGGGAACATCATCAGTAAGGCTGATCCTACAGATCTAATGGACATTCAGATTTAACAGTTGGGAAAAAGTCTCCCACTCATTCTTCAGTTCTGAATAAATGGGTTAGATCAGTGGTTTCCAACCTGAGGTTCAAAAACAGGCTTCAGCCATCATGCAATTAATAACATGATTATGTCATATCAAGACTTGTTTTTATCAATCTTTGCTTTTTTTGCTGATTGTCTTCGAAAGTACTTAAATAAAACAATCTAGGCAAGAAAAATCTCCCTCAAATGAAATGGCCACAACCTGAAGACATACAGTTTACGAATTGGTTAAAACCAGGAGTGCTTATACTTTTCCCCATGGAGGGCTGAAAATGAAATTTATTAGCGAGGCACAAGAAAGCACCTTTTGTATTGTATTGTTATTATTATTAATCTGCCCTTTTTCGTGGCTTTATTGGAGAGAACAGCTGAAGAGTGACAGAAAACGTGATGGGAGAGAAAGAAGAAACGACATGCAGCAGAAGGCCACAGGTCGAGGCGAGGACACAGTCTCTGTACATGGGGCGCGCTCCCTTAATTGACTGACTTCATTCTGGCCTCAGTGTTCAGATCATGAAAAATAATTAAGCAGGCGTAGTACGTGGCCAACGAGTCTTCCTGCCGCCAAAGTGCATGACTGCATGTCTCCCTATGCAGACACCAAATGTAGTATTAGCCCATTACAAATTATTACAATGCTGACTGAATTACATTTTCTATGTTCACTAACATACTTGAGAAATCACAAGAATGGTGACATATCAGTGAAATGTTCACTGACAACATATTTTGTTTCCTGTCAAAATATTTTCCACTTGATTTCAGTGTTATTCAAATGTTCTACTCGTGTTTAGGCACTGGCAGCACTTGGTTAATGTGAGGGAAAGATCATGGTCTATTTTAAAGCAAAAAAAAAAAAGCCAGCAATGACTTTAGACACATTTCTTTCTTATCTACAATTAAACAAAATCACAATCTTTTCCTAACCTTAACCAGAGGGCTTTAGTTGCCTGAGCTCAATGCAGACTGGTGTGTATTTCTAGGATACATCGCTGGTGATATAAACACATACGCTGACCACATTTTTTGACTGTATCTGCACCTTGCAACTAAATTTGGATAGGTACAATGTAGTAGTCATTTTAGCCTGTAATTCCCACTATAACACAAATCGCAATGATGAACTAATCTTGCTGTGAACTTGACTCACACTGACTATGTATGTATCTTGCTTTTTCAGGATTTAGGACATCAAGAGAAGGCCACAGAACAAGGCTTCCCCTCTAAATATCTAAAAGGCCAAACGTTGACTCAATAATCTTTAAAACTAGGCCATGGCAGCCAACTAGTAAGTAAGGTATTGAAGATAGAAAGGAAAACTGAGGAAAGCACGGGGTTCAGAGAGGCCTTATAGAAGTCTATAGTACTTCCTGGACTGTTAAACTGTCAGTTAGGGGAGCGCACCACTTCCTCAGACACGCTGCCTTAGCGTGATGAGTTCTCTGAAAAGGTCTGCGGCTACTCTGCCTTGAAAGCGCCCAGATTTTTGCCAGTGTGTGCACTTTTAATTGCGCTCCCATCGCTTGCCCCCCAGCCCCTAAAACCTCTCGCTCTCTCACACACATACTGCCCCTCACTCACCATTTCTCCACGAGGCCCCCCACTGCTCACTCCTCCCCCTTGTCTCTTTCTCATTCTGTCGTTTTAGCCCTTTCTCTCTATCTGTCCATTCTTCAAAGGAGAACTTCATTCACTTTATTTTAATTTCATAGATGAACCCTGAGGGGAGGAACGAGAGATGGCAGTGTGAGAGGAGGGAGGAGGAAATAAGAAACTCTGCTGTATTTTAGTGATGGCTCTGTGGTATTAGGGCAAAGCCTTTGATGGTTGGTTACTGGCCACCATGGGCACTGGCTAATAAATGAATAACCCCTAACAGAATGGTATTACTAGCTGATGTCTGTGCAGACATAGAGCAAAAAGATAATTGTAGTTTATTATAACCTGGGTCCTTTTTTTATACTGTTGGCCTCGTTTCTATTGGTTCTGATCACATCGTACTTATCAAAGCAATTGCTGAGATCTGGGAACATGGTGACATTGCATAATGAAGTAGGATGGAGCAAGGACAGACCAGCCAGGCAATCTGAAAGGTTGTAAGCTGGCCAATAGTTTAGCAAGTTATCTAGATGACTTTAAAACTGAAAGTGAGCCACATAAAAAGTCGATATTGATTCCACCGGACAGGAAAACGGTGTGTGCAAACATGCATGGTACATGCGGTAGGTCAGAGTTAAACCAAGAGGATTTTTATTTATGAGCTTTAACCAAAACGTGTCACACATCACTAACTTCAGCTTTGTAACCAATGGGGGAAAAAGCAACTTCAGCAACAGACGGATCAAGAACCTGTTTGAGTTCTGTGTGGTACATTAGGATTACTTCCTCAAGCTCCAAGATCATACCGAAGTTGGTGAAGATGGATTTAAGCAGTATGATGGCATTTCTTCTCTGGATGCTATGTTGAGTAAGATCTACACATGGCTGGAGAACCCAGTGAAGTTTCAGATGTTCTCATTCTGGCATTTATTTAAAATAATCACAATGGTCTTGGGCGGCGGTGAACCCAGGGTGCTGCGACGATGCTCCTGCAAGATAGTGTCGGGGATAACTTGTTTGCACGTGGGCAGGTGAGCCCTGGGATTAAAGTGAGTAAATCCCCACAAAAGAAATGTTAAGAACTGCTAGCTTGCGTTCATCCAGTTAGATAGGTAACTTGTCATTTTCAGAGCATAAGCTGCTTGCCTGGAGGTTGTTGTTGTTTTAAAAACACTAATATGCAGTTAGCTAAAGGGAGGAGAATGCCACGGGAAAATTGGTGCCCAATGGCAGGCTTATACCAACAGTCTACATCCAGTGAGTCAGACAAAAAGTTTAAGCAACTTTATTTGCCATTTTCCATCACAGGTACAGAGAATGGCAGTTGTTACACAGAGAAGTAACGAGAAGTTAAGAAAAAGCAACACATCTGGGTTGAAATCTGAGTGAAAATAAATTTAAAAAGTTTAAAAATATAGTTAAAATACACCTTAATCAGTGCCTGTGATGTGTGGAGGTGTGCTCAAGTGAGCACTTGGTGCAGGCTTCGCCAGCAGGCCTGAACACTGGTTGCCATGCTAGAAAGACATTTTTATTTCACCTTTATTTTACAAGAAAATCCCATTGACTCCTATTGACATCGAGGTCTCCTATAAGTCAATATAAAGGGCATGGATGCCTTAGGTAATTCAAAGCAATTCTCTCCAATGTGTTGTGTGAATTAGAGGGTCGGGTGAAGTACTTTGAGTGGGCTGTAGCCTTGGAAGGTTTTTCTCCAGCCTGAACACCCTTCACTATTAGTCTAAGTGGGAAGAAGTCCATTAAATCTACTACACCGGTTGCTCAAGAAAACCCCAGATCTCCAAAAGGTCAGCATTTTGAGATGTGCACTACCGGCTTTGTTTCAAGTTTGACTGACACATATGTTTGATCTTATCAGGAGTAGTTTGAAAGCTTTTCAAAAGTTTGAACTTATTTATGAGGTGTTTACACATGGCAGCAGCTACTGTTGTACGTGCATGTGAGTAATGTAAACGTATGTCCCTGTGATGGCTTACAACCCTGTATGTGATGCACGTGTGTGTGTGTGTGTGTGTGTGTGTGTGTGTGTGCGTGTGTGTGTGCATGTGTGTCAGCGTGCAGGTGTACAGTCTGTGTGAAAGATGAGCCCTGACTACGGGCCGTCCACCTTGCCCTTTGGCTATTTCTGTACCGCGCCTTCCCCAGCGTCGGTTGCGTAATGATCTGGGAGATAGCGATCGCTCTTTGTTTGTTGTCTCTATCAGCCATAACTGGGCCTTGGTGCCAGAAGGTCAAGTGTACAGAATAAGAACAGGCTTACACAACGCAGAAAACACAGACACCCCTTTGATGTGAAACGAGGGATGTGTGTGTCTCTCTCAGATTGAGGGCGGTGATTGATTTCAGACAACAGAAATCTAGCTGTGCAGAAGTGGACCGGTAGTATACCGTTTCAGTAGCAAGCACTGTAGGGATGTTGGACTAAGAGCTAGTGGTTGGTCACGATTCAGAATTTCCATGTTTTCATTCTGTTCTGAACAAGAGCTGTATGAAGGATCATTGATACACAGATATATTGAGAGACTCACAAACTGTTTAAAAGAGAACAAGATGAATACACTCATACAAAAATTCATTGCAAAATCAAGCACATTTTTATCCTAAAATGACTTTCTTGTCACTAAAAGTACTGTATTGAGTATTGAGTATTGAAAGCAATGGGAATGTGCATCCTGAGAGAAGACAGGGTAAGGAAGGTCGCTCTGCCAAAATGCTTTCAATCACATCTCTCGGTCTTCTTCGGCAGATGGAGTTTTAACACTGCTGAGAGCCTCAGTGGATGAAGCAAACTTTCACGAAGATGTCAGTATGGGGACATTTTTTTGCTTTTTTTCCCTCTCAAGCTAATTTTTCCAAGGTCAAAAATAAGCTGTCACCCATAATTGAAACAAGCTGATTTGCAATAGAAAAAGATTGGCATATGACGCATGTATTGACATATGATGACATCATCTGTTTACTTTGAGAAAATAAAACTTTAAAGTCACAATAACAGCCAAATGAAAAACAGTACATTTAAAGAATAAAGCTCCAAAGATGCAAGGACGTTTACTTAAAAGACACATCATAAATATGGTCAAAAAGCTCAATCATGAGGGATTAAAAAGGTAAAGTGCAATAAAAAATGTTTTAAAAGATGTAGATGCATCGTAACAAATATTCTGTTTTAGTAAGAGTAAGAGTAAAACTGGTAGGTTTACCGAAAGATGTGCAGAGAGAGAAAGAGGAGGCAAGAGCCTGAGTTAAGTTTGGTCACTTGACTGACAAAGTAGAACTATGTTGTACAGTTTGTGTGTTTTACCTTCATGTGTTTATGTTAACTCATTAGCAAAGTGAATGCCACTGTATAGCAAACTCAGCTTCTGCTAATGGCTTTTGTTCATCGAAACCCTGAAGACCCTCAGATAGTGCCACAAGTTAATGCTCCAAGTCAATGCTCAGAGTTCACTGGTTTATTTGACACTGGAGACTTTAGACTGGTAAACGCTGCAGAGGCCATCACGTTTTACATACAGTATTTTTGCTCTCTAAATGGACAAACCATCTTTAAATGCTGTTTTAAAAACAGTTTTTAGAGTACGCCTTTTGTCCTTGACATAATTCATAGCGAGTGTTGATGTATCAGTATTCGCACCTGTTAAGGAGTTTGACAGAGGTACATTTTAACACTTAAAACAGTGGAAAGAACAAACCTGTGTGGGGTTTTGTGTAGAATGCTGCGGGGATCTAGAAAAGACATAAATAAACATCAAACAAAAATGAGATTTACCTGTTTGATCATTAACTTTCTCCAAGTCCTTACCTTCCAACAAGGACCCGTGCTGGAGAGGAGGAAGAGAGAGAGATGGAGAGGGGAAAAAGAGCATGAGGAAGGAGAGCTGAAGGCAGAATGTCCGCTAGGAATACAAGCAGTGCCTTGCCAAATACAAAAACAGGCCTCTCTCGTCTTTCTTTATCCTCCTATTTTATTCCCTTTGTTACAGGAACTCGTACAGGACTTCAGAGGAGGCTGCAATGAGCACATCAAAGCACTCCGACAGATTGTGGCCCAACGGACACACTCGAAGTGGGCATTAATTTCTTTGTTGAAAATGTAGAAAAGGCAACCGCAAAGTGGGGAAATGAAAGCAGATTCTTTTCTTTTGTTATTTTTGCCTCCTTCCGCTTGTTTCGCTGTTGTTTCAGCATCTTTTTCCTCTCAAAGCCTCCACATGTCGAAGGAGGTGAGGGTCAGGCCGGCACCTTGTTTTTGTCAGATGCTCGTTTGGGGAGGTTTCCGTCCTCCTTTCTGCCTTTTCTTTCTTCCTTTCCTTCGCTCTTTCGCGCTCCCCTCTCGCCGACTCTTCTGACAAGCTCTCCTCGAGTTCAGCCCACATGGCTCTGGGCGAAAATCAATGCCCATATGTGTCTTCAGCTGCTCTTCACTGTACTGATGAAGGTTAGGAGAGAGAAAGAAAGACAGATGAGTAAAATCCAGAGACTCGTCCGCTGATTACAGACAAAATATTCATCAAACTGTGCATCTGTTTACCAAAATAATGGATGAATAATTAAATGAGAAATGCTCTCTTGACTCTTTTTTTGTTTCTCATTGCTGTGTGCCCCAGGTGCCTTTTTTTGGCCGGTGATGGATGGGGCGAGGGCAGACTAATTGTGGAAAGTGTTGGTGCAGGAATTAAAGATTATTACCAGAGGATTCAGCCAGGGATTCATTCAGACAAGCATTCAATGACCATTAGCCTACATAGTGTGCTGCTAAGTTCACTGACCTTGAATGGTGAATCGCAGACTCGCTATTGATCGCCATCACAGTGCTTCATTGTTTCTGTGTCATGGCTAAGGCTACTCACTTGTTTAATTGTTTCTCGTTGAATTGTAAAGTAGTGAGTGGGAGGCAATTGAAAGAGGCTTTTAAACAGTTTGAGCTTTAACAAGATACTTTAGGGAAAGGCCAAGGCAAGTGAGAGGGACAGAGTCTTCATCTTTATTTCACTTCATTGTTACACCTTGCATGAAAGGTGAGGTTGCAAAGACAGGTTTGAACAAATAATGAGGTCAAACTGCTTACAAACCTTCACCATGACTCAACCATGGCTCCGAAATACAAATGAACCCAATCAAAAGTTGCCTCACACTGTTGCTCGTGACGACCCTAGTTCAGAATTCAGAAATTCAACAGGCATCGGAAAACATTTCAAGCGTGATATCTTTCAGAGGATCCCCCACCATCACAGGAATTGGGTGCCATTGGGCCTGGCATAGCCCCTCAGGGCGATGTTTCAGCCCGTTCTTCTTCTAAAGTAGCCGGCGTTTCACAGCAGCATACTCTTCCTGGTTTTGATGCCTTTTTTGCTCACTGCGCTGACCCTTTTAGAAATTCTGCAGAGACCACAGATACTTCCTTGGACTGTAGATGCTGCCCGGATCTTTCGCTTCACGTCGACCTCTTGGCCTCGTCTCTCTGGTTTTGATCTCCCTTCCCTAGCTCCTCGGCCCCTGGAGGGTGTCAGCACTGGCTGAAGGGGCTTCCAGGGGGCTTCAAGGGGCCTTTCAATCCTTCATCCAGGTCTTAGTGTTCAAAGACCTTGGCCAGTCATCCAGCTGCACACACACATGCTCTAACACACTCGCGCACAAGCTTGCGCTCACACACATTGGTGTAGAAATGCACGCAAGCTGCAATGATGCTATAAAGAATGAAGGGAAGAGAGAAAAGGAGCCATAAGAGAGAGGAGGAAGTGGTAAAGAGAAAGACTTAGAGCTGCTCTGAATTTCAGAATGAGATCAAAAAGAACTCCTGTGAGATATGGCCTTAGCACCATCAAAATGAGATTAAAAATGTCAAGTGAGTCCAATCTACAGTATGCGAGTGGAATATAGTTGATATTCTCCTTCTTATAAACAGAAATAGAGAGAGCCACACATTCATTCACATTCTCTGCCCACCCCTCCTTCTCTCCTTCTCTGCAGGGTCTCAGGGTCACGTCAGAGCAAGATAATAGTTGGTTCATAACGTTATATAAAGCTGCAGTGTTCGCTAATTTAACACTGCCTTCTGGGACCCAAACGGCTGGAGTCTGGATGGAGAAAGCAGATGTGCCTTCCACCAGAGGAAATAGTCGGTGGCCGATCAAGCGTAAAACACCACAGCTTACCGACAAATTTCATGGCGAAGTGATGGGCAGGGCGGGAAGAGTTGCAGCAGACGCTACCCTGAGATCTATCAGAAATCTGTATCTAGACCTGTGGACTGCTGGGAGGCCTATTTAGGAGGCAACAGATTGCTGAATAGACGAAAAACGGGGAGCGTGAATGTACGTTGGTGTGTGCAAGAGTGTACACTTTGTGTTTGAGTGTTCTTTGTTGTCTACGAAGTAGTGCATGTGTTTGAGTTTTCTGTGCAAGTACTCTGAAGTCTATGAAGCCCCATTTGTGAGTTTGTGTGTGTATTTGAGTGTGTGTGTCCTTCAGTGGTTCAGTGGGATAACTGTGTGTGCACAAGGCTTGCGAGGCCTTATCTTGATGTCCTAGTTATCGATTGGGCGACATGGCAGATAAGAAAGGATGAGTACCCCCTCCCACCCATCCACAACCCCCAACTTCCCCCTACCCCTCATCCACATATCTACCCCCACCTCACCGCATCTGAATCACACAGAGCAGGAGGAGGCGCTGCTCTGTGTGATACAAATGAAGTACTTTACTGTAACCTGTTTACATCAGTCCAACCTAAACTTCATCACATTTTATATTTGGAACTCATATGGACCTGAGATTGCTGAAGAATCTGGAGATGGCTTTTTTTGTTCTTGCAACACATGCATACTTTAAAAGTACAAGTTGTTTTCAATTACTATAACCCTCTGACATCAGTATTAATATTAAGCTTTAGTGCGGCCCTATACCACATTAACATATGTTATGTTATTTCTTTTATTTGAACAGGGACAGTGCACAATATAACCAATTAAAGATCCCTAGCTCCTCCCATCCACATGTCAGAGTCTCCTTGGGCAAGACACCGAATCGCCAGTTGCTCCTGAAAGACTGCCATGAAAAAGAATGGATTATCCCCCCCAAAAAATCAAGACATTTCTGTTTAAATGTACTACAAGGACTGGTTATGAAACAGTGTAGTGATAGTGATGCTTCTATATGACCTACATACGCCAACGAGTCTAAGACTGAGCGATCTGGCTACATTTTTATTGTTAATGGCAGTCACATTGTGATGGTTATCAGGCCCAAAACTTTGCTGTTTTGGTTCTCTCCCACCACTTTCATCAACCTTATTCACAGACACAGGTGGCATCTGTCTTCAATAAAAATGCTCTGATAAACCCCAGAGCTCTAACTGCTCAGCTCACCAAACAGCTGCCAGAAAAAAGTTAGCGGTTACCTGGTGAACGAAGGGGAGCGTTTAGCAGCTAAAGAGCCAGATGTAACCCCAAAAAATAAATCAATAAAGGTTTACCATAACGGTGTGCCTTCATTTTGGGAGGAATCAATTTGCTTTCTTTTGGACAGTGTGGTTTAACCATTCATCAGGAACACTGGCTTTGTATTTCATTATTTTCAGGTATTCAGTTATTTTTCCTCCTGCCGCCCACCAGTTTCATTGTTTGTTGTGCCATTAAAACAAAACTTGCTTTTTTAAATGATAAAAACTGTGAGAAAAAGCTTCAGAAAGTTGTGCATCATTACAAGTCAGTACGGATGTGTGATGCATCAATCCATTGACTGTATGTATGTATTTATGCAGCGTGTCCAGCAGAAGTGCAGCTCTGTATAAACCACTCGGTCACCGGTTCCTTGACTAGTCAGTTTGGAAACTGACACATTTTCACAGAACGGAGCTGGACTTTACTAGTAGAATATGAAAGGTAATGATGTTAGTGACACCTTGAGTCCCAATCTCACAGTACCAGTTGAAGTAATAGGTGTCACTTCTGACAAATTCCATTTTCTTTGAAAATGCTTTTATACTCAGACCAATATCTCTTACTCTTGTGTTACGTTGGTATGTTAAGGATAATTACATGACATCCAGAAGTGTCTTTAAGTTTATGTATGGTGAAATGCTACCTCTGTTATATTTATATATATATTTTATAGATTGAAAATGTAGAGCTGTTAGTGAAGCCATAAGTTACAGGGTGAATCCAGGCAGCAGGACTATACAGAGAAAAGGCAGAGCGCAGGTTGGATTATTGCCAAGGCAACTTTGAGATTGACAGACTTCCCAGTCGCAGAGAAAATGTAGTTGTCAGGGCTAATTCCAAGTCCTGAATGAGAGGTTTAAAGAGCAAATCACTGAGAAAAGGAACTATAGATTGGCAGCAGTGGCCTGTGGGAATGAATGTGAATTGTGAAAATGCATGGGGTATGGACAGTTTAGATTTTGGGCACTGCTCACTCTGTCAGTGCTAAAATACGGCTTTTGTCTTGTAAAAGACGAGCTGAGTGCAGAATCTGCATGAGTCTATGTGCAAACTCATATGTGGCCATCAGTCAAAGACAGGACCAGGCAGGACTTACTATTTAACTATAAGTAACTTTTAGGGTTGAGTGAACACTCAGCTGAAAAGAGTATCTAGTGCAGAAAATACACTAATATGCAAGTATTATCTAAGTAAAATGTGTTAATGTCCATACTCATGATGTAGCTGACTGAGGTTTATTCATTCAAGTATATAATAAGGATACAAACAATTTAGTTGGTTTAACAGATACAAATTATTGTGTACTCTATCATCCCAAGTAATGTGAAAGGTGTCACTCATAGTGATCAATCCATAACATTTACTTTCCAACTCTGTAGTTACCTTCAGGTCTAGTCTATTTTGTCTACTTTGTTATAGCCCCACCAATCTGCTCTCATTAACCTTGTTTCTGCCATTTTTGGCCAAATACCTTTAATGAAGTCACTGTACACTACCTGCTCAGCAGCAAACAGCAGACAGATGAAGTTAGTGACTTGAAGGATGCTGTGGAGTAGTGTCTAAGTACCTGTTTTTCAATACACATTCTGATTATTTAAAACAACTTCAATACTCATTTTCAGCAGTATCAATACAAAGGTACCAGCTGCAACCTCTCATTATTTAGTTCCTTCTTCTCTCCGACACACACACTCGTCCCCTTCGCTCCAGTTAGTCCTGCTGTTTGGAAACACTTCACATTTGAGGCAAATGAACAGGGAAAAGGCAAAGGATAAAAGCGTGCCCATATGCATGTGATGATACAAAGGAGCGCTAACGAAAGGTGCTAACGCAACACATTTGGCGGAGCACCTGAAGGACCAACACCTCGACCTCTTTAAGGAATTTCAAGGTTGGTAACAGCTCTTATTTCAACATCCCTAAACCATTATCCAAAACAGCCTCGTGATTATTGTGTTGTCCTGTTGTTAGATGAACAGCCATTTGTAATTCTCAAAGCTAAACTAATCCACTCGGAGCTATCAGGCCTGAGGAACTTGGTGAAAGGAAAAAACCTTGACTATGGACGTAAATTAGATGTTATAGGGCTTAACACGCCATTATTCACATTATTTCAAAGAAAAATGTATCTTAAACACTGCTGCAGAGCATTTAGCAGCTAAAGAGCCAGGTGTGTTTCTTAAGAGTTAGCAAAAATGAAAACAGAGCTCAAAGGAGAGTGAACATTGGACTTCAGGTGCTCAGAAGCATATCTTCAAATCAATTAATAACAACAGTAATAATAATAATATACCAGATTTTGTGTTTGCATATTATTACGCTGCCCCCAAGTGGCAAAGAAATCAGTGACTGCAGCTCTAAATATGTCTATATGAAATCAAAGTTGCTCATAATACAAAGGCACGTGTGGCTTCGTGTGTATATGGGTGTCCAAAGTCTGTGATTTAAAGGACGGATTCACTTTTCTCCTCCAGTAGCAGTTTCACTTTGGCAGTTCAAAAGGTCAAAAGATTAGTTTGATTAATTTATTCATCATACACATCCAGTACACACGAGGAGCCGTAATTTCCTTATTTTTTTTCCCTTCTTCACGCCTGCTCGGGCTCATAACAGGAAAACCTGTTTGTGTTTTGTAGCCTCACGCTCGATTTCACCCTCCTCCTCCTCCTCCTCCTCCTCCTCACTAACTGCTGTCTTGTTGCTTCTGCCCGAGTGGCTCCCTCTGAATACGCCACTTGGTTGAACAATTAATTATTCTAATGATAGACCACTACTCAGTGGTGCTTTAAACAGGGACACAGAGAAAGAGTGGGAGAGAGAATGGTACATATACAGATTACTGCTATAAACGTTTGACGCCTCAAAAGTAGGTGAGCTGCCGTCTGCGTCGGTGTGTGCCGCATTTTGATTGGTGTTTGGATAGTGTTACAGGATGCTTGTTACAGTGCAGTGATGAGGGTTAGTTAGTCCAAATCCCTGAGCAGAATCGACTCTGCAGAAGCCTTGACCACTTGACCAGACATCAGCTCCTCTACGCTGCCCCCAGGCCTCATATGTACACAGGCATACACACACACACACACACACACACACACAGCATCGAGGCATGCAGACAAACACACAGATGTGCACACTTCCACACACATAAAACACACCTATCCTTATCTGAGGAATGTGCGTTTTAACATGAACTGGGTCAAATACAACTCAGTCTTAAACACACACACACACACACACACACACACACACGTGCACACACAGATATACACACTCCTTCAAAGCCCTTTCAGATGTCTTACTAGGGCGTTTGGTACTCCCAACCGCACCCTCCAAACAACCACCATCCAACCCATTTCCTTGTTCCATGCGAGCCCCCCCAGCACCCCCACCCCCCACCCCCATCTCACCAGCTCAGCTTGCCCTCCAGCTTCGTGCGAACAAAACCGGTGTAACACTTTCACCACAACCACGTATCTCCACACGGGTCATTCTCCCAGCTACAGCTCGTATCGCCAGCGTGAGCCACTTCCGCTCCCTCTCTCCTCTTTATCCTTTCCCATGCAGCTTTTATTGTTTACCACTTTGAGAACTCATGTAAGTCCCTATAAAAAATGGATGCCCGCTCCCCTCTCCTTTCTCCATCTCCTCCTCCTTTTCCCTCATTCTGCTGCTTCATTTTTATGAAAAGAGGGAATAATCTGCATCCCTTCTATTTGTCCCCTTTTTTTTCTTCTTCTTCTTCTTCTTCTTCTCCTGTCCTTGCTGACTGTTGCTCTATGGGCGCCAGTGAATCCCTCGCAGACGAGAGGGCAGAACGTAAAGAGGAACAAGGGGAAGGAAGACGAGGAAGGGAAGGATAGAAACAGAGGACAAAGGAAGAAAGCGGAAAAAGGGAAGAGGCCAGAAATAGCGAGAAAAAAGGTGTTGCCGCAAAGCGTGTTGTCATTGTTAAGGCAGTGCCAGTGTGCCAGGCAGTCCGTCAGTCAGTCCCCTTGGCTTCAACAAGATAGATGCCCAGGGTTCGATTTGCATATGCTATTCAGGGCATGGTCGCACCATCTCTCTCTCTCTCTCTTTTTTTTATTGTTTTTAATCAGAGGCGAATGTCAACAGAATAAATGAAGTTGCGCGGCGAAGTGAAATTTTTATCACATCAGTGGTGGTTGGGTGGGTGTGGGTGTGGAGGGCGGGGGGAGTTGAGGGGGGTATGATGATGATGCCTCCACACATACCTCACACTCCACACCCCTTCACACACTCCCCACCACCACCACCACACATATCCTCCACCTCCATTCATCACAGGCCATATTGAGGGAGTGAAATTCAGTGGCGGTGCCGGTAATCAATGGAAGGGCTCCATATGGCGGGGATCAAAGGTGTCACATAGTGTGTGGTTCTGCTTTATTGCCAGCCAGCACTGTTAATTGGACAACAAGATCAGAGGCAATATTAAAATCCAATTAAATTGATATGAACAGATTGCCAAGTGATGTACACTAATGTATAATTGAGTATCAAGCAAATGCGAGTGGCCCGTCTCGAGCGCCGAGCTGCTGAATAAATGATGGGCGAGCCGTAGAGGACGGAAACAAGTTTGCACATTAGCCCCCCACCCCTCCCTCCTCCTCTCTCCTTCCCCTTCCCTCCCCCGCCCTCTGGGCCCTCAGATGTAGAGGGACACAGGATTTTTTATTTTTTCTCCGTGCCTCCTTTTTTTTTTTTGGAACTGGCTGACATTCTTAGAGGGACATTTTGTGTCCTGCATAATAAGGGCGGAGAAGTGTAGGGGTTGTCTGCGTGTGTGCTTGATGAGGGCAGAGGAGGAGGAGAAGGTGTACGCTCGTGTGTGTCTATCCAGAGGGAGGGGCGGGGCTGACGTGTAACATTTTAAACGGCGTAATTCCATCACACGCACACGGCTTTAATTTGAGTTTAATAAAATCTAAATGATTTATTGCCTTTTTTGCTGGAGCAAAAGCAAGTGCATGTTGTGGTACTTTGGCTAATCAGGCATAAACACGGACAGCCTCCGTCTCAGCAGAGAGGCTTCACGATATGGAGTGCTCTTTAAGAAAAAGAAATAAATAAGAAGATAAAGAAGGATGCTCTGACGCTATTTAACAGACCAACGAGGCCTAGTCCAAGGTGACATTCCCTGATAAGGTGCACTTGGACGGTAGCCCAAAATAATCAAAAGTTCATCACCACTCATTCATTTATTAATTGAATATTTTTAGCCTTGATTTAATGCGTTGAGCTGTAGTGCTAATTCGTGACATTGGGAGGCCGATAAGGAGATTTACATTTCAAATTTTAATGATATTTTGGCTCTAGCGATCACTCCCTTTTTTGGGGGCTAATTATTTATTTCTGTTGTTTTGGTTGCAGTCCAGCATATGCTGCGTTTTTTTAATGTGCCCCCCGCCTCCCCTCTTTCTTGCATTAAGCTGGTTTCCTTAATTAAGCGGGCACGGGACTCATTAGCTGCCATGGCGATGGGGTGGCATGATGTGCCCGTCTCAGCTCCCGCCGGCGATGCCCGGACAAAGTGCCTGGGGAGCAGGTGCTGACAAGGTCGCGGTGGCAGCGTGCCATCTGGACCGAGGCTCGGGCCCCAACGCCGCCTGGCTCTTTGTGGCTGTAGCTGTGGCTAATGCCATCCACCAACAACCCTGACTCAAAGACATCAAAACAGCACCCCAGCTCTTAGGAGATCTGTGGACTTAACAACCGCTAAAACAAAGGCGCAATAATTGGTTTTGGCGCAATCTGTCCTTCGTTTGCCACTCAAGGAGCTTTTGTGGTTAAGTGAGCTCGGAACAGAAGGCACATTGAAGGTTTTCTTCATTTAAGCGTGATGCACCTTCATTTGCATAACATAGATGTCCATGGCAAACATTGTGCGCATACATTTATGCATAGCATACGGCAATACATAGCTCTTCAGAAATAATACACATCTCTTAGGGACTATGAAAATAATAAGGGGCTGTCAGGATAATTTTTTCTTTGGGCTACAGGCTGAAGTCTTGACAAAGACCTTTTCATTTATGGTTATAATTTTAATGCGACTGTTTCTTAAATCTGTGTCTTTATGTATTGTTTTTGTCTCTCTAAAAGTTTATTTTGCGTTTTTTCTTTCCTCACCCTAGATTTATATTTTATATTGAATACATTGTTGGGGGTTATTGAACAGATTTTTTTATATATATGTACAATACATATCGCAATTGTCAGTTTCCCTGCTGCATTATAATGATAAGCAGAATTAGTACATTACATTTATTGAGGACACAATGTAAACAGTGCATAGCGCTTTTAAATGTAGCTTTAAATTAGCCTATAATATAATCCAAGTTCAGCATGACTGCCAACTTGTTTTATGAATGGAAGAAGTTCAAGTTTGGATTCTTAGTTTGGAACTTTATTAATACGATAACTTCATTCGTGCATTTTCTTTATAGGTTGCTGTAGAGGAAGCCAAACTTTTACCAGGACACCTAAAAACCAGTTGTACTCACCACTACATCAGCTGTGTGTAAAAAAACACATATTACCAGCATGAGAGCAAGCATAGCCACAGTCTGTCACACAAAAGCAGTTGGCTTTAATCATTTTGTCCAGTGGTAATTAACTTGTGTTTTGTCTTTGTACATGTTTTCTTCTGGGGTGCCAGGAGGAAACCCTCCTACTCTCATGCTCTGCTCCAAAGCACATCCTGTGATGTGATGCTAAAGCCCCTCAGCACCTGTAAAGGTGGGGGCCCAAGCCGCTACTGTAATAAACTTTCAAACAGCAGGGGAAAAAATGGGACAGATACTACAATATGTTTGTTGCAATCTGAAATTCTTGGAGTTGTATAAGTTGTTTTTGCAGGGCAGGGCTTGAACATCCTTCAGTCGGTGCTGAGTTTAAAAGAGAGACTTAAGGAAAAAAGTGGAAAGGCCTGAGCCCTGCCAGTTGCGTGATCGCTACTGCGCATGCGAAACTCTCAACTTCCATCATCCTCCAGAAAAAAAACAATCTATATGTCTAATTCAGAATGTTACTAAGACATTTGAAACCAATTTTAATGTTTTCTTGATGTAGTCTGATGAGATATACAGTATGATGTGCTGCTTTCAACTGTTCCTTGTTTTTTCCAGTGCATGAGGCAAACTTGTCTCCTGGCAATGGGAAAGGAGCCATTTGCTATTTTTAGCAGGTTTACCCGCGTTTAAAAAACCTGCATATATAGGCTAATTTTGGTGTAAAATGATATTGAAATAACGGCTAATCAAAAAGCACCTCTTTTCCAGATGGCATTGATCAATGCATTTTTAGTCTTGGTGAACCTCTTGTCCACAGACGCCAGCAACATCACAGCCACGTTGTCATGTTATGATATACATATCACTGAGCTGAGTAAATCAAGCTGAACACTCATCTATGAACCCACAGCACTTTTTGTTTCCTGTCATATTCATCTGGAGGAAACCAGTTTGTTAATGTCATGAAATGCCACACAGGATTGTCTAAACTCTGACCACAAACGCTAATCACAAATTACCAAACCCAGCTATTGGATGTCATTCAAAATCCTCTCCTAAAATTAAGTGAATGTCAGAGCGCAAATGTTTACCGCCGCGGGTATGAAGAACTTGCAATTTGTCCTTTTGCTTTAACCTGCTGTACAATTTGTCATGAGAATGTTGGTTAGGGTGGTTTAGATATACAGAGGAGGATCCCAGTTTCCTCCCTGACACCGGTGTGGTATCACCTCCCTTCCCTCCGAGCTGCAGATTGTCACACGGTTCTCAGGCTCTGACTTATGAAGCTGCTTGTTGCACTCTATTTGAGGCGACCATTCCACTCTGAGGCTCGCTGATCACAAGGCCTGCACACACATAAAGACATGTATAACCCAGAAGGAAACCCATACTTAAGCACTGGTCATTCCCCACTCCATCCTTCCCCACATTATTTTACAACCTCTGTGGCCTCTTTGCCAGAGGCCTTGGCTGTCATTATGCGGTCCAGTGTTTGGGTTTGCAAGCGCTCACCCTCTGATTTGGCGGACGGATGCTTTCTTTAAAAAACGAAAGGTATAAAACATGGTTTAATCCTCTTCACTTAAATATAAGATGTCAGGGTCATTAAGGGTCCTGGGTCTTTCAGTAAAACACGGGCCTGAGCACCACATATGGACGCTGAGACATGCTCAAAGAAAGCGCAGATGTTTATTTTAGAGATTTCTTGGAGGCTGGTTTGTGGTCAGCCATGTGGTGCAAGGCCTCACATGAAAGGAAATGTTGGATTTGAATGCAGGAGTACTAACAGGCCTGTCGCACACAAGCTCTCCAGAAAAATGCATGCATGCTGTGAAAAGGCTGAAACATGCAGCGGAGTGAAGTGTAAATACGATGTGGATCATGGTGTTGTAATTTTGTGATCACTGCCCGGGGAACAATTGAATTTTTCTTGTTTTTAATGCATTTCTTTCTAACCTGAACATCACAAACAAACTGACTGCACTAGGAGAGTATTTGCATCTCATGGAACCTTCTTAAATTTCCACCAGACTCGTACATGCTAGTTTAAGACAAAATAAATCAATAATCCTCCATGAATTCATTAATTTTCTGACAGTCTGCCAACTTGAGCAAGTTAGAAGGATGAATACAGTGTAACCAGAGCCCAGAGAGGATGCAATATTCACTATTTTTGCAATATATTGTCGAAAAAGAAGAGTATGTCAGTGGTCCAGGAATCAAGAAACAGAATTTCTCTTTTTCTCTTCTCGGTTTGCAACATCATTTGATCAAAATATCCTTTTTCCGGTAATTAAATGTGCTTAAGTACTTAATGTACTTTGGCCACTGATACACACGACAGTATTTATGGTGAAGTTAAACTGGTGTTTGCCTACACAGGGATAAACAGAGCACAGTCCGAGGGATTTTCTTGAAGTCTCCTAATTTAATCCTCCAGTCCCTAATCTGGTGTGAACCCCTAAACCCTTCCGCACACAAAAGCTGACCGACATAATCCTCGGTGTAGAGAGATGGCCACTCATTCCCTCGCTCTTAGGACTGAAAGCGGAGAAAATAACTGCTGCGTTTCTTACTGGCGCATTTTACATATGTATCATCAATGTCTCTTTTTCATTCTGTTGTCAGTCAGCCTCCCGACTGCTGTCCATCTTCCCTTTGCTGCAAATGTCTCCACTTGTGAGCAGGAGGGATAAAGAACTAGGAGACTCGACTTACAGGCCAGATGTACAAAACCAAACAAGTCTTGTGCAAAGGGCAGAATGTGAAGAGAGAAACTTGACCACAAATTATTGGCATTTCCTTTGCCTTGCTGCAGTCCCATCGAGACATGTATTTTCCTGTCACATCACTGCTCTGCAGCACATACAGTAAGAATTAAAATGGCAGAAATGGACAGCCTTGACGAGCTTGACTCCTACCGCCCTGTTACTAAAATAAACCATATTATTTGGAGAATTCCATGATTAGGGCCAAAGGAAAAGGAGGCCCCTCAGTTAGGGGGCGAATGGGTGGAAGAATGAGTGGTGAGGGGAGGGAATGCTGATGGGTGGAGATGGACGGGTGGGGTGTGGGGGGCACAGTAGGGGGCTAATTCTCCCCATGCCCTGCTGCAGCTGTGCCCCTGAAACTGACTGACAGATCTCTGTGCGTAGGGGGTTTCTGCATATGTCAGAACAGTGAGGGGCCTGCCAACTTCCTGTTACAGTTTTCACACTTTATATAGCAGTCCATCTTAAACTTTCTCTCTGGGGAGCAGCAGCATTGTCCCAAATGTTTTTCCCCAGGCCACCAGGTCATTTTGGTGGAGGCTTTATGTGAGCTGTTTATTAAGGTACAGTAGTCTCAGGGGAGTACAGTTATGTATTCAATGTAAAATTAACAACGTTAAAGTCAAATTTTAATCTGAATTCCCAACACATTTTGTGTCAGGATATGTGAACAATAGCAATACTATAGCCATTATGCACAATTTCCCATTTTGCAAAAGACAAATTTATAGAAACAGCATCTCAGACTTGAGGATCTGAGTGGGTGTTTCCCAAGATATTGGTTGAATTACAACTGGGAGCACTGTTAACGTCTGCGGAGACTACAGATTGAAGCCTGTATAAGACTGTATAAGCTATGAACATGTCTACAAGCCATTGTTGCCGCTTTTCAACACAACATTGCAATCACTTGGATCTCCTGGCGGCTTTGGGGGTAAGATGCTGATCACGGACTGCAACTTCTTGGTTGAATCCATCGAGGAGCTTTGTTGCATATTTCTACCTCGTTCTCTCTGTCATTGTCTGTCATCTCTGTACAAACAGTCTATAAGAAAGACATAACGTGCATCAAGACAAAAGAATGCATTACCAATTATGATTCAAGCTAAGCTACCTGTCCTTTAACAAGATTTGGGCAGGTTAATCAACCTGTTAAGTGTGTATGCCACTTGGAAAGTGAAGCTACTTAGTCTAGCTTGCTAACCGTAACCCTGACTCCCACAAGCCTATATGGTACTATTTCTTCATGTTACTTCTACTACTGCTACCCAGTGGTGTGACCAAATCACAGTCAAGTCTGCCTTGCCCAGTGTTTGGGTGCAGGGTGGGTGTTAGAGGCTCTGACAGTCCTGAGTAATCACATTTACTATTTTCATTAGGGGTGCTCCATATATTGCCCAGAGTAGATGATGATTCATCAGCCAAATTCACTTTGCTGGACATGTTGAAGTAATAATATGCAATTTTATGTCATCAGAGTAATCCATACACCACCTGCAACTAAATACCTCTACATTCCCTTAAATTAAATGAAAGACAAGACACTGTACCATCAACATGATTTGGAAGCTGTTATTTTAAGGTGAAAAAAGTTAATAATGTTGCTTCAAGTGTAGAAATATGTTATTTTATGTTGTTTTCTGAGCCATTATTTTACTCTGGCCAGTAATGCTGGGCAGCTCCAAACTTTAAGCTGAGGTTAAGGCAGGCAGTCATGTCAGGATAGCAAAGTAAAAAAACATTTCAGTCCTTTCAAATTTACCATATTTAGATATTTAACCCCAAATGGTACTTCTTCATAAAACATCACATGGACCTCTGCTATTCTGAGCTGGCATATTGGCCAAAGTAATCTTAATCATTTGATTCCTAGGTTAATACTATAATAATGCAATAATGTCATTCATTCATCATAGTCGAGTCACTGAAACACAACTTAAATAAACGTTGCTAATTTTGAGTTCTACCCTCTAATTTGTGCCACAGCATTTATTTGCGTGTGACTCACCTCACACCTTTGTTGTAGACTTTCCGAAACTGTAAAAAGTAACAGTTTTACATTAAATGTTTTCATGGCTGCAATCTGCTAACGATTTCATTGCTAATGATGTGCTTGGTTTTTCTTCTTCTTTTGTCTCTAACCTCCTCCTACAGTTTACAAACTCAGTAGACATCTGCCAAAACTGCACACCATTAGCAGCAAGTCTCAGTGAAAATGACAAAAGCTTCCAATTATATCTAACGTTAAATAAAGGAAATGCTGACTCTAACTAGAAAAAGATTACTCTTGTGACCTTGATTGGGACCTGCTCATATAAGGACACCAAGGGGCCAAACTGGAGAGGAGCCTTTATGGGCATTTAAAATAGGAAGACATGAAACGCTGAGCCGTGAGAGCAGCCGCCCCTCCTGTGGCGGGACTCTAAGCGCAGTAACCTTATATCAAAGCTTGGCATGTAGCAGAACATCCAGGGAGGAGCACATTAATTATTGAGGAGCATACGGTAACAAGCTGTGAGAGCCAGCAACGGCCTATTGTAAGGAAGACTAGCACCCCATGTCCGATTATCTGTTGTTAACTTCATTTTTCCCTGTCTCAGTGAGCACACTGGCTATGAGAGGGAGAGAGATACCCACTGTCATTCTCTTCCTCTTTACACACATACAAACACATGTTCGGGTTTAATCAGGAGGGGGATGTTTTCTTTGGCTTTCTATTATGCTCACACAAACACAATATACAACACACTCTCTATTACAAACACATGGCTCAAAGGGTAAGTTATTGTCTCAAACGGGAATAGCATGTCAGCCTCGGGGGATTTTGACAGAGGTACCTGCCCGTGCAAAAAGGCTGTTCGCATCCTTCTTTCCTGGTCTTTTCACTTCTTTTACTGAGAATCTAAAGGAGAGGAATAGGTTGAGAGTTTGGTCTGATACCCGGACCATAGATGGATAATTTATGACTGATCAAAAATATGTCGTAAGTCAGTAAATATTTGGAAAAAAGTTACTTCACTGGTCAGCTTTTAGAGTTGTCATGCCCTGCTCTTTTTTTCAATATATATTTGTCCAAAATTAGAGAGAAATGTACTTAGCAGGCAGTAGGATCAGTAAAAGACGCACTGAAATTAAACAGAAAAATATTTTCTTAAAGAGTAACTCCACCAATTTTACACATTAAGGTGCGTTTACAGGTCTTGGGGAGTACTACTGCTTACTGTATGTGAAAAAAGTAGTTTAAAGTCTGTTGTGGCTCCAGAGGAAGCTGCATGTAATCTGATAAAATACCTCCAGTGATGTCACTCAGTTGCATTGTGGGTAACATAGGCACCAGGTTTTGGAATAAAAAAGGTCATATCTCTGGTTCTGCTGTATCGATTTTGATCAGTTGTGTTCAGACTGTCCATAATGAGTCCAACAGGGCTATAGGAGTCCAGTGGCACAACTGCCACAAAACTTTTGCCTAGATTACCCACAATGCAACCGTGTTATGTCACTGGACAAAAAGGAAACAAAGCAAAAAAAGGAAGAAAAAGAAATGATATGTGTGAGAGGATGGATTAGGATGAAGTCACTTCAGTCTGTTAGTAATTTAAAAGAACTCCCTGTTGACTTCAACAGAACAGAAGTCTCCTGAATGAAAGTCCTGTGATTGTTAAACCCGCATTCAAACTTTCTTTACTTTATTTCTCCTCACTTCCTCCTTTGCAGCTGTAACAATTACTACAGCCGCTAGAGGTCACCACCTAACAACAAGTGTTAGTATGGGTCGTAATAAGCTGCCTACATTTTGACCTATTTGGTCATTTTTCTAATGGGGACAGGATCTGCTGATGACGGCAGAGGAGAGGAGGAGAGAGGGAAAAAGGAGAGGAGCGTCTGCTATAATTGGCTGTAGCTGGTTTCTGGCTCGCTGACCCGTCTGCGTCTCAGGCAGATATTTAGCCTGCTAGATATCCAGATATACATGCGGGCATCGGGGAGCTGCCTGCAAGCTCTTGGATCACGTCGAAACAATTCACACGCGGCGATCATCTCACACGGGAGCGAGCGCAGATTTGCCTCTGATCTGGGGCTTTTTGTCCGCGATCCCCAAACATGTCGGCAACTTGAAAATCGGAGCTTAATTCTGTAGTGTGAACTTAGCTTAAGGAGTCAAAATTTGTCTTTGTAAATGCACACAATACTAATCTCTGTCAGAATTGTGTCCATTGAGCTCATTCTGTATCTATCAATGCCATCACGGTCCATCCAAGGCTCAGGAACGATGTGTAAAAGTGAAGAGAATGGCTCCGGAGATCACATACCTACAGTGCAACAATAATGTGATTTCTGATAGTTGTATCAAGGCTGAGAAGTGAGTCATTTGCTGAATTTGCTGCTTTGCTGGTCTCATTGAGAATTTGAAGCATTCGCCCTCACCGCTCAGTGTTCATGGTCAAACAGAATAAGGCCTTTGAATTGTGTCTTGGAGGCTCAGCAGCCACATCATTGAGATACAGTGAGAACAACAATGTGCGGGTCAAACAGAGAGACAGAAGGAAAACTTCAATGAATAATATTATTCTCTTGTATTAATATTTAACTGCAATTCATTATTGTTTTTTTTTACTAGCCATAATTAATAACGATAAGTTATTGCTAGGAAGAGTTTAAACAAAGAGAAAAAGTTTAAATGAGTCAGAAAACTAGAAATTAGAGGGTTTGATTGCCAGTCAGAGATTGTCTGGCTTTAAATCGTTTTTTTGAAAACGTGTTCTCTGAACACACACACACACACACACACACACACACACACGCGTACAAACACACAGTTGTATGTGTAAAGTGAATGAACTCAGCGGGGCTGACCAGTGTTGACCGCCCTTTGATCACAGAGTGGTTTGTTTCCTCAGGCCAATGACCTCTGACTCCTGCTGAAGAAAGGTCGAGTGCCTCTTCAGCTGAGTGCTAATGATCCATTTAACACCCTTCAGCTGTGTTAGTGTGTGGCATGCCCTCTGTGTGTGTGTGTGTGTGTGTGTGAGAGAGAGAGAGAGAGAGAGAGAGACAGACAGACAGAGTGTGCTGCTGTTAAGTACTTCAACCAACACTTTAACAACATGTAACCTTAGACTTAGCAGCACAAAATGACAGCTGACACGGGCCCAGCTCTCACTTTTATGAATTTTTCAGAGTCAAATTTGACAGCCGCTGAATGCGAACATGACAAGTATCGAGGGGAGTCACACGCGTCTGATAATGTCATGTCGCACGGCTGCCACCGCCTCGTACACGGAGAAGAAAAAGAGTCAGACAGACCACAACTTTTCCGAGGCTTCCAACTTTGCACGAACCAATTTATATACCCTCCGCCACACTGCTTCCTTTTTTTATTTTTAATGCCACATTAAAAGGGTTTTTATTAATTAGATCGAGGAAGCCAGAGTGCCACACATTCAGCCTGCGCTCGCATTTGATGTGAATTCTGCTAAAAAGGAGCATTCCCACATGTCGCAAATCCCTGCTGCCGCTGCGCCAAAAAACAACGGCGAACAACAAAACAACAAAAACAGCGACTGAGTCTCAGTAGGGGCCGGGGCCAGAGTCCCCTTTCAAGTACAGTTGCAACAATTATCTTCAAAGCCAAGCGAGCGGGAACCTTTGTTTTCCTCCCAATCCGCATGGCTTGAACCTGACCCTGTTTCTTCAAGCCTGGTGGAGGATAACATGTTCCTACAGTTTGATAGCAAGAGTACATTTTTCTTATAACTTATTCATCTTTTTTTTTTCCCTCTCCCCTCTCCTTAATTTATAATTCATTTGATCTAAAATTTCATTAATTTTCTAAAATGTTCCAATTGGGGCCTTGCTGGGCCCGGGCGAAGGGGGTTTTTCTTTGTCCAACCCTCTTTTGTAGTCGGCTATTATTCTTTTATGTAGCAGCCTTGTAGAGGTTATCGTCTTCTGAGGGCAAACAGCGCTCTCTGGAAAAGTTTTAATCAGCTTTAATGAGTGGGGTCAGTGGTGGAAGCAGAGAGGGAGAGAGACACAGACAGAAGCTGGGAGAGAAAGTAAGAGGGAAAGATAGCCGGCCTCGGAAACATATGGGCATTTTTATCTTTTTCACATTTTATATTTCTCTCGCTTTTCCTTTTTTTTTTTTTTTTTTGCCTGTCCTTCTTCTGATAGCCAGATTTAGCTCAAATTGCACTGGCATCTTATGCATGGGAACAGATTATAGATAAATGAAGGAGAAATTCATTTTTGGGCCCTTTATCTTCAAAGTATCATCCCAATCGGACACTAAAAGACTGCAATTACAAGGTGAAAGCTAATTTTTTTGAAGTCGTCCGTCAAGCCATCAAAATATTTCCAACGTGTCCGAGACGAGGGACAATCGTGTGAGAGATCCTGAACCTCATCAGCTTTAAATTCCTCCACAATGATAAAGCTAGTTTAGTCTTTCTACCTCTACAGTCCCTGGCTTTTTATCATTCCCTGAAATCCTCTGATATCCCTCTCTTACCCTCTCCTCTAAAGTTACCTTGCCTTTCTCCACTCTGTCTTTATCAAATGTTACCGGCCTTTCTCCTGGCTTTAGCCTTGGGCTCTAATCTTCTTCCAGATGATAGTCTAAGCTATTCCATTATTAGCATTTTTACAACCAAGGCCGACTTGCTCATCGTGACACGGTCTGTGTCTTCTTTTAGGCGGCATGAAAGATATGTCAAACCTTGTTTGCAGACAAGACATGACCTCAGAAAAGTTGGATTCTCATGGCAGCTCATCCGTCCTTAAAAAAAAGCTGCACTGTATGGATTTCTTTAACAAATAGTATTTTACATCATTCTGCAGTCTAAAGAAAAGACAGACTGAAGAGTTGACATACAGAGATGTTGCTATACTATCAGTGCTTGCATGCTTGCTTGTATGTACATGGATTTGTTTTATGTGCTTTTTCTTTCTGCAGTCCACACACAGATAAGCAAATGAAAGAAAAATCCCACTTAGTGTCTTTATAAGGCATTGTTCCACCACAAGGCTCCAAAAAAGCTTCACTGCTTCCTGGCATTGTTTCTGGAACTCGACAGATGTTGTGTGCTTATCTTTGCTTCACCTCTGTGTTTAAATGGCGACCTATCGAGGGATTTGACCAGTGACTGTAAAATACAGTAGACAAAGCCGCCATAATTTCACTCACAGGTTTCTGAAGAGCCGGTTTAAAGCTCAAATTGGATGTCTTAATGATGGACTTTATTTTTCCAACCTCTGATATGTATTGCCATTATTACGATTTCCTTATCGTGTTCTTTTTTTGTTCCGGCCTTACATTAGATATACTCTCTGCGGAGCTTTGTACGAAGACCTTGGGAACTACAATTCTGACTTTTATTTTGTATCCGCACTTGCATGAAAAAGCACAAGTGTGCTCTATTTGATGTCATTGAGAGGTTGAGTTAGCCTTGTGTGCACGACACAATGCAACATTTTTTATCTTTTCAAAAATAGTCGGAGTTTGGATCTTGACCATGGTTGTATTGTAATGCAACTATAAACTGATAAAAGAGCCAAGTGAACTAAAACTTTTCTTTGGTTGAACAAGGATACAGCAGGTTGAGGTTCACGGCCACAACAGGGAAATGTTTCTCTGTCTGTTGAATCTGAGGTGCAGAGTGAAGCAGTGGTCTATTCACAATAGATGTTAGATCCCAATATGAAATTCCACCTTCCTCAGCTCACCTCTTTCACACCATGAGGCCACAAAGCCTCATTGATCTTCCTCTTGCAAGCATTTCTATGTTTTCCTCCCTTGTATGCCAAGGGAAAAGGTTAGTGTGTGTGTGTGTGTGTGTGTGTGTGTGTGTATGCGTGTGTGTGAGAGTGTGTGCATATGCTTGTGCCCATATCTCCATCATCCCTATTATCTCTTTCCCCACACATCCAAATGTCACTACATCTTTCTTGCAAATGTCTTCCTGTGTGCGTGATTTGCGAACGCATGTGTGTCTTCTTTACATGCATATGTCTGCTCGCGCGCCTGCTTTTCATTCTTTGGTTACACATGTATGTACTGAATTTGTTACAGGTTTGGTATGTGAGAATCAGACTGTGAATCTGTGTGTGTGTGTGTGTGTGACCAGATCGTGATGCCGGCCAGCCTCACCGCGTTCCCAGCGGTGCCGGAACTGGAGCTCAGAGGGCCGGCGCTTAGCCCTGGTGTCGATAAGCGGACGATCTTCAAAGAGCACTGAGGAAAAACGACTCGGCCCTGTCAAAGCCGGACAAATTCCCTGCTAACACCCTGAGCCTCACTGCTCGAACAGTTCAAAGAGTGAGAGGGAGAAAAGCCAGGAATTGAAGGGAGGGTTTTTCCGACGAGCATCTGAGATGCCAATGTCAAATATATATGAAGTAGATATGCTGTATATGTATATTAAACATCAGTCGGCGTATCTGACCGGACATGATTCACTGGGGCCAAGATGAACAGTAGTAGTTGAGTCATTCTTAATAAGTAGTTTTCATGGCTTAAAAAAGTTCCTTTTTTAGTTTCACATTCCAGAAAATGACGTTTTATCAAAGGATATGATGTTAAGTAAAACCTACATCAGTTAATAGAATACATTGCATATAACTGTAAACAAAGTCGGACAGATTTGCAGGGGTCAAAGCCAAACTCCAACTACACCCACCGTCACCTATGACTACAACAAGTCTGCAACAACTGTCGGACAGCGAATTCTGACTGGATACTGTGTTGGATATTTTTGAATTTCTACAGAGACGATTTATTCCATTCATTAGCTTTTTTTAAAATGCTGTTGTAATGCTGTCCTGGATCCAATTACTAGTCATTTGGAGTACTACTCAGCCAGTAAAAACTGTTGAAAAGAAGACGTGGGCTTCTACCAGGCAGGGAGAGTCTAATCAAAGACTCTATCAAGTGGGATTGTGGGAAGTGTAGCAAGTGTTTTTGGAGCTTGACTATATAGAAATAACATCAGAATATATCAGACTCTGCTTTTTAAATGTTTACTTCTCTGTCTCTGCAAGTCCTGTAATACCCCATTTTCACTGGCCAAAAAAACCCACTAACACCTGCTAACATCTGGCTTTTGTGTGCGATGTGAATGTGTACAGTCTGGTTATAAGCGTAACATCCAGGGGAACACACTCATTTACTCTACCTACTTTACTTTTCAGGTGTGATGCTATGACGTGTGTTGAGGTTAAGGCCGTTGGCTTGTTAATATCGTTCCATCCGTCTGTCAAGCAGCGCTCAAACGTCATTCAGTAGGTGCTGAGTTTGAAAGAGAAACTGAAGTTAAAGATGTTAAAAAAGTAACAGTTTGTGACTTCCATGTGGTCTGAGCTTATTCAGCTACCTGGTTGGTAATGAGCATGTGCAACTCTCAACAGGGATTAGAAAAGAAGCAAAATGTCTCACTCATGAGCAACTTCTGAGCTCTGGAAAAAAAAAAGATTTTTCAAAGTGATTATTCAGAATAATATCGATTAAGACTTCTTAAAACAAGTTAACATCTCCTGGATGTATTCTGATGAGGTATATGATCTGCTGCTTCTACTGTTCCCTGTTTTTCTGACGCATTCGTAATGACAAACGGGACACACAAGGGCAAGAACCGGATAGGCGACTTGTCAACTGGCAATATTAAAGGAGCTGATTTTATTGGGTTTATCAGCGTATAAAAGCCCCTTCATACAAGCTAATTTTGATGTAAAAGTGGTATAAGTTTATATACAATACTAAATAACTGAATTAACTTTTTATCCTGGGTTGTTACATGCTTCTACAAACCAACCTAAAGAACTTGAGCGCTAAAGTTGAGCTGAGATGATCAGAAAAC
Source organism: Pagrus pagrus (assembly GCF_965226575.1). Lineage (NCBI taxonomy): Eukaryota > Metazoa > Chordata > Actinopteri > Spariformes > Sparidae > Pagrus > Pagrus pagrus. The sequence continues at coordinate 12,989,509 of NC_140199.1, forward strand.
TAGGCGATGTAAGCAGAGAGGTGTTCTCCACTGCAAAAAAAAAAAAAAATCTTTCTTCTGGCTCCTTTCAATGCCACCATGTGCAAGTTCACATCATAAACTCCACAGCAATAAGCACATCGTACCACAGAGGACAGTTATGTGACAGGCAGTCGAGTGCGAGGCAACAAAGGGAAGGACCTTAATGTCGACACTTTGGGCTAAAAGGAAGAGTTCGGTAATTTTTTGACAAAGAAGAGACACATAAGCTCACTGACTCATAGACTAGAGACAGGTCAAAACCATGAAGGCTGTTTGAACATGCAAACTCATACAAGCCAGAGAATCAGTCATAAAGTATGAGGGTATCTGGTGGAGATACAGGGGGCTTGGGAAGTGAAAGTGGACTGAGGACTGACTGAAAGGACTTTTTGTCAGTAACAGAAAAATTATAGATATCGCAGATCAGTTAACACACTAGGAAATCAGGTCAACAATAATATGCATAAAGTTATTTCAAGTCCTAACTGGCATGACTTATTACTGTGGAGCTATAGCATCACAGAAGCTTCTGTGCACAGAGAAGTCTCTGTATGTGTTGTATGAATGCATTTCCTCTAATGTAGACAATACTCTGCACATGTGATCATATCTGGGATACATTTGATTCAATTATGCAACAAAGGTTTCAAGACACCCCATGCTGTGTGATCCGCTCTTCCCTCTCCTAAGAATGACCACCAGTACAGTACGAATTCACAGTCAAAGCAGCAGTTTATTGTGAACCTCAGAGATGTGCATCTCCAAAAACAACAACCACAAATTCATGAATACCAAACACATACTTAACTCAAAAAACAGATCTCAGACTTCAGCCGAAACTCTTAAACTAAAAAAAGGGCTGCTTACTCCTGCTGACCTCCTTCTGCCAGTGCGCCATATTAACATTTTTTTTATGGTAGAGTTGTGCCTATAAAAAAAGTATATACACATTTGTTTCTAATTCAAAGTGATAAGGCTGCTTCTCTGTTTGCTGAAACTGTCAGAATAATACACACTGAACTTAATGCTGGCATCAGTTGTTAGAAGTGGCAGAGGTGGAGGAGAGCGATCGCCGTCTCCAATCCAGAGGCAGCGATCCTTTCAAACAGACCAATCATGAGACACCGCTTGTTGCTCATCACTGCTGCACACGCTTTAAGTAAAAGGGGAGGAGTGGGCTCTATCACACATAAAAACAAACATGACCCAGGATCATAACAGGTATGGTAATGAAACATTTAAATTATATCTATCTAATTATTAAATATTGGCATCAGGTCGCCTCTGATTGGCATCCACCACGTCACCAGTAACAGCAGGCCACTATCCCAGCAGCTCCCGCCTGTGCTCACTTCTCCAGCGCTCTTCTCTGTCCTCCCAGTGGTGCGTACAGTAGCTGCCAGTCTGCAGCCCGCCTGCCTCCGGGAGACGATTTGTTCCAGAAACGCACCAAAATGACCAGCAAAGCTTCGCCCGTTGAACAAAGGAACATGTGATGTGTTAAAGTTGTACAGAGGGAAGAGGTGGGGTGGGGGCGGATGGGTGGGTAAAAAAAAAAAAAAAAGCGTGGCCTCAGCAACTCCACTTTTTTATCGTTGGCATTAATTTGTTCTCGAGAACAACAAATGATTCTCAGCCGCTCTTGTGAGAATTGTATTTTTTTTTCTTTTATCTGCCTCTCAGACATTAATTATATATTTATATATAGAATATGCAAAAAAGAGCTGAGGAATGTTGGGGAAGGCAAAGTGATTAAAAATTAAACAATGCAGAAAATCACTCTGTTACCTAAAGGGATGCTACAGTACATCTCTCTAGTTTTTTTTATTTTTTTATCTTTATTTTTACTCCCTCTCTCCCTTGCCGCTTTCATTTGTTTTTTTTTTCTCCTCTTTTCTGTTGGAGATTTCTTTAAAGCTGTCTGCTCCGCAGGCACGCATGCTTCCCGGCCCACAGACAGCAGAGTGTGTGTTCTGCATATTCTTTCTGTCTCTCTCTCTCTCTGTGTGTGTGTGTGTGTGTGTGTGAAGCAGCATCCAGGCTATTTGTCATGGCGTAGGCTGTTTGCTGGGTCAGTCCAGATAAACTAATGTGTCAGTGCAACGGGGCTCCGCCACTGACCAGAGCGCCTGCAATATGCAAAGACTTTGAATTATTTCTCTGCCTCGTGGCTCCCCCGCTGAACACCATGCAAAAAGTGGAGAGAGGAAGATGAAGGGGGGTGGGGGTGCGACTGGGAATAAGGAGGGACAGAAAGAAAAAAGAGTGAGATATCGGAGGGCAGTGAGAAAAAAGAGAGAGAGGATTTAGGAGTGGAAGAGAAGGAGGGAGCAGCAACTAGCAGAGGAGGAGAGACATAAATATGGAGAAAGAGATAGAGTGAGGGAGAAGCAGACAAGAAAAATGGAGGTGGGGGCCAGTTTGTGCCAGTGTTTGCCCTCAGGGAAAGCATTAGCCAGCCTTTGAAGAAAGACACAGAGGCTTAAGTGGCAGAATTGAGACTAACACTCACAAGGTCACAGGGCCGCTGGTCACATTGATGGCTTTGAACATGTGTGTGTGTGTTTGTGTGTGTGTGTGATCATTGGTAAATGTGTGTCTACCTGTTGAGGATCTAACAAACTTCCTGTAAAGTGTCACTCAAAGTCTAGAAGCAAAAAAGTGCAGCAACGTGATGCATTCAAGTTATTTTGATCAGAAATGAGAGTTAGAATTTAAATAGCAGAATAGTGGTCAGCACATTTTAATTAAAACGTTCAAGTGGAAGCACACATCATGATATATCACGTGCATAGTGAGCAAACACTTCGCTTGCCACCTAAATATATCCTAAATATATCACTTACCAACTTTCCCAGTGTTGTTTACCACTTAACTGTTCAGTTATTCATGTGCACTCAACTCATAATTACGTTTCCAACCGCACTTGAAGGCAGCGTCTGTTTTGCCTAATGGGGTGTGGCTGTGAGAGCAGGCGCATGTGTTGATGCATACTGTAACACATAGTGTACTCGTGTTTACAGCACCTCACATTAAAGCATATTGTTTTCAACTCATACGATACAGTAAAATAGGTTGTGTGACAAATCGAGCCAGCGTGACTGCAGTGACACAGGCCCGGATCTCAGATCAGAGTGTAAGTTTGTGAATTTTCCAAACACCAAAAAACAAAAAAGACAAAACAAAACCAGGAAGAAAAACCTTAGACTCATACTCCTACACCTCTGCGCTACAGTCTGATGACACCTCACACTGTTCAACACGACTTTGGAACAAAGATCCAACTGTTGTCGTTCGGTTCATTTTCCCACATTACATCCACATGCCCCTACTGTATATCACAGTGCCTTCTCCGTCTCCATTTGCATCCATATACTTTAGCAATCACCAGGTAGAAAACACGCACTGTCTCTCTACACAAGACTTCTTATAGAGTGAAAAGTTTTGCATACATTTGCACACTGAATGTGCCCGCACAACAGAAACAGATCTCTCTTCGTTAGATTTGAAACATTATGAGCAGAAGACTGATGATGTACTGACACCCCGATATCCAGTAACAACCATAAACTGTACATTAAAAGATGAGAGTATAAAAATTGTACAAATCGGTGAAACCTCTGATTGTGTTCAGTATTTTTGAATATCCACAAGCGTTTGTTGCAACTGCAGTATGGCAAAGGGTTGGCTGAGATAGTGGTTATGACAAATAAAGTGATTCATGATGAACAGTCAGGATGTAATATACTTAACTGCTTCAGGGTTGCCCCAAATGAAACCTGCACTCTGACATATAGAGTTGTGAATGCATTTAAAATGAGGTACGGCGACATGGGCACAGAAATGGTGCTTGAGCATCACCTAAAATGGGCACCTAACAAGGTTGATGACTATTAAAAATACCCTAGGTGACTCCATGTTTTGATTGGTTGCTCATAGCTTACCATTTATCAAAGAAGGAAAGTTTGCCTGTTTTGTTAAGTTGTATCAGATTTGGAAGCTCGGGAGTCCAAAGGCATGGCTTTGCTCTATTAAAGCAAGTGATGTTGGGCAATTTGACAAGTCTTGGACACAGTGATTGACTGTTTATACAGTTAATAACAAAACCAGGTGGATTGTTCTGCGCATAATCAACCTCAGTGTGCCTATTCACAATTCAAGTCTTTGCTGGTCTGGCTAATCTAAGGAACACATTGTCAACAGTTTTATCTTTTCCAAAAGAAAGTGGTTCCAATGCAATCCACTGTTTTGGGGTGGATCAGTCAGATAAAAGCGAAACGCTTTGCATGGCTGGATGCCACCAGAGATAACTGAGAAAGCATATTGTTTTGTAATTTGGATAAAGTGACCCTTTAATAAACACAGGAAGATTATGATTACTTGGATTTTGTTTATGTGAAAATGCCAAAAGAGAGGGAACATACTTGTAACAGGACCAAATATCAACTCCAGCCTAAAAATGCTGGTACTGGCCTTCAAAAACCCACATTAGTCAAAGAGAACTGGTAATTTACCCCAAAGTTACTGTAGCTTTGTAATCAAAATGACCTTGAAGGCACATATTTGTGTGTACACGCCTTCACCCCCACCCCTCCATGAAAACACACACAGTACCCTAAACACACACACACACATGCATAGCCGTACACATGCTAGCGATCATTATGGTCTTCTGTTTCGTCAAACCTCAGATTCGGCCTTTTTGCCTCTAGCTGACAACTGTGTGAAGGGAGATATTTTTTGCTTCATTTTTGGCAAAGGATCAGACAACCTGCACAGTGGTGTATTAAAATGTCAGCTTAAAATGAAAATAAACAACTTAGGGGTGGAAAAAGGCGATACCGCTAATATCAACCCCACCCCCGGACAGACTTGGTATGGCCCTGGGGCAGAATGGAGATTGACAGGTGGGGAGGCTGGATCTCACAGCCGCAGGGGGTTTCCCTGTTTGAACGGCAGGAGCTTTAGGTCTTAGTTTGTGAATCAAAGAATAAACAACGATAAGACTCAAACTTCATTCTGCTGCACACATACATATATATGTATATTCCCAAATATATACTATGTGTCATAGCACAAACGCAAACATGCCGCAGCAGGGTATCACTGTATGGAAAATCGCATGCGTCCTCTCAAAGAGTAGGAATGAAAAGGGTTCAAACATTAAATCTAACTCTTTATGTGTGCTTCGCTCTGTAAAGGTGTTGTATGCTTCAGAGAAAGTGCTGTCATTGGTCTTTTTCACAGTCTAATGTTGGCAGGTATGTTAAAAGCTGAAATGCTTCACAATGTCTTGCATATATTATGTTGTATATCAGCATCAATAAAGTAATGTAGATGTGACAATGAAGTGCATGTTTTCTATAAATGTTAACATGTAAACAAACTGTCACAGAGTACCAGGGTAGAATAGTGGTTGGGGGTCAGAAGGGTCACAAGTAGACATTGCTTCATTTTAGGTCACAAGCCAAAAAGGTAGGGAAGCACTGCATTATAGATGTGTGCATCTGGCCCTCCAAGGGAAAACAGTTTGGGTACCACTGGTCTGAAGCAAAAACATTTGTTCAGCTTGTGTTTTCAGGAGATCAGGCTTGAACACTCAGGTGAAGAGCTGTAGACAACTTTCCGCCCCATCCATCCACATTCGACCCCAGAAATGTTCAAAACCATCAAAACTACGTTTGCGTTTCATTGTTCGAATAAAGATCTCGACTCCTGAGTGTTAACCGTTGATGACAGCTTATTCACTGACACACACTCATCTTCATTTTACCAAAACCCTCCTCTCTGATACACCCTCTTTCTCTTCATCTCCTAATCCCACATCCTTACCTATTAATGCATGTGGTGCATGCACGCTCTACCCCGCGTCTTCCGCTTCCTCCTATTGCATAAATATACGATTAACTAAAAAAAGACATCATTTTTTTGGCTTGGTGCGGTCCCCGAGCGTGTTGTTTTGGCCCCGTGTACAACACGGGGAGCGTTTGTTGCCGTTAACTAGCACACGTGTCGAAAATAAACACCTCGCTCGACAACGCCCCATTAATAACACGCCTTCGCTTTGTTGTCCGCTTGTTTCTGCTGCTGCTGCGTTTTGTTACTTCGCTGTCTTACTTTCCCTGTCTTTTGTAGTGCTTGTTTACAGTACTGGATGTGTGTATGTGTGCGCACAGGATGCCTTTGTGTCTGTCTATGCTGTTAGTTGCTTGTAGTTTGAATATAGAGGCGTAAATACAGCAGATATGAAGACAGACACACACAGTAATCAGAGGATGATCAGATTGCACACTTGAACTGTGGAAAAGGATGGAGTGATTGTGGTTTCTTGTCTGTTCTGAGCATCACAGACCCCCATGATTTCTGCATATACTACATATCAATGTATATGTGAGGACGACCATCACACCAACAAAGGGCACCCTGCGTACTGCTTTCCTTCTGCAGCAATCCTGGCGTTGTTGCACATGCATCCTTGCAGGGTGTGTGTTTGAACCCGAACTGGACTATTTTGGGCGGCTGGCATTCAGGAAAAACTCCCAGAATGTCACAAGAAACAAATAACTATCACAAACCCACCGCACCCCCTGCAAACAACAGTGATTAAAAAAAAAAAGAAAAACTTTTCCTCTCATGAATATGCAAATATATCACAGAGGAGTCAGCGCTTGTTTGAAGAACTGCTGCTTTTGTTTCCAGCAATTAATAGTACAAACAACTGCTCTCTCTCTCTCTCTCTCTCTGTCTTTCTGTCTGTCTCTTTCTGTATCCGTCTGTCGTTCTCACTTGCTCTATGAATATGGTTAACAGACTGGATACAGCTCTTTCCTCACCCAGCTCCCTGGATGGATGGAGATTAGCAATGGAAATGGAAAATACATAATGCAATAATAATAATGCTAGTCAGATGGTTGGATTTGAAATAACCAACCATTGAAAAATATATTTAAAAAAAGGACATGGTCAGCTTCTGAATTGTTTATAACTCCTGTGCCTCCGAAGATTATCTCTTTCAAAGTTTTTAAGGAAAGAAACTTCTTATTTTACAACTAAGTACATCTAAGTCAAAGCTGAGAGAGCAGAGCAGCCTTCACTCCTCCCAAATGGCAGCGCTCTGGATTCTTCTTCTCTGCCCAAACCACATTCTAGTGTCAGGTCAAAACTTCACATCTTGAGTGATATAAAAAAGTGTATTTGCCTTTAAAAAAAAAAATCCTTTCACATCTTTTTGAGTAGCATGGCACACGCTGGCTGTCCTGTAAACATAAGTGAGTAGATATAGTATATTATGATGGTTGCTTATGCTTTTTTCCTCTTAAAGAGGAAAAAAAATTGGGGATGTCAGTGTGCAACTTTACACCTGTCAATTTAACAATTTAACAAAGTGATAACTGTATTTTTGGATTGTCTTTTATTGCAGTCTTCAACTTTTGTAGGTAGCATTCTTTTTATTTGACTGTTAAAGGCCTCATATCACTGCTGGCACTCACTACCCAGATATTTTCAAGACAAACAAAGCCCCTGGTAACGTTTCAGTTCATCTTAAAGATAAGTAATGTTTTTATTGTTTTTTTTTTTGTCACACACACTCAGAAACTTTCTTAAATGGCTCTCTCAGTATTTGAGCCTTTAGCTCTAACAACCTAAAGGCTGTGGTCGTGGGGCAAAGGTCGCCCACAATTCAACCCACCGGATGTTTCTAGCTAGAAGCTAGCTAGCATTCAGGTAAAAATGTATCTTTGTGAGTCGACAATGTTTCAAAAAAATGTGTTCATACCATTATGATGGTAACTAGCTACATCTAATTTCTGTACAGTTGGAACAATAGACTGCTTGTGACAAACAAAACCCAGACTGCACAGTGGTAAGACATTCATGAATAAAAAAGTGAGCCAAAGGGTCATTTTGTGTTCAATCTGAATGCATCTTAGCACCAATATTTGATCACAATTCAAAGTTAAGCACTAAAGTGTTGTCATGTGTGATCTTGGCTGTATTCGTCAAAACAAAATCCAATCAAACCTCATTTCCCCCCAGTTTAGACACCTCGACCCACAGTCCTCATATTTTGATAAACAGCAGAGGGGAAGCGAGGATGTGCCCTGTCACATTTCATGAGTAGCTGAGTGCTGAGAGAAGAGGGCATCTGTCCGCCCTGCACAGGCTACTCCTCAAATATTAATAATGATAATGAGCAAAGGGCTGACCAGGGCCTGGGGCCCACAACTAGCATCCCCTTATTAGAATAACCCCTGCAACGCTCTATGTCACACACACACACACACACACACACACACGGAATATGGACATGAACTTGTGCACATGACAATATGACAGGCAATATGCACATATATGCTCACGCAAATGCATGCAAGCCAACAGACATATTATTCAGAAGATGGATAATGTGAGAGTATGCAAACACACACACACACAATTGGGACAGACATGCAAATGGGCACCCATTGGGACTGAGACGAAGATCCCCCTCTGGCCAGAGAGCCCATACTCTCCATCACCCCTACCCCCCATACCCTCCTGACCCATGTCACACACAATCAGCCTCCCAGTCCAGTCTGACACACACACACACACACACACACGCTTAGACTGGCCCTGTCTGTTTCCAACACACCACATCACCCCCCTACACACAGTGTCTGTCTCTCCCACGCATCCACACACACTCACACTGAGACATGGCGGGTGCCCTGCCTCACCCCTGGACCCCGTCGGTCATTAGTATGGAGGCCTGTCTGTGTTTGTTTGGCTTCTAATGGACCATTTAAATGCAGAATATTCACAGCAGACAGGGCCATCCTCGGGGACTCGCACACAGAGGCCTGAATATGCTTCGGCTCCATTATCCTGGAGGAAGTTATCCTTATTATCATCACACAATGCCACACTGACTGGCAATGAGTTAGTGTGCTCTGGCCCTCGACTGGCTCTCTCTGCTCTTCATGTACTGCACTGAACAGAGCCACACGGACATCTTTTCTTCTTATTGTTATCTGATGATGTTATATATTTTATTAACATTATCCACACTTGATGCTTGATGCATATACAGTCATTCACATGGCCTCTCTGAGTCAGCAAACTTTGCTTCTGTCTCTGTTGACAGCATTGCTTTATATATCAGTGTATACATCTAAGGTTTGACCATCATTCATCACATTTTACTCACTGAAGACAGGGTAATATTGCTACAAAGCCCGAGCTTTGACACACTGGGTGGGAGGAGAAATGGAAAGCAAACATTAAAATCATTTCCCGCTCCGTCCATTGCAGAGGGCATGACATTAAGCTGGCCAAACTTCCGTGTCTGGAATGGAAGATGTAAGCCTATAAAAAATTTTGAAAATCCACAGAGATTTGGACAATTACTACAGTTTATTGACATACAAAACATAAAATTAACAGTTAATGACGGGCTTTTTAACGCATGCAAACCAGCTAGTCCCATACAGCAATACACACAAGCACTGGAGCCTCAAAATCACAACAATAACTGTTTTCAAGGACTAAGACATTCACTGTTGGATTTATCATTATGGATTCATTTTTACATAGTCTTGAAAAAAGACAATGGCACCAGAGTCCTTGTTGGAATGGCAAGACCATTATCATGTGGGCAAAAAACAGTAATGCTTGAAGGTGTGTCTCAAAGTGATGACACGCTTGTCCTGATCTCCCCAGGACTATCGAAGAATCACCGCTAACAAAGTGGCTCCGCTAATTCAGTTACAAACACGTTTCATTTACTATAACTTCTTCACAATAAAAGCCCCCTCTTACTTAGTAATTTCAAAGCTTTTATTATGAAGTAGCATCACAGGGTACCTTGTGGTTTCCCCAGCAGTAACTAAATGTGACTCCTGAATCAGCTGAAAGCGAACACGAGGGGTTCTTGTCTTCAGACGTCACCGAGGTTGAGCGAGCCCGAACTTGCCCGATTGGACAGCTCCTTTAGTTTTCTTGACCTGGGCTAGCCTCAGTGTCAAGACCTGCTGTATAAATATCTATTACCCCTGGCCGACTGACTAAAAGGGTGATCATGATCAAAATTTTGGAAAGCGATATTATAACTGATCCGTTAAAACATGTATATATTTGTGCAAATCATTTGGTAACCATGGTAACATGTTTTCACTTCAGGAGGGTATTTTTCCAGATTAATAGGTCAAATGCTTTTAAAAAATGGCTGTCTACTGAACTTTGAACTCTCAATCTTCATGGCGAGCTCTTTGTGAAGAACTTGAAATGCTGCATCAGCTACTGGAATCTCAGCATTAGCATCGTGTGTCTTTGCCTTTCCAAATCATGACAAATGACTGCTAAAAAATACATCTGTTTTATGATTTGACAAAACTATGGTCAAGGTCACAGTTGGGAAATGATCGTGGTCATGTTTAAAAGAAAGAAAAAAACAATATTGACTATCGGAAAAACAAACACTGCTCTCCAGTGTTCGGTGTTTTGTTCACTCTGACTACTTCCCTACACAGACATTGTTTCCCTGACTTCATCCTTTGCTCTCATCATAATTACTACTATCTGCTGGAGAGCTTTGTCACTTCAATGTCAACATTGAACAATGAGGAATTTGTATGTTTTTTGTTTCTCTCAATGACCTTTCACACTAATAGAAATACAGGAGTAGTTCACAACAAGCTCATTGGTTTTGCTGGGTCAGGTGACTGTCGGCCTCTGTAATCTGTAAAAATAGTCTCTAAGCGAAGTTTCTCACTGTAAATTATTCAATGGATCTAAAATCTATTTATATAAAGATCACTTTCATTTTGCCAAAAATACAACCTTTTTCATTACGTATATGAGCATGGACAGACATGAACGTAAACTGCAACTTGACTGGCTGGCAGAGGCATAGAACCGTGAGGTGGTAATTCTAGTCTGAAGCTGATTTCACTGTTAGTATACAATAATTCAATGCGTTTTCAAACTATAATTTACTCCTCCATTGGCTGTAGTGTGCGTTGGCACTTTCAGAAAGCAAGCACTTTTCCAGTGTGAACAGGAAACCATTTTTCGAAAGGATAGAGCAGGTTATATTTAAACACGTATAAAATCTCATCATTGAATTCTAGCTTTCAGCAGGTTCACTCCAAATATATTCGTCAATACAGATATTAACCTTCAGGAGTGATTTGAGAACCCAAGCGTAGGGGATTATGAGTGAAGGTTTACACAATAAAAGGATTCACAGAAACTCTTTTTGAGCGACTGGGAAAGGTAGAAAAGAGGAAAATAAATTAAGCACAAAATCAGAAGGAGATCACAATGAAGCAGAGTGTAGAAGTATCATCCTTGTGGGTATTAAATGACTGTGCTGGTACATTTCTGTTATGGCCTTCAAAAATTCAGATCAGTCAAACTCAAACAGTGCTAAATACTGCTTTTTATTATTCTCTGCTACAGGCAGACATGTCTACTGAAGCAGGACATAAAGTCTGGCCTGGTTGTTTAACTCTACCGTCTACTGGTGTTGTCATGCGTATTTATATTAGTGGATGTTTCAAAGCATCATAAAGCATCAGAGTGAGGGAGTAGGTGTTGCTGTCCAGTCAACTTCTCTCATAGCAGAATCTGTCTCCCTTTCTCTCTCTGTCCTCATGGTTAATCTTATAAAAATGAAAGGGACTTTGGCATGAGGCCGAGCAGAGTGCCATCCTCTGCCGCCGGCTGTAGATTAGCATAATGTTTGAGTTTAATGTGTGTGTCTGTAAATTGTGCGTGTGAGTGGGCGTTTTGGTGTGTGTATGTGTCCGTGTGTGATGCATGGATGCCTGTATGTGTGCTTAGTGTGATGTTACATATAGGTATCCATGTCTGTGCATCTCTGTAGTGCATGCATGTGTTGTACGTTGGTGTGTGCATGTGTGTGAGGTGTTGAAATGGGCAAATATGTATATGCTAGTACATTTTCCTGTGTGTGTGTGTGTGTGTGTGTGTGTGCGTGTGTGTGTGTGTGTGTGTGCGGTATGTATGCTCAGAGCTCTCCGGGGAACGGTGGTGGTGGTGGAGGAGGAGGGCTGGAGGGAGGCTGCTGGCCCAGCGGGAGTCTCCAGATGTGGGGCTACTGAGCTGACAGGCCTGGGCCCCTCTGGGCGTATGTGTGCCAACCACAACCTCTCTCGCTCTGCAGCAGCCCCTTCTGTGGTCTGGTTGTGGTGTATGGACAGAGAGGACAGAGGGGGACACTTTGGGTTATGAAAAATGAGAAAAAAAAAAAACAAACAAAAAAAGGGAAGGTAGCACAAAGGCAACCGGCAGAAAGACAGAAAGTGGTTTTTTACAGTTTACACAGACCTTTTCCAACATCCAGGCTGATATCTATCACTTTAGGACAATGCAATGCAAACATTAGAGAATCCAGTTTATGTTTGTAAAGCTAAAAACCTTTGAAATAATTTTTTCACCTTGAGTTGATACAGGCAGCCCATTTCTATCAAAGGTGACTTTCTAAGTGTCCAAACTCATGGCACATCTTCTGCACTTCACACAAATAGCTAAGGGGAATTTCTATCAATACTGGAACTATTTGTTGGCTAAAAAACAGCCACAAGCAGTGACATCTGAGAGTCATCTTGTCAGTACGTGGCTTGCCAGGAACCAGTATACTGTGTGACTCTCTGTATGGTTTAACACCTGAGATACATCTTAATTAGGCGGTGCTGGTGGGCAGATTTTTTAACTTTGTAGGTAGCCAGGCTAACTGTCGACCCACCGCCTCCAGCCTTTATGCTCAGCTAACATACAGTACCTATAAAAAGTAAACACCCCATTGGATGTTTTCCCCTGTTAGTGCTTTTATAAATGGAATCATGATCAATATAATTTCCCCCCAAAAAACTCTTTAATGCCAAAGTGAGAACAGATTTCTTCAAAGTAATGTCAATGAATTAAAAATACATAACATCAAATTAGTGATTGCATAAGTATGTCAGTATTTAGTAGATGCACCCAATCACAGCACTGAGTCTGTGTGGATAGGTCTCAATCAGGCTTGCACATCTGGGCACTGCAATTTGACTCCATTCTTCTTTGCAAAACTGCTCTCAAGCTCTGTCAGATGACATTGGGATCGGGCGTAAACAGCCCTTTTCAAGTCCAGCCACAAATTCTCTATTGGATTGAGGTCTGGGCTTTGATTCTGCCACTCCAGAGCATTTACCTTGTTGTCTTTTAACCATCTCTGTGTAGCTCTCGCTGTATGCTTCAGGTCATCGTCTTGCTGGAAAATAAATCTTCTCCCAAATCGTAGTTCTCTTGCAGACTGAATCAGGTTGTCCTCCAGGATTTCACTATATTTTGCTGAATTTGTTTTACCCATTTTCTTTACAAGCCTTCCAGGGCCTGCTGCCGAGAAGGATCCTCACAGCATGATGCTGCCACCACCGTGCTTCAAGGTGGGGATGTGGGGTTTTGTGGTGATGTGCAGTGATTGGTGTCCACCAAACACAGTGTCTAGTCTGATGGCCAAAAAGCTCCAGTTTGGTCTCATCAGACCAAAGAACCTTCTTCCAGTTGACCTTGGAGTTTCCCACATGTCTTTGGGTGAACTCTAGTTGAGATTAAATTAACTTTCTTCAATAGTGGCTTTCTCTTTGCCATTCTCCCAGGAAGCTTTGACTGGTTAAGAACCCGAGCAGCAAGATGCCTAAATTTTCATTAGAGAGGTGGAGAAAATAAAAAATAACTTTGTGATTAGAAAACAGCGAGCAGTATGTTTTGTTCCAGATGCTTTACTCACCCTCCAACCTGATATAACTCACATCCTAGTAAGGCAGCACACTGTACTAGGCAACCCAAAAAACCCAACCTCCGAAAATATTGAAGTAACAGAGTTAGTTCAGTGTTTTTCTAAAAGTAATGTTTCAGCTAAACAGTTTTTTGTAAATCAAAGCCAGTAATTGAAGAAAAGAAAGAAAGGTTTTTACCTACCACATTTTGATTCTTGACATAAGCTGCTCATGTAAGCCTTTGTAAGTCCTAGCCCAGCTATGTCTTCGACTACTCTGGTATCGATCCATAGTGAAAATCTTATGTTTATTCTTCTGTAGACCATAAGACTACACGCGACAATAGCCCCCTGGTAATAAGGTTTTAGTAAGTCCTTCGTTACAATAATTACTTTGTTCTAGATCAGCAAAGTGTTGACGCTGATCTTGTACCAGATTTCTTGGCTGAGAGCCAGTTCTTTGGTTGTTGAAATGCGAAGAACTGGTTAAAGAATAGGCACTAACTCTTAAACGACCACTTGAACCGCCTCGGTGGAAAAGGGGTAGGAGAGAAATTGAGTCAAAAATACTGCAGTCCTTACCCTTAAGCAAAGTACTGAACCCCTGGGTTAGTCTAAAAAAGCTGTGGCTTTACTGGGCAGCTCTTAACTTTGTTGATGAATGTGAAAAAGTAGCGTGGTGCTGCATCGGGCTCATTTGAATTTCCCTGGAAAAAGGTTAAAAAATAAAAGATTTACCCACATTAACAAATCGATTCATGGGCTCAACCCTTCGCAACAGCTGCAGCGGGCTGCCTTATTGAATCAGTAGCACAGTGTAGCAGAGTGAACTGCAAACACAAAGGATTTCTTTAAAAGTTTTTTTTTTTACAGTAATAACCCCTCATAATCTTCTGTAGGGAGGCACGCTCACAAGTCCATGTGTAAAAGATTGCTCCCAGACACACAGATGTACACAGTTTATAGGCCTACAGTATATATCTACACAAGCACACACACACACACACACACACACAAATACAACTGTTATAAAACACATACACTCACTCACACACACACACACACACACACAGTATTGTGCGTTGTGTACAGTGCTGTGTCGAGCCTGCAGCAGTTCTTCCAGTGAATGTTATCTGCTCTTATCTCTATGTGTGACTGGCCTGGTAACACTGGGCCTGCTCCATACGCCTTATCACTGGGACAGGCAGCAACCCCCCAGACACACACACACAAATGCACACATACACAGACATATATGCACACATACCATACGCACGCAAAGTCACTGGTAGCAAACGTGAAAAACGATCAAGGAAATGGCCATGTGGAGTTCACACAATGAGAAAGGTAAAGCACTGAAGATGGTGTTTTGACTGAAAAGGTTAGCTGCACTTCACCTCTGCAAGAATGAAGTGGGTATACTGCACATATTGTTGGCAGTGGTCATGTTAGAGCAGAGAAGTGAATGGTTTCCCTGCAACACTATTTGCAATGCAGTGGAAAGTGAAAAAGCTGGTGAACTGTGCCCTCCAGGGGGTGGTCACGGAGTAAATAACCAGGATCAAAAGTAAAAATCAGTTACGTTTTCAAGTGCAATGCTTAACAATGCTTTCTCTGTTGACAATACAGAGAAAACAAGGAAAAAGGCTTATCTCGCAATGAAATCAATGAAATAAAACAAAACGCCTTAATCCATCTTTATCCTTGGACTTGGGTCAAACTCCACCAAACTCTCCAAAATTAACTGAAAAAAAATATATTTTCTTACTTTACCCAGTGATGTCTTGTCATATAGATAGTTTCCATCTTACAATACAAATATCTACCTCTGACAATTCTCTCACAACCCTCATACAATGGAATTTGTTTCCATGCTAGGCCATTTTCTTTGTGACCACGAGCATTGATATGCTCCAACTGAAGTGCTTATGGATGACCAAACAGCACATGAAACCTCTCTCCCTACACCTTGTGGGTGGAGTGTGAGAGGGTAAGAAAGAAAGCATGGTTGGTAGTTCTCTCGAGCACTCCACTACAAGTTGTTCTTTAAGAGCGCATACCCACCTTAATTCTTAGTAAAACTCTTCACAGTGGGATTGGAAGATTATTCACAGTATTTAGGACTCTGTTTCTTGAAAGTCACATTGCTATAAAACATCACAGTTGTTTTTTTCATGCTATTAATATCAAAAACTGCTTTTGATCACTTCGAGTACCTCAGGCAAAATTCCATTCCCCTCCATTACATTGGGCTGGAGGCAGACATCTAAATATGGATATCTATAAACCTCTGCACACAAAACCAGAGATGTCTGCAGGGGCAAATCTCACTTAAGCAAACCAGTCCAAACATTTTTATTGTTTTTATGATCAACTGACAAAGATATCCTGTTGTACTTATTGGACAAAACACATCCTCCTTCACAGAGCAATTTAACATTGCACAATTTAACAAACCATTTTAAGCACCCTCCGTAGTACAATGCAAGGAATTTGTGATTTAAGGTTCATTCCTGCTAAAACCTGAATTTAAATTGTGTACAATCAACGGCAGAAAATAAATGGAAGAGACCACAAAGGTAAACTTGTAAAGCCTCATCTTGATTAGTGGGCCTTGGGAAACTTTGTCAATGTTTGGTCAGCCCACCATCATTTTGTTCACTCTCCTTCATTTCCACACAAAATGTGTGGACCGTCACACATTCTCTCTCTCTCATACACACACACACACACACACACACACACACAAACACACACATATAGAGCGCACTTGGTTGCCCCTGGTGTGCAGGAGGCAGGCGGGGTTGGGGTGGGGGTGGGGGGCAGTGCCTGGGGCCATATGGCAGAGACACAGACATTTACATAATGTCATATTTTATTTAATTAGCCATTCTAAATGCAATCAAAAGCTGATGAGGGCTCTGAGCTGCCTTGCTGATTGGCAACATGATAGCGCTCTGACCCCAAACACAGCCGCGCTGCATCCCAATGATGCAATATTGAAACCATCCCTGTGCTCCTACACAAACCCAATTCACAACTCAGAGCGTGTGTGTGTGTGCCTGAGAAAGAGGGCGAGAGACAGAGGGAGAGTTGGTGTGTGTGTGTGTGTGTTCATTGTTTTGTTATTGTGAGAGCATGAGAGAAGGTAACTTCATCATTTCGTAATTGAGAAGGGCTGAGAAAAAAAATCACTTCTCGTGAACTGACAAAGGAAGAAAACAGAAGAAGAAAGGAAAAGAAAGAGAGAGAGTGAGTGAGCGAAGAAGGACAGGTGTGAAAGAAAGAGTGGGTCAGCCAGTGTGTATCACATGGTTGAGGTTATATTTGGGTTGCTTGGCCGGCGTGATGGTGCAGGTGTGCGTGTGTTTCTGAGAATCAGGAACTAGACCGATAGACTAGTCCTTTAGGACCACCCTGCTCAGCCAAGTGTCAAGCGCATACAAACACACACACAAACACACACACACACCCACACACACATGCTCACACTGAAACGGCCATCCCAGAGGAGAAAAGCGTTGGTGGGTAAAGAGACCAGGTCCCCTTGAACAGGAAGGAAGGAAGCAAGGCCTAACGCCACTGTGAATACACCGACACACACACACACACACACACCTTCGAATGACTGCAAGCTTGAATGCACACGTACTGTATAAGCTTATCGAAGCACTCACGCACACAAATACAAGTCGTTGTCCGCGTTAACATCCACACACATATACGCTCAGACTCTCACTCACACACACACACACACACACACACACACACACCACAGACAGCAGTGCTCTCAGCAGCAAGTCAAATAAACAGTTTGAGCAGGGCGGTCAGGTACTGCATGGTTTAACAGGGCCAAAGTGTTTTAGAGAGGCTGCTGAAAGGTGCTCAATATGGAACAGGCTTTTTTTCTGTCGGAATAAATCACACTTTGTCGTCCTCGGCTCGCAAAATCAAAAGCAAAGTTACTCCGATATATAGAATGGAAAATTAGACCTCATGCAGTCGCTGCTACATCATCCATGCATTTGATTATTTGATATTAGTTTAACTGATTTTATTTGGTTTTACCGTGACACATTAGTGACTCAGTTGACCATATTCAGTATGGATTGGGATCAAGACATTGCTGACGTAATTGAAACCTCATGACCACGTACACTGGTTGATAAGATTGTTCACAGAGCCTGCTGTACACTAAAGCAACAATATCTCACTATTTGACCTTAAAATAACAGCTTCAAAATCATTTTATTGGTGCCATAGAAGGAATGTCAGTCAGTAAACCTGTGGTAAAACATACAGCATATCATGGGGCACTAAAACTCTCGAGAGCCTCTCCAGAAACAAGTCAGATAAAATGATTTGGGGTACTTGAGCACCTTGTTAAGGCAGGGTGCGACAGTGTTGAATGTTCTACACCATTATGTAATGTAATGTAATAACACTTTCCCATCCATCTCTGTTCAAGCAGTGCCTGAGAACCGCTCAGTTGCTGCTGAGTTTGAAAGCGAGAATGAAGTTAAAGATATTAAAGAGATGAGAAAGAAGGAAGATGTCTCACTCCTTACCACTTCCGTCATCAGCCCCAGAAAAAAGGAAGTGACTAATTGTGACTGTCGTTAAGGCTTTGTAAAACAAGCTTCACGTCTAGTGGATGTAGTCCGATGAGGTATATGTTCTGCTGCTTTTTACTGTTCCCTGATTTTCTGTCCGGTTTGTGACGTCAATCACACACTGGAAATAAAAAGGCAAACTCATCCACTGGCAATGGGAAAGGATTTAATAGCCGATTTTAATAACCTGCATATACACACCATCCATCCATCCATTATCTGTAAAAGCTTATCCTGTGCAGGGTTGTGGGGGCCTGAAGCTAATAACACACACACAGTTTTCTTAGGTTCTGGTGATCCCTCTTATTTTCAGAACCAGCAGGGCTCTGGTCATTGTGTTTGGGGAAGGGGTGGTGTGTGTGTGTGTTTGTGTGCATGTGGTGGGGGGTGAGGGGGGGTCTGTCTGGTTAGGAATTGATCCAGTCTGGGACTGAGACAGGGGTGGAAGGTCGTAGCCTTGACAATGACCCTCCAGCCAAGACAGTGAATCTGTGTGTGAATCTATGTTTACAGCGTCTATACAGTCATTTCTAAGAATTTAAAGACGGATCATTTCTGTTTGCTGGTGCACAAATAAAGGGTGTTTGTCATATTTGCATTCATGCTTATGTGTTTTTTTTGTTTAAATGTCCTTTTTGTGTATGGTTTTGTTTGTGTCTATGTGTGTGTGTGTGTGTGTGTGTGTGTGTGTTGGACCCATGATGAGGAGTGTCTCATTAGACCCAGGCGGAGGCGCAGGAGGAGGTGCAGGGTCATTCCAAAGGGAGAGAGGAGATCGATCAGGAAGGATACCCCCCACTGCCACCACCACCATGCCCGTCACCTGCTACACACACATTCAGATAACACAGAAACACACTTCAACATATTCTCCAGCAGCCCAAAATAGACACAAACATCCATAAACATACTTTTAGCGTAGTTGATCGCGAACAAAACAATCCCACGAACACACACACACCCACAAACACATTTAGCATCCACTCTGTTTACTGCACTATTTCTGGCAATACCTCAGGTTCCTCCGCATTGACACGTGATAGACAGGCGCATTAACAAGTAAATGAATACAAAAGAGATGTAGGCACACAGTGAAGGACAAACACAGTGCAAGATGACCTCAACATACACACATATGCACTCACACTCAAACACAAACACACTCCAATCTAAATTACGGGTGCAAATTGGGTGGAGGGGGAGGCGCAGGAGGGGGTTGGTGGCGACTGAAATGGAAGAGCCGGACTGATCAATACTGCTGGAGATTTTCCTCCCTCCACTCTCCTCTCAATTGTCATGCTCCCTCCAAGCAATTAAAGGCTCTCTGTCTCTCCTCTACCCCCATTCTCTTTCTTTCTTTCACCTCTTCCTTTCACCCCCTTCACTGTGGCTCTGTCCAGGTTTTTCAAACTGTCTCTCCCTGCTAATTCTGTCTTTCACATTTTCTTCAGTTCCTTCCTCATCCCTTCAGCAGCACACAGACACATCTCTACTAAGCATCGTATCGCACTGTAAGCAAGCTAACAAGAGTTCGGCGCGTAAAATAAACAAGCCGAAAAACTTCTGTGACAGTTTCAAACACGCACCTTAACGATTTTATTTGAAGTGCATTGCTTTGTTTGTCATAGCACAGCATACTGTCCTGTGCTGCAACACCGCATGTATCTCACACCTAAGTAGGTTAAAACAAGCCTTAAAAAAGAGTTGACCGAGCCCTGTGTGCTACTGTTTTTACCCAACACCTGCACTATAAGGTACCTATAAGTAAAAAACGCAGCAAGCAGCTCATGAGAAATGATTCCTTTAAGGAGCAGGCTGCAGGACACACGGGTTATGGTTGGACTACTATAGGTTTTTAGAAAACAACAATCAGTTTAGTTTGTGGAGCTTAACCATGGCCAGTCACAATGTACAATTATGAAAAGTATAATAAGTATATTACCATTCAGAAGTTGAGCCTCATTGTCTGATGCTTAATGTCACTGACCACCACTATATTTTCTAGAGCTGATCATAATGTTTCCCATCACTGTTGCAAAAACACCTACATGACCTGTGGATTTCCTCTATGTCCACCAAGACCTTCCACTGTCAGTGTTACAATACCCATTTATGAGTGCCACACACCAAGCTGCAGTTGGGCTCTGATCAGCTGCTTCACCCGTTACCCACGTATCCATTTGTGCCCGGATAAACTGCTCCATGAATTCCAGTTCGCACCTGCTCAAGACTGACTTTTTATTTATTTATTTATTTATTGTGTGTGTGTATATATGTCCATGCTATAATAAAATAATAATCTGAATGTCTGAAGTGTGTGTGTGTGTGTGTGTGTGTGTGTGTGTGTGTGTGTGTGTGTGTGTGTGTGTGTTTACGTGTGCGTTTACATGATTTTGTGTGTGTCTGTTCCACCTGACCTTGCTGACAAACAGGAGAGACTGACCATCAGGTGTGTGCTTGAGACACACACATTTCCACACAAACACCCACCCACCCTCACCCACGCACAAACACACATGCACACACAGCGGGTGGCCACAAACAGACGCATACAGATGCCAGGTCAGGTTGTACACAGCAGGTCAGCGTTGGCTTTGTGTAACTCAGCATGGTACCAACATAGATTAGCACCAGTGTGTTGCGGTAACACTTTGTTAAAGAGCTGGTACATGGGCATTGTAATTACTCATTGACCCCGACACCCACAGACAGCAAAGCCAAAGAACTCCAGCTAGATGTAAGTTAATGTGGCTAAAATCATTTTTTTAGAATATTTTTTTTCCCTGATCTCTGTTTTTGTCTTTGAGTCTTTCCTTATATATAATTTATACTTTCCAGAAAGTTCTGTAACTTTATAATTGAATTTACACTTTATTTCTGAAGTGGTAGCTTTGGCAGTACAGTAGTAAATACAATGGCACACACGTTCATTGTTAGGAAAAATGCATCTTGTTGTGCGCCTGCATGAACTGCCATCTTTTGGTAAATGCCAATATGGAGGTGCCACTTGTGTGTAAAGTGGTAAAATACTGGCCATATCTTACATATTGCACCTTTGAAGTAAGAATAGTTGGACTGCCACTGGTATTATTAGCAGTAACAGTATTGCAGTAGTAGTGATTATAGTAACAACATTCAAATTCTGAGGTGTATGAACTCAAAGAATATCAGTAATAGAGTTACGATGTTGCTGTTGTTATTGGTGGATAGAAATACTGTCTTCCCATTTTTCATCCCAGAAGAAGAGTCTCTCAGCACTACTCAAGCTCCCTTATAGGTGTTCAGGGTGGGGGCGCAGTGTCACTAAGAGAGAAAGAATTGCATTGTGGTACTCTGAGTGTGACGCTTTGCCTTCACAGACAAATCGATTAGAGACAGTTCAGCACCGTGGATGCTTGAGGCGTTTCGCATAGAAAAAAGAAAGAGAGAAGAAGAGACGGAGGGAGGGAGGGAGGGAAGCAGGGAGGGAAGTAAGCTGGCCCTCCCCCAGCTCATTTTAAGGGAAGAGGGCCCTGCCAAAAGCATGCAGACTTGCAGACTGAATGCATAGACAGCGATGCATTGTGTATTGTTTGGGCTCAAAATTAATACTGCATTTGATGTGGTATGACATGGTGATGTCAGCGTTATGCTCAAAAAGTGATGCACTGCTCACTAATGACAAACAGCCCTCAGTGTTGCTCAGATTTCCTACAGGGAAGAGGTACTTGTACTTGTCAACCCTATCTTATGTTTAATGACAGATGGTCTGCCTCACAATTGACTGAGTATATGGTTGACTATGTCTAATGATAAATTAGCATAAGATTTAAGTACAAACCCAGATGCATGGCCTTTCAGTGTTACGACAGTTAATGAATCCTGGAAGTTGAGAACCAAAGTCTTGTCCGTGGAAACAGAGGTTGATTGTAATATTTATCGTAATGCGTAATCTCACAGCTAAGATGAATCTCAACAACTGCATATCCACGACAACTGGGAAAAAATCCTGGAAAATGACTGAAAGCTGCAGAACAGCCACTCAATGGAAAGTAAGATTGCTTTCTGAGCTACTGTTTACTTGGTAAATAATGAACTTAAAGTCTCAACTTTTAACCAAACATGGAAGAAGAAGTGATTCATAAGTTCATGACCCATGGTAGAAGGAGATGAGTTGTACAGCTGTCATTCCCTGCATGTGCACGTACGTCAACTCTTTTAGTGATTATGCAAAGAGTTTGACATTAATAACTTTTGTGGTATTTCTGTTTCGGGTAATTGAAGATTGCAAGTCAGCACTGTCTGAAACATCGCTTCAGCACACATGTCAACAGTGGTGATGGCTGCTATCCAGGATTGCAGATTTAAACTCATCCAACACCCTGTTCACCTGATTTGGGACCCTCAGACTACTCTTTTCCCCAAGATGAAGAAGAAACTCATTTGTCCAAGGAGTGATTCATATGCTCCATGACTGCAGAACCGTGTAAATGTAGAAGGGGAGTAAGTTGAGAGATAAATGTGCTGCTTTCTGGAGTCTGCCTGGAGAATGTGTTCCACTCAAACGCAGTCGATCCTATATTGTATTCTGCACATTTGGGAACACGAGGACAATTTGCAAACCGGAGATACGCAGACGTCCCCGCAGATCCTTGGCCCGAACCCTCTGATGCAAAATTTTTGTCACACGGATCCTCGCACACTTGTGGATGCAGAATGTACAATCCTGGCTTAACATTGCAAATCTTGGATCTACATTGCATTCTGGTTTACTGAGGCTGCCACTGTCAAATGCTGTAATCAGTCTTCCCTCACAGCGCTAAAAGCTTATAGAAATTCTACATGTATTATCATATTGCGCTTGATGTTTGCTCATATTTCGTAGAAAAATGTTGCATTTATGTTTGTGTGCACTATAACATATAGTATACCATTGTGTCAGAGCTACAATATGAAGCCTCATGATACCATGCTCGGCAAAATGTTGCAAGAAAATTAAAAACTGCTCTCCGCACCGTGATGATCCACTTTGCTCACCAGCGAGAGTTTCTCCGGACTCTTGTGGTTGGTCGGTAGTACCTCCCGAAAAAGAAGTGGTCCCAATGAAAGTGTCACTTGTAACTGGGTGACAGTAGAAGTTTGAGGGGCCATATCTCCCCATGAGAGCACAAAGACGCAAAATGTCGCGAGGAGTAAGTGAGTGAGTGTCACCCTCTAATATATATTTCTAAATACCTGGCACTGCATTTGTTTTCTATGTTCTATAATGTTATTGATTCATTGCTAACACATTCAGACACATTCTCTCTCCTCTCCATCTTGCCCACACACACACACACACACACACACACACACACACCTCCCCTTTGCCCCATCTGGGCTGAAAGGTCAGTGTATGTCTGGGACAGCCGTAGTGGGATCCCCTTAATTCATTAAAGGTTGCATGTATTCAGACACTACCATACACACATTTAAACATGGCAGAATCAGGCCCTGCTTGTGAAATGATGAATGGCCTTGCAGTCCCATGTGTAAATTAAAGGACAACACGCTTTCAAATGAACCTGTCAACACGCTCTATAATAAGCCTGAAGTCAGACAATCATGGTGAAGGATACAAGTACATGATGTTGGTGTTGTTGCCGTATACAATGAGCGCTTCGAGTACTGATGAATGGCATTGTGGTTGTTGCTAAGGTTACCTTGTCCTTAAACGAAGTCAGCTCATCTCAAATCAGCATTATTGACATGGCAGGTGAGAAACTTCTGTTGCCAAGGTAATATATAGTACATAAAGTATCAACTGAGGCATATCAGCGGTGACAGTGGCAGATGGCTTAGTAATTAAGCTGAAAAATCAAACATTAGTGTTAACAACAGTAATATGATAAACAACTCTTCCTCTCAATTAATCATAATTTCTTGCTTTTTTTAATATAAATGAAAAGAGGCGGGGGGAGACGCAGCTCCATGTATCACACTACATGTTATTATAATGTGAAATGGTTGGTTCAAATGAAGTGTAGTCCTGAGTTGTAGTGTGTATGTGTGTGTGCGCACGACAATTGTTTTGCTTCTGTAAAGAGTCCTTGATTTAGCCGATTACTGACCAGAGGCTAGAGATGTGCTAGTTGATTTTTGATAATAGAGGACTTTGTTAACAAGAGGCCAGATCTGAAGCCAGAGACAGGACTGTGGTTATCCAAAAACGGACCGCAGTTTAGGAAAGAGGTGGGGTCTTGTTAAGACTTTCCTCTAATCATCGCCTACTCTTAGTTTGTCTGTAGAAGGCACAGAAACAGGAACACAATTGAAGTCAAATATGTGTAGTTATTGATTGTCCTTGGCATAAATAATGTGTGATATGGTCATTTGATCAACATTCAAGATGGGGTCTACAAATGCTTACAAAGTAACTTCTATCATTATAAATCACAGGGTTACATAACGAAATGATTGCTGCCAAATTGATGCTACAAAAACACATGTACACTCAGGAAATAATGCGCTTGTGCACTCTTTAAAGTTGCGCCTGGGTGATGTAAATCACTGCAACGACACAGTGAATTTGGTTTTCATCCACACATTAAAAGTTTGGCATCAAGTGCCCTATGTCACATAGGATTGAGCACCAAGCATCAATGACATAAACAGTCTACCTCTCCTGGTCCTGCTACAGTCCTGCACTCTGTCGGCTCAGAATGCAGACCACCCTTGAGGCATAACAGCTTGATCTGGGATGCTGTGTTGGATACAGGTTCTCTGCAAAGATGTGGGCACGACAGTCTCTGATTTCCTATTGCTTGGCCAGCCCGAGTCCCATTTCATCCACTTCATTTCCCTGCGACCGGACATGAGCCAGAATTTTAAATGAGCCTGGAGTCAGGTTGGATAGTTGAAAGATGCCGTGGGCCGCTGCTGTTAATCCAAAATCAGCACTTCCTTCTCCAGTGCTAATGAGTGTATTTTTCTCTGTAATCGATGTTTCAGTGAAAAAGACAAAAAAAGCAACACGACATGAATGTAGCAAGGTTTGATGGACTGTCTGCATGCCATTGCCATACAAATACTTGTGTTTGATGTTGTTTAGGTGTTATTAAGGGTCCTGGAACTTCTGTGTGCTCTTGTAAATGTGTGAATGGATGTGTGAGAGTGGAGAGTGTTTGAGCTGACACAATGTGATTAGGTCAATATCATCATTATCTACTCTCCAAGTACTTCTGTATAAGCAGCGTATTACCAGTAACCTCTGAGTGTCCTTGGAAATAGCTATTTGAAAAGAAGTCCAACAAAGACCGGTGATTCATCTGCACTACTAGCTGTCTGTAAACACAGTTTTCCTTTAGTTATAGATATTCCTTTAGTTATATGATTTTTAATGGATTTAGATCAAACATTAATGATAAAAGCGTGCGTAAACATAGTTTGTGGTTGTTTTTTCTTTTTTTCTTTTTTTACTTTCTTTAAGTGATGTATCTGTTCCATATGCTAGAACATTTTTCATGAAGATCTTTTAGTCCATATTTCAGTCTTCTATAAAAGAAAAAAAAAAAAAAAACACACCAGAGTGAGCAAACCCAAAACAGCTAAATGCAGACAGTGCTACGCTGCTGGGATGCATGCAGATGATTCTAATACATTTGTGTTTGTATAAGCAGTGGCCTATCAGATAACCCATTTTTATTTTTATTTTATTCTACCTTAGATCACTGTCGCACACAAACAGTACATGAGTACTCACACAGACCATCACACTCCACTGTCTGGGGATTATTCACATAATTATGAATAATACATGAATGTCTCCCCTCCCCCTGGCTCCTACTGCCGCCTCTTATTGGCTTTGGCACGCCGCCACTCATTCACACTGTCCGCCGGTCGGTCTGTCTGTCTATCTAGCTGTGGGACCTCGACACACAAGACGCGCCTCCAACAATCAGACCTCATTTTCCCTCGTAAAAAGAAGATCAGTGCAGGCCCATGACCACAGCAATCACATTAGAAAAGCCCTTTCTTATGGAAACAGGCCTAGTTTAGGGAGAGGGGGGGGATTTGGGGGAGCGTTCAATCGCCTAAACAGAAATACGTTGTTCCTACAGAGTCCATGAGCTTTTTCAAATCTGGAAACCTTAGTAACAATTTTGGATTTTACTGTTGTTAGACAAGACTTTGTGCCAATATATATTCTCTGTAAAAAAGTGGGCTTTAATCTGGGGCAGGATGAAAAAAAGAGTATATTGGTGCTTATTTTTTACTGACACATAGCTTCATGAACACTGCTTCCCATTGGCTTGCTTCCTCGCTGTTGACTTTGACGACGTTCACCGGTACGGTTTTGCTCCGTCGTCCGGCAACCCCCACCGGCTGCGTTTTGAGTCCAGCACAGTGCAGCACTGCCGAACAACTGGAGTTACGAGACTGAGGAGTTCCCGCGATAATTACATAATCACGCGCGACAGCAGTTATAGTATGTGTTATAAACACAACAACAAGAACTTTCCCAACCGAAGGACTAGAAGAAGTGGTGGGATTTGTTGTTTTTTTTTTATTTTTGAGGTGGCGTCAACACGGAGTGTTTTATTATGAAAATTAACCGGATGTTAGGTTGTGTTTGTTGTCTGACTTCCTGTCTGCTCAGTATTGAATTTGGCTGAAGTGTTGCGTCGTGCTCCGGCATCCGGCAGAAACTGAAGCCCTGCGTACCTGCTTCGTAAGGCTCCAGACTGCCAGAGCTGGGACGGAGCAGATACGCAGCGGACTCGGTGGAAGTTAACACATAGACTAGAGTGGAACCTATCAGCTCTGTGGACCGGACCGGACACAGCTCAGTACTGGGTTAAATGGAAAGCACCCCTTGTTTTGTTGTATTGTTTTTTTTCTTTGTTTTTTGGATGCCAGGCTATTGACAGCAAAATTGACCAAAACTGACATCCCTATTTACAACATTTACTTTTTAGCAATTTTTGTTTTTTTTTTCACTCACGAAAAGATTGTTTTATGGAAATTCCACTGTTGTTTTGCAGTCTGTTCTTTGTCATTTGATGCTTCCTCAAGAAAAAATTGTAAACACGCACAAATTGATATTTACACTCAAAAACAGAAGGCACAAATCTTTGAAGTTGTAGTAAACAGGTATTTGCCATGCAAATGTCATTACACGCAACAACCCATAATGATTTATTGCATTATTTCCTCATTCAAATCGATTTTTTTACCACCATAAGCATGTGTAAAGCTTTTTTATTTTTAATAACAGGAAAAAAAGCATCATAATTTGCCATTTCCTTTTAACACTTGTCAAATATAGTGTCCAATGTGGTGTAAGAAAAATGATATACAAAAAGAAGAACACTTTTTATGTGTAGTGCTGAAATATTTATTTTCTTCCAACAAAAAGTGAGTTTGTGATAATGTGTGTCTGTGTGATCGCCTGCCCATGTTGCAAACAAGCAGGAGGGGAGGAGGAGAGGTTGGAGGGGAAATCAATAGCTCCTCTGAGCACATCGCCTGACATAACCTTGTCAGACCTGGGCAAGGGTACATTAGGAAGCAAAGGGGAGGAAGGAAGAGAGTTCATTGTGAAATGTAAATAAAAATACAATGTATGCTTTTGACAGCAACTGAACGGGTAAAAGTCACGCCTGTAAAGACTGTATAACTCCAAACCCTGCGGGTTCCTGTTGCAAGTAGGATTTATGCTTCCTTGGAAAAATAGTCTCTTTGTCTTTGACCATCTGCCACTGCCCAACATGCTCGGAGCTTTAGCTGTGCTCATGTTGAACACTAACTTTTTCCCAAAGGGGCTGCAAAACATTTTTCCCAATTCATCTTGATGATGCAAACTGTAAAATGTGATCAGGCTATTGTGTGTGATGACTTAGTCTGTATCTGAAACCAGTACAGTCCAATAAGCGCTTAACCCTGAGGCCTACTAACCGATTATCGCCCTTGACGTCACTGTATTACCTCCTCCTTCCCCGTCACGCACACACATGCATTGTGGTCAACTGACACAGTGCATTGTAATATCGGCCAAGGATCTGGATCACACACATCCATGGCTTAGACAGCACCACATGGGGGGAGTTTGTGGCAAAATCTCCACTGAGGTGAAAGGTGAGTTGGGGTTACCACGCTGTGAGTGTGTGTGCCTCGTCCGCTAGTGTGTATGTAGGTGTGTTGGGGATAGCGCAGAAGCTTGCACACCAGCGTGTGCTCCCTCAGATGGTTAACTGGAGGCTTTAGAAGGCAAATCAGGTCAGTTGTGTGATCAAAGGACAGGGAGCAGTCTGTTGTCTGAGAGGAACACGCCATCTTCTCTCTCTTTCTTGTTCTTTCTTTCTTTATACCTACTGTACCTTGTAAGAGGACATCATTATGCTGCAGGATCCATCTTCCGCGTTGACAGGACCATGTAAAATACATGGCGCTTGTCTTGGCTTAATGTATTGCTATGGAAGCAGAGGAGACCATCTTAATGACCACACGGCTTCATTATTTCAAATATTAATGTAATTTCCCTCCTTTGTGCCTTCTGCACATTATAGAGCAGACCACCATCAGCGGCTGCCCTGATGGAGGAAGAACAAGAATCAGACCGTTCACTGTATGTAAATCAACCATAATTCAGCAAGTTTTTCAACAGAGTCATTCTGTATGATTTACGATGCATTGATGTCATCCGTCACAGCCGCAAATTCCTGCAATCATGCCAGAAACCAAACTACAATAAATGTCTGAGTTGGTCTCTAATTCATTCCAGGAATCTACCAATGAGATTTTAAGGAAATTATGGTGGTGCAACACGGAAAGTTACTATCCCAACATGGTGGTTAAAAAATCTGTTTCAAAGCCTCCTCAAAGCTGCCGGGATCAAAGTCTTGTGTCCTTACAACATTTATGGCTTCATTTTGTTGGCCTAAAGAAAAATGTTAATATGACACATCTGAAAATACTGGGAGTATAACTCCTCCAGGTTACAAACACCCTTCAGAAAAAATAGCCTACTGAGGACATGACTTCATAGTCCTCAATGGTATTTCTCATTCAATGAAGGGCTTCTAGATGATATAGCACATAATCTAGCAGACATACTACATCACAGTAACCGTGACGTTACTGGTGTCAAACATGTCTGATATTAATTATTTAAAATCTGTACTTTCTGTGCAGCTGATGGTGCTGTCATGCAACGATAAACATTCTAGCCTTTGAGGCTAACGTCAGCTCATATACTACTGTTAACAGAAACTTAAAAGTCCCACCTCCAGGAATAGAGAGCCGAAGTCACACTATAATATGTATGGTTGTGAATGGAGAGAGACACTTTTTGTTTTATCCAGTTTGAATTAAGCCATGAAGTACACAGATGATGTTGTCAAGTTAAAAGATAATTTTTGAAAAAAAAAAATTGTGTTTAGATTGTAATTGTAATTTTGCTAGCTAGGATAGTTATGTGTACATCTAGTTACTAGCCTTGCACATCTTAAAGTAAATTTACTTGATAACTAGTTTTACTGATTATACTTACAGGCTGTATGATAATAGACTGCAGATATTTTTGCTGTTTTGCTTTGCTCTTTGGTTAGTTAGCAAGCTAGCTAGCTCAAAGGACCACTCGCTTCCCTAGGTAATCCTCAACTGCTTCCTCTTGTCACTCTTCCACTTCCTCCATCTCCTTGTGCCTCCGGTTTCATCTTATTTCCACCTGAACTACCGCTCGTCGTCCCGTTCCTCCGCATCTCTCACGTTGTCTTCCCATTTCCATTCTTACTTCTCTTTAATAACTTCTTCTCTGCCTCATTCCTCTGTCCTCTCCTTCTTTGGCTCCTCCCCCTTCTTGCTCTCCTCTCCCTCCTCCTTCCACTCCCTTACTACCTTCCCTTCTTTCTCCCTGTTCTTCTCACACCCCGCGACCTTCTACCATTTTTCTTTTTCTCCTCATTTCCTCTACTTCGCCAGAGAATCAATTTCTGCCTCAGGCCTGGCCGACGCCCCCTTCGTTGCCACACACACACACACACACCTTTTCACACTCAAAGGCAAATATGAATATGAAACACACAAACACACATTGTGATATGCACTCATGTGCACACATACTCTTGCAAACACAAGCACACACACACACGCACCCTCCCCTCGGTGTGGTCAGGCGACTGGGGCTGACCTTTTCACCGATTCCCGTTATTAGAGAAACTGACATTCAAACCTCCCCAGCCCCCAGGACACTGAGGCCACTCCTGAACCACACACACATACACACACACGGATATCGCTGCACTTTGTCTGGTCTCATCATCTTACCATTTTATCCCTCCGAATTCATCCAGGAGACTTTTAAAAACCCCTTCTGTGGCTTCCGGGTTGAGGTAGAGAAAAATCTGTGCGAGTCCAGGACAGGCATTCAGGTTACTTGATACTTCTGTGGTACTTTATTCAGAGGCATGGCTTGCAACATACGTCATTGTCCATTAATACAGCATGTAAGGACAGCAGAAGATACTTCTAGATACTAGCATTATAACACTAGTATAACTGATGAGCATTTCCGAGGGTTTGTCAATGTTTAGGGTTGGAAAAAAAAAACTTTTCAAAGTGTGAAGACTGGCCACCTGTCAAAGGTCGCTCCAAACGAATAGGGGGCAGCATGTCACTGAGTAACTGCCAACAACTACTCACTATACTCTATGCTGTAGCTTTCCATGCTGTGACTACCAGCTGCACTTAATGTTGTTTTTTGGCTAATCATCAGTTAGCCATGCAGCTAGTTGCCTTATAGGTAATTGTCTCAGAGCAACGTGGGAGTGCCATTGTTTACGCTGCCTGCAAAGGAACCAGGCTCAGCAGCCTCCCAGTGAACAAGACCAAATCAGGACCAAACACAGCGTCCAAGACAGACTAATACCAGCTTGACGACAGGGAATAAAGTCTCAAGTTGATTAACAGCAACTCTGACCAGGACTCTGACTCTGGGGAAGAGGAAACATGGCAGGAGAGGATCAAGAGGTCGGGTATTACAAACGTGAAAAGCAGAGTTGGTTATTATTACTCTGGCAAGGAGGTTATCTTCTCACTGTTTGTTGGTTGGTTGGTTGGTCGGTTGGTTGGTTTGTCAGCAGGATTTAACAAAATTTACTCAAAGCATTTCCATGAAACTTAGATGGACGATGGGCCTCAGCCCAGAAAAGACCCCATTATCTTTTGGTGTGGATCTGAAGGTATGGCCGGATCCAGGAATTTCTTCTCACTTTATGTTAGGCTGATTACAGCTGTGTTTGGCCTTCAGAAGAAATCCTGGCCATGTTGCAGAATATCCAGTGCTGGTGAGTATACTCCGTATTAACAACACAAGGCAGGGCAAGAGCAGCACTTCAAATCAAAATGCATTAGATAATCAGATTACAATAACATGGTATATTAGTGAACAGTTGTGTAACTGTTTGAAAGGGGAACTCCACCGATTTTACACAAAAAGGTCAATTTTCTAGTCATGGGAAGTATTTCTCTGCCTTGTTCTGTCGCTCCGGGAGCCTTGTCAAGAAAATAACCCTGATGATGTCATCATATGTAACATTTCTGCTCTAAAATGTTTAAAAACAACTAGACCTTATTTTGTTGAGTTTTGTACTTACATTATCCCAAATGTTTCCAACAGTGTTCAAACCCAGAGAAACAACGAATGAAATCTGAATGTTATTAAAAATTACTTTGTCCATCTGCTTGAGGCAGACTGATAGATTTTCACCAGCAATGGCGTTTTTTTAACCACGAAGACAACTCCCATGTTATGGTACTCATCCAACCCAGTCACCAAAATAAATGTACGCCAAGTACGTTTCTGCACAATCACAGAAACTGAATGTTTGTGTATGTTGCAACTCTACATCTGTTTCGGTTGAATTTTCTATTTCTCTCACCACAACACTGGGCTTTTGATCTGCTTAGGTTTAGGCACAAAAACCACTTGGCTAGGGTCAGAAAAACAACATGGTTTGGCTTAAAATACCTGTTTTGGTCGCCACAATCACGGATGGAGATGTTCCAACTTTCCCTGGAAAATAGCTGGTTATGGTTGCCACAAAAATGGTTGGAAATGTCTGCAGGTCTCCTTAAAAACAACCCCCCCACTTCAGACGTAACTAGAATTGGATGGAAATTACTCCAGGTGTCCTTCGACTCAAACTGCGGTTGGCTGTTTGGCATCCTTGTTGGCTGTAACAACGCCACGGCTACCTCCTAATGTTAAAGTCAACTAATACGCATATAATGTGAATGTGATATGCCATGTTTGCTACACATGTCAACCCTGGACATATCTGTGGTTTGCGGAAATGTTAACACATAAGGGATAAACAGGAACATTCTCGCGTCCAAACAAAACACAGGGCCAGAATCATAAGAGGAGGGTAGATCATGTTTTCACATTCCCTGTAGTTGCCTAATGGTTCACTGAATAATAGGTATCAAACTAATCTTGCTATCATGGGGGATGTGTAATATATTGTTGTGTCTATCGCTGGTTGTTTTCCCTGCGGTGAGTCAACACTGTTGGTCATAGTGTACGCACCTTAATTATTTACAATTGCATTGATGGTGTCTGTTGTTCTTTTTGCTTTTAGTGAATAAAAACACACAGGTCTGCAATAACCCTTAAATTTGTGTAACTGGGCAAGCAAAAAGCACAAATATAGTGATTGAATTAAACCTATACATGTGTATGTATTTATTTGTGCGTGACCCAACCACAAATAGCAATTGAGCATAACAATACACTCACTTAGGTCTTGTTTAAAATGGGCCAAACTGATTACTGTTATTACAGTGAAATGGTGCCTAGTTTGCTGGAGCTGGCCTCAACTCATTTGAAGTAGGCACACCCGCACACACACAGACAGATGAAAATAAACACAATCAGCTCGGGCTGTCATCAATCTATCATTACTTTGTCATTGTGTTTTAATAAGGCGAATGGGTAGATGAATGGAAAGAAGAGATGAAAGCAGGGAAATGTGCATTTACATGTAGGGGAGAAAATGAGGAAGAGGAAATGTCTATGTGCGTGTGTGTCGGTGTGTGTGTGTGTGTGTGGGTGTGTAGTCTATAGTTTGATAATCCTAACATAGCAAGCTCCAGCATGTGGGCTTTTAACTGCAATAATGGACCTAAAGCCGTCCGTCATCTAAAACCTGATGACAACTACAATAACCTTTACGACTCAAAAGACCATCTTGGAATGGTAATAACGCACAAATGCGCACTGACTGACCCTCTGTAGATGAGGTGTACTGCAAGACATACACATGAGTACATCTTTGCTTACATTGATGCAGCTGTGTGTGTGTGTGTGTGTGTGTGTGTGTGTGTGTGTGTGTGTGTGTGTGTGTGTGTGTGCGTGTGTGCCTGTTTACCCAAGAAAAAGCCTCCCTCCTGTAATGTCACTCAACACTCTGCTAACCTGTGGGTGTGGTTGATAACAGGTGTGTGTGTGTGTGTGTGTGTGTGTGTGTGTGTGTGTGTGTGTGTGTGTGTGTGCGCGTGTGTGTATGCTACATGTATGATCTTGTGTGTGTACAAAGGTGTGGATGGGCCAGTAGAACAGGTCAATCATATGACCAGTGCTCAGGGGCACTGTGTGTTTATGTGTGTGAATGTCTGTGACAGATTCCAGGAATACAAAGAGGCAAAAGGCACACAGCCAGGAGTGTGTGTGTGTGTGTGTGTGTGTGTGTGTGTGTGTGTGTGTGTGTGTGCGTGTGAGAACTAAAGCAGCCGGAGGGGATGGGACAGGTAGCATGTCGTACATGTACACCTCTTTTCTCTCTCACTATCACTTTCTTTCTTGCACTGCAAAAAGTTTCCATCTTAAAGGGATACATGTGAATTTTAACATTATGAGGATGTAAGTAGTAATACAGTAGTACATATAGTTTTCGGATAATAATCTGATAGTTCATAGTCAATGTCCCAGGTGTGATAACACACCTCTTGAGAGTGGAACAATTTGCTGATTTTGTATGTCTGCTCTGCTAAGTGAAGCTGAGCAGAGTGTATACCTTACCCTCAGATTCCAGTGGGCGCGTGTGCATTGCGTTTTGTTTGCAAAAAGGCCACTGGACGCAAATCAAGCTAGGCAGGATGTCAGACACAGAGCATCTCGTCAAAACTCATTCACTACACCTTAAATAATAGATTCTTTGAATACTAATGAATCATCATCCTTTTATGTTGTCAATGGCCATATTAGCGCTGGAACGTTGTATATATAATATATATATTATACACACACACATATATATATGTAAGCCATCTCCTATCTTAGACCATGAACTTAATAATAACCCTGTCATAGTGCTTAGTAAATGTAATTATCTCTAACCCAGCTCTTGTCAATGCTTATTCTGTGGTTGGCCATGGAACACCTACAGACATACACTAGTTACATTTTGTATGTTACATAAAGCCATTAACCTATTAGTAGTCATCTGTCAAATAGGAGCTTCATTGGAGGTGCCACAGTCAGCCAGCAGGAAATGTTCGGCCAACAAAAGCAACGAGAACGCTCACTGACTTCCAGTAAACAGAGTCATGTGTTTTGTCATTGACTTTGTTCGAGCATACGACCAAGACAGAGGTACCTTGAGCAGGGATTAGCCAGTTTCTGTGGTGGTTAACAGAAACATTAGCTATTTACATCAACATTTCTCATCAGGTTTAAAACCTATATGAATATGGCAGTGTTCAAAACCAATCATCAAGATACACGCATTATTTTCCTGAGAAATTAACCAAAATGTCAAAAAAACGTGAGCATAATCGTTCCTAGATCCGTTAATGGGGTCTATTCTTGGCCGAGACCCATCCTCCATCCAAATTTTTATGGAAATCCATTCAATAGTTGTGTAATCATCCGACCAACCATTGGAACCAGCGGAAAACATAACCTTGGTGAAGGTAATTATTTAGTTTTTAAAGAAACATGTTTTATCTCCAATTAATATATTGTAAACAAATGCTACAGAAAACATTGTTCAGAACAGTTCTGACAGCTTTAATGAATACTGTAGAGGCCTACAGCTGTGTTATCCACAAGGGTATAGACTGGAGGAAACAAGACCAGTTGTCCATAAGGGGGCAGGGCTTGTCTCAATGAAGTGTTGATTTAATAAAAACAATGCTACCAATTTATCAATATCCCACAGCTTGTGTTGTTTGCTGTCAATGTCAAAGCTTTGTGTGTTAGGACGCATGTCTCAGAATGTCTAAATGAATTAATGAGATTGACCTTTTTTACAGTGTGCATCTCTCTCTCTCTGTCTCTCTCTCTGTCTTGCTCCCTCTCTTTCCCTTTGTTTCTCCTCCATGACCCAGAAAGAGAAAAAAGCCACCTCATCAGGTTCACCCTCCACCTGTAAGTCAAAAATAGAGCTTGTTGAAAAGACAAATACTCACACTGTTTAAGGGGGGGAAAAGAAAAGTAAGGATAGACTACTTTAACAGCCTTCTAGCCAAGACCTGCAGCTAACTTTAGTCAACCTGCCATTGGGGTCAGTGGATTCACAAGCCAGTTCAACCTCATTTCGCAGCATCGTGAGCAGCTGAAGGATATAAAATACTGATGATGACAACTATACAGTCTAACTAACCTGTTGTAGCTACTGGAGCAGAAATTGAACAGGACAAGGCTGGTGGTGGCTGGTGTTTGATGACATTTTTATATCGACAAATCCTTTTTGAAAGTAATACATCCACAGATCTTGTAGAAAAGTCCGTAGAAAAAGTGTCTTTTTTCCTTAAAAACATTATTACGATTGTGAATTAATAATTTTGAAAATTCTGTTGAGTCCAAAATGATTGTTTTGTAATGTCTGTGTAAGTTGGTTCCTGCTTCTAGCAGGGTTTGTGAGCCAAAAGCCTTAAGCAGCAACGCTAGCTAGCAAAGAGTTAACAGTGCTAATGCTGGCTATGTTGTTGGCTTCGTTGCTAACACTCATTGCTGACGAAAGACAGACACCACGTGGTACCAACGGCGTTATGCTTTTGTTAACTTTTTGCAACGCTAGCTAGCAAAAATGTAACAGTGCTAATGCTGGCTAGCAAACGTTAAACTTTCACAAGCCAGTTCAACCTCATTACATAGCAGCGTGAGCAGCTGAAGGATATAAAATATGGATGGTGACAACTATACAGACTAACTAACCTGTTGTAGTTACTGGAGCAGGAATGACTTTTTTTTTTTTTTTAACGCTAGTTACCGTTGTGTTGGCAACACTAGCTACAAATTTTACTACTGATGTAAACAAGCCTTAATCAGCTTAAGAAAAACAATGTAGTTAGGACCTGTATCAGCTAGTAGATCAATCAATCACGAACAATATTATCCTTTTAATCATCTGATCTGATCCCTCTGACATACCTGAGTTCCGTAGGGGTCTCCCCAGGTTGGGAACTACTGGCTTACAGTTACTGAGCTTCAAAAACAAAACAAAAATTCAAATAATGAATAGCTGAACTTGGGGTTGAAATAATGTTAATAGCTCATATAAATATGTACTTTGTATGTAAATTTGGCCATTGTTTTGCAAAAATATGGCACAGATGTAGATTCCCATTGAATTTATGTTGAACAACACTCCCAAACAGCATTTGGACAGTCACGGGATGCTTGGGAAAGCAGACTAATTAAATTCTTTCAAGTGACGCAGCAGCTCCTGAAGGCAGGGTGAGGCCAGTTTCACTCCAGTTTTCACCAACTGACTCCCCCAGCAGCTGCTGTGAGTCCAAATCCGTTGTGTGTGACAGTTTCCTGTATGATCAAACGGCATTCAGCAGACATCAAAACCTGGGCTGCAGTGTTGCTTGTGTATGGTGAAGTGGGGATGTGTTTGGTGTGTCTAGTTCAGCGGGACACAAACACACACACACACATACGAACACACGTATGTTTAGTCTTTCCCCTGCGGCTAGCAACAAAGGTGTTCAGTCATGTGAAACCCAAGCCTCAAACCCGCAGGTTGACCCTTGACCTTTCACACACAGACACACACACACACACATATGAACACAGTGAAGAAAAAGGAGAGGGCCAGATTAAGAGAGAGGATGGGAGCGTAGTTTGCATGTGTGTGTGTGTGTGTGTGTCGTCACAGAAGCACATACACATTGGGCCCAGACATAACAACCTAACACACAATGTCCCCTTATCCACTTGTGTGTGTCTATTTCTCTTTCCTACACACATTAATACATCTTGAGTTTGAGCAGCGCTCCATCTCTCTCACACACACACCTTTCCAACAAAGGTGACCCAACCCCCTCATCTGTGTAGCTGCAATTAACCTCCATAACCCCTGGACGTATGAGTGTGTATTGGAGAGTGTGTGTCCTGAACTTGGTTACCCAAGACAGGCATGAGTCTCCAGGGCATGTCGTCACACACATTCACACATACACACACATACCCTCACACACCCTCACACATGCACACTGGTAATCCATGACTTTCCTGGACATCCTTTTATCCAGCTCAGGCCTGAGGGATTTTCCATTGGCCCGGCCAGGCCGAGAGGCCTCTTTCTGGGGTCAGAGATCAGAGAGATGCCCTTCATGACCCTGGAGGATCCAAGCACGGCAACAGCCGTCTGCCGTTGCTGCGTGCGCTATGAGGTCAGGGGGTTAGAATCCAGTTAAGGATGACGATGATATAACACAGAACATCAAATACGTCCTCTTGTAGAGTTGATGAGCGGGATTTTTTCTTTTTTTCTTTCTTTGTAATCCTTCAGTTACAGGGTACAAACGCTTGGTTTAATGGCCTCTTTGTTTTACCACGTAAAAGCAATGAAAACAGAGTGACCAGTAGATAACACTGTCCTTGAAGTGCGACTCGTGAGACATTATAAACTGTTTATAAGCTAGCCCGGTAATTGTTAGAATTGGAGAAGGAGGCCATAAACACAATGTGCAAATGATTTGGGGTGTTAGATCATGTATAGGATTAAAGTTAATGACATAATGCTGAAATAATTCTTATTTTCTGACATTTATCTGATGATTCCACTTCAACACTTTTAATCTTGGCTTCGACTGGGCTCTGAAATTGCATCTAAGACCTGTGTAGCTTAACATTAAGGACCCTATACCTTAAAGAACTTGGAGATGGTTCAGTTAATATTACACATCAAGTACAAAGATTGAAACAACAGTGTGAAAAATGCTAATCTATTAACCACCACATAGACACGGTGTCAAATGTGCATGCCCCCTCCCCCATTCATTCATTCTTTCATTCATTCAGATTCACTTTGACAATGAATTTGAACTTCAGACTGAGTTCACGGTGGAAGGAATGAAAAGAGAAGAAAAGGGAGGGAGGACGCTTTCTTTTCTTGCTCTAAGCCTACCCTCTGACCTTGTGACCCTGCAGAGGGGCAGACAGCCCTCCCCTCCCGTCCCCCTGCTTCCTCAACCCCCTGACATTCCCAGCGACAGAACCCTCAATGTATTTAGTTTTTAAGATATGTCACAACATGATTATGGCAGAGCTGGAAAGGGGAGACAAGACAAACATGTGTCACACAGACACATGGACGCAAATCACCACACCCGCCGTCGCTGTTTGATTTGCCTTTTCTACATCTTGCATTCCAGCACCGATGGTCTATCAATAGACTTTGACCTCTTCTGCCTCAGCTTAGCTTTGTGAGCATGTGTGTGCTTGTGTGGGGTGGTGGGGTGTGCGACTACTATTCTTAATTCTGATTTAACCAGCACTGGTTACTTGTGACAGTGTTGTTAGTGTGAGTAGTGATTGAGTTAGTGTGAGTGGATATGAACTTAAAAAGCAAATTTCTGAAAGAAGTGAGAAATTTAACTCTACACAAGATGAAATAACTTCTTGACACAGTTTTTTTTTTGGCTCTGTGTTCGTTCAATAGTCTAAACAGTCCATGTGGCGACACCATAATGTAACATCAGCAAGGTCAGCTATAAGATGGAGCGATTACCACATGAACTCTTACCTTTTACCTCCTGACATACCAGTCACAACTTCCAACCCACGGAAAATACTAAATACAGTGCAAACAGTTTTAAAGCTAACCAAATTCCTCCAGTAAAATCATACTCATATCAGAACAAAGCCCAGAGTCATAGCTTGACTTGGTGAAATCCCTGTCGCCAGTGTTTTAACAGCAGAGCTTAGCCTGCTGTTGGTTTGTGACAGAGGTACATGTAAGCTTAAGCTGTCTGTCTAACCTATGGCCTGGTTATGTTTGTCAGCCACTTCATGACAGCGTTGGAATTTGGTACTTTTCTGTCACATTTCTGCACATGTCCATTTTAACAACATTATTGTGTGTGAATTAAAACTGTCTCCCTCATATCTAGTTTATTTAGTCACAGAGTGTTAATATATCAGCACAGCACATTTTTTATAACGGTAATGAAGACATGTGACTCAGTTTATTTGGTCCAAGTCTCAAGAAAGTCCCAGGTCAAGTCCCAGGTCAAGTCAAATCATAAAATTAAGCGACGTGATTGTTTTGGGTCTGAATGCTAAGTTAGCAAGACTTGTTCGGAAGGGAAAACAAAGGCAAATGGTAATATTGTTACCGAATCCATCACAGTTTGTATGTTCAGCTTTGACCTACCATATTTGCCATAGTTTTCTGCACAAGCTTAACGAGCTTAACACAAACTGTTGGCTTGTTTGTGATTTGTCTCATTAGATTTTATAGCAGTGGTGTCACTATGCTGTAGATCTCAGCTGTTACTGTGGTGAGTTGTAGCATCTCCAACAGAAATAATGGCCAAGAGCAGCAGTTGCATTGTGGGTAATGTAGGCACCAGGTTTTGATAAGGAGGAAGAACGTGTGGAGAAAAAAAAGCTGGTATCTTTCATTCTGCTGTTTTGATTTTGATTTTAATTTTTAAACTGTCCATAATGACTCCTCAGTGTTAGGGGAGTAAAGGGCTAGACCAGTGGACTGCTTTTCAAAACCTGTTGCCTACACTACCCACAATACAACTTACCCACTGAATTCCTCCAGTGACATAACTGGAGGGAATTTCTCAGACTAAAAGCAGTTTCCTTTGGAGCCACAAAAGGCTTTATACTATTTTTTTTTCAAACCTTAAGAAAGCTTTTTCAAATCTTGTGGCAGGCAAACTTTGGCCCGCAGGCCCCCCTTTGGAGTATAAAGAATTACTTAAGCTAACAAGAAGTATCATTGCAGGAGCGCTGCAGATTTATTTTTTTTGTTATTTGTGTGTTTGTTATTTGTGTGTTTGTTCCTTACATGTTTCGACTAATCATATTTTTGCCAGTATTGTAGGCCTTCTTAGTATACAAACATCAAGCTTTTTCAAGTTAAACGGCCTTGCCACCATGAATTAATACCAGGTCAGAGATAAACTTTTCTTTCACCTCGAGTGATTGCACAGAGTTTCAGTCCGTGGTTCTGAAGTCAGTGTCTTACACTGCAACTCCTACGCAGGGGCATTAAGTGCGTTGCGGGCAAAGGCAGTCAATGTCCGTGCATTATTCCTTTACTAGCTTTGACTGAATTTTTTTACATCCTTGACTGGCCTTGTGGCCATTATATGTGCTAAGTAATGTTCAGTGATTGTCCATTACAATAAGAGGCATTTACTTTGCATCCCCGTTCCTATAGACCGCCGTGGTCAGTGTGCATCAAACCACTCAATATATATAGAAGTAGCTACTCCTCTGTATAGCAGACGGAGGCTGGCCAAGACAAAATGCACTTCTGTGGCATTGCACAGTATGTACACAGATACCAAAGTACACTCAGAAGGAAGAAAGACAGACAAAACACACAGGCTCGCACACACATACATTCCTTTCCTTTATCTAGATTCCATTGGAACAGTGTTGCGTCAAGGCCATACGGTGACAAAAGCAGTGTGAAAACATGCTTTCTTCTGGAGAATCTTTTATTGTTAAAACCCTGCAGGCCAAAGACAAATCTATGGGAGTTTATGGCGGACTCCAGGTCATGGTTGTATAGATTTTATAACGGTGACAAATGCATTATGCTTTTCACATAAACCAGCACAGGAGAGCCACAGTAAAGCAGAAAAGGCCCGAATGCTTCACGAGTTTATAACACAATGAATTTATCACAGAAAGAGAGAGAGAGAGAGAGAGAGAGAAAGGGGGAAGAGGCAGAAAGAGAGAGTGAGAGAGAGGAAGTGAAAAAATATGGTGCTGATTTGTTTTATTTGCCCAGGCGGTGCTGCTGGTGGCTGGTCACATTGTTTAACAGGGAGTAAAGAGGAAACTGCTGCCACTTGTGGGTCCTAAGGTGGGAAATAAAGTCTTGCAGTCCTCCCATGTCAAACACACCTGAACCTCTCGCAACACTGAAGCTCCTCAAAGTCAGTAGCTCTCGGGGCATCAAGGTAGTTTGGCAGTCGCTTAAATGAAAAGTCACCGCTTTGAATTTGGATTATACGTGTCCTTTGTGATCTTTTTATAGCCTTTATTCTTGCAGGGTAAATTTGAGTTCTGTGCTCTTTTTAACTTGAGGTTTAAATTCAAATGTGCATCAAATTCACGTCTGGCAGTCGCCCATTACACTCTCTGTACGGCTACAAACCTGCTCCTCGGCCCATCTAATCTCTCTGTACTGTGTCGTCAAGTAAATATGCCATTTGGAGTTGAAGTTTGAAGTGACAACAGAAATGATTTTAAAAGTAAAAAAAAAAAAAAAAACACCACTTGAAAATATGGCAGCTGTGAGCATAGTGTATAAGCAGATAGTAGCGCATCTGAAGTTGTGTATTGTGCTGTTTCATGCACCCGCATGAGAATGTGCATTCATGTCAGGTGAATACAGAGCAAAGCTTTGAAGGTTTTGTAAAATGTTCACTCATGCACTTCTTGTTATTGGCCACTTGCCACAATCTAACACACAGTAGTGCTATTTTTGAAGGTATTGTTGAAGGTTGAAGCACATATAGCTCATGTTTTTGTCCCAACATGGATGGATTATTACCAAACAGAGATACCAGGCGCAGGCCCAGTGGCTTAAAGGTCCCATATTATGCTCATTTTCAGGTACTTTTATTTGTGGTGTCTACTAGAACATATTTACATGCTTTAATGTTCAAAAAACACGTTGTTTTTCTCATACTGTCCGATGCTGCAGCACCTCTACACATCCTCTGTCTGAACGCTTCATTTTAGTGCCTGTCTCCTTAGAGACTGTGAAGGCACAGTTTCTGAATACAGGCTGTGTGCATTTCTCTGTGGATTGAGCATTTTAATACTTTCACAGCTGTTATGTAGCACCTAGACCTGCTTTATAATTGAAAAAGACATGGAAAACTCACTTTCTACAATGTGGGACCTTTAAGTTGTTGGGAGGGGGGCCCTGAACTAGAGCACGCGTTTAACCTTTCTTTTTGCCTTTTTCTTTGAAAAGTCAAGTTCACTTCTGAGCTTCTAACAAAGAGTCTGATCTGACATTCATTGTATTATATTTCTGTTGCTGCTATAAAACAGCTGCACTGTGCATACTTACACAAAGCCTGCATTCAAAATGGTAAGGTAATTTCAATATGTTTTACAGCAAAGTAGCTCTGCTTTGTGAAAATTTAGCACACTCGTTTCTTTTGTTGTATTTCTACAATATGGTGTATATGCTGTAATAGTTTGCCTAATATTTATGGAGTGGAGAGTCTGTTTGGATCCGTTGTGACTGGAAAGGAGTCCAGCATGAACAAAATACTCAAGGTCAGGTGCAGTTTTTTTTTTTTTGTTTTTTTTTTGCCATGAAAGTTAAAAATACCAGATTAGATTTTAGATTTCTGTGTTATGTTTTTAATCTCAATCCAAGTGATGGTACTTCACATTCTTTATGTTCTTAATTACATCCACATATGTCTTACAATTTGGACCCATGGCAGGTGTATTGATGCTTCCTGAAAGGACTTAAGAGTGCGTGAGAGAGCTGAACAGAAGGGCGCAGTGGTTGGAGGACATGGTGCTGATTGATCTTGACAGCTTTATGAGGCTTTGTGACTACTGAGCAAACAGAGGGACATAATGATATTTACTTAAGTACATTCTGTGAGAGGAGCAGCATATATGTCCATATACTCTGTGTGTGTGTGTGTGTGTGTGTGTGTGTGTGTGTGTGTGTGTGTGTGTGTGTGTGTGTGTGTGTGTGTGTGTGTGTGTGTGCGTGCACGTGTGTGTGTGTGTGTGTGTGTGTGTGTGTGTGTGTGTGTGTGTGTGTGTGAGACTGAAAGACTGATAGAGAACTTTTCAGGGCTATTATCAGCAACAGATACTGTACTGTACTTTGAGGAGTGACATGTGTAGTGCACATATGTGCTCTGAGATAGCATGCAAGCTAAGTAAAAATGGTGTGATGCACGCACACACGCCTACACACACAAACAGTCATACGCTAAAACCAGCTGAGCTGTCCGGATCAACAGGTAGGATGACACTGCAGACACACAGGTGTCAGGAGTTTTAGAAGTTTTCATGGACTTGAGCCCTCCCACTCCTCCTGGGCAAGACAATAACCGCTGACATACACACACACATATATACAAGTCATAAAGTACATATAGTACAGGGCCAAAGGCTAGGGTGGGGTTGGGGGTGGAGGTCTGAGTTCATTGGGTTCAAGCAACAGTGCGAGACACTGAGGCCTCATTAGAGAAAGCATGTTAAGAACACGCCCTGAGCAGGTCACCACTGACACCTAAAACACACATATATACACTTAGGGGGGAGAACCATGCCCTCTGAACTACATGTCTGTACATGCTGACTTGTGAAAACTCCTCCATTTGAAGTGGTTTATGAGAAATACATATTTTTATGAGAAATATATTTAGATAAAAAAAGAAAATGTAATGATAATTATAAAAAGGTGAGGCCGACAGCTGTGCAGGTTAAAGATACCAGTGAGCTCTAGGATGGGAGTTAACTACACACACACATACCCATGCACACACACTTGAGTCAACTTGACACACACAGAGTGGAGATAAGCGACAAGTGCCATTATACTTTCATTTTTTTTATTAATTGTTTTTCGATAAAGGGACAAAATGGGTGTGTGAACAGGATTATGCAGACATCTGCCAGAAAACACAGACAGTGGTTTTCCCAATACAACTGAACAGAGACCCCAAACAAGTACAACAGAAATTAAAGAGCTCGGTTTGTCCAATGACCATCGGCCACCATTACAAAAGAAAAACAAAAATCAAAATTATATAATAACCGAAAATAAAAAACAAAATAAAAAGAAACCAAAAATAAGGATCCATTCCATGTCTCTGTTTTGAACAGAGCATATAGGTAATAATAAATAGTAACTCCCATAGTAAAAGATAAAGT
The DNA here is from genome assembly GCF_965226575.1 of Pagrus pagrus. Lineage (NCBI taxonomy): Eukaryota > Metazoa > Chordata > Actinopteri > Spariformes > Sparidae > Pagrus > Pagrus pagrus. The sequence goes on from NC_140199.1 coordinate 13,034,273, forward strand.
TCAAGTTCAAGTTACAACAAACAGCTCTCAGAATAGGAATAGAAAAGGCTGATAACAAAATATTCCGCATTGCCATTTACAAAAAAGTCTCAACTCAAGCAGGCTTCTCCACATCCCCCGGGTCATTTTTAAATATGCTTTGCATATGAAAGTATACCCAATCTAAATATAAAGCACCATTTAGTATTTGGCAATGAAAAAAAACTGCAAAACATTTAATTTCTTTTTTAAATGTATTTATTTTGACGCTTTTTTTTTTTTCTCGTAATCCATGTACTGCATATGAAGTTTTTTTTTTCTTTTTTTCCTCTCTTCTTGATGTTGGAATGTAGTCAGGTGGGAGGGGTGAGAGAGACAGAAGCACACAACAGAACAGGCCGACGTCAGCTTGCATTACTGCATACAAGAATGGCAGCAGGGGGGAAGGAGGTCCGAACCAAAAACCAAAGAAGATATGTACAACCATCTCTGTGGACAGGAAACAGAGCGGCGGCCATCTGATGGCCTGTGACGCCTCCCAATGCCACATACTTTAGCTGCTTTTTTATGGGGTTTTTCCTTTTATTTCTTTAAACATACAAATAATTCGCACTATATTATCCTGCCAAATTAAAAAAATATACCGTGGCAGCTTGGGATTTTTTTCCACTACCAAAAAAAGGTATGGTAAATACCTTTAGAGAGAACAAGCAACAGTTAAAAATACGAGCCTCAATATAAATACTATAGTGCCTACTCTAAGTGAACATTGAATTCAAATACAATTCTAGAAATACAGAAAAAGTAGACCATAAATGTGTTTAAGCATAGGAATCGACATGAGTGTGCATTTTCCTATATTTTAAGTTCTTTATTATATATTCATATATAATCTTAATCCTTTCCCCAATGCAAATTGTATTTCAACCTGAAGAGCTGTGAAGAGCCAAGGCAAAAAAAAAGAAAGAAATACAAAACCATCACAGAAATTTTTTTTGCTTTTTTCGTCTTTTTTTTTTATCATTTCATATATACTGTGATCGGAGTCTTGAACACCACCAAGACGCTGAGGAAAAGAGAAACGACAACAAAACTTAAATACAGTTTCCCCTTCGAGATAGTGGAGTGTTATTTGCAAAAAAAAGGACGTTTATTTTCATATCTATAATGAAAGGAAGATTTATACAAAAACTGATTCTTGCAGTGTGAGCAACAAGATTTGAGTGTCTGTTGTCGAGGCAGCAAGGTCTATAGATTATTCCGGTGTCAATGACAATAATGTTACAGTACAGCTCCTTGTAAATGTGGATGTTTGGTGCTGCAGTGGTCAATGAAAGCTGCATCAATTTTGTGACCATGAAGGAGCTGTGTTTACTTACGTAACTCACATCAAACATTGTAATTTACAGACCTTGCCGACAGGATGAATTTTTCGCCCAGGCAAAGCACTGGGGTTTCTCGGGGTAACAAATTGACAAATGGTCAAAGGTGAAACGGCAAGGGTACAAAGGTCAAGGTTCATGAGGCTGGAGTTGCTGGCAACAGATTATGTGTCTCATCTTTTACTGCTTTTAACAATGGGAACCTCGTCATCTGACAGCATTTCAACAACGTTTTCCCTTCAGCGTAAATTTGTAAACTGGGAAAATTGAACAGTGCACTTCATGTCCTCTATACGACAATCTAGCTTTTAGACTCAACACATGTACCAACATTGCATCAGTGTGGGAAAATGCAAGCAAAACGTCGGTACTTACTCTCAGTGACAAGTGCTATACTATGAACAGCTTGAATGGGAAAAAAAACTCTATTGGGTTCAAAGGCAACAGAAAACAAAGAAAAAAATGTGCCCTGCATTAGCCTATGCATACTGATTCAAATTAATGCATTTTACTCTTTTTAAGAGCCTTGGAGTACAGGTATTTTTTGCAATTCTTTCTTCCTTTTCCCTCTGCAATTCATATTTAATGACCCTGTTTTGATATTAGAAATGTAAAATGAAAGAGATTGCCTCTTATCCCCATATTACATACGTAGCTTTGAGTTCTGTGTAGCTTTCTGTCTGTCTAGCTTGTAGTTATTTCAATGCTCTCAAATAAAGTTAGCCTTACTTGGAGCTCATATATTACTTTATGCATTGTTCCACACACTGACATATCGAAGCAGCGTTGTAGGTTTGTGCTAACGCAGATGCATGACACTTCTCAGCCATGCGCTGTATCCCTCAAGTTCAGGATTGTACATTACAGATTACCTTTATCTCAAAAGTACCTCCTTACCAGAAAAAAACTACAAATAATTCAGATATACACAATACTGCTTGTACCATGCTTGCCATGAAATCCACATATTAAAGAGATAGCCTATTGAACATGTAATAGGTAGCTAAATGATGATTAACAAGAACTCTCTGATCTTTCATCATGAGTTGTCACAGTCTATTTTGAGCAGTCAGGTGCTTGATGCAAGGACCTTTCCTGGGTGGCTTAAACCTTCTAGCTTTATCTAATGTGACCCCAAACTTATACCAGATAAGATTATGGCCAATGCAGTCTTGAGATATCAAAGGCACTCTTTCTTATTCTACCAAATGATAGTACAAATTCAATTCTAGCACACCCTTGTCTTTTTGAAAGAAATTTGAAGGCTGTCGTTACTTTAAGTTTAGTCATCAAGCCAATGCAATTTTTATTTTATTTTTTAACCCTGTGTGAACATGGCATCTTTTAGAAAGATCAAGATAAGTGCATTTCCAGGGTTGTAAGAATTGGGTCAAATCAAAGACTGTTCACTTTCCATGTTACAAAACAAAACTGTACATGATATGTGTTACAGAATGTATGCAGCATGGTATATCTTTCTTGTCTTTTCTCTTTTTGAAGAATAAAAAGAAAAAACAGAACAAGAGAAAAACAGCAACACATTTACTCAACAACTAACCAACCAGGGACAAGTTCTTTTCTTTTTTTGATTAGCAAAAACATACTATGCATGCTGACTAATTCTTAAAAATGGAAAAGGAAAACTCAAAAAAGAAAATAGTACACAACATGTAAATTATTGCACAAGAGAAAGGCTCGAAGTTTTGCGTCAATGCAAGAGTATTGCCCCGATACAGATCATGCATTCAATGGGTAATGGAAACGGGGTGTGCTGGTGCAGAGCACATGGTCTTAAGCCTTCGCCAGACTGACGAAAGTTGAGTGTTAGGATTGGGGCAAATCTACAAGGGGCTGGGAATAAACAGGGGACTAATGGCGGACATAGCTGCGGGGAAAAGGTCCCATAGTTCGGCCTTCTACTCTGACTTTATTTCGGCACTCAACGGACGGTCACTGTGCCATTTTTTCATGTGTTTCTCCAAGGTGCTGTAGACACTGAAGGGCATCTGACAAATTTCACACTTGTACACGTCTTTGCCGATCTGACCGTGGGTCTTCATGTGGCGAGTAAGTTTGGAGCTCTGGGCACAAGCATAATTGCACAGCTCACACTTGTATGGTCTCTCCCCTGTGTGGCTGCGCCGGTGCACTGTCAGGTTACTGCAGTTCTTGAACACCTTGCCGCAATACTCACAAGTATCACTCCTGCGGCTTTCCTTGGAACTGGGCCGTCCAGGACCCCCGAGGTGTGGTGTGCTGCCTCCACTGCCTGTGCCACTGCGGCCTGACATCCCACCATCCAGTTCCCCAGGAGGGGTCGAGAAACGCAGACTACCATTCTCTGAAGAATGCTCGGACGAGGAGGCGAAGGGCGATTGTCTGGAATCCCCAAAGTTCAGAAAAGGGTCCTTGAGTTGTCGGGAGGCGGCATAGCCAGCCAGCCATTGGGAGTAGACGTTTTCCGTGTTAGGGATTGTTGGAGTGGGCAGGTCAAACTCTTTTTCCAGCTTGATGCGTTTGGAGAAAGGACTGAGTGGACTGGGGCTACCCAGAAGCAGTTTCTTAGAGAGGCCAACAGAGGCAGATTCATTAGGGGATGCTCCTCGCCCATTGACTGTTGAGACAGAGCCCTCCTCCCCACGATCTGTTTCCAACACCGAGTTTCCATCACACATCTCACGATTGTGGTGATGGTCTCGGTTGAGGTGGTGATGCAGGTGGTTCTCCTGGGCCATGGCATTCCGTTTGTGTGCATGGAGGGCTTCACTGAAGTGCTGCATGCTGGCAGCCAGACCCATCCCCTGCATCACCTCAGGGAGTGAGCGGGGGATGGACCCCTCATCAGCTACTGCTCCCAGTCGGCTTCCTATACCACCGTTGTTTTCATGCTGACGTGTCGTTTCAAGGTTCAAACCAAAGTGATGACCAAAGCTGTTGTTTCTTCTGGCTGTCCTCTCTCCATTATGCTCTTCTTCCTCCTCTACTTCCTCTTCCTCCTCCTCCTCCTCTTCTTCCTCCTCCTCTTCCTCTTCTTCTTCCTCCTCTTCTTCTTCCTCCTCCTCCCCGTTCTCACGTAGCATACGGTTATTCTCACTTTTCAGCTTGGCCACAACTGACTTAAGGGCATTGCTTGCACTGGCCATGTGCTCACTGGTACCAGGCTCCGGAGAGGAGGCTGTTGAGAGCCCATCTTCTGACTTGCCAGTGTTTGGCGAGGAGGATTTGTGCATGTGTGTCTTCATGTGGCGTTTCAGTTTGCTAGCCTGTGTACAAGCATGGTCACACAGGTTACATTTGTACGGCTTCTCTCCTGTGTGGCTGCGCCGGTGCACTATTAGATTACTCTGAAACTTGAAGGCCTTGCCACAAAACTCACAACACTTTGATTTCAAGGGGGTGGTGGAGGAGGGTGTGGCTCCTGCTGAGGGGAGAGGGGTGGTAGGAGTGGTCTGAGAACCTACAGGTGACTGCATGGATCCTGGAAGAGGGGGTGGGGTGGCAAGATATGGAGGTTTGCTGCCCCCTGCACCGCCTGCACTTCCACTTCCTCCTCCTGTCTGGAATGGCTGGAGCAAGCGCTGCATGGGGCTTGGCCTGCTGGGGGATAGTGGGGGAGTGGACCCTGAGGTGTTGCCCGCCAGCTCCCGTAGCCGCCGTGAGAAGTCCATTGTCGGAGGGGGGTCCAGGGGCAGAGGAGGATTGAGGCGCAGCACCCTGTCAAAGGCACTCGGATGGTGGGCTGCCAGCGCCAGCTCTTCTGGGCTCAGGTGGTGGGGGTCCAGGTGGTTCCTTGGTGGGGGGCTGAAGAGGGGTGGCGTGGGAGGGAAACGCTGATGATGGCCCCCACCAACAGCACCACCGTGACCAATTCCTCCCCCTATTCCGACACTGTCCCTTCCACCTGAGCCTGAGCCAGGGATGCGGAGGAGGTTGAAGGGGCTTGCATCAGGAGGCAGATGGAGGCCGTGAAGAGGAGGCTGAGAAGGGCAGTCTGCACCCCCGCCAAGGGAGGAAGGCCCACCCATCCGTGGGGTGAGAGGGCTGCCATGTTCACTTTCCAGGTAGATACGGAAGCCATGGGTGTTCTGAGCATGCTGCAGCAGGAACCAGGCGCTGCCGTATGACTGCTTACATGTAGTGCAGGTATAGGTGGTTGGCTCCTCCTTACCTGTTGTGACAGATAAGAAAGAATTGGGTTAGGAAGAATATTTACTTAAAAAAATATTGAACACCATTAACAATATCCAGACTATATGTTAGGCATTATTTCTGAATCAATCAGACAATATAAGAGTCTGTCAAGCATTCACTGTTCATTTGGAAACATTTAAACAGTTGTACATAAACAGTGCTGTGTCCAGAATGAAATCCATGAAGGACAACTGTTTTTAACTTGGCTGAACCAATCTTTTATTTGAACCCTAGGCCTAACTCTTAAAGCTTTTAAAAGTGGTCGGCACATGGTGTTGAGGGCTTTGCAAATACAACAGTAGCTCTTATTGAGGTCATGCCCCACATGAGTAGCATGTGAGAAGTAGTGTGTGTGTGTGTGTGTGTGTGTGTGTGTGTGTGTGTGTGTGTGTGTGTGTGTGTGTGTGTGTGTGCGTGTGTGTGTGTGTGTGTGTGTGTGTGTGCATTTGTTCTTCTCCCAGACTGCTCTGGGACATAATTTCTCCCTTTAGACTGACTGTGAGTCCTCCATTGTCAGCAGCAGAACAAAGAAACAGGGCTATCCCGGCGGACTACCACTTCCCACTGATCTACCAAAACAGAGGCCCGCTGACAAACACACATACACACACACACACAGGAGAGGCAACAGAGAAGAATCCTTTAGACAAGTAAGTTACTGCTTCCTCATTACTGTAGCAACAGCATAGATACTTTAATAAATCAGGCAAATCACAAATGTTTTTGAAAATACAACTGAAAAAAGGTTTAGACTGATGAGTTACTTCTTTAAGGTATAGCCCTATCATTGAGTACAATAAAAATCAAATCTGTGCAAGTTATTTCATCTACACTGTATTTTAAAGCCATTTTCTCTTATGTACTGTTCATACTCCGAACACACCACAGACAAATGCACATACACACTTTCCATTCACGCAGACAGAGCACCCCAGCCGCCTGAGGAAAGTAAAACAGTAGGAGTGTAAAAACATTTAGGCTCAAACTGAACAAAGAAAAAACTCTTTCAGTCTGCCTCAAAGCTTCTTCCATCAGTAAAGCGTGCAGAGTCACTTTGAGATGGCAACGAGAGGAACATTTAAAACAATAATTGCCTTTGAATGGCCTCGGCGATGATGACCCGTGGTGGGACCCGCAGTGTATGTGTAATCTCATTAGGGAACCGAACGGACGGCCATCAGCTCGTTTACAAGATTAGATGACAGACGAACCCCCATTGCTGCCATTCAGAGCCTTCCACTACCAAGCACAGTGCAAAGTGGTTGCATTTGACGAAGCAGAGATTCATACACAAATGGATATACACATAATCGAACAAGAAGTTTAGACATTTATGTCACACTCCGGGCATTTAGATGACACTCTTAACTATTGCCATCAACAATGCAAATGAACTACAGATAAAGGTTACCATACATGGGCAAAAAGCTAGAAAACTGACTGAAATTAGATCTCAGTAAAAAGGTTCAAGGGTAAAATGCTGTTGTAAAGGAAGGCAACTATGGAGTTTTAATGGACAATTGTTGTAATACCCCAGACTTCCAAAAAATGTCTCCAAAATTATCTAAATGGATCAAGTTTGTAGCAAAATCTAAATATTTAGGTTTATTTTACTATCACATTTCAAATTCTAGTTAAAGCTGGCACAGTATGTGACAATGCAAGGTTATGTTTTAGGTGAGGATAGAAATCCAGTTATTTGTGGGATAGCAACCACAACAATTATAAACAACATCCAAAAATGTCAAAAGTTGCCACACATAATAAACTGAAACATGCTGTAATATTGTTGCAAAATCAGAATAAATAAACAGGTGTCATTCTAGGGGTCGTAACATTGATGCTAATTATCTCCGATGACTTTTCGGTAAAAAGCTATTTTGCTGTAACGTGTCCGGACAATAAATCCCAAAACATCCCATTAACATGTAAACAGGTAAAGTGGTTTGTAAAAATAGACACAGATTGGGATGTATAACCTGCTAATTACCGGCAGAATGAATATGACAAATTAGCAGTGAAGCTAAAAGGATGTCATGGTTTACAGGGAAGCTTTTATACATCCACACGTTGCAATTTGGTTCTAATAGCCAGAAAGAGCGAGTCAAAGAGGTTGCAGTGAAAAAAACATATTCAACACATATCTGTGAGGGGAACATTTTGTGTACATGCTCGTGGGAGTGTGTGTATTTTAAAGAGATGTAATTTTCCACACACTACGAGACTTACTTCACAACATACATAAATGCACATTTATGATGCTGAAGTGTGAAAGACAGGCGTTGTGCCTGTGTGTAGAAAGGGTCCGTGTCAGTGTGTAGGGGAACATTCTTCCCCCTCTTTTATGTCCTTCCTCCTTCTTATTGACCATCCCTCCCTTCCTCCCCGTCTCTTCTTCTGTACACACACACTCATCCCACATGACCAACAGTTTGGAAAGGCAGCTAAATTATGGATCATTAAAATCGGCACAAATTACCACTAATTGTGGCCACCTGCATAGGATCTAACCTGTGAATATCATTTGCATTATCAAGACCAGGGAGGCTTCATTTATTTATTCATCTTTTTTCCCTCTCTAATCCTGGACACAGCATTCACAATAACACTGCACTTGTTCCCTCCTTGGTCGATCTAGGAGGTGGTTTATCCTTTTGTACACATTACTTCCCATATGGGAAACAAATTTATCCAGCATGGGGACAGTTCTTTCCTTCATTGACTAGGGGTGTGAGTTCTGCCTCTGTATTTTTGATTATGAAAAATGTCTCTTTCACTAAGGTGACAGTCTGATAGTGACAGTCTTGTACACACAATTTAGACAGGTCAAGCAAGCATTTGTGGGACATAAATGTGAAGATGGAAAAATATCACAAGATTGTTTTTCCCTTTGAAAAGCCACAAAATGTAAGTTGGTATTGTAAGCACCCTAAAAGATTTCTCTCAGTAGGCATTCATTTGGGGTAAATCGTTAACTAACTAACCACAGAAGAAGCCCAGATTAATTATATTAGTATTGTTGTTTGCCAAATAAAGTTTGACAAGCTTTTCTTTAAAAAAAATACATATATATTGGAGCCTCTCAGGAGCCCTATCTCCCTTGAATGGTGCACATGGTTTTATAAAATAGTTCCCAAATTGGGGCCAGGACCTCTACAAGGGGTCACAAAGAAAATACGATGAACACAAGATTATCAACAAGATAAGGAAGCAGATAAATAACATATTTCTAGTACACATAATTCTGTTCTGTATTTTTTTTTCATATTCAACTCTAATCTTTCCTGTCTTACTGGGTAATTTCAGGCTTTTTTGAAAAAAGTCCTAAATGTCTCAGGGATTCGGTCATTTATACATGCAGGAAAATTGATGTATTATAAGAGGAAGGAGACCCACTGTGGCTGCCCAGATATTTGTGCCTCAAACTCAACTACATCTGCTTTAACCAAAAAAAAAAAAAAAAAACTGCCAGCTAATGAAAACTAAGCCTGTGAGTTCGTGGAACAGCACAATGATAAAACAGTAAAAGGATTTGTGTTTTCAGACAAAGATGTGAGCAAAATATTGAGGAAAACAAGTGTGAGGCACAATAGTGTAACTCTAAAGCTAACACGCTCCTCTTTGACTCGTAGCTCAGACTTGTCTGCACGCTGATTGAAACTGTAAGGTTAATGGATTTTAGAGTAGGCGACCGCTCCACTCTGTCTCTCTGTAATATACTCCCATCAGCCACTTCATTAGGCAAACTCTCCACCACTGGGAGGTAGAAAAATGAAGAGAGAAAGCAGAATGGAGACTAGGAGATGAAGATAGATAGAGTCAGAGAGAGGGAAAGAAAGAGATGAGATGGGAGAAATAATGCCTCTGGTTTAAGTTTAGATAGAGGTGACAAATACCTGCTTCAACTTTTAAGTCCAAAGCAGGAATGTTGAAGGAGAGAAGAGGGAGGAGGGAGGGAAGAAGGGGGTAAATAATAGCATCCGGTTCTTTACCTGGGGTAAATGTCAAAGCCATACAGCCACTAGTGAGACTCCAGAGAACACACACGCACATTTCAGAAATGTCCTAACACTCAATACCAGCCATGCTACAGTGACAAGCACAGGCATTAAGCCCTATTAAGCCAAGGGCATTGCCTGGACACTTATGTGGTGCTAGATGGGAGAGGGAGGCAGTGAGGCAGCTTGGCTCATGTTTCACGACTCCTTTGTGTGTGTGCGTGTGTGTGTGTGGGTGTGTATGTGTATGCATGCGCGCGTGCATGCAGCAGCTTCCCCTAGCTCTATCTATCCCCCTCAAAAGGAAGTGTAGCACTCTGATCCAATGGCTGTCAAAGGAGCTGAATAAAGCCAGTGCACCAAACTGACGAGACACACGGTACGTCCAGAAATGGGGATTCGTTCGGGCCAAAACGCACTGGAAATATGAAGCGCAATTTTGAAAACATTATATCAATATCCAAATGCAAAGGTTTCTATCTGACTGTTTCTTGCCGTTACCCAAAACTTTAAACTTTTTTTGTTTAAAGTTTCAGTGATCCCCACTTCTTTACATAGGAGAAAAGACTTCCTTTATGATGGAAGCACTGGAGGATGACTGTCAACAACGGTCCACAAATGTCTGCTTATGTCCATAAACATCCTCACACTGCATCTGAGAAGGCTGCACATATGAAAAAAGCACAGTCGAAAAGCCGTCATTTTGATTTCTGGTGTGCATGTTCAGAACATGTCCACATATAGAGACAGTGAATATGGTATATACAGCACCGCGTGTGCATCTGCTGTGTATCAGGCCTGTTTGAGGTACCGTATGGAACACTTAAGAGTGTACATTTAAGTTGGCAGCGACACATTTACATTATAGAGACTCTCTGTAATGAGTCCACCTCAGAATGTCAGCCTGTATAACTGTCTGTTCTTCAGCCAGTCATTCTGTCCTGTAAATTAGCTGGATTGCCACCATTACATCCCTCTCTGACCAGCTGGGAAACAAAAATGGATGCCAGGTCTTGGCTACCAGCTAGAACAGACCGACCACTATCTTACTGGCCTTATATGAATTTTATCCATCCCTACATTCTCAATTTGTTCTCCTTTTATTGTTTATCCCTTTTGTTAATTTCTCTCTACAGCTTCATCCCCTCTATCTCTCCGTCCTCTTCTTTCTTATATCTCCTCTTCCATGCTTTTTTTCTTTGTACTATACAGTACTGTCTCCTTTACATCCCTCCCTCCCTACCTCCTCCATCCTCTCCCCCTCTCTTTCCACCCATCGTTGGCTCTCCGGTGGTGTCCTTGGCTGGGTCCACCTCTGGGTGAGATGATAGTAATTGAGGTAATGGAACATCGCTGAAACAGGATTAGGTACGCATACTGGGAGTGAGGGACAATGTCCCTTAATACAATTTGGGATTTCTATCCGAGCCTCAGGCTTTCAGGATCTGCTGCTTATATTTACATCTGGGCATCGCCGCTCACCCTCGATCACCTCCTGCTTTATCTATAAAGGCGTCCCTGGACATTTCACTAGAATTTTAGCCTTCTATTAAACTGCATATGTTAAAATGTCTGAAGGCATTTTGTTGCATATTTGTCACGTTAATCAAATAAATGTATGTTACAAGGAAACATAATCTTGGCCGACTTTGGGGCCAACATTGTTATTCATATCATAATAAAGTTTTTATAACGTGCCATTTCACATTTACTTTGAATGTATTTGAACTGACATACGTGACACGACATGGAGGAGAGTGTGGTGGCGTCACAGCTGGATGAGACCACTGTTCAGGATGGCATTTCATCATTTGAAGCGTGAAACCACTGGATATCAACAAGAATGTAAACAAGACGTCGGGACAATTTCCAAATGTGTTTGTGGCGACAGAACCAGGTAAGCAAAAACATTGTCTTTCCCTAACCCTAACCAAGTGTTGTTGTGCCTCAACCAAACCACACCACAAGCACAGTATTGTCATGAAATAAAACTGAACTTTAACCTAGAGAAAGTTAAAGTTCCAGCATATCCTTAGTTTGCAGAACCATACACTGGCAACATTTAGTCTCACAGTTGGTTTTAAATATCCCTTTAAAATAAGACAATTTAACAGGAATCAGACTATATGGACTACAATACCATAATCACATTTGAACCAGCAGTATTAATTTTACTGCTTTATACAAAGTGCTTAAGGCAGTTATAATGCACAGTTTTTTCTTTACTTGCCTGGTCAAAATTGGAATTAAATCTCACTTAAATGGTCGTGATATTCCTTTTAATTGAAGGCAAATTACCAGGACTTCACAGTGTGTCATGTGGGCACATTTGACAGTAATTATGCTCGGAAAATAGGTGAAACTATATAATGAATGTGATCATGGTGTGAAAATTAATTCAGTTCACTCTGTTCCACTCTCACCTTCCCTTTTCTCTCTTTTATAATCCATATGTACTTTCAGTGACAAGGAATTGCATGCAGACCAACACTCAGATACCCATATCTCGTGACTCCCATCATACATTTGTGCTGTAACTGATACACTGCCCTTCTTAAATAAAAAACTCTGTCATGCCTCTGGGAACAAACCATACCAGTGAAAATGATTTTCCAAAGGGTTTTGCAGGACATTATCGACTCCACTGTCATAACCCAGCCTTTCTCCCTGCCATCCTCCCTCCATCGTCACCCACTCAAGTGCATCAGTTGTGGCTTTCTGCTTTGATCCCGACAGTCATTTTTACTGCCCAAAAGCACTAAACCATATCATTGTTGTCATGTGAAAATCTTGGCGCCCTAATTATGGCTCTTTAATTTCAGAACTGCATGTTCTTGTTTGAGCTGGGGAAATTCAATGACCCTTGGGCATATACTGTACATGAAACCATTTTAAAACCCCGTTGGTTAGACTCAAAAATGCATGGTGGTCAAGTTCAAAAACAAGACTGTTATGAAATACAGGGATACCAACAAAACTAAGAACAGTGTTGTGTACTTTAGTGGCATCCTATTAAATTGTCACAAAATTCCTGTAAGTGCTATTTTGGCTTCAAAAACTGGCACACCAATGTACTGGGATAAATTCTCCAACTACTTCCAGTGTGGTCCAGAAAGAAGCTGCACTTTCCTGCTCTCCCCCAATTATTCTCCCCTCTATGCTCAAGCCTTCTTGCTAACTGGACAGCAAACAATTGGAATGCAAACAGTGGCAGCTGGTGTCCTGTCCGCTCACTGAAGGGAGCGACACAGTCATATAACAACATGACTGCAATTGCTCAAAAAGGCAGTGCTCTGCTTGGAAGGAAATCAGCCTCTATTACTGGCTACAAGTCGCCGGCAAGATCAAAGCAACTTCATCAGATATTGCAGTTACAGAAAGAGTACGCCAATGCTGATGCAACGAATGGTTGTATAATCGCGGAGGGTGGACAAACTACAGACACAACATTACAACAGATGAATAAGGAATAGGGGACCTGCCCAAAGGAAGAGGTTTCATTTCTGCATCCCATTAATGTCAGTGTTGTGTCCACTGGCCCAGGGAGGTCTTCTAGTTGTTCAAGGAATCATTGTTGGCGATGTTATTAGATGACATTATAAGGGGGAACAGTGTTTCGACATGCTTTTCAATAAAGTTGTTGGGAGCTGCTTTTGACAATCTACAATCTGCTTTCAAGGAGGACTGTCCGAAAGTGTGCACCAATATCCAAAATTATGAGAATCGTTGCTTCAAGACTACGAAGATGATCAAAAACACAGAGTTCTTGGAGATCAGGAAGGTAGTGTACTAACGCAGCAAGTCTATGACAGCAGGTTTTTCACCCTGCCTTCAAGTTTGGATGATACTCACAATCTATAGTTCTTTTAAAGCGTGCTGAACCCTTAAGGTGCACCATTGTCTTAAAGATGTGCTTAAAGATGATGTTTACATGGGACACAGAGGAATCTGGTGTTTCATCCTCCTTGTTTGCAAGCTTGTAATAATACAGGTTTGTGATTATCTGCATCTGTAACACATTTGTTTGACCTCCCCAACGACCCAACAACTGTTCGTCACTGTTTCATGTATGCTCATATCCCTGTTATCTTCTTCACGTCTTTGGACATGACTCCATTTATGACTCCATTTATTTTGTGTCAGCTTAGACATATTCATCTTATCACTCATCTTGATGAAAGATAATGAAAGATGAAAAAAATGAAAAAAGTAATGACAGATAATGATAGAATTTATCAACCAAATTACCAGTGTCAGGGTTACACTTTCACTCTAGCATGTGGATTATCATTTACATGGTTTATTATCATCATCAACTTTGTGACTTAAATCAAAGACGTCCCTGCATTAATAAGGTATTTACATGCCAGATTATGCATCAAATAATCCAGCTAGGATGTTTGGAATTGATCAAAAGCAGGGTAATGTCTTATCTAAGTTTCTACGACCACACAAAGCTTAAACAAATAAACAGGATCTTCAAAATTCTTGATCCTCACCAGAATACTACCACACACGTTAGCGTATTGACTACTGACTGAGAGTGTAAGCTATTCTTTGCAGCAAAATAAAGTTCTTCAAAGTAAAGGCTCAAACTTTGGGAGAATGAAAAACACCTTTTCATCTTAAAAAGGAAGCAGTTTTCTGTGATCGACTTTAAAGTTGTCAGATTTACAGATATTGACTATCAAGGTGAAAAGCAAAAAGCACATTGTGTCACTGGTAAAACTCATTTCAGTTCAACTCGAAATAGCTCTACAAAACAACTTTTTGCAAATATAAACCTCCAGGCCTGACAATAATGATCTGGTGTTTTAATGGAAGACAGAACTATGAACGAATTTGAATTACTAAAAACAACAATGGATTATTGAGCCTGTCTGATTGCATGCTGTGTGCATGTATGTGCATTAGAATGTGTGTATCTGTGTGGTCCCGCTGAACAGCCACACACTCTCGGCTGATGAGCAAAAATATCAATACCGTCTGTCCCTGTGTGTGTGTGTGTGTGTGTGTGTGTGTGTGTGTGTGTGTGTGTGTGTAGGATATATCAATACCTTCTGTCTCTGTGTTTGGAACCCCTGCTGGGCTACAGACTGTGCTATCTGCAACTCTCTCACCAGTAATCTACTCGTGTGTGTGTGTCTGTGTGTGTGTGTATCCGTGTGTTTTTGTATGTGTGTGTCCATGCCCGTGTCCATCCAACCACCCATTATAGCTGCCATGTGACAAAGTTTCCTTTTCTTTCTCTTTGTCACACACACAAACACACACGCTCCCTCACACACACACACACACACACACGCACACACACAGTAATGTATCTCGTAAAGTCTGCTCTAATGACACAGCCAGGGCCCTTAAACTGTGTTTATAAATGTAATTAAATGGACCGGGCTTTGTAGAAGCATCCAAGCGCACTGTAGCAATGATCCAGTGTGTGTGCATGTGTGTGTATAAGTGAGTGTGTGTGTGTCCGTTTGGAAGACCGGTACTCATGATGGCAGGAACAGCCTCCACTTAACCCTAAACCACCATAGTGAAATTACAGAGCATCCAAATTACAACACTTATGTGAGCAGAGAGAGAGACAGACAGGCAGAGAGAGAGAGAGAATGGGGTTTCAAAGAGGAAACTTGGTCCTGACACACACACATACACACACAAACACACACAATACTGTATGACTCAGCTTGTGGACTTCAACTTGAAACCCCAGTATGCAGAAACTTTCTTTCAACTCCTAATCTGTTGCAGATTGGTGACCCTTAATCACATTTTATGTTGTCATTTAAGGTTGTTTTTTATGTCGCCTTAATTGCAGGACTCATGCATCAGTTTGATTGATTACATCCTTTTGAGAATCATAGTTTACTCTGTAAGATGCTCTATCCTTTGCTTTAGGTTCATTAAAAACAATTGTCCAGGTGTTCTCCGTGATGACAAACTTATTTTTGGAATTTAATACGAAGATTTCATGCAGAGACCGTCAAATGTCACTGGTTAGCAGATGTGCAACAGTTAAACATATCATAATGCTTCAATCATCAGACAACAATGCTACCCCTTCATTCATTTCAAGAGCTGTGGCATGGAAAGACAAAGCTGTCTGGAAAAAGTTTTTGGTCCTGGATCAACTTTTGCTGCAGAACCAAGCGAAGTCATGTGGTAACGCGATGTCAAACACATGCAGGCACAGAGTCTGTGTAGATTACTTTGTGACGTGGATGTTTTGTTGTCAGATAAGCCTTCCAACTTGTGGCTCTATCACTCAAACTGACCTCTCTGGATCACCTCTCAGTAACTGAAGCAACGCACACCCTCTGAAGTACTGTTATATTTGCCTGAATTATTAGCTCCGCCAAGGAGGTTATGTTTTCACCCTGTGTCTATTGTTGGTTGGTTGGTTTGTCAGCAAGATTACACAAAAACCACAGAGCAGATTTCTATAAAACTTGGAAGATGGCAGCCCAGAAAAGACCCCATTAACTCTTGGTGCAGAGCTGGATAAAGGGACGGATCCAGGAATTTTTTCTTGCTGTCTTTAATATTGCAAGATATTGATTTCTCAGGAAATAATGGATGGATCTTAATAGAAAAAAATCTTTTTTTTTTAAGTTGCTGGTATCTGTGAGTGAGTACAAAAGGAGACTGTTGGTAACTTTTAGTATTGTTGCTCTTGTCAGTGGTGACAGGTAGGCATGGTCAGATTAACCATGACACAAAGTATGTTGCTCTCTGGTTAAAAGACTGAACCGACATGCACGATCATGACGCAATAACAATGGTAGGATTCGCTCAAACTGTTCAAACCAAACCGCAAAATGAACTGAAGCAATACTGAAGAAGCTCCATTACATCCCAGCACTGTGAACAGTAACGTCAAAGGTGATCAGTCAGTTGAATTTGAAAGTTCATTCTTGGTCACTTAGTCCTCATACAATACAATGCAATACAATACAATGCCTGAAAGCAACAGGAAAGCGGATGCTGAGTTTAGACTTTTCTTAGAAACTAAATATAGTCAGTGACGACAAAACATTGTGCTGAAATCAACGAATGAAGTAAATCCGCAAAGTGATTAATATGTGTCATCTAAAGATTTCATTTGAACCGTTTGAGTGATTTAGTTAAATCAGAGCTCAGTGTCCAATTGTCAAAGTTCAAAAGACTTTAGAACAAAGTGAAATTATATAGATTTATTATAAATGTGTAATGATGAGGATGATTCGAGCACACGATTGAATAGTTGAGAAAACAATAATAATATTCCCAGTCAGCTGTTCAGTCAAAAGTGTGAGTTAGTACTTTTAATGTCTAGTTCACATCATTACTAAAAATACATGAATTTATTGAATATATTTTTTTTTTGGACACACACACACACACACACACACACACGTGCTTGTGTCCCAAATCCCTGATGAGACAAGAGCACACACTGAGAGGAAGCAGATTTTCTTTAGTGCCACAAGCAAGAGGTTGGTGGTCACCGACACACACACACACACAGACACACACACATTTATACACAAAGCCAGCCTGGTATTGAGTGATCTGCAGGGACCTGCAACAGCTGCCAAGCAGGACAATTCAGTCATCACTCGGTGTGTGTGTGTGTGTGTGTGTGTGTGTGTGTGTGTGTGTGTGTGTGTGTGTGTGTGTGTGTGTGTCTTGCAGTGACCACAGTGGGAGATCACTCTGAGCCAAGCAAACACCTCAGCTGGCCGGAGGCCCACACACACACACACACACACACACACACACACACACACACACATACAGCTCTTTGCTTCCTCTCTTCATCTAATCCCTCCTCCGCCCAGTTGGTTTCATCCCTCCATCTGTCCATCAACATTGCATACAGGTGGCTGTCCTCTCTCTCTCTCTGTCTCCTTTCTATTGCTCAATCCCTCTTTTCTTTCTCACATTCCATCTTTCTCTCTGTCTTCGTCTCTTTCACTGCCTCTTTTCTTCCCGGTGTTTCGACGATGAAACAGAAAGGTGAAGGAGACGAGAGGGGGAATCGAGGAGGGGGATAAGGGACAGAAGAAGAGCACGATGAGAGAAGATGAATCACTAAAATACAAACAGCCACACACACCCTAACCGCCTACACACACACATTTATGGAAACATGTGGACAAGCTGCGACTCGACCGGAGGAGCCACACTGCTGCCAAAAACCCTTTTGCCCGTCTATTCTTTCACTCCATCCCTCCCTCCCACTTTCCCTCCTTGTTTTCCTCCCACTGATCTTCTATCCATCCCTCCCCTCTTTTAATCCCTCCATCTTCCCCTCCCAGGTGGGAAGCACTCAGTGCCGTCTCTTTAATTGTATTCATCCGACAAGGCCAATCGATAGAGGACATATTTAATACAAATTTATGACTATTAGCCATCAGCGATAAAAAGCCTTTTTTTTCCTGGATAGCTCTCGCTTGTGGTGAAAGAGGGAAGGAGGAGGAGGTGGAGGAGGAGGAGGAAGGAGAGGAAATACAAGCCATCCTGCTTTTAACACAAACAGCCTCCCACAGTCTCACTGTCCGACCTTGGAGAGATACGGTTTAAGCTGCAACAAAAACACGAGAATTCAAGATTTTTTTCTTTTTCTTTTTAGACGAGGCTTCAACTTCAAGCGGGTCTCGGGTGTATTTGGGAGGTTTTTCAGGCATTTGATTTTAGTGCACAGTTCACAAGAGGATTTCAGTATGGACTCCGGCACAGCAGCAAATTTTGGCAGGCATAATAAATAATTATATAGACCGGTTATTTTCACATGTGAGTGAAACACTGCTTCTCAGCTTGTAAAAAAGGCAAAAGCTGAGGCCATTAAGATAGCAACATGATATATTAAACATAATGTATATAATCAGGTTTGAATAATACGTATTTTAAACGGCAAACATACACTATTTGTTGTTGTTTTTTTCCATAAATCATCTTCCTGCTAAAAGGCAAAAGAGGCGAAATCTTACAAATGTGAGAGGCTTAATATTAAATTCCTATCAAAGTCCCAGATTTGCTTGCTGTTCTCTTAGATACAGGAACAAACAGCAAACGAGATAAAGCACAAACTCCCCTCCAGCACTCCTTCACAACCTTGTCTACTTAACAAACACATAGGCTTGATTCATTAGAGCTGCAGTCACTACAGCCTGAGAGCCCTATCGATCCCCCAGACGTTTCCTACAGACTGGGGAAAAAACTGAGAGCAGCTAGAGAAAAAAGGGATAGATGGAGAAACAGAAAAAAGGAGGAAGGAGAGAAGAAAAAAAAGCCAGAGAGACAGGCTGAATATATGGCTCTGTTAATACGAAGCGAGCAGCAGTTTACCTGTCTCTTTAAATTCATTCTAGTGTGCAAGGCGACTGTGACGGCTCCCGGAGAGAAAAGCCCCCCCAACTCATCGCCAAAGGAAATCTTTCGCCCTCCAAGAGAAACAAGGTGAGCATGAGCTGGAACCAAAGTCAGATGATGGAGAGACTTTTGGTTTGTGTGAAGCCACCAGTCAAATATATTGGAAAGACAGAGAGGTTTAGGTCATCCTGGATGTGAGAGATTTCATCAAGTTAACCCGGCAAAAGTCACTTTAATGAGTTTTTTGTTTGTACATCTGATTTCACCGCGTTTATATAAAATGTCATAATCAATAACGACAAAAGGAAAATTTGTGGCAGCTCTGATGTCAAATGCAATAACCCTCTGCTGCTCGATTTATGTTTTTTAGGAAGGAATATTCTGCTCTATTTTTTGGGGGTGCTTTTTTTTTTAAAGTCTTCTGATGATATAACAATCATCCATCCAGATACTTTTTGCGGCCTCAAGGCATCAATGTACCGTATGGGAATAAAAACATCAAGTTGCATTCTAACATTGTGTGTATCTACATCAGTGTGTGTATGAGAATATGTCAATGCCAAAGTGTTTTATTGTTTGGTGTGTCTGTGATGATGTGACCTGCTGGTAACTGGCTTCATGTGTGTTTAATCAAGCCCTTGATGACTGACTCGGGGCACCTGTAGAGTATATAGGGTGACCCAGTCTGCACTGAGGACAGTTCAACATGGACTGTTTGCACTTCTGTCTTTACAGCCCTGTAAACTATGAAACAGAGACATTGAATCTATTTTTCGTTCTCTGTGAGAGTCCTTCCTTCCTGCGCAATAAAATCAAGACATGTTTCAATTCCACAGAACAATTTAAGGTAAAATCAAGCTAAATGCAGTAATAAATCGTTTGTTAACCAACTATAATGGAGTATATAGCAATAATGGTTTATGACATCAAGTAGACAGATATGTGAGAAGTGTTTGTTAACGTCTTTGTCAACAATTATAATTCCTCCATGAACAGATAATCCCTCTGTCGATCATTTCCAGTGGGAGTTAGTAGAAATTTTTAAAAAAATGACCAGGCAAATCATTTTACATCATTTTACCTCTGCTGTTGTCATAATAAGTGGCCTAACTGCACAAAGTTGAAGCAGCAAATGTAAAATCACAAATGTAGACACAAATAAAATGTGTCTTTAAAACATGTTGCTTGTACCGGGGCTGCACAATATGGTAAAAAATAAATCATATTGAGATTATTTTGACAGATATTATGATTGCAATGTGATTCACAATAAGTGGGAATGATAATTTGGCATCACAATTTTCCTTTTCGCCGAAAAGAATTTAAAAAAAAATCATGATGTGATATTTGTTGGGGTCTCTGCCAAACAAACATGTTTTCTTACATCCGGAGAACAAGATTTGAAGGCCATGACATCTTTGATGTACTACAGTGCTTCATTATGATGCTGTTTATTCACACATTTTACCTTTTATCAAAAAACTGCTTCTGTGATTTCGATAATTACAATAATTACTCGTGCACCGCTAGCTTGTACTTTAGATTTTAACAACAAGTTGTCTTGATTTAAGGGTGGTAAATAGTCTTCTAAATAACTAAATAGGATGGTGTGAAAGTCAAAATACTATCTTTTGCTCTCAGGTCAGTGATTTTGCAGTAGAGGGTTATGTCATTATAAAAATCACCCAAAATATTATCCAATAAATACTTAAAAGGTGTCAAATGGAGAGTGCCGCCACCACCTCCTCGGTGTGTTCCCCCTGTGGTTGTGACAAACGGTTTCAGTGAGCCTGTGACTGGTCAGCTCCTGGACGAGCATATGGTATAGACAACGTTTTATCTGAATGATAAAAGACTTGTGATGGATGTGAAAGCCTCCTCTGTTTGTGTGCAAAGCGGTGTTCATTTCTGCATACACAGAAACACACACACAAACACACACTGACATATGCCTGGGGCCTGGCCACCAGCAGACGACAAAAAGGCCAGTAAATAATTGAGAAGTGTGAAAAGCAACGGAGGGGGAAAAAGAGAGGGAGGTGGGCGGTGCCACAATGCTTGCAGGTTGTTTTTTGTTTTTTTCTTTTGGAGCATTTCTGAACTTGTATACACCTCTAGTATTTACAGAAATTAGTATAGCATGGGATATATAATCATTCAAATGTTTGAGCATCTACATACATGTGTGAGTATCTGTGTGTGGGTGTGGGTGTGTGAGCCCAAAGATGCTCCATTAGTGATTTGGAAAGTGGTGTGGGGGCCTGGCATTCCCATCAGGCCCAGTATGGCCTAAGTGCTGCACCACACACACTCCCAAACCCTAACCAACCCCACCCTCATAGGCACAGCCTGGATGCCGCCCCTCCTTCCCTCCCTCCAACCCTTTACCCCACCTAGGACAACCTCGTAGCGCCTCTCAGCCGGGTCCAAAACACCACACACACATAAGCACACACACGCACTCATGGTCCACTAATGACCAAACCCAAACAGCTCCCAAACAACTCTGAAAAGCTATTAGGAGAGGGCATTTTGATGGGGAAGTGATTTTTTTATATGCCATTAAAAGCCATGGATAAAATGGGCGTTCGCGTAAATACAGCCACAGGTCGGAAGGGGATAGCCAAACAAGGATAATTGAGAAACCATACTTCCCCCCTGGGATAAAGGTAGAGGAGTGTCCACATGTTGTTCTCTGTCAAAGTGAAGTTGTATGTCCAGTAAAGTGTTGTCGTTTCAAGACTGCACTTTTTAAAGACTCTTTGGGACATCCTTTGCATTTTCTGTATCAAAAGTTCGCAGACTGTATTATTATTATTTTTAACTAGATCTTTAAATATTTGTTTTAATGCTTTATAGTCCAGTGGGATAGAAATAGAACTACTGGGGCAATGTGAGAGCGTGGACAACATCCCCCTGTCACCAGGATAAAATGTTGGCAGCTAACATTTCACAAACCATGAATAGGTTCACATTTGTACGTGTCATAGGCAACGTACCATATTTACAATTCCATAAAATGTGTCATATGACATTCACTTCACATGTTTATGATTTGACTTTCAAATCAGTTGGTGGAAGTGGAGTTACAGGTGTGAAGGATGGCAAGCCAGTGACTGCAGGTCAAGACAATGTTTTAACATTTGTAAGTGTGAAACCGCTGGACAATTTTGACGCGGGACCACAACGTTCAAACATTTGCAAGCGCGTCATATATAGATATTTTTTAAAAGACCTCGGGATCAAGTGGGTTTTTGTGCCTAAACCTAACCAGACCATAAGAACAGCGTTGTCACAACAAATGCAAAGTTTCACATATCGTGGTTTCCAAAAATGTGCATTGCCAATGCTTATTTTGGCAATCGGTTGGACTCTGGCTGTGGACTTTGTGCGTTGTGTATCTCTCTCCCCATTTCCTGTCAGCTCTCAAATATCCAATAAAGACAGAAAATGCTTAGGACATTACAGGAGCAGGTGGGTAATAATCTTTTGCCCTGGGGGCACAGAAAAACTCTGCAAGAGCAGGAATAATTCTCTCTTATCTTTTAATTGTAACACAAAACCAAAACTGTTAAGTGAACCGACAAAACCCAATAACCGAATGCAAAACTCAAAGGAACACAAGGTGTCTCTCTGGACTGGACTTAAATTACTGTTTGTGAGGATGAACAAGTGCACAAAAACAATACATGGGTAATGGCAGGGGCTGTAATTATTGCAGGGGTTGAGTCTGAAAAATCAAACGTGTCTCTTTGGATGGGATTAAAGTCACTCACCAGCGTGAACATATTAAATTCAATCCTCCCTCCCTCGGATTAAGTCCCATCCAAATGGGGCTTACGTCCATACACACCTGCGCTGGACGCCATTACTCATTTTTGAGCAGTTTTCGGACCAAGCGTTTGTCTCCCTCACACGTTTTTTTTGGACACGCTTTTCAAATTCCTTTCTTTCATTTCTTCTCTCAGACTGTGATTCAGATTGTCAGCCGCAGCTGCTTATGTTAGGTAGAACTGTCATTTTCAACACTCTCCTGAGTACTTTTTAAACATTGAGATTTGAACGCAGGCAGTGAGACTATAGAGGCTCCTGTCAGGGAGAAAATAGTGGCTGTTCCAGAGTAAACAGGGTCCATTCCTTGCAAGTGGAGAGCGCTGGGAATCACGTCAGGTCAGGTTCAGACACGATTTAGAACCGAATGCGCACTGACGCAACTTTTTCCTAGAAGGAGATGGCAGGCTTGGCATTCCTGTTTATTCCCACCTCCTCCCTCTCCTTCCTTTATTTATCTACCTTTTTTTGAATAATTTTTTTCCCTCTGTCTTCTTCGGAAACAGAAGACGGTGAGAGAGACAAAACATAAACATCACTCAATACGGAGCAAATACACCTACACCTACGCACACAAACACTCCCTGACTCAACCTTATTCAGCATCAACAGCAAATCATTCAGCACTTCAGCAGAATTTTGATGCCTTCATGATGAAAACGAGTGAAAGAACAAGCGTAAGGAAGAGGAAACAGTCGGGCACCCTTAGGGCCCGACACAAACACACGGTTAAGGTAAGGTATCCTTCTCCTCCTCATTAGCTCTAAACAGCCCAGAAGGCCATCATATTGATAACAGCTGTTAGGCGATCTTTTAAAAATGTTTCCTAATGAGAAGGTCACCCAGCCTATTAGAAAACCTGTCTGTGTTGGCTCTTAATCCTGCATAACCTGGGAGTGGCCACACAGGGTAACAAATATTTTATTGCCACAAGTTGCTACATGACAAGGTATGAGTCACCACAGCGTTGATGCTATGGATGCTAAAGATTATCTCATTTTCTGCTAACTGACTTGTTTGTACCTTCATTTGAATTTTTTTCTCAAAATAATTTCAGGAATTATGTGATATGACATGAAGAGGAAGAGTTTTCTGCAACATTTTCAGTCTTGATGCTGGCAAAGTCACACATCAGCTTTCACACACTATATATATATATATATATATATAAAGCACCATATTTAATAACAATCAGGATGTGCTAATCAAGGGGTCGGCCAACCATTTAACTGCAGACAGTGAAGGTCCTGGAAGCTCGTATGAGATATGAGCATATTGTTTTACTATTATTATATTTTAGACTAAGTTAATGTATTATTTTTACTCAGTTTTTTTTTTTTGTTTGTTTGTTTGTTTTTTGTCACACTTTGGTTAGGTTAAGGTTTAGGAAAAGGTGTTTTGGGTTGAAATACACTTTTTCACAATGTCTTCCCCCCGTGTGAGTATTTTCCTGGACTTTTTCGTCACACATTACAAAAAGACATTGTCAGTTGCAGTGATTGCCTGGAATCGTACACTGTTTATCTATCGTGTGACAGACACCAACAGTTAATGTCGTCTGTCATTAACTATAACCACATTATTTCCCTAACCGTAGTTGTACTGTAGTTGCCACAGTCAGTTCATGTCGAATGTTGGCAATGAATTGTCCAATAAAACTTCTCATTTCTTGCAATAAAGTTGTTTGGTTGACTTTCTACTCTGATTAAGTGATGAAAGCACAGACACCAGTGTCATCATCAATTTGTTCATCTCAGCGATGGACACATAAAAACCCAAACTATCTGCAAGGCTGAATACCACAGAATATATGTATTTTGTTATTCGGGTAGTTCGTCCACTTTTCTTATGTAACCCACACGCCTGTTTTGTATATGGAGGTCACATATAATGTGTCAGCTTCACAAATTAATATTTCCTCACCACAAACTGCTCTTTTCCCTACAGGGCAGCTGCTCCTGGACCCTGTAAAACCCTGCACCACTTGTGTTTAAAACTGTTATACAACAGCTATACGTCTTCTTTTCCTCGACCTGCTACCTGTTAGCTAAACTCCCCCATCTCCCTCTCTCTCTCTCTTCTCTTCCTCTCGCTCGCTCTCCCTCTGTCTGTCTATGCCCCCCGCCCTCTCTCTTTCTCCCATTCCCTGCAGCTGAGCCCTGTAAATCAAGTTGAAACATAGCTCTGCATATGTGTGTGTGTCTGTGTGTGTGTGTGTGCATGCGTATATACTGTATGTTGCCTACTAACCGCTGCCAAAAAATGCGTCCCAACTGCCCCCTCCACCCTCACCCCCCCCGTACCTCCCTATACGTCTACCTATAGGAGGAGGAAGAGCCAGAGGGGACGAAGGCGTGCATGTGAGTGTGAGTGTGTGTGTGGGATTAAGTTTGGTGCTGTCTGTCAGGGTCATACGGGTTGAAGGAACACATCCTGGACGCTTATCTCAAGAGGTGCAGAGAGAGAGAGACTAACCACACTATGGGGAGAGAGAGGGGGGGAACGAAAGAAAGAAAGAAAGAAAGAAAGAAAGAAAGGAAGGCTTGGAGCTGTTGACTAAAATGCAGAACATAGAGACAATGAGTCTGTCATGATGCCTGCTATACAATGGGGGAAAAAATGTATCTATGTTGATCTAATATATTAACATTTTAAGTTTTTTACAATGTTTCCCAATATTTTCCCCTTGTCAGAACTTATTACACTCACATGAAGAGTTGACACAGGCTTCTGTTAAATGTTGAAATATATATTCAGTAATACTTGCCATGTGTTTTTGAATATATCCGATGATATATACTGACAAATGAACTGAAATATATATTCTCAAAATCTATTATCAAGTAATATATGCAAAACATATATTAGGTAATACTTTTTTAAATACGTGTAAGTCAATATGTGGAAATTTCTATTCAAATGTATTTGACTTTCAATGTAATTTGAATAATTTACATTACATTTGTCAGTATATGTGAATATAAGAGAAGAAATACAAGTTTTCCTTCTGGTCAGTGGTGCAGCAGTCATCACAGGACAATAATAACAATGCGATAGCAACATAACATAACATAACATTGAGGGTTTGTGTGTTATATGTATATAATCTGCATATACAATTAATAATCAATAATTTGCTAATGTGAAATCCCTTTTTCTTCTCAAATTCTTTGTTTTCATGTCTGTTCATCACTCACTTTGGTTTTCTCTTGTACTGTTAAAGTTTAGTACACTGTTCAAACTGTATATACATACATACAGTATGTGTATAGATTTCTGCACATTATAATTATCAACACCCATCGTGAGTACAATGCTCATTTGAATTTGACAGTTGAGTCACTGACACTGGTCCTATTTTTACTCATACAGTCAGTAGTGTCAGTGTGTCACAGTTACTGTTACTGTAATTCACTACAAATGTATTCATGTACTTTGATGTGATATCAGCCTGCCACTCTTGTGTTAAAATATGTTAAAACAGCAAATACCAGTGACTAATTTTAACCTGCGACTTGTGCTACTGACTCCATGTAGTTGAGTAATTTTTTTTACAGAAACAGTGTGTGAGAGAGGGAGTGTGTGTGTGTGTGTGTGTGTGTGTGTGTGTGTGTGAGGGGAGAACGTGTCAAAATCATGCCTTATTTAGGCCAGACTGGCACACAGCGAAGACACAGGCTAACTGTTGCTTTTCACACGTCGCACCGTCTCTTTTTACCATCTGCCCTCCCTCTTTGTCTCTGTGTGTGTCTGTGTATCGCTCTCTTTTCTCTCCGCCGTTCCTTCCTAAACTGTCGCTCTCTACCCCGGCTGATACAGGCTTATGTATAACCTCCCACCACCTTCTTTCTTCCTCTTCTCTCCATTAAAAGTGCCTCAAGGTCTCAACAAGGCGGCAGCATCATATCTCGCATAGCTCACCAAAACCCCTGACGGCCATCACGGCTCTGTAAATGCAGTTTCTGGCCTTAAAATGGCTCCTATTTAAATCCTTTCCACTCACAAATGGTGTAATATCAGGAGTGAAAGGCAGCGACAAAGTGGCAATATGTGTCAGAGGGCTGGTGGCCCACAGAAAAAAAAAAACAGAGAATCTTTCTCATGGTCCGCTGGTATATTTAGACGAGACAACCAGAGAGCACAACACAAACCACCATGACTCACATGCACAGACACACTCATTCATACACAAATCAGACTAAAATCAATCCCATCACAGGCAGACACGTTTCGCCTCAACAGCCATTCACATTTCTCACTACCTGTTTTTGACAAGCCTGCAGCCAGATGTGTGTGTGTGTGTGAATGTCAAAGATGAGCGAAAGAGGAATAGTTGGTAGACACAGGTGTCTGCAGTCAGCCCTATCACTGGCATTAGCGTGGTAAGTTGAGGCGACACAATGACAATGGAAAGTGAAGCTTTTAGGTGAGAGTGAAAAGGTCCTAGAT
The DNA here is from genome assembly GCF_965226575.1 of Pagrus pagrus. Lineage (NCBI taxonomy): Eukaryota > Metazoa > Chordata > Actinopteri > Spariformes > Sparidae > Pagrus > Pagrus pagrus. The sequence continues at coordinate 13,061,463 of NC_140199.1, forward strand.
TTCATCAAATTCAGTTTTCTGGTAAGTTATCAAAAGGGATTGGTGTGGACTGTTGTGAGGACAAATGTTGCTGAGTGTTGAGAGGCAACTAGTCCACTACTATATATAGTACATACTGTCCTCTTAACACAACGCCCTGTGTACAACGGCAATCCGACTCTCAGCTGGGCGTGCTCTTCTTGTTGCCTCAGACACAAAATTACTTGATTCCCTGGATTTGAATTAGAGCCAAATATATTGGCTGATATGAAAACACATAATATAAAATAGAATGACACTCAGTAGAGCACATATCCTCGTCAAGGCCCCTTTAAAACACTGAAGCCTAATCCAGTATCAAACTCGACAGCCCTGTATCACCCTGACTTAACCATATTTTAAGTTCACCAGACCCAGGATCAAACTGTACTCCCTCGTAGACATGTTTGTGAATCAGACAGATCATTTTTCAAGTTAATAAAGTTGCTGTTTGTCGTAAAGATAGTAAAATACCGTTTAGTTTTTGTATAAAACTCCTCAGTGAACTATATCGTCTCGCTCAATATATGTCACCAGCACCAATGTGGCCGTCACCTCGGCACAGTAAAAAGCACAACGGTCAAAATCACAATAAACCTGTTCTCCATTCACCGTACATAGTGTATTTCTACCAAAAAACAAGTTTCCATGCTGGTCCAGAGGAGGGGGCGTGACTTCATCTCTCTATACCTTGTCTGTTAAATCCCCTCATCTTTCAAGACCCACACTCACGCTTTGCAGGTTTTCTGTCAAATGTCTCGAGCCTAACTCAAGATAACCCCGATGACATCACCGGGGTTACATTCTCAGTCTTGACAAAGCTCTTCCACAGCCACCGATGACAGCTGATTTCACAGCAGGAGCAACAGTCCCCATGATAAGTGAACCCTGACATATAGAGGTGTGAAATAAGTGGAGTGCGACTTGGAACAGTAAACTGCACGAGAAATTTGATTCAGTAACAACTTTTAGAAAACAACAAAACAAAAAAACCCACAGATATATAGTTTGACAACAAAGCGTTGAGCTTTGTCGTCACATGTACTCAACAAAAATATACTAGAAAATGTATATAAAAAAATGCACTGTGTAGAACTATAATCAACTTTTGAAGGTCTAATAAATTACAAAGGGCCATATGTATATTAAATGATTACCTGTAAATTATTTTTCATTCTGACACAATTGTGTACGGCTGATTTTTGTTCCTCATTTGCTAAATGTACACTGATTACCATCTCTCTGTGAAAGACTAACATCTGTCATTAGACTGGCCTCCAACTGTACTCATATTACTGCATCTTTGAAACCTGAAAGTGTATATGTAGCTCATTAGCACTAGCAGGCTCCAGTTTGACCCCAGTGGCTAAAAACATTAGCATTCCACACGCAAACAGCTAGCACTCCTGTAGCCCGGCCTGAGACCGACGCCCCTCTGCTGTAGCCAGGGTTGGGGGCCGTGTTGAGCTAATTAACCCTGTTAATCTTAGTGGGCGCTGGGTCAGTTTTTGTGTATGTGTGTATGTGTGTGGCGTGTGTGTGTGTGTGTGTGTGTGTGTGTGTGGCTTTAGCTGGCTAACCCCAGCAGATGAGCCTTCACCCCAATCACAGCCCCCTTTTTTGCTGGCAGCCTGCCGTCCGACTTGGCAGACACACACTCGCAAGGGGTCTGGTGTGCACGTGCGCGTTTGTGGCTGTGTGTGCATGCATGCATGTGCGTTTGAGCCTGTGTGTGATTGCACAAGGGAGGGAGGATTATAGATGTTGAACATACACACGCAAATGAGCACAGGGCCCGACTGGTCTGCCTGGTGTGTGCGTGCGACTGTGTGTGTGTCTGTGTTGTAATAAAGCCAGCAATGTTTTACTGGCCCGCTGACACAGTGCATAAAAAGATCAGTGGGCCAAATCCATTAGTGGTATAATTGCATTACATGGTAAATATTCCTAAAAGGTCAATATCTCCATTTGAAACATCACCATCGTCAGAGAGCGCTGCAATAGAAACAGGAATTCTGGGATTTTATAGAAGCCAGAGGTACAAAAGATAATTCCTAGGTGTCTATTGTAGCAAAGATTTGGCCAGCAGGACGGATTTTCCACCTAGGAATGAGTCAGCGGCAGCTTGTGGTGCTCCAACACCACAAGCTGATTCTGAGTTTAACTTTGATGCCCTGAAACAGTAACTTTCTGTCCATTCCCGTCCTGTTCTTTTCCAACTAAAATGCAGCCACTCGTCTTGCTGAATACAATTGTCAAAGTAAACCAGAGGGAACAGAGAGGAATCATTTATGTTTAAAAATGACACCTGGCATCACCGCTGGCTTAGAGGGAAACATCAGTCTCAAAGTCCTCAACATCCCTTTCAGACTGTCACAGTGATATGCGTTGAACCAGCTTTGCGGTCGATCTGAAAGGGGTTAGCCTCCGCTCAACCTGGCTCAGGTCAAACTCGGCCTCGATGACCATTACATGCAGGGAGTAATTATATCAATGAGATGTTTGTCTGGCAAACAGGCAGCGACAATGAGAATGCACGTGTGGCGAGCGTGCAAGGAGAACTGAAAATGCAACTAACTTTATTTGGTACTTATGTAAAGCAATTCTGTGTAAATCTATTGTACAGCACTGAAGCATATCGAACGGACTTAACTCTGCGTGTGCAGTGATGACACGGGATTAAAAAAAAGGGCTTAAACACGGGTTGAATGTGCAATCACATTGACCTGAATCATGATCGTGTACCCTGAATGACAGACTGAGGAAGAAATTTATACTAAAACCACAATTTGAAAATGTATCCTGTTCGTAGAAAAAAACATTAAGTACGTTTATTTGATAAATGAAATTATTAGGAGTCAGTAATTTGTGTGTAGTCATAAGTGAGACGCAGAAAGTATTTATAGGGCACTAAAACTATGCTAATAAAACCATTCTGTTAAGTGGTTTCACAGCTCCTAAAGGCTCAGTTCACCCAAAAACAGACATTTTCTTTTCTATCTATCCAGGCAAGTACTGTAGTTTTGGTTTTACTGTAAGTGTAAAAGGTTTTGTGAAAGCCATTTCTTAGATTTTTTTGTCTCCACTCCAAGTGACACACAGGGGAAGAAAAGCAAATTCATTTTGTTGCTCTTACGGTGTAAGAGAGAGCACATTTGAGGAACATTATGCAGGAAAATGTATTTCAAGAAGTAGTCTCTGTGAAAACTGTTGACAGTGTGTTCTGTCTGGGAACATGCGTAGCTGCTGAATTTTCTAAATATCATATTTCAGTGCCTTGAACGCCACAAATTAAATTTTATTCAGCCCCATTGTATCGAGGTGAAGGCAGATATCTCAGAGATAACCTAGACAATTGAAACCAAAACTATGTGCATGGTTCGATATCACTGGAGGGAAGTAAGAAAATATGTTTCTTTTCTTGTAATTGAGGTGAACTGACTCGTTAAGGCAGGGCACACTAGCTTTTTATAGACTGATTTAAACAGACAAAGACTGACTGAGTAGCTGACGCCGTCTATATTATGAAAAGACCAATTAAAAAGTCAATAAGTGACACAGTTGTGTCACCGACCAAAGAAAAAGATGGAGGCTCAGAGAGTGGAGGCAGACTGAAGGAAACCAAAAAACGGGAACACACAAACACACAGAGGCAGCAAAGAAGACAACACTTTTTGTACAGGACGTACACACACAAACACACACACAGCCTCCAGGCTATTGTCCTCCACATTTAGGTCAGGCCGAAACTAACAGCTTCACACACACACACACACGCACACACACACTCCCCAGGAGGCTCTCCTCACCTGCAAAGAGGCCAGTTTGGACACAGTGTCAAAGATTAAACCTGTGTTTTATCTCAGAGAAGGGGGCTGCTTGGGGGAGCGCGTGTGTGTGTGTGTGTGTGAGTGTGTGTGTTCAGTCAGTCCTTTAAACCAGAGGGCAGAGGGTCACTGGAGAATACACTGCTTCACTCACACATGCACACACGCAGCTGCCCTTCTCTGTGTGCGCGGTCAAGTAGAAAGGTGGATCTGTGTCAGGTAGCAAGGGTATTTACTGTTACTGAGACAAGCAGGCCGAGAAAACACAAACACAGCAGAGGGAGAGGGAGAGAGAGGGGCGAGAGAGAGGGGCGAGAGACACAGAGGGAGAACACAAAGAAAAAAAGAGCAGAAATTGAGACAGAAACCAAAAGGTGGAGGAGGAGGAGGACGAGTATTGTACTTTGAAGGCCTCTGTGGTCAACAGAACGCAGCCATGTGCGATGTCAGACATGCAAACACACACACACACACTTTGAGAAGGAGAACTGGGCATGTGTTAAAAGGGCAGAAACAGAGCTGACAAGTTTGTTCTGCGAAACACAACTCACACATCGGGCCTGCGTACACTGCAGAGGCTTCTTTTGAAAAAACCTCTTCGTACGTGAACACAAACGCATGCAATCATGGGTGTCAACAGAAATAGATCAGAGTTGGTGATGAAGAGGACGATGAGTTAAAAGTTCAAAGTAAAAAGGTGCGAGTGCAAGTGTGCGAGGATATTTTTGCGCGAGGATGACGAAGCAGGCTCCATCAGAAATTAATTGGTGCGACCCAAAAAACACAAAAGTCATGATCCGGTCACACTCATCCGGCCTACATATCCGAATCATCAGTGACCAGCATGTTACGCAACGACGATTCCACCTCGAACACACACTCTTTTCCTGCTTTCAACACTTAAACTCTTGAACAAGATTCTCATGGATTAAAAACTCTTTGTTCCTTACAGTGATTATGTTATCTCAATCTGTGTCTATAATGTCCACGTACCGGTCGGACAATAACCTGCTGGTTCAGAGCAGAAGGACGCTGAAATCTCTCCTATCTGCCGTTAAAGAACTTCATAAGCAAATAGATAACGGCGGCAGCTAGAAGATAAACTGATGACTAAGTGTCCAAGAGCAGTAGACTGACAGAGGGTGAGCGAGGTAGACAGAGAAAGAGGGAGAGAGAGAAGGGCACCACGTCTGACAGCTCGCAATTTTGCAATAATTTTGATAATCAATTGATTGGGTCATTATTCGGCAAAATTGCTGAAACCAAAACCCACTGGTTCGAGCTTCTCAAATTGGACCAATTGATTGTAAAGTTAATATCTTTGCTGCAACTAATGATTGTTTTCATTGTCAATTAATCTGTTGATTATTGTCTTGATTAATTGATTACTTGTTTGGTCTGCAAAATGTGAGAAAATGGTGAAAAATGTGAATGAGTGTTGCCTAAAGCCCAAGAGGACGTCCTGAAATGTTCTTTTTCTGTCCACAACTCAAAGATATTCAGTTCACAGTCACAGAGGAGGAATGAAGCCAGAAAAGAAGATTTAAGAAGATGGACTCCTTAAATATTACTCAAAACTGATTAATCAAAATAGTTGGAGGTTACTTTATTTCTGCAACTACAGAATTAATCTATTAACAGCTGCAGCGCTATCAGTCGGACAAAATATTTTTTTTACAACCTTTACTTCAAAAACCAAAGAATTAATCAATGAATAGAGAAAATTATCAGCAAATGTATCCATGAGGTAGTTACTACTTTAAAGGACTCCAGACTTTTTGTGTCATTAGAGATGTGTTGAGCCAAAAAGGCCAGAAGTCACGTTCATATTCTCAAAATGGACAAAAGTAAAAGTAAAGACAGGACGTGTCTTTTAAATATCCTCCATAAATCTTGCTTCCTGAACAAACCCTGCAGGGGAAAAAAAAGTCCCATCCTTAAGAGGCCTGTTTTGTTTATCTCTCACTTTGCTTAGTTTATTTATTTATTTATCATTCCTGCTCTCCTGCCACACGGCCGGGGGAGCGAGGGACCACAGGTGCTCGGGTGAATCCGATGGACATCCGCAATTTATCATTCATACGCCGGTGACGGCAGGCCAGGCCGAAATATGGCACGGTAAACACAAACCATAGATCATTCACGGACACAGATACACACAGACAGCCGCAGACGCAGATAAACACACACGCGCACACACACATACATAAAATATGTCTTTGAAGACAGATGCTTTTATGCGTACATGGCGCTGGACATGGGTCACATCACAACGTGCTTCTTTCAGCGCGCTGCAGATATCTTTTTCTGTCTGTCTCTTTATTCCACTTTATCTTTGTCTCTCTTTTGGGACGCTTGTTTCCCTCCTTCCTCTGTCTCTTCTTCGTGTGGATTTCTGGCAGAGTAGACACTTCAAAGAGAAGTGCTGCCATCCTCCCATTAATGAAAAAATAGATCTGGCTGTCTTATTTGTACTATAACCCTTTGTGCAGATATTTGTTTCTCCTGAACAATTATAGCTTTCTCCTCCAAAGTCTGACCACTTTCATACAAACCACCCGGACTGCAACCGACTTCAGACCTTAGCTCCCTCTTTCTTTTTTCTCAGGTATAAATACACTGAAGAGATGACAGCTGCCCCCCTCCTTCCCCCTAGTCCCTACATAAACTCCCCTCCCTAAATGCCCCGTGCCTCGAAACTTTTAATCTGGGCTTTAGAGGGATGTATCACAGTGGGACATCACTGCTGGCCTGCATCTGCCAGAGAGAGCTGGGAGCTGATTTCTATGTTTACATAAGATTAGAGCGCGGGGAGAAAAGAAGGTAGCCGATATGGTAGCTCCAAGCCAAGCGGCTCTCATTTTTAATGCAGGAAATGCTGCCACAAACAGCCTGCAGGAGAGGGGCTGAGGAGAGATATAGCCAAAGGTAGCAACAGTAAGTTACACCACTTACAGGCCTCGGGGGTTGCATGCGTGCGTGGTATAATATGGGTGCACTGCAGCAGTGGTCAGGGATCTTAACCACTGACACATACACTACTCTCATTGTCTAATTTGGCCGATACCTCGATGCAAATGCCCACATGAGAGAGCCTGTAGCATGAAAATACGTCAACTGATCAGGCAGGATTTAAGATTCCAATTCCTCATAGGAGCCTTATCATGAATTTTAACGTTCATCATTGAGGGCAGAAGCTAGGTACTGTGACTGCCCCCAAGTGGCCAAATGATCGATTAATGCTCCTTTAAAATTAGCTTAAAACACAGTACGCATGAGCCTAGTGACCAGTGTGCAAATCGACTGTAAGTGATGAATTGACGGGACTGAGCTGCGTCTGTTTGATTGGACCTCCAACATGGCCGCAGGAGGGCCTGTTACATAAGCTGACTGTGCCATACTCACTGCATGTGTTTCAGTCTGTACTTATAGGTGCAGGTCACGGTGTCCAGTTCACAGTTCATGTTGCCTACACTGCAAACATAAAGTCCACATACCACCTGCCCTATCATATGGCACGCACACTCACAAATACAGTACATACAGAGTACACCCGCTGACCCTTGGTAAATGACATAACCATGTGACATCTGTGTGCTGTAAAACAGCCGAGCAAAACGACTGTAAGTCCACACTCACATATACAGTTACAAAGATGCTGTAAAAAACACAAATACATTTATATTGTCTTGTATGTACAGGGCCTCTTTTAAACTTTCTATACAACGACAGTATGTTGGGCTTTACGTTACCTCACACATTTGCACTGTAACCCAGATTATCACTCTTATGTGTCCAGTTTAACTACACAAAGATGAATTGATGAAGATTTCTTGTGTTTTTCAAAGAAGTTCGACTATATGCAATGTCCTGACTTACGATAATACTGTTTTAAAATAATATTTTCTCCTCCAATTACTAAATCATCAGCACATTATGCACTTGCATACAGAAAAACAAAACTATTAGATAACCCAGCCATCTTGCATGCTTTGCATTTGTGAAAGATCAGCAAAAGATATTAAATATTTCCCTTTCGAGATGTAAATAAAACATTCCTGTATGCCACAATACACAATATCCCACATTCACACACTAGTTTTTATGTCGTTACGAGCCATTTTTTATGGCTGTGCAACCATTTTGGTTGATAAACTTAACAGGAACCTTCAGTATTCAATAAATGTATTAATGCTTTTCCGACTTCCTCTAATATTAATATAAGTAGGGATGAACCAATTAGCAGTCTGACCAGTTATTGTACCAATATTGAGCATTTAATTACCGGTTATCTAATAACCGAACCATATCAGTCGATCTCTAGCATGTACAGTATGTATGTATGCATGTGTGTGAGCCCCAGACTGGTAACTGCAGACTTTATGGCTTATTTCCTACATGCTTACAGTCATGTTTTAGTCATGCAGCCCTCCACATGCCACCTTTGATCTTTATTACAAGTGTAAAAGACAGTGTGTCTTGTACAACATGATAGAGATGAAGAGCACGTTTTATCACAGGGCCAGAAAAAAATCAAGGTAAAGTCCAGTGTGTTTGTGCCCATGACACAGTCCAGAAAGGGAGAAAATGTGTACAGCTGTAAAACACAATCTACAGACAGTGAAACAGGAGCAGAACGTAGGACGAAACTATAATAAACGTTAGTGTCAGAATACCTATGAGAATGTCATGACAGTGAGAAGTGCACAGCTGAAACTCGACTCGTCGTACCCACTTTTCTACAACCAGAAAGTCAACCGACATGTAAGTGCCCTTACGCAAGGCATCAAACTCACTGAACCTGCTCGGCAGCCAACAGTAGCTGTAGCAGCAGCAGCGGCGGCGGATCGGCAGTGTAAATTTACAGAAAGTGTGTAACCCTCCCTCCTTTTCTGCTGCACCTCCTGACCCTGGCTGTTGGTGTAAATATAAATGTGCTCCTGCACTGTCAACTCGCACTCGGTTACACAAGCAGCAGTTCCACAAAGGTTAAAAATATGTATATTTTACTTCCTCCTGCTTTTCTCTCTGCTTTTGTCTATCTAACTTTCCCTATGTGCGAGTTTTCTGCCTCTTGAAGTGGAGGGCTCTGCAGGTCAGGGGCATTAGTGGAAATCTGCCGTTATTTATTTATTTTTATTTTCCTGTGTGCGTTTGAACTTTTTTGTTGTCTTTGCCTTCTTTAACCCTCCATGGCATGGTTTCCATGCCAGCAAACTAGTCTGAAATGGTCCTGTTGACCCGTATGTGTGTGTGAGAAAGAAAGAGAGGTGTGTGTGTGCAGGTAGATAAAAATGGGAACGAGAGCTTTACTCTGAACGCTAACAGTGGGTTAATATGCAGAGCCGAAGCGAGGAAAGATTGTGTGTGTAATTGTATGTGAGTGTGTGTAGCCCCCACACCCACCCATCCACATGCACACACACACACACACACAGCCAGCCCTGTGACACCCGTCTCATCAAACAGTTGGACGTCTGCCAAGTTCATCTGTTAATGGACAGCCACCGCCAGGACCCAGCCTTTCCTACCTCGCTCTACCCTCTCTCTCTCGCACATCCCCTATCCCCCTAGGGCGCTCTACCCCTATGCCCTCCTCTCCTCATCTCCCCGTCTCTCTCTCTCTCTCTCTCTCTCTCTCTTTCTGTCTTTTTCTCCCCCATCCCACCTCTCCTAGCGCTGCAGATTGGGGCCTGTATTTCTCTTGTACAGCAAAGATAAACAGTGTGTGCATGTGTGTGTCCCTTTGTCTGTCTGTCTGTCTGTCAGCAGACGGTGCTCGGGGTGTGCAGCGCGCACACTCACACATTATTCTTAAGAGAATACCTTTGAACAGACGCTTTTCAACAAGCCAGAAACAAAAAAAAGTCAGAAATCAAACAAAGGCCAATAGACGGGTTAGGTTCCATTAAATTAAGGGAGATAAAAAAGTGTGTGTGTGTGTGTTTGTGTGTCTGTGTGAGGGAGAGATCAGCAGTGTTAACTACAGTCCAGAGCATGTTGAAACACATCTGTCTTCCAACGGAAAACTGCAGCAAGGGAGGAGGGGGGGAGAGAGATCGACAAAGAAAGAAGGAAAAATGAAGGGAGATTCATAAAGAGCAGGTGAAGGTGCTGGGGTTTTTTTTTTTCTTCGCTTAAAAACACACACTCACACAAAAGAGTGGCTTTGCTCCTGGATTATTTGTGGCGGGGCAAGAGTTCAAGGAATTACAGTCTCTTTCACACTTCCATGTTTATTTAACAAGACATCTTGATTTTTTAAATACGTGTTTTTTTTTCCTCGGGTTGTGTTTGGGGGGCAGGTTGAGTCGAACACTCGAGGGGAGGTGAGATGAAGCAAGTGTTAAATATTGCCGTCGCCGGGGTAATTTCGAGGGCAATTTTGTCATTTTAGCTGCGGCTAAATTATTGTGGGACTCGGCTCGAGGTTGGGGAAATTGCACGTTTTTATAATGTCAAAAAACACTGTTGATTTTCTCGCGTGCCACTGATGCATCAAAATTAACAATAACCTTCAAACAGCTGAAAACAGAGGATGAATTAGTGACTGTTACTGGAAAGCATCGTGTTTTTTTAAATGTATTTCATTCTCATAGCACTGGAAATCATATGTATAATAAAGCGACATTAAATGATTCATGTCAGCATGAAAAACTGGCAGTTTTGGTGAGTTTACCTTCAAAAAAACATCCCAAAAATGTCAAAATCTTAGTTTTTTTTACCCCTCAGCAAAAATATCAATTACCTTTTTTTCCCAGACTGACCACACACAGCTCAAATATTGTGTACTTTAGTGTACGACTAAACGCACAGGCACCACAGACAAAAAGAGCTATAAAAGTACATTTTAGCGGTACTTTATCCGTTTTGGGGGAATAAATTATCCATTAGATTTCATCATATCTTACCGGGGCAATTACATCAAGAAAATGATAGTGGGCACGGGATCAATTATGCATGCCCTTGGCCAAAGACCAAGCATCGGGCAGAAGGAGAGGGCATGTATACACACACACACACACACACACACACACACACACGTGAAGAAGAAGAGGATCTCATAGATGTGGCCCATCAGTTCATCTTACTGCCTAAAAAGTTCATACGCTTAATAATTTAGCTGTGCTCTGGATACAGTTTCCCAGCTGAATATTAACAACTTTGAAGTGAGTAACAGCAGCCAGAGGTATATAGGGTGTGTGTGTGCGTGTGTGTGTGTGTGTGTGTATTTGTAGGGGGGCTAAAAGAGACCTCAGGAAACAGGCCTCGTGAGTCCCACCGGAGACAACCCCTCGAAACACACACACACACACGCACAATCCTTCCCCTCGGCTGCGTCCATTACACCGCCGTTTGTAACATTGCTCATTTCTGGGCAATTAAGAATTCCTTTTCATCGCTATGTAGGTTCACATATCTCCCTCACAGCACTTGTACACAAACTGGGAAGACGCGAGGTGTGTGTGTGTGTGTGTGTGTGTGTGTGTGTGTGTGTGTGTGTGTGTGTGTGTGTGTGTGTGTGTGTGTTGGGGGGGTAGAAGGGGAGGGTGGAAAGATGGGGAGAAAAGCAACAAAGGGAAGCAGAGAAGAAAACATAAAGATTAGCGCCTGTGCACCAGTTGTTCTGTTTGTTGTTGCCGCGTTTCTGTCTTTGTTCTCATTTTCTTAATTGTCCTCCCTCATTATTAGATGAAAATTGACTTATTTTATTGATTTCTTTCTTCTTTTGTCTTCCTCTAACAAAAAAAAACACTCGCAGAACAGGGCCTCTTTTTGAGTACAAAGGAAGCGTAAGGTGTGTGTCCGAAAGTGAGTGTTTACGCACAGGTGCCTCTTTTCTTGCAACTGCATGACACACACACACACACACACACACACACACACACACGGAGAGAGAGAGAGAGAGAGAGAGTCGCATTTCTTTGCCGAGGACAGAACAATGGAATTGTTATTCTTTCTCTCTTTTTTCACGAGTTTTCATCCATGTTTACAGAGAAACTCACTTAGGAAGACGAATCACTGTCTCCAAAATGGCAGCCTCAGATCGAGCCGGGGAGGGACGAGCAGAGAGAAAAGAGAAGTATCTGACATCTGTTTGTTCAAGGAGAAACAGAAAGGGGGGGTGACACTAAAAATGAATAGGCTGACAGAGAGAGAGAGAGAAAGAGAGATGGGCATTGAGAAATCATTTTACCATGTCAAGACAGACACGTACAGGAGAGAGCCAGATGGTTTGCATTGGGTATATTTTAGTTTTTGTGTGTGTGTGTGTGTGTTTGTGTGTGTGTCTTTGCTTGAGACAAGCAGTGTAATGAGGGAACAGACGAGACATCATGTAAATTAAATATGTCCAATCTCTGGCTCGCCTCTCAATCTTCACACAATTAAAAAAAATGCAACTTTCATTTATATTAGCCTAAAAAACACACCCAGCTCGCACACACACACACACACACAGATCTCTCACCCAAGGCACAAATGAGAAAATACACACACACACACACACACAAACACCCCTTGACATGCCGGCTCTGACAAGCGTAGCTGATGTGCGCCGCGAATGCGCATGGTAATAGGCCAATCAAAAATGCAAAACAATTGGCAATTACTGTGAGGACCTAATGGTCATTAGAATTTACAACTAGGTAATGAACTAAAGTCTGCCCACTGCATGCATATTCATAAAGCTATTTGAGCTTTGAAGATTAAAGTAGCGCTTAAAATTCAAATGAGCCTCCGCAAATTATCGGGAAAAGTCAGTGCTGCTGCTGCTGGTGGCGATGGGGGAGTTCCTTATATGTTGTGTTGTGTGTGTGTATGTGTGTGTTTATGCGTGTGATTTTTTAAGCATTATTAAATGGCGTATTCCTCGACATCTGAGGGCTGAACAAGTGTAATTACAGGGTGTGGAGTTTGACGTGACAATTGCTAATATCTGTGACATCATAAGATATAGCCGAGTTCTTTATCTCTTTTGTGAGCCGAGATTCCTTATGTGTATTTTTAAGTATTGCGGGAAACGTTTCCTCCAGCGGTGCGCTCTTATCGGGCTGGAAACACCACGGCGCACGCTGGAGGAACGCGTTAAACGCTGGATGATGATAATGATAAAAATGTGACGCTATGCTGAGCTCAGATCAAAGGCATTCTGTACAGTAGGCCGGTGGCTTGTGACCTCTGAGAACGAAGCAAGTCTATTAATTGTCTCCAACTGCATACTGGTTATGACCAAAAAGTGGCATTTTCCCTTTTTCTATTAGTAGTAAAATCGTTCAGTAATTGACCTGAAAGAAGCAAAGATTTGGGGGAAAATAAACCTAATGCGGTGCAGCAGAAATATGTCTTTTCTGTCTTTTTATCCTGTCTGGTGTATCTGGATTTGTGTGTGGATGAACCTGTAGATGTGCAGAGGATTCATGTGCCTGTATATTACATTTAATATCACTTCTTGCCCATCAGTCAGGATGGCGAGGTAGGTGGGAGGGTGGGAGGGTGTGAGGATCGGCGTGGGGGCGAGGGTAAGACAAACGATTCTTATTTTTGCTCACAGTATGATGTAACATGATGTCTCGACACATATTTATGCAACAGATCCAGTTAACTATGCATCTACCTGTGAATACAGTAGTGGTCATTAGGCTGTGACTTGTACATACGTACATACAAACAGAGAGAGAGAGAGAGAGAGAAAAGAGAGAAAGACGGATGTAAACAGCTTTTCAAAGACTGGACTCTGATGACCATGTGTCTCTAAAGTGTAGACTTTTCACCAGCTCAGTGTCGGTGATGCATTTTTGAAACGTCCCTGTGGGTTTGATATCGTTTTATTTAGCCTGAGAAGAAGACGAAGAAGCAGCATTTCAGATTAATCTGTAATTTTCTTGATAAACTCAATAACTAGTTTTGTCTATTACATGCATGAAAATGGTTTGTTCTGTCCGGCCAACTGTCCAAAACTCAATAATAATCCATTTACAAGAATGAAAAATCAGCAGATCCTCACATTAGAAAAGCTGAAACCAGTGATTTTTAGCCATTTTGTTTGGATGAATAAGGGAGTATTATTTTGGTTAATCAGCTGATTGTTTAATTGACCAATCATCTAAACTCAGGAGCAGGGTAGCCTAGACTTTTTCCCTGAAAAGAAAAATGACCGACTTCCTGCCCACCATGCTCGGATCATGAAAAATAATCAGTACGCATCCTTATTATTTAAAGAAACAGCATAAACATCATTATATATTTTCTTAATTGATTTGTTTTTTGCTCGAAGCATCTGGTGGGTTAAACTGAACCTTATGACGGGCCAATTCAGGCCCCTGGTCTCAACTTTGTGCAGCTCTGCTCTACAGCATTTAATCCTTTTTTCTTTTTTTTTCTGAAAAAAGAAAATCACCAGATTTGGACGTACACGTTTTCTTCTTGATGTGACTCACTGTAACACTGGCTTCACTATCTATGACATCATCGGTATGAATGATTGAGCTTGTTATTGTATCCTCTGCTGATCTGAGACCGAAGCAGCGAGAAAATGTTTTTCTAAGAGAACTAATTGTTAAACGCCATCAGGGCCTCGGTTGTCTCGTCTCACACGTTTGCAGCGAGTTGTTCATGTTAAAAAAAAAAAGAAAAGAAAAAAGAATATCGAGTGAGCTGCCTGTGATCACAAGAATTACATATGTTATCCTGCTTTGAGGATCACTTTCTTCGACACTAAACACGCTTTTGATTTGCCGAGAAGGAGGAAGTGAAGTGGAAAAGGTGGTGGGAGTGAGAGAAAGAAAAAAGACTCGCAATGCCAAAATCAAAGATTAGACCCACTCATATGGAGCTGTGCATACGCTGTACTGTATGTGCTCTGCTTATCGACACACACGCAGTTACAGTGTGTGTGTGCTGCTCTTCTGCAGTTGTAGTAGTAGTTCAGCCAAATGGGGAACATGAAACCAGAGCAAGGAGCCAGGCCCTTCCACACACATGCACACACACACACACACATGCGCACACACACACACACTGGCCACACACACACTGCCAGCTCAGCCCTGGCACACTTCATCAGGGGATGTCCTGCATTCACACTGCCAGCTCTCTCTCTCTCACACACACACACACATACACACACTCTTTCATGTTTATTCCTGACACACACACACAAACCTAGGCATGAAGTATTAACAGGTACGCACAAAGAGAGGCACTTACAAACGAACACATGTATATCCAGTGTAATGTGAATATACTGTATATGTATGTGTGTGTATGTGTGTGTGTGTGTGTGTGTGGTATATGTGTGTAGAGCCAGTCTGTAATCCAGTGGCCTATATAAATAAGCTTTGTAGTGTATAAACAGTTTTATGAACAGGCCTTCAACTGCCTTCAACATAATAAGAGAGCTGAGTTACATGTGCACCCCCTGAGCAGACCGAGCGCGCGTGTCTCTGTGCGAGCGAGCGCACAGGAATAAACACACGCACGCACACACAAACACACACACAGAGCGAGCAGCGAGGGAGCCAAAAACAGCAGCTTTCCCTCTCGCCGCGAAGGAGTAGACGTAGCGTGGATGTCGAATCGCTCGCATAAACACGACGAGCCAGATCAATAAACAATCCTTCATCAAGGGGAGCGTACAGTAGTCCGCTTGACGTCACACCGACACACTGTCACTGCTACAAAACGGGGAAATAACACTGGTCTTTTTAATGTCTTATTGTTCTCTGTGATTGTCATTGTCTCAGAATGGTTTACCAACCACGGTAATCTGGGAGATCTTTTGTTTTCTACAGATCTGCCTCCATCTTTGGTCATCGTCGCTGCGGTGTGTCTGCGCTGCCTTTCCCAGGGATCAGCTGTCAATCACAGTGTGTGGGCAACATGACGTCTTTCTCTTGGATTTTTTTTTTTTTTTTTTTTTACCCTTTGATGTTGATGTTGTTGTTGTCTGTTCAGCTGTGGTGGCGGTGATCGTGCCCTGCTCTTTTTATATCTATTCCAAACCCACCGCACATGTGAAATGCTTCACTTCCTGCGCAACCAGGCGATTTGTCTGAGGAGAAGGCAGCAGCTACCGTTGTAAAAATCTCTCACTGTTAAACGACAGCAGTTTGCGTGTTATTGCTGCGATGATGAATCTAATTTGTGCTGTAAAAAAAAAAAACTGGTGTTCGACACAACTTGCTGTAGTTATGCTGTGGCCTGTGCAGCATCCATCTTCAGACAACTAATACAATAATGTGAGAGTCTATTGCTCACAACAGGGAAACTCTCCCTTTTCTCAAAATTCACATTCAGCGCAGAAGTAGGAGAGCACTGTCCTGCTCAGAGGCACTTAACCCAGTGTCATTTAATGAGGCCATATGTAAGAATTTCAGTTTAAAAAAAAAAATGTTTTTAATTAATCAAGAAAATTAACAAGAATTTTCCACACAATGTGAACAAACAACTGTTTTGACAACATGGTGTCTATGTATGGCGTTGTAGAGATATCTACTGAAGTTAGCATGTTAGCCCTGGCCAGTCCCGGTCCAAGACTTTGCTATCGGTGTGCTACCTGGTCCCAGTTAGCGGTTACTGTGGTGATACGCTGCCCCCTATTTGCTTTGAGTGTGAATTCGACAGGGGCCAATTCTTGCGTATCGCACCTTTAACGGGGAACGCCACAGATTCTGCGCAGAGAGATCGGTTTACGGTAACACTAACCATCATTAATAAAAGGCAAATATATAGTTGAGTAAACTTTAGTTAATAGTTATGTCACTTTTAACAAACAATGAGATGTTCTATAAACCATTTGTTAAGCATTTGTTTCTCATGAAGTTGCTGATGTTTATAATGCTTTGTAAATGGTTAATGAATGTTTTTCTTTTAAAGCATTTCATTGTTAATTGAAGTTTAATTGACTATAAATGTAGAATTTAACAGTGATGGTTATTGTGTTACCCAGTTTACTTGTTTACTTGGTCTTGGTTAGGACTCCTCAGCCTGAGAAAACAGCTGCATGATGTCCTCTGTGTCTTTGTCAAGTCTGAGAAAATAAAACCTGGTGATGTCATCATGATGTCATCAGGGTTGTCTCAGCGTGGGCACGGAGACCACAAATTTATAACAGAAAGCCTGCGGTACAAGCTGGAGCTATAGAGTTTTGAAAGACGTAGGTGTTTACAAGGAAGAGAATGTTTTGAAAATAAGCATGCATTGCATTATGGGAAATGTAGGATCCAGCATTTTTGGAGCTTGGCCCATACTCGCCACTAAAAGTCAGGATATCTCAGCCTCGAATGCTTCAAAAATGACCATCCTTTTTTTTAATCTCTCTTATCTTGTTATCGGTAAGTGCAATATTAAATTGCTGGAGTGCCCCTTTAAATAAAGAGCCTGGACTAAAGCAGACTGGATTTAGTTCAGCAATTCATTGCCGCTGCACTAATACTATCTTATGTAACAAAATATGGGTGTGTGTGTGTGAATGTGTGTACCAGACAGGATGAATGACGAATCGACAGGCTCACCGGTGTGGACTTTCCCAGCACAGGCCGGAGAAAAGCAACTTTAAATTCACGTGAAGTGCTTGGTTTTCTATTTTAAGCATCACAAAGCACTTCTTTCCGTTGCTTTTTTTTTTTTTTTTTATCACTGCATCCAAAATGTGTCAGCAGTGAATTCCAAGTTTTTTGGTTCCGTCTGGATTGCAGACACACTTTGCAAACACACACCCACACGTTTAGAGCAAGACAATAATCAACAGTTCAGTCAATATGCAGTTTATAGAGCTTTTTTTTTCTTTCTTTCTTTCTTTTCTTTCTTTTTCTTCTTCTTTGTGCTGAATATAAAACACAACACAGCCTTTTGGCCTTGGTCGCAGATTAGTAGTGTTCCTAGTAAGGCTGGGCAATAAGAGGATATCACATAGTTATGGTGACACGTGACTATATATATCGTCCTGGATATCACTGCATGGCTATTTGACGTGAGAGTTGTCTTTGCCTGGTTTTATGATATTATATTTTCTCCCCAGCCTGAGAATTTGAAGGTGATTTCAAAATATCTAGATAAATATATCAATATTACTTTAAGGCCACACTGTCCAGCCCTAGTTTCCAGCTTTTTCCAGTGGCCCGAAGTGTGTGTCAGCCCACGACTGATGTCTCGTGCACACCCCAACATGTTTACATTCAGTAAGCTCATTCAAAACGCCGACACAGTGAGATTCTCGCTGCACTGGGAGAGAAAACGCTCGAGTTCAAACGCTGCACTTGAGTCCACTAAATAAAATCTTATGTTGAGAAAGAAAGAGAGAACAACAATAGATTAGTGATGGCAGCCAGTGTGTGAAATCTCTTTGTAGGCTCGCCGGGCTGAGCTACAGCATGACACACACTCACACACACTCACACACACACACACCAAACATACTGTAATTGATTCAGTATCAATTGGCTGTCCCGGATTTGCATTGACTGCTAATGTTGGAGGGAGAGAGACGGACGCATGAGCCAAAAGAGAAAATGAAAAAAAAAAAAAAAAGAGAGAGAAGAAGAAGAGGAGGCAGAGAATAGACATGAGATAGAGAGAGATCTGACACAGAGCCAGACAATGAATGGGTGTTAAAAATGCACTAATGTGTATTGAGGTGGGTAGCATTAGCCAGTGATGATAAGCTAATTGCTAATCACTAGATCATAGACTAACAATACTCATGTTACGAGGCTTCAAGCCAGGATGACTCTTCAGTGTGCTCGGCAATAAGAACGACTGGAAACCGGGTGAAAAATATCAGCGTGTCTGATAAATTAGCGTCTAGAAATTTTGGGATTTGTCATCGTGTCCGAGTATTGATGTACATCTCCGTTAATGAGCTAATATTAGCGTGCTAATACAGCTTATCGGCCAATATTGCTCAATAAAATCAGTGGTCAATAAGGAGGAATAATTATTTGCACTGGCCACGTATCAATTTCAGCTCATTAACACACATATTAGGAGTGATTTCCCATAGAGGAGAGGATTAAATTCTTGATGCTAATTATGAGAAATCACTTGGCAAACTGGACAGCAGAAATTGTATTTACTGTCGAAATAATCCACAAAGAATTCATTCTAAATTTCAATTTTCAGGCCAGGATTTTTTTTTATTTTTTTTTTCAATCATAACCACTTTTGGGTAAAAGGGGAAAAAAAACAGAGAGAGAGAGAGAGAGATGGCCATTCACACACATCAACGTACACACACACACACACACACACACACATGCAAGCCCCTCTCTTTTGAGACATTAGCGATGCTGTTTCTGAATGAGGGGCGCCTCAGGGATTATAATCAGAATTTTCATCTCAGTCAGGGATTAATAGAATAAATGGGCAAGAGAGAGAGAGCACTAACCATGTGTGTGTGTGTGTGTGTGTGTGTGTAGGTCTGCGTGTGTGGTGTGGGTGGGCGGGTATGCTGCCTTTTTGCATCGCTGATCGGCATTTTTCCTGTACAGTGCTCTCTCGCTCACACACACACACGCACACACACACACACACAGGTAATGCTTCGGTCGGAGCTGTTTGATATGTAAATAGCAGCGTTCCGGCACAAGTCCGACGCTTTGTGTTCCTCTGAGCCTCGCAGCAGCCAGAGGAGCTCTGTAGCACTCTGACCATGGACGCATATACACATTTTTACAACAAGCAGCCATACAACCTTCACATTATATAGGCAGATGCATGCAGGAAAATAAGCGACATATGCAGAGTTTAAAGAGAGCGAGGGCGCCGAAAAACGTTGCCTGGCTTTCTCAAAGAAGTCAAAATAAGATGTGATTCCAATTCTCATTAGAGCGGTAAAACCCCTAAAAGACAACATGACAAATTGGAAATGAAAATCCCTGAAGATTGAGTTGAAGTGTATAAAATGATGCGTTTACCAAATATATAATTAATGTTTTTGTCATTTTGATGCCTTATTGGCTGAGCAGAGGCCTCACATACTGTAAGGAAAACCTCCGAGACACACTGGAACACCCAGCCAGCATTTACAAATAAGAAACACACACGCATTCCTCCCTCGCCTCCTTTTTTTGTCATTAGGAATGCTTCTGGACGGCTATCATTGCGGTTGAAATTCCAGCAGATTTTTCTCTTTTTTTTTGTCTGCCTTTCACATATTTACTTCACCGTGACAGTTTGGGGTCAATTAGGATGAAAGCTGGGGTCGGGGAGGAAAACGCTGGCTTTAATTATCGGCTATCAGAATGGACGTGTTGCCTTGATTCAGCCTGCGAGGTGGTGTTTGTGCTGGTGAGTGTCCAGGAGCTCCAAAAAAAAAAAAAGCATCCATTAAAAAAAAAGATACATGTAAATAAACTGACGAATTCCTTGTCGCGGATTTTTAAGAGCTGGGTTTTTCCTCCTCGATTTAAAACATTTAATAACGCTCGCTTGGTCTGTCTGCTGCTCAGCTTGACGTCAACATCAGACAAGATATATAACGCTGCTGTCCTGTTTTCTCCTCCTGTCTGAGTGTACAGCTGTTCCTACCAAGACGTTCCCACACACAACGCTATTGAAGCAACCAGACGCCTGTATTATGATGTAAATCGCTCTAATAACCCAGTTTAGCTGGTGAGTGTCTGCGAGAGTGCGTGTGTGTGTGTGTGTGTGTGTGTGTGTGTGTGTGTGGGAGTGGGTGTTGAAATGTATAGTCTCTGAGGAGACGCAAGCAGCTTTAGCAAAAAAAGAAACTCCTTCCAGCTGACATACAGTAGACAGATTTGTCTCGGGCCAGCAAAGGTCAAAGGTCAAATGCATCTTCGACGACAATTTTGCTCGTCTCCACTTCCTGCAACCGTAAAAAATGTGGGATCGACAACGCGAAACGACAAGCGGCGCCTTTTAAAGGCTTCTCGTGCTTATTTCCTCAGAAACACAACCCAAAATAGGAAAACAAACTGTAACATTTAGGATTCCTGAGCCGCGTTCAACCAGCAAAGTGATAAAGTGTGTATTTTGCCAGTGTGTTTCCGCTGCTCTATTTCATCTTCACCCCCTTTTTTCCCTCCCTCTCTCCCTCTCTGTCTCTCTGCAACGGCTAATTTAGTACAGGCAGCCCGCCACTAAAAACTACTGCTAATTAAAATGCACGGGGAAGATAAAAAATGGCGCTGCAACAAATAATTAGTGGTGTTAAGACACTTTAAATAAACGACTTTCCCTCTAAGAGCAAAACTAAAACTGGCTTCTCCCTTCTCTCCGCTCGCCTCTCATTTGATTCTCGCACTGGGAAAGAAGATGGAAGGGGAAAAAAGAGATATAAAACTGGAGGAAAATTGAGTGTTTTACCTATGAAGTTTGGCGTGGAGGTAAACTCAGAGAGGATAAAGAGTGAAAGAGAGCCGGGCTGCATTTAGTCGGGTAAGATGTGGCAGTGGAAGGGGGGAAACCACACCGAGAGCAGGACACATCTGCTAGGGCCACATGAGAGTGAGGCGCGCTCACACACACACACACACACACACACACTATGAAAGAACACACATTACGCGCACCCAATCCCAGAAAGAGGCTGCAGTTACTCCCCAGACTGAAAGTCACACACACACACACACACACACAGTTTTCCCGGCATCGAGTTCAACCACTGATCCTCCTCACACACACGTTGTCTCACAAGTGTACTCGCACACTGACCAGTGGTAACACAAAGTCAAGGTCACACATGTCTCTTTGCCACTGGCCTGTGGGATTTGGGCATCATGGCCGAAGTGGGTATACTGGGAAAACACACACACACACACTCACACACATTTTCTGCATTGAATTCAGCGGATCAGTGGAAGGACAATTGGTCAGACCTGGGTTGATGATTAGATCCGTTCCATTGTCTTACACACTCTCTCTTTTACACGCACACACGAACATGCACACTGCCCTTTACACCAGTCAGTAAGGACAGAAGACTACTCACACACACACACACACACACACACACACAGACAGAAGGAGAAAGCCATCCTAAATCAAACCAGTGTGTGTGCCTTTGTGCCAGCCGCAGAAGACAACAGAGGCGTATTCTCTCGGGTTTCCTCCCCACCTGTGACGTCCCTCTGTTGTTGTTTGTCTGACAACAGCCAAGCCACCCCCCCAAAACAAGTCTCAGCCAATCAGATTTCTTGCCTTAAGAAGGATTGGCATGTGTGTGTGTCTGTGTGTCCCCTAAAATTCTTGTGCTCAGACTACTACAGCCCCCACAAGGTTTGGATGGAGATCATCGGCAACATGTAGGCTAGACTGTAGACGACGCTGGCTTGTCGTAGTAGAACACACACACACACTGTGTTGACGGGATTGAAACAAGATCTGCTGCTGCAGAAAACACCCACAAAATAACCCCATCTAGGGCAACCCACACACACACACACTGACAATGTGCCAATAAGTAAAGTAGAATCTGGAAAGCTACTTGCAAACTGGAGAAGATGTTTTATCCGTCGATGAATAATGTTTCAGAAATTGTTTAGAGGGAAGAGAACGTACTATTTTTAATATTCTGTTAGATTTGACCTCCTTGTTCACACTAAAGCTGATATATAGGCATAATCACATCCTCTACAGAGACGATCTGGCAGTCACTGCCTCAGCAAGCTGCTGCTTCTCTCTTAACTTGAGTACTACTGCAAGTGTGGTCAAATCCAGACAAAGGTGGTGTGTGTTGTTTGGTGTGGAAGCAGGTCTGGTTACCTGGGAGGGGCTCCTGTTTGGGGCAAATCCCCCGGGGCGACGAGAACCTGTCATCGTCGTCATCTGCCAGCGTGGCCTGGACGCCCACTTCCACGGGCCTCCGGCTTCGCAGGGAGCCCAGTGCAGGCGACGGGGTGAGGGCCAGGCCGGGGGAGGGCGAGGGGGGCTTGTCCAGCCCGCGGCCCACGGCCAGGCAGGGCGGCCCGTGGCATCGCTTTCTCTTGTGCTCTATGAAGAGCAGGATGTCCGCCAGGGGGAAGGTGGCCTGGCACTGGCCGCAGGTCAGCAGGTCCTGCTCCAGAGAGGGGTGAGCGTCATGACCCAGCCGGGCCAGCCGGCCCACGGTCGAGCCCGGGTGGTGCCCGTTGAGGCTGCCGCTTTCCTCCGAGTGCTCCGAGCAGCGCTCCGAAAGCTCCTCCGACGAGACGATGGCCGTGGAGAGGGGCTCGGCTGCTGGCGGAGGCAGAGGGGGAACAAGCACAGAGGAAGAAGGAGAAGAAGAGGGGGGGTGGGAGGAAAGTGAGCAAAAAAAGAGGAAATTAGAAGGTGGCAAAAAAAAATAGCAACAACCATATGTTTATGTTTCTCTTTTTCCCTCCTGTAATTGAAACCTATTGATACAACTGTTTGTGGGAAGAGATGACAAGAGCAGAGTGCACTCATTCTGTCACATAGAGGATCAGAGTTAAAGAGTCAGAGCTAAACACAAGCCTGGCATGTGGTGCACACAATAAGGGGGTGAGAAAATGTGCCTTGTAATGATAGAAATGCATGTAATGCAGGAAAAATGATTACAATGCAAGCTGATGTGGATCACACATCATAAGAGTAAATGGTGGGAAAGAATATCCTGAATAGCTGCAAAGCTCAAATCAGATTCCTCAAGGATAACAATTTCATAGCCAATGACAGGGGAAGCTTGGAAAATGATGGTTAAACACAGCACTCACCAAAAAACTAAATATGTGGATGATTTTGACTTGCCTAACCTTGTTTGTACAGCTTTTGATCCTGTAATCAGCCGAAGGGAAAACTGTGACAGACATGTCCAGCACATGTGCCGGGGGAAGGAAAGGGAAGGCAGGCGGCACAGGGAGTGTGTGTCAGGGAGAGGAAAACTCTTCCCTCGGCCTCGATTACATGTGCCGGACTTATAGTTCTTAGATACCAGCCGCTTGTACAGCAGGAAATCACCCCAAAATGAGCCGTTCAGCCCGATTCCTCACCCCTCCGAGGCCGGATTAACTCCTGACTACTTTTTTAAGAAGCCTTTTGTGGAGCTCAGACCGTCCTGCAGTGCAGGGAGAAGAGTGTGAAGAGAGCGGCCCGCTGAATTAGAGGAGCGAAACGGGAGAACATAATTCACTGTCCCTCTTTTAAAGAAAATCTTCCAGTCCAAGGTGAAGAGTCTGACTCTGTGCTAGCCGCCTAATGCATGTTGACCTTCTTTACTCAGCCGCCAATTTCACATTTTAATGAACTTAAAACCACTGAGAGTCAAAAAATAGATTTTAATTTTCACTGTCTGGGTGATTGGTACAGATTTTGTCTGATAAAAAGGATAGGGTTCCTGTGCATGCATGTGTAAGAGAGTGCGCGTGGGAATGCACAAGTCTATGGGTGTGTGTGTGTGTGTGTGTGTGTGTGTGTGTGTGAAGGAGAGAGAGAGATAGGGTCTGAATGTGGACTACATGCCCTCAAGGAAATATCATTTGAACGCCACGATCCTAAGCGACATCTGTGCGCAAACTGGGACATGGAGATAACATGATAAATTCCCCGTTTGCACCAACAGCACCACTCACTACCCCCCTCTACCCTATCAACACCCCCCCCCTCCTCCTCCTCCTCCTCCTCCTCCTCCTCCTCCCTCTCCTCTTCCTCCTCCCCACCCTTCTCTCCTCTTTGATTTAACTTCAGGTCAACACAACGCCACGCAAGTTACACAACAGCTCCCGGGGGGGCATTAAATTCACGGGATAAAACAACAACAACAACGCAAAAAAAAAAAAAAAAAAATCTAATGAAAGCTGCATAAGCCCCTCACCTCTTAAGTTGAACTCAAGAGTGGATATCCGGGGGTTTGAAAAAACATTTTGTTGGATTTAATGGAGCATGAGGAGGGAGGGTAAGAGACCTGGAATAGTTTTTTTAAAACACAAAGCAGGTCTGTGCACAGAGTTCAATTTCAATAAAATAGAACAAATCACTTATTTGTGTCTATTTTTAAGGCAGTGGACCTGCAGCAAGAGGAGCAGAGAGGAGGACAGTGTGTCTCTGCACTAGATTAATATATCAGAACATGCAAGACAATAAAACCACTTTTCCAAGAGGAGGAAAATTTCACCAAAATAAACGAAGGTATAAATAAACTCTCGGCTAGAAATCTTTTAACTGAGCTGTAAGTTCCACCTGTGTGATAAATCTATAAAACAGAAACAACTAGAAAACTTGACAGTGGTAAGGGACTGGCTCTGTGCCCCCAAATTTGGAATATATTTAAATGTTGGAGAAATATGGAAATTACTGATGGTGTAATTTAATCTGAAGGAGGAAATGCAGAGTTGTAACACTGAACAACAGAGTGTTGTTCGAATGTGCTCCTTAAATTCACCCTGATCGTGCCGTCACACCGCACACACTGGGAAGGGAGCACGTGCTAAACAACCCAACGAAAATATAGAAATGTAAGAAATAAGAGAAAATGAGAAAACGAGCGATAAAAACGAGGAATAATCGGGAATGGGTTGGACGGTTTCTGTGCTCCTTTAGTGACAAATGTGAAAACTGAATAAAATGTGTGTGTGCGGTGTTGGAGGGGTGTAAGAGGTCTGCAGGCATATCACAGCGTAGCTGCATATGCTGATTGCAGCCCGCATGTATGTAAAAATGTGATGCACAAAAAAAAAAAAAAATGAGACACGAGGAGAAAAGGTGATGTGATGAAGAGGAGCTGTGCGTTTGGGTGTGTGTGGGGGGGGGTCCTCCGTTCCCCCCTCCCTCCCCTGCGTCCCCCCCCCCTCCCTCGCTCCCTCAACATGTCTTGTATACCTTCCCTTTATTCTAAAGAGATCGCCAAATAGTAGCCCGTGTAGATAGGGGTGGCGGTGAAACTGATCAGGTTTAAGTTCAGCGCTGGATTTTCTGATCGCGCTCTGCCTCCTAGCGACGGCACATGGCCATGGTGACTGCGCTGTCACCCAGCCGGGGCCACACACACACACACACACACACACATAGACACACACTCCAAACCAAACACAAGCGACAGCCAGTCAACATACCGAAACACAATCAAGCACTTGCGCGTAAAGATGTCCAAATATCTTCTTGTTTTGTTCGCCGGACACTTTGAGAGCCGCTGAAAAGGCTGCGAGACGGCACACAGCACAGTGTGGCACATGGTGCGGTGATAAACGCCACTTTACTAATCGCCCCGCAGTTTTCCAAACACACTCATCTGCTCTCTCGTCACATATCAGACTCGTGCATCTAATAAAGTAAAAGAAATAAAGCGGTGGTGGTCAATAAACGCCGTGCGTAATTCTGCCGACTCAACTAAAAAATGTTGGAATCTTGTCGCTTTCCCTCACACGCTGCTGCTGCAACACACCAACGAGCTGATCTTTATGTCTTACCTTAACTGCACACGAAGCTCTAGAGTCTTGAATTGCATTATTTTATTTTTATTTTATTATATTTCGGTCGGTCCAAATTGCAAGGAAAAATAAGAAAAGCGACAGGAGCAGGAACGCTGCTGTCCTGTTGCTGTGTTTCTTGCCTGTAACTCTGAGCTGCAGCGGCTCTGCCGTGCGTTTTAGAAAGAAAGCTTCTCATCTAAACTAAACATCAATAAACAGCCTTTACATAAGAGGCATTAGGATTTTTTGAAGGTGGGTAAAAATAAATCGATTTGTGTTGTCTCTGCTGCCGAGCTGCTGACAGAGGGAGGCAGTTGTAAACAGTCGGACACGAGATTTTTCCCCCCTCGATCCAAAAATCCACCTCCAAGTTTTTTTTTTCCTGAAAATAATCCAAAAATAGAACGAGAGAGAGCAGATGAGAAACCTGCCCGCAGAGCTTATCACACAGCGATATTCCGGCGGGTTGATTTCTCCACGAAGCTCCGCGGAGAGGACGCGCTCTGCTACCGGGGAGCCCTGCGCGTTTCCACTGACCGGAGCGACCGTGAGGGCACCGGAGCCACAGCGAGTGCATTTACCAGCCTATGAATGCACAATCTCACCGTGTAACAGAGAAGCAGTAACGGCTGTAAATCGACACACAAAACTTTTTCTCTCTGTCGGGCTTTTGGGGATCTCCGAGCGGCTTTTACGCACGGAGGTGTCGCACTTTTTCTCCACGCTGTTAAGTCCAGTTGACCGCGGGTCCGAGCGGTGCGTCTGGTGTCCACAGGCTCCTGCTCTGCTGCCTTTCCCCCACCTTTGCTGAACGCTTTGAAAGGGAGCCAGAAGTGACATTTTTTCTTTCTTTTTTCATCTTTACTTACGCGAAAAATCCCGTTTGCTTAAGTGCTGGGGTTTGCCTTGCTTGCGGCGAGACATGGTGGCTGGAGGCGGCGGCGTTCAGCGCGGATCACATCGGGGAGAGCCGGGGTTAGAGAGGAGACTCCGGTGGGGCAAAAAATATCTTCATCCAACGCCTTTGACATCCACAAGAGAAAAAAAAAATAAAATAAATTAGAAATAATACAAAGATGGCGCGGAGGCGAAGATGGATCGCGGGATCGCCGTCATGGCTTTTTTGAGAAAGGAGAGCAGAGAAAAAAGAGAGAGAGAGTGAGAGAGAGGTAGATGGAGAGAGAGAGAAGGGGAGAGAGATGGAAAAAATGGCAAAAGCCCCCCCTCCCCCCCACCACCCCTCCCCTCAACCCCCCCCTCTCCCCCCCCCCCCTCTGAGCTGCAAGTTCAAGTGCACGGACGTGACGTTCCCGGCGAACTTGAACGTCAGGCGATGGACGGACACCCGACATACAAAAACATGGGCAGGGCCGAGGCACCCGAGTGGGAGTGGGAGTGGGAGGAGGGACGGACGGGACGCGCAATAACAACACCAATGGACGGTCATTAGAGGGAGAGGGGGGGTGAGGGGGGGGGGCGGAGGAGGGGAGAGGAGAGGAGCGGAGGGAGGGAGGAGGGAGGGAGGGGGGGCTGGACATGAGAAATAGACCCAGTGGAAGCCAATGGACACAGAGATCAGGGGGGCCGGACTAGAGGCACTTGGAGGGAGGGGAGGGAGGAGTGTGTGTGTGCGCTTGCGTGTGTGTGTGTGTGTGTGTGTGTGTGTGTGTGTGTGTATGCGCGCGCGCGAGTGAGAGAGAGAGAGGCAGAGATGTCTAATGAAAGCAATATGCAGAGAGAAAGAGAGAGAGAGAGAGAGGTGGACGCAAAACAGGGCAAGGGAAGCCGCGGACAGGAGCTCACTGGAGGGGGCGGATATAATACTGCTGCATATACTACTGAGCGGAGGAGTGTGTGAGCGCGTGTGTGTGTGTGAGAGAGAGAGAGAGAGAGAGAGAGAGAGAGAGAGAGTGTGTGTGTGTGTGTGTGTGTGTGTGTGTGTGTGTGTGTGTGTGTGTGTGTGTGTGTGTGTGTGTGTGTGTGTGAACAAAGTCTGTCGCATTCGGCGGCCACTGTTTCGGTGAGAAAAAAAAGCGCTCAGTGCCGGCCGCAAGTTCACCTGGACGCGCGCGTGCTCGTGTTTATCTCCGTGTCCCTAAAGCGCGTGCACGTAGAGGCTACAGAGAGAGAGAGAGAGAGAGAGAGACGCGCGTGTCGAAATGACACGACGAGCGCAGAAAAGTCTCCGGTCGCAGCGAACAGGACGAACAGGTTGAACTGCCAACAGATACACAGACACAGGCTATAACCTGGGTGGCTTCACATATGCTTTTACATACGCAGAGCGGACTGTGGGGCTCTGCTTCCAGGTGATAATCACATCCCGGCCCCGTAAAACAAAGAATGATTCCTGGTATTGTGTGGGTTCATATTAGACATGTCATTTTTTATTAAAGAAAAAAAGAAGAAGAAGAAGAAGAAGTATAAAGACAGTTTCCTATCAAAGCATTTATATGTTATGATGTGTTATGACCATGATATAGTCTGTACCACACAGTCGCGTATATTTATTCCCTATTATTAATAATAACTTACGCTCATACCAGAAAAGGGCTAGGAATGTGCTCTCAAACCTTCAAACATCTCACATTTACACCAAACTCCATTCAAAAAAATAGCGATTTTTACTTCAACCTAAAGAAAAAGTTTTATTTGTTGATAATTTTCATTTCATTCTAGGAAACTAGAGAAATTCACATCAGATTGAAATGTCCGGGTCACTTAAACACGAGTGTTGGTGCCATAAATCAAAATTCAT
This sequence comes from Pagrus pagrus, assembly GCF_965226575.1. Lineage (NCBI taxonomy): Eukaryota > Metazoa > Chordata > Actinopteri > Spariformes > Sparidae > Pagrus > Pagrus pagrus. The sequence continues at coordinate 13,090,433 of NC_140199.1, forward strand.
CCATGTTTTCTGTGGATGAGGCGAACTGCCTGCACCGTTGAAGATGTACATTATGGGGTCTGTAGTGAGAGGGGGGCAGCTCAGAAGGGGCACTATAGGGTCCAGTGCCCCCTCTGCCTGTTTGTCTCTATCTGTCTGCGTGTAATCCACACTGCAGCCCCGCGCAGACCGTGGGAGTGCGAGCGGGCACATAAGCGCCCCGTGTAATAACTTTCAGATGTGCCTCAGGTTCGAGCTGCATACGGTGCAGGGGAGGGTGTGTTAGTGGAGCTGTTGGTGGGGGGAGTGTGGAGAGGAGGAGAAGGAGGAGGAAGAAGAAGAAGAAGAGGAGGGGGAAGAGATTGTAAATACTCTTGTATTAAAGGGGGTTTGGTAATATAAGACGCGGGGCTTAAAACGGCGAAGGCGCCGCGCATCTCGACGCGATGCGGGCTTTGGAAGATAGATAGCAAGCGGGGGAGACACGGCGCAAAAATGAGAAGAAGTGAGCCCGATGTTGTTTTGGACGCAATGGGAGAGAAGGAATGGATGGTACGGGAGGAGAAGACGGAGAGATTCGCTCTGAGAGCGGCGGCAGCAGACGCAGAAGAAGCGGCGGCGTCTCCGGAGAAGAAGCCCGGAGCGGGAGCAGCAGCGGCGGCGGCGGCGGCAGCGGCGACTCTAGTGGTGCTTCGGAGACCTGGAGCTACGCGCACTGACCGAAGAGGACGCGCACTTAATACCGAGGGGGTGGGGGTGGTGGAGGGAGGCAAGACAGAAAGAGGAGGAGGAGGAGGAGGAGGGAGGAGGTGATGGGAGAGAGACAGAGAGAAAGACAAGGAGAGAGAGAGAGAGAGAAGCCGGAGGAGAGGAGGAGGAGGAGGAGGAGGAGGTTCAACGTCAAGGGGGAAAAATGCATGACCAGTGAGTGAAATATTTTGCAGGTTGCAACTCGCTGCATGGCTTATTAGACGGACCGGTGTGTGGTGTGAGTGTGTGTGTGCGCGCGCGTGCATGGCGATTATCCCGCACGGGGTGATTATCCCGATTGTGGCCGTGCGTCCGAGTTCAGGCAGGTTTAAAGAGGAGATTTTCTGATTGAATTATAATAACAATATCACGTTAAACAAAAAAAAAGTGTGAGATCTAAAGGAGGAGACATGAACTGGTTCACTTTAATGCTTCATTCATTCGATCTATATTTAATCATAAAGCCAGTTTAGGGTGATGAAGCTGACAGATTTGTGGATTATTTCTCCTAATCTGTAGATTTTTGTACCTTTAATTATAGTTTTATTATCATCCCTCTTCATTCTTCTGTTTAAAGAATCTATTCAAGGTGCAGGGTGTGAGATTACAGAGAGGAACACACGTTTTAAAACTGAATTGCTGCGGTATTGCTGGCTACCAGCGCTCGGTCTCGAGTTTGGACAGTCGATTTAAAATGTGATCTGTATTGTGCAGCATCAAGCTGGATCAAAAAGGCACAGGCAGTGAACGATGCGTGGAAGTTCAGAAGAGGTTTTGCTATATTTCTTTTCCGTCTTTTGCCTCATTTGGCCACTTTTGAGATTGAAGAGGAAGTTATTGGAATTAGATTCAGTTTGATTTCAAAACACTCTCGTCAGGTGGATGTTAACCCCTCAACCTGGACACTTCATTTCACGGAAAAACTCAATGCTCTGTCAGTGATGGAGAGGCTACACTCCTTTAAAAAAAAAACGCCCCCCTCGCATCCATGTGCCCTGATAAGGATTAGAAACGCGTTAATGATGCCAAATAACGGAACCATAACGCGCAGAGTGTGAAGGGAAAAGCTACAGTTTCATAGCTGTTCCTTTGAAAGATGATGCCTCAAATTAAAGAGCGTAATTGGGGATAAACGGGAGGATTTTAGCTCTCTTTCCCGGGCATCGGGTGTCCTTGGTGGCCTTTTGCTGTCTGGATGGCGACAGGCGGCCATCGTACCCGCTAAACCTGATCCTGTAACACGAGAAGCCTTTACAGGCTGGGTGAGACGGCGGAGTGTTCGGAGCGGAGTTAAAAAAACACGCAGGGAGGAAGCGCAGACTTCATATCTAGTGTTTGTTATCAGGCTTTTATGACTAATCGGCTATTGGCAGCGTGTTAAAGTGGCTTAATTTCAATCCTTGCGTACTTTGGCACCACAACTTCCTCTACACCCGCAGGAACCTTTACGCACAAAGTGGAGCAACAACTGATGCCTCTCCACACACAACGTGTGAGAATCCGGGCCCCGCAGCTCATCTATCAGGCAAAACTTGTCCTCCTGATTTTAATGGAGCCCGTGCTATCCCCAATTGGTGCCCACCCTTAAAGGGGCCCTCGTTTCACACCCCCCACACACACATCCGAGAGCACTAACCTTGACCTCTCCCTACACCCCGCTCCATCTGTTGGCAACAAAGAGTGTTTTTCCTTTTTCTCTTCCTCCCATCTCCTCCTCTCCCTCCTCCTCCTCCTCCTCTGACTTTACACACACACACACACACACACACACACACACACACACACACACACACACACACACCAAGTCAAGGCGGGACATTGATCAAAGCCCGCAGAGCTGCTCGGACTGAGGCAGCGCGCGGGGGAATCTCTATATGTAAATGGCAGCGCGTCGCCGGTTCCGTCATACATCAGTCAGGCTGCATGCTTAATGCCGTGGAGGTGCGGCGGCACTCTGCAGGGAGGGCCCTGCTGCATGTTTGTGTGTGTGTGTGTGTGTGTGTGTGCGCGCGCGCATGGATATATCTCACATTTAATCTTTTATTTCTTCATTTAAAAAACAGACTGGAGATTATAACCTGGAGTTAATGTGGAAGCCGCGGGCCGCATCCAGGTGTGTGTTCAGATAAAAGTGATACAGCAGTGTATTCCCCGCGCCATATGTAGGCCACACTGTGCCATCTTTAACTTTATTCCTCATATTCAGCACTTTTATTCGCTTGTTAAGGCGGTTACAACCTTCATCAGCCGATATGTTCTTATGTGCGCGGAGTGAATGGACGGCGGCGCACTTTGATGCTGCTCCATAAAACGAGGAGTTGGAGAAATTTCAGCTTTTGTAAGGAGCGTGAAAAGAGCGGAGAAGGCTGCATGGCATCAGAGCGCCGGTGGTCACATGCGCGCCTCCCCTGCACGCACGACAGCTCCGGGGAAATTGAGTGACTGGGGGCGCATTTCAATATATGGAAATGACCGGAGGGGGGTGGGGGGGTGGGGGGCTCCTGAGATAAATCAGCTCCAATCCCTGCGCACCCCCCACCCTGCACACAGCACCCCCTCCCTCTCTCACATGCTCCTCTTCATACCTTCATTTCTTCCTCTTTCTCTCGAGCCGCTGCTTTTGTTGCGTTTGCCTCAATTGCACAAACCGTGCGTAAAGACGCGCGGTGTAAACTGACATGGCCGGCGTTGTTTTCAAAACGAGAATTAAAAAAAAAAAAAAGCAACAACAAATATGTTCAACGTCCAGTGGATGGGGCCCTCCTGGTTTTTCTAATTAGAGGATCTGATCTCCGGTCTGTGATCAGCGCAAGCAGCTGACTGAAAATCAGCTCCAAAAACAGGGTCTTTAAATTTACATTCGATTACGCATCAAAGACGCATAAAAACGCAGCGCTTTAAATTATTTTCGGGGTGCTGGAGCGATCAGATCCAAACTTAATATTAGTTTTATGCAATTTAGTGAATCCTCAGTGGATTCAGCGCCATGCCAAGAAGTGTTGTGATTAATTGTTGCCGTTCTACTCAGTTCACCCGCACCTGTTCGTTCTGCAATTAAACTGAAGTTATTAAACTAATAGTTTGTGTTTTACGATTTTAAATGAGCCACAAATAAAGGCGTTTTTGACAAGCAATTCTGGCCAAACGCATCCAGCGTTGTGACAAAAAATACAGTTTTCTTGGATTTCGCTTTTCATGTGTTTATTTCCGATGGGAATTACCCCCAAATCCCTGTTAAATCTAGTCCCTGGCTTTCTGCGGAGGAATTTCAGGCTCTGGTAGTTACCCCCCCAGCCCCCCCACGCCCGCCTCATCCCCATACATACGCACACATACGCTGTACACCACCACCACCACCACCTCCAGCACCACCCTTCCACCCCTAAAGCTTTGCAATAAAGGAGCGGGGCGGATTTCACAACGTGCCATTATCACATCGGGGGATGTGCGCGCACGTCGTTGCGTCGGGCCGGTGGTATTAGATGAAATCAGGCGGGATTACACGGCTATAGAGCAAATTATCACACACACACACACACACACACACACACACACCACCACCACATCTTTCCACCACCCCGATCCCTCCTTCCTCTGTGGCACTGATGTGACCGGTGAGTTTAAAGTCACTCCATCCAAACTTTTTGCAATCAGACGGATGATCATTTAAGAACGAGCTGTGAGGATCGTTCATGTTTATACCGCAGCTTTCTAAGAGAGTCCAGTGACTGACACGACTGTAAAATCTCTCCCTCTGCTGCACTGGGACCAGTTGGGACCACAAACACCCGCTGCAGACCACACAGGGTCCGGGCCCCTCTCCAGCCCTCTCCGCCGCCACGCAATCCGCATCCATCCATCTGCCTGTAATGCACGGACGTGTTTATGGGCGCCGTAGTTAAGTCGTTGTTAATTTTACACTAAACGGGTTGTTATGAAGATGAATGACGGGAGAGGAATGGTCCACTTGGGACAGCGGAGTGTTTTTCCTGCTCTGAGAGGAGCCTATAGCTATAGGGATCTATAAAGGCAGGAAGATGAGGGAGTCTGGAGGGGCCCATTAGTGCTGGAGATGGTGAGATGTTCTTAAACGCACCACCGTTAGAAGTCACTGATGGTTGGAGCTTTGACTGACGCTGACAAATAATCCCAAATTAATTTCTAATGAAAGGGTATTTTCTGATATCAAACATTAACATGAATGTTATACATTTAATCCATCAGGCCTCGTGAAGAGATGCAGATTTATTCGGACGGTTGATGGTCAGAGACATGTCATTTTAAAGAAAAGAATCCACCTGGGTTGTACAAAAGTTTCTCTGACATTCTCCTATACTTCCTCCACTTGTAGTGAGTCAGGGGCCAGCCGGTGGACTGTTGTGTTCTGGGGTGAATTAACTCATCTAATAGCCTTATAATCTCTAATATAACAGATAAAGACCCCCGTCAAAATCTAAAGCTCCACTGGTTCTGGACGATCTAGAGATTTTCATGCCTCAACATCTCCAAACACGGACTCCAGCTCCCCCTAGTGTCCAAATGCAGCCAGCGTAGGCGCGCAGGGAGGTGGAAGTGGGGCCCCCACAGACTGAAGCCGCCGCCGAGGGCCCGCAGGATCCAGCTGAGCCTCAGGCTCGACGTAAAGGATTTGGATTTTATATTAAAAAATTGATGAGCCGGTCCAGGATGTTACAAAAAAATGTGTTAAACTTCAAGAGGTCGGAGATGACACGGAGCTGCTGCAGATCTGAGGGCGAAAGGCACAACAGGAAAACAAAAAGTCCTAATGTGATGCGTTTCTGTCATTTTTTATTGTTCGGATTAGAATAATTCCCAAATTCAAATGTAGGAAATTCGTGGTTCTGCCGCGGACACAGTTTGGTTTATAAGGTTTAGAAATGAAACCAAAATCCAGACATCCTTAACAACCAGAACCTCTCATCCTCCAGGTGTGTGTTCAATCGTTGTCGTCCATTTTAAAGGAATTAAATAGATTATTAAAAAAAAAACATAATCAAAAAAATACAGGTCTCTTGTTTCTCCAAAAACCTCGGTGGGAACACGTTTATTCACATTAATTCAGCTTGTATATTTGTTCCAGTCTCCATCCGGTCTGATCCACCGAGAACAAATCTGTCAAAATACACCGAGCTCGTTTCCTAATTCTTATAACACCCCTCACAATATTTAACGTCTAACTGCCCATTATTATTATTATTATTATTATTATTATTATTATTATTATTATTATTACCACATCCCTAATAATGCCAATAAGGGCAGACGCTCTCTGGCTCTCCGTGATATAATTGCTGTAATATTAAACAGTGTGTGACTGATTGAGATTATTAATGCGCTCCAATAATTCCTCCGCAGCGGCTCCAGATGAACTTGGATCCAGTAAATCTTCGCCGTTTCTCGGGCCGCAGTGTGAGCGGGCCGCACCTCAGAGAGCTCAGTGATAAATCGTGTATTTTTAATGAATATCAATAGATGAAATGAATCCCCCTCCGAAAAAAAAAAAAAAAAGGAGCCAGGAGCCCGGCCGGCTATCTAATTAGATTAAGCGGCGGTGCGGGGCGGTGCGGGGCCGGACGGGGGAATACTGCGGTAATGACTGCTGCTATGACGGCAGCGACTTTCTAATGGGCTCTGAAGCGCTGCCACGCAGTCAAACCACGGGGCCTTTCAAACCATTAACACCGAGGGGGGAACATAACAAATCTAATGTGACATGACACCCTTCTGTTTCAGCGTGCCTGTTAACCAGCGGCGACACAAAGTACCGACCGAGCCTGCGCCGCCTGACTCCTAAACTTCTGTCTTCACGCGCTGGATCTGTGGGGACACAGAGGAGCGACGGCTGACAACATGTCATTACCCTTAGTGATTCACTGTAAGTGATATTGTCACCGTTTGATTTTATTAATGGCAATTAATCACACAAGATGAACAGGAGGAAGCACATCTCACTGGTGCCCTGCAGACCAGAGGTGGCCAAACTTTTTTCCCTCTGAGGGCCAAAACTGACAGTTAATGGAGGACCAGGGGCCACAAGCAAACACCTGCTGTATTGTTTTCTATTGTTTTGTTATTATAGGATCACAAGTTCCCCTAATTGACTGACCTCCTTTACAAATGCTCAAATTATGAAAAATAATTACTTATTATTGTCCCTACATATCTATCTTAAAACAACATAAACATTATTATAATCGTATAATTATAATTATTTTTATTATTTTTGATAGAAACATCTGGCGGGGCCAAATTGAATCTTTTGGCGGGCCAACTTTGGCCCCTCGGCCCCACTTTGGGCAGCCCTGCTCCAGATAAACATGCTGCTGCTGCTGCTGCTGCTGCTGCTGTAGCCTACAGCCCATAATTCCCTATTAAAAAGTCATGGGAGGTTACAGTACTTGAGAATATCAAATTAACGCAGCAAAACGTATGTTAATATTTGAAGGTCACCACTAATTATAAACTTTGGCGCTGTTCGGTTGCAAAAGTGCTTCACAGGAACATTACAAAGGAAGCAAAACAATGAGATAATATGCACGTTTGAGATGAAGGAGGTTGAAATGCAAGTTCATGCAAAAATGGGCAGAGATTTAAAGGAAGTCACTGAGAGCCTGAAGAGTTTTGTAGCGGGGTGAGTGCAGGTACGTGCTGCACGGACACAGAACGCTCACGTTTTCTCTTCTGTCGGTAGATGTGCCCATTTTCCTGCCAGAAAAGTTGACATGTCCCCCATGATTGGTTTTTATTCACCAGGAACAACAGTCACTCCGAAACATCACTATAGGACATTAAACTGTCTACTGGAACTGAGAGTAATCTCATTCATTTTCATGTCAGGATTTACAGACTGGTTTTGGAGGAATCTTTATCTTTTCAAAGCCGGACAGGGCTGACACTGCTAATATGGGCATCAGTTTAAATCAACACAATATCACCAAATCACTCACAGGCTAGATGAGGAATTCTGATCTTTTGTCATCGTCTGATTGGTCTGTAAACTGAGGAGAAACTTGGGAAGAGATTATCTCAGTCGCTTGTTGACACATGTATGAAAAAAATCATGTCATGAACTTGAGCCAGCAGGAGGGAACCTTTTCAGTCCACCCACAGATACGAGCCTGGATCTGGAGGAGTTGGTGTAAGAGGGAGATTAGAAATAAACATAATCTTTTTTTTTCACGTCGTTTTTCTGTGGTTTCCTGCTATTTCATGACATCAGTTCATATTGTCTGTGTCGAAGGGTACGAGTGCAATTTAATCTTTTGCATCCTGTGCCTACTGAGGAGAAACCTCATAAATGCTCATTAGTATATAATTGATTTGCTTTCTAAACCGGCGGTTCTCAAACTTTTTGTGGCAGTGCCCCCTGTCAAGCTGAAATAAAGTTCACACCCCCCACCCCACAATCTTTATTACTCATTAACAATAAATGGGGACGACACTTACTAAAACGTTGAATAAAGTGGCATTAAGGTCAGCAGGATAGCATCAGCAAAACCTCTTTATTTTCCTTTATACAAATCATATTCATTCAGCTTCACTCCTTATTTTCACCCCCCTGTAGTGGCTCTATTAGCCCCCCAAGGGCCCAGTTTGAGGGCCACTGTTTTAAACAGTGGGCTTGAAGAGTCATACAAATTATTTTAAAACTCCATCACTGATCATTCTGGTTTCATACCACATATTGTAGAAATGGGCTGCTCTTCTGCACAACCTGAACCTTCATCGTTCAATGTTCAGTTTTTAGACTTTATTGTCTGAAATGCAATTAATTCATTTCTTTAATAATGATTTTTGTCACCACAACCATGTATCTACTTGTCACATATTTAAAGTAAGGTGACACTGAGAGGGAGGAGAGGGATCGGGATGATATTCAGCGCTTCCATTGGTTTTTACAACCTCAGTTCATTCTAGTCACCACAAGATGGCACTGAAGAGTTGAAAATGTTTCTCCACTATATGGAGAGGCTCTCTTCTGGGGGGGCATTCAGAGGACCGGAGACCTGCTGTCTGACATACACTACATTTTATATGAGTTTGTGTGGTTTGTTTTATTTTTATACATATTCTTCTTATATGCCTTATGTACCTTATGTTCATGTATGTGTGGTTCACCCGGCCGCAGGAGGATTTTCCCCTTTAGGGACAATAAAGTTGAAAGTTAAAGTTGGACTGTGTATGTTTTACATACGGCCTATAAAAGTTAGAGATGTAATACGTAATATATCTACACAACTAGACCTTAGTTGTGTATTTAGTTGAGTTGTGTACTGACATTATCCCAAATGTTTCCAACAATGTTCAAACCTGAGAAATCCATCATTTCATTCAAGGCGTTTCATTTGGTCACCTGTTGCTATAACATCAGAAGACACGTCAGAGAGAGAGAGGGGAAGGAAGTCTAATGTGACTAAACATATCATGCATAAAACTTTAAAACATTTCTATCTGCCTTTTACCATAAATAGATTTTCATCAGCAAAGATCCCACATTACTTAACGTATTTTGTTTAACCTTTGATTGAGAGAACTTTAGTCGCAGAAATTACATATTGTTCATTTAAATTGTCCCATTTTAATGGCAAGGGTTATGGTAAAAAGATAAAGGTCATGGTACATTACATCTTAAAGAGGTCATATTATGCTAATTTTCGTGTTCACACTTTTATTTGGGGGTCCTAGTAGAATAGGTTTACATACTTTAATTTTCAAAAAAGACATTATTTTTCTCATATGGTGCATTGCTGCAGCACCCCTTTTCACATCGTCTTGAACGCTGTTTTATACGGAGTGAGACATCTCGCCTCTGTTCAATCTTTGGCGAGAGTTGCACATGCATTACTTATGTATGCCATGATGTAGCCAATCAGAGGCTGAGTAGGGCGAGTCATGCCGAGCAAGGTAGTGTGATCTAAAATAACCTTGCTACAGCAGTAGCAGCTGTATGTCTGCTGACTGTCTGGAGTGTGTATATTTTATAATAAATATATACAAATATATATATTTATATAACGCCTGTTACATAGTGACACACATAGGTTATGTAAGTAAAGGCTCGACTCCAGACCAGGCGTTTCAGGCGGTGCAGGAGCAGTGTTGTGGGAGAGAGTAACTCCCTTCGGGCTTTTTCACTTTGCAGAACTTTTACATGCACAAAAATGCTCCATAACACAATAAGGGAAAGGCAAATACCCCAAAAGCATAACATGACCTCTTTAAAACAAACACTGAGATTCTGTGGATGGCTACCACAGGACTCACCTCTTCCCTGCTGTATGCTGTTTGGGTCTGTGGTTTGATCCCCGGCTCTTCAAGTCAAGACCCTGAACCTCAGGTTGTTCGAGGGCCGATATAAAGGGCTTTTTCCGCTAAGGTAGAAAAGCACTAGCACTAAAAGCTTTATCACTGGATTCATGGTTAATGCCCAAATCTGGTGAGTCATCTGTATCAAGGCAAAGAACAATGAAACTCCCCGGGGCTTAGGAATAAAAGTGACCCTTACATTTAACAGTTGTTTTTTGTCAGGCAAGCTGTTCTACTAGCAGATGACAACACTGGGTAGATTGTAAAAATGTTCTTATTTGGACTGCAAGAGATTTAAATCATGCATTATACAATTTTGGTAAATTTTCCTTTCATCATGTTGCCTCAGCTGCTGTTTTTCTTCTTCTTCTGGATTGCATGACTAAATAATGATGTTTGATTGGATGATTAGGTCAAAAGTCTGATTCCTGACTTCCTGAGCTGATGCTGCAATATCTGATGAGCTTGTGACTATGTCGCTGCACATTTACTCCACTTTATCTGCAGGAAGATGAAATCCATCTGTTTATCCCTGCTTGTACAACAGAAATAGAAACAGGAAATGTGAACCAACAAGACTAAGGGTGAAAAACATGTCTGAAATGCATAGATTTGGACACACAATTTGGGGTTCTTTGCCAGAGAAGCAGCATATATAAAGTGAAATAAACAGTTTATCAGTGTATTTTAAATGATATCTTATCCCTAGTCTCTCCACAGGGTGGCAGTAGTAGTCTGAGAAGAGGAGTACTAGGGTCATGTTGAACTGAAAATGTTCAAGGATTCATACATTGAGAAGAGCTAGTGTGGTGGTAAATCATTACATTTTATATCACTTAACATGATGGGATAAAAAAAACATTATTTCCATCCTCAGTAATTGGCTAAATGATGTTAAACAAACAAAAAAGTGGGCAAACGGACATGGTTACTGTACCTTCTGCAATCTAGTGTCTAGTGTCATATCTAAAACCATGTTACCCATAAAATTGTAAGAATATACATAATAATGTTAGAAAATAGTTTAACAATGTCCATTACAATTCCTCAAAGTCAAAGTTCACATTCAACTGTCACGTTTTGTCAGACCATCAATCCAAAACCCTGAAATATTTGGTTTGTGGTCATAAAGTGCCGCAAAATTTCAGCTTTGGGGACAAGTTGGTGTCTGGGAAAATAACAAAGCTGTTGTATACATCAGGGGCCAGCAGGGGCCCAATAACAAATCTTTGCCCCCCAGGGCCCCCTAGCAGGCTGAGCCTATGGACCCAAGACATATAGACAGAGCTGTCAGAATGTTTTAACAGGTTTGATTTTTTTTTTTACAAACCTGTGTGTGTGTGTGTGTGTGTGTGTGTGTGTGTGTGTGTGTGTGTGTGTGTGTGTGTGTGTGTGTGTGTGTGCAGCAGTGAAATATTAGTCACCACTGTGACATTCACCATGCGAAATGAGGCTCCTCAAAATAATTTGAGACCACTCGGTTCCAAAAGCCAGGATCTTCTTCCACACAGTCTTTTATTTGTAAATAATAAAAATGAACTCTTGAATATAAAACATACACATCAGTAGAGCCACATCTGTTATACAAACAAGAACTGTTGCAGTGAATACTTAGTCTTTCGTCTAAAATCGTGGTTTGGGAGTGGGGAGCCATGGGCTGTAAACAATCAGTATTCCTGGAGTAATACTGACAAAGGAAAGGGCAGTCGGCCACACCGCCAAGGGTTTCAACAGAAACATCCGCAAAATATGTCTGCAAAATCAGATTTCTCATTGGCTTTAGAAGTCCAGTCCAAACCAATAGTAATAAACAGGGGAGAGGGGATTTAAGGAGAAGAAAGTAAACTTTGTTCCAATTGGTTCTGCTTGTTTTTCTGCAACTGGGACAAAAATAAAGGCCTATTAGCGCCCCCTTGTGGCTCAGTGCCGCTCAGCGGCTCGAGCACATCCACAGGACGCAAATTCCCTTCAACAAGACCAGGAATGTTTGTGTGTCAGCGATGTTTTGTTTGTTCATAACTTAAGTTCAAGCTGCTCATCCTGGTTTGTATGTACAAGGTGTGCATGTGTGTGTGTTGGTGACGGGTGTGCAGTCAGATACACTCTTTTTATATTCATATATCTATATCTTTATAATTTCTGTCAAACTCATAATGATACTTCATATACATTTAGCTGTTATACACACATTCTCTATCTCTGTCTCTAGCCCCGACTGTGTTAAACTACAGTTTAGACACCTACACCCTCAGATACGTCAGGGGCTTGAGTATGCTCAGTACTACAGAACAGCACTGTTGTTCAAAGGGTTCAAAATAAACTGAAACGAAGAGACTTTTTTTTTCCGGAGACTTCCTAATATGTATATTTAGACCCAGAGTGGTAGGCGTGGCCTGGGTGGAGTTGATCCCCCCCTATTGGTCCGCTCCTGTTAGGGGGCGGGGATGGCTTGGCTTTTCTCGGTTTGTATTCATATTCAGTACGAGCAAACTGTACAAGAACATGCAACATACAAGCTGGCCTAAAAGTATGTGGAACTAACACACATAGTCTAGTCTTTTTTTCTGTTTTTGTTTTTTTGAGAATTGTTCGTTAATTTGTCTCGTCTTCTATTTTACAAAAAAGTAGAGAACAAAACAAAAAACGAAACAAACGGAACAAAAGAAACGTGCATGCAGCTTGGGGCCGGGGCGTCCCCGAGTCATGCTGCTCCCTCCTACAGGGGGAGTTTGAGGGGTGGGGGGAAGGGGAGGAGACCGGGGGGTGGGGGTGAGGGCTGGGCTACGGGTGTTTCGGGCGAATGTGACCTGACCTTTATCGTCGGCGCACCAAACGCTCGAAAACCGAACATACACGTACACAGAGGGAGTCTGCACCTTATGGTACCATTCTGAACTCTGGGCAAAACAAAGACAGAAAAAATGAGTCCAAATGAAAAAAAAAAGAAAAAAAAAAAGCAAATAGTCAATTTGGCCTCTATTTTTCTTTCCTCCTTGTTTGGACGGAGAGCAAAGCTTTCATTTGCCTCCGTCTGACTGAAGGAGTCGAGCCTCTCTTGTGCTTGCTTTCATACATCGCAACAAGGCTAAGAATGTGCACGTGCATGTGCAGGTTCCCTTCACCTAAAGAGGTTACCAGACCGTGCCAGACCGCTGCCCCTCATGCTCATTTATGACGATACTATTACCATGGTAACACCGGCAGAGACAACAGCCAACCTCTATGTGACGGGACAGCTGCACGTAGCTGCCTCAGTTTGCTACTCACTAACTCCGACACATCGCTTTACACCACTCCGTCCTTGTGGCCTAGCGGTAAGCTCTACTCTGATTGGCTGGAGGGCTACTAGGTGGAGGACTCCACTTTGATCGGGTGCTCTGATAGGGGCTGCATGAGAAAGTAAGTAGAAAAAGAAAGAAAGAAGATGAGAAGAGAGAGGGTGAAGAATGTTGGACAGAGACCTCCACTGCTGCAGCTCAGAGGAGAAAACAAAGAAAGCAAAGCTTAGAAAACAAAAAGGCATACGGAGGAGGAAGAGGAAGGTGTGAGACGTGATTGTCAGACTCCAGCTAAGCTTTGATTGGCTAGTTCTGTCTCTCCCTCTCTCTCTTTCTCTCTCTTATTCCCTGTCGCTCCGTCTGGCTTTTCACTGGTTGACTGAGGGCTTGTCGTTGTTGTCCTCGGGGCGTGTTCTCACCCCTGCTCAGTTCTGGTCCAGTAGCTGTGGTCCATTATTTTGTCGTTTAAGGGATATTGGGGGCTTTGCTGTCGCCAATCGGTCACTAGGACCGAACGCCCGGTGGCGGTCCTGAGCTTTCCAATGACGTCTGAGACGCAAGCCGCGTGAGCGGAGCTAATGTAGGGTCCACCAATGAGGATGGCGGAAACAGTTTGTACCAGCCAATCACCGTGCTCGAGAGGTCCAGGTCCTCCAATAGGATCTGTGCTACACCCATGAAACATTTGTGGTCCAATCGTCCATAGTCGCCCCATACTATCACCTAGTGGAGAGAAGAGGAGAGATGAGTTAAACTGGGTAAGAGAATACACATTATTATAGAAAGGTACATAATATTGCTAAAGGAAGCCACGATGGCTCCGCGGCTTTATAACGATCTGACTCAAGGCTTCAAAGCAAAATTTAATTCTTGGTTAATGCTTTTAGTGGAGGCAAATTGACATCTCAAAGACAATAATACAGAGCTGTTTGTAAGTGTTTTGAGACAAGTGCAAGTGAAGTCTCAAGTCCCTCGTAATAAGATCAAGAAGAATATCAAGTACTTCAAGACGTGTTTCAATTCATTTGAGAGAAGTCAGGTATCAAACGTCAAAGGACAGACAAGTCCTGGTCAATCATCCTGTAATTCGAGACAGTGGCAAGTCAGATCTCAAGTCTTTTGGGACGAACCCCAGTCAAGTGTCAAATAATTCAAAAAGTGTGTCAAATCAAGATTTAAGTCATAAAAATTGAGTCTGTCCAGTGCAAATCCAAACAAGTCTTTTCACACAGCTATTGGGCTAATAATGACACCTGCAGTACGGGACTTTTACATATAAATGAATGTCGACTACATTCAAGGCCTTGCCAAACCAGGTAAACCTCTCCGTGTTTTGCAGTACAAGTTCTATAGACGTGGAGTCTGTGGCACTTGTACCGGTATGTTTTACATCTCCCTAAAATAACTGGTTTTGCCAGAGCTGAGGGTGAGCAACCGCAGCAATGGGGTAGGCTTCAGAAACGAGGAGCATTGTTTGGTCAAAACTTGAGACTAGAATTGTTTTTGTTTTCAACTCGCATGTCTCATGACTCTCACTCTCAAGTCTTGTGGGAGTGAAGTCTCAAATCTAATTTAATTCTCACAGCAATTAAGCTTCTTCAAGTCTAAACGTCTGGCATATAGATAATTACACTGTTATGTGGGAATTTACACATTACCATTCCCACAAAAATCGTGACTCAAATTGCAGTATCTGTCAATATAGTCGTTCAGCCCTACATGATATTAATCAAAAGAAGGTTTTATGTAAATTGTTTATGGTCACTCTCATAATAAAGTGAGCACTGGTTGGTCGCTCAGTGTTTGAGACTAAGGTACACAGGTATTACCTGAAGCACCTTGCCCTGGGGACTCTCATCAAAGAGCAGGTGCTGCTGGTAGAGTGGTTCCAGGGTCTTTCGTGCAATCTTGGTTTTCTTTTTGGCTTTACAAGTTCCATTATCCAGCAGGTACACCTTGACATAGGGAGCTGGTGATGGAGGGATGGGGTTAGGAGGGAGCAAAAAGAGAGACAGAGAGAATGGTGGGATGAGGACGAAGAAGAAGAAGCAGGAGGGAATAGGTTTGTTGGGTTGCGCGTGTGTTTGAGATTGACACACAGGCATCAGGCATGAGTGCTCTATTCAAGGTTAAAGTGTGCATGTGTGTTACCTGGGAGGGATTTGGAGCCTGGTTTGGGGGTAAGGCCTCGTGCCCTGATCACCTCAACCTCCAGCTGGCCTTTCTTATCCATCAGACCGATCTGAACATCGCCTGTATGTAAAGGAGACAAATGCAAACGCACATACAAACCACATTTAGACACATTGATGCAAAATTATCAGATACTAACTTTCACATTCCTCATTTTTCCCCAAAAGGTGAAATACACTGGTATACTTCTATTTTTAGATGTGACGAGGAACATAGGAATCATACTAACAGTTTGTTTTATTAAATGTATTGTATAATTAAAAGTATTTGGGGATATCTGATGTGCAGTGGATTCGATGGAGCCATCACTCACCCATGGCAGGTGTTGCCAGTGTTTGCCTGCCAACCAGCTGACCGGGGCCTAAACCATCCAGGAAGTCACTGAACTGACTGTCGGCACCCAACCGCATACCGAAGAACAGACTGACACACACACACACACACACACACACAAATTAATCAACAATTCCTACATCATCGCTCAGAACACATACTGTAAGATGTCATTAAAGGTACAATTATACTTTTGGGAAAACAAACATTACTTTCACCCTAATTGTAATTTCACTTTGACCTACTCTGCATATACAGTCCACACAACATGCACTGCGCGTTCACATCTGTGCGTTAGCGTGTACGTACTTCCCCTCAGAGCTGTAGCTGTTCATGCTCCCGTCGGTCGACTCTCTGCTGGCCTGTCGGTTCATGGCTGACCCTCCCCGTGGGTACTCCACGGCCATGCCCGTCTCCACGCTCCTCTGGATGCTGCTGCTCCCGGCCTTCCCCACCTTCTTACCTGCAGAAGCTTCGGGCGCAGAGACAGAAACAGAGGTCTTCAACAACTGGACTTTGCAGGCGCTATTTTAACCAAGGCTGTTATCAGTTATCAGGCATCTCATGTCATACCTACCCAAAACTCAAACTGGACCTGCATGTTATACTAGGCAGGCTCTAGATTATTTTTCCTGTCGTACCTTTTGCATCAGTTCAATTCAAGGTAGTAACTCTGACAAGCCTGATAACTATAGGCTGAGGTTTATCAATTTGTAGGCCATCCCATGCAAATTACTATTCCACAGTGACCTCACCAACATCCTAAACCATAGCTTCTGTACAGGATATATACATGGCAATCTTCAGGATGATAGAAAAATGTTTCACACATAATCTTTGGAAAATATAAATGATCTATTGTCTTTTTAGGTGATGAGGTCACTGCAGGAAGATAACATGGCTTAGTCAGTCCACCCCAATCTTGAATGTTTGGCAAGGATGTGCAGGTAAAGGGAGGGTTGAAGAAATCATACATTCAGACTTAAAGGAGGGGTTCAGCTCTCTTTTAAAAGCCTGCTGGTATCCACCCAAAAATAATACCTGTGTTTCAGGTAGTGGCATAAAAATGTCAGAAAATTAAATGGCAGATTTGGCATGTACAGTACGATGAGAACAATAATTTTGACTCAGCCGGGCTTCTTGTGGAACTGAACCAGCCTTTTAACACGATGGTGACAGGAGAGGGTGGAGTAAGGAAGCGTGCCGGAGACAGAGCATAGGAAAGGCTGGAGGTGGATGGAACTGTAGTCTGTCTAACAGAGCTGCTCTACAGCTCTCCCTTGCTGTCAGTCTCTCTCTGTGTCTGAGTTTGGCCTGTTATATCTGTCTCTCACAAAACTTAACTCTGTGTTTATTGTGATGCTTTATTGGTTATTATTCTTAAACATCCTTAACTGCAATTAAAAAACATCGGAGAGGTTATACTCTACAGCTGCTACATACTGTATCAAGCCTCTAAAGATAAGATATTTCCTGCTATATTATATAATACCATGCTGGTTTATCATGCACCAGCAGTGCACATCTATCCTCCCTGTCTTACACTGTCAGGTGGCTGTTTTTTAAAACTGTCCGTCTGTCTGTCTGTCTGTCTGTCTGACTGTCTAACTACTGCTTTACCTTTCTGTCTGTCCGCCGCCTTACCCGCCGCCTCTGAAATAACACACATAACAACAACAAAGCCAATAAACAACAACAATATCAGAAACAACAGAAACACTGGATACACTGGTAACATTATATAAATGTCTTACAGTGTTAGTAACCTAAAGGTTGTCTATCTGCATGAACTTTTGACACCAGTGTGTGTGTGTGTGTGTGTGTGTGTGTGTGTGTGTGTGTGTGTGTGTGTGTGCTGTTTGTTTTTGTACAGATGAAGACACATAAAATCCATAAATAAATGCTCCCATGACAAACATTGGTTTTACATTTTAACAGCATGCAACTGTACCGTCTCTGCAAGATTCAGGGAAGCTTTGGTTCTGTTGTCTTTGGAAATGAAACTGTGGCTGCAACTGTAATCAGGGCCTGAGCCTCGGTCCACATTTAGCTTTTAGAGAAATGCCTATAAACTTAAAAGGTACCCTCTGGAGTTCTCATTACAAACAAATATATTATAATATAAACACAATATGTGTATCCTAAGAAACATCCAGACAAACAACTCCCTCTTCCTCTCCTTGGGGGAGAGGAGGGGAAATCGAGTCTCACAAACGCATGGCTGCAAATTACATATGTGTTGAGGGAGTGGATCAGCTGATTGATCGCAGAATGTTTCGTCTTAGTTTATGATTTTTTGTTTTTTTATTGCTGAGTAGGGCCACTGAAGAACTGTGACCACCCAGTGAGCACCAACCCGAATTTCAGCATTGATCTCTAGTAGTAAGATGTCTTCTTGCCCTCTTTTCAACAGGATGTGGTCACATCATCAACATGTCACATTACACAGAGTTGTGTAATCATTTCGATCATTTGTAGGTTGAAAGAGAGACGATACTGAATAATGTGAAGGTATTTCTCTGAAGTCATAATCCACTGCTCGGCGAAATGTGGTCTACATGAAGACTTAAGAGATTTTGCCATCAGAATAGTTTGAAAGATGCTATATTCACAAATCATTCCACAGATAGCGGCTTTAAGAAAAACAAATGAAAGTAGCTGCTTCAGCATTACTAATAAATATTTAATATCAGCCTTTTAAGTTTGTCCATCATCTGCCAAAGATTCTGAATGATTTACCACACAATATAAAACAGATTAGATGCCATTCGAGGCTGCCAATCTTCTTGGCGATGGTATTATTTATTTACAGTAATTATACTAATGCCTTCAAAATATTGTGGAGGTGCTTCTTTGAAGAAATGACACACACGGCAACGTTAAAGGCCTTCGTGAGGGACAAGGAGTGTCGGCTAGATAGAATAAGTGGGCCTGCTATCTGCTATCTGTCTGCATACATCTGTGTGACGATTTCTCGTACTGTTTTTCTGACCCGTCTGGCTGAGTTGCGAGGTACTCCGGCTGCGTCTGGATGGCAGGATGGCGACAACGCGTTGGCTGAGGCTCGAGCGCCGCTTCTTGATCCCGCTTCCAAGGCTCCCGAGCGCTGTGTCTGATTGGCTGCCGTCAGCGTGCTCCATGCCGTAGATCTCACCGCTCACGCTGGTGCTCTTCATCATGTGGCGGCCCGTTGCACGCATTGCCCTGCTGATCATCACATTTTGCGATGACAACCACAAAGCTGAGCTTGTTTCATATGACTTAATAATACCTTTTAGTGAAAAGTAAACATGAGAAATACTGCACAAAGTTAGTGTGTGAGTGAGTATGTGTGGGTACCTGAAGCGTCCCTTCTGGGGTCTCTCTGATTGGATGGACATGTAGCTGGTGCTACTGATGCGAGAGGCACTGCTGGTTCGAGAGATGGCTGACACGTCGCTGACATCACTGTCTGAGGACCTGTGGGAAACGTTTTCACTGTTCCTCCTCTGGTCCTTGTAGAGCTGCAGGAAACATACAGATGTTGCTCTTGGATGTTAGTTACCAGATACTGAAAAACCATGCCCTGAGAATCAATGAATGCATAAACAAGCTATCAGGTGACGAAGGATCAAAAACCAAAGTGCAGTCAGCGATACGATCCCTGATTTAGGCAGACTGGACATATTCATAACATATTCAACTGAACAACTATTTTTGCCCCTGCACTCTGCTACTGAGAGATGGAGAGGGGGGGATGGCAGGTTACCAAGGCGATGATCCCCCATCATCCCCTTCAAATTGCCTGCTGTCTATGTGTAATGTTGAGAGGGGTGGCTCATTGTGAAGAATCCACAGAGAATTACAACAAGAGAGAGAAACATCTCTTGTCCTGTTGGTTTTTAATGTATTGTAATTACACACAGGTGTTTTTTCTACTTAGTGCACTGCTCAGTTTGATGTACAGTAGGTTCACATGAGGTCACCAAACTCCACCTAATGGAACGATAAGTGTCTAACTTTTCCACGTGATAACAGCTCCAGGGTCCTGAGGGTGTGCATGCTGACTCACTGGCGTGGCTCATTTTCTATTTCTCTCCTAAAATGTTTTCAGAAACATATGCTAGTTACTGGTTAGCTGTAATACCATATTTTGTGTTACCAGCTGGCTGCTTTACTGTTCCCTGATTCAAAACAACGACGAGTGAAAGCCGAGCACCCCCCGACTTGTAGTCACCCATCAGCGGGAGTGTTTATTGGTCCAGTGCGGCAATAACGGCCCCTTTTCCCTGATCATGTAGCACCGATTTAAAAAATATTTATGTCTTTCTACTGCAGGCCAGTTTTAAACAAGGGCCATCTTTCCAGTGGTGAAATACTTATTTTATGGAAATTAGCCACCATTAATGTTATCATATATATCTGTGCTTTCCCTGCAAACAATCTGAGCATTAGTTTAAAGTTGAACTATGTATTAAGTCTTATATTAGACAAAGCCTTTCTGTAATGCAAACACTAACAATTCAGATTTTGTAACAATATGAAAGCTACTGTAAATCTCAGAGGGGATCGAGCCTCGATCACTTTACATCATTCATTCGGCCTTTTCTTGATGCCTGATTCTGCACGTTTTTGTCCGTATACTTTATTATTAGTGCCACCTTTGTCAGCTTATGTCAGCTTGTGCTGATGATCTACACAGTCAGATCTACATCATTCACATTCAGTCAGATGAGGGACAGTGTAATGCATCACCAAGACAGCACTGACACGATGCATACCACAAAGTTGAACTACTGGCATGTAGACACGTGTGAAAGTCAGGCTGTCGCCATTAAACTGTCAGTTTTCTGTAAGTTAGGATCGGAAAACCAGACAGTATGGATTAAACACTTCTGTATTAGAAGAGTTAGGTGCATTCTTGAGTGACCGCCCAGTTGGAACCAATTCATTTTATTGAGTGTTCCTCACCATTACGGTAACATAATTTATTACTTTCTTAGACAGTGAATGCAATTCATTGCGATGCACTTCAGCTACATTATGGCTCATGCTCTCTGGCTGGAGCCCTTATTGTCCCCCTCCATTCTCCTGATGAGTTTGTTTTAAAGTGAACTGTCAGGCTAAATGAAGCCAAAAAAAAAAAAAAAGTATCCATGGCCCACCTCCCGTTTGTTCTTGAGGGATCGGTCCAGGTCCTGTTGGCTGGAGGTGGAGGCGGCTGACACCCGGTTGGAATGAACCCTCATCTGGAGCTGACGAACACACTCCTCTGCTACCAGGGCTACACACACACACATGAAATAAAACAACTCAATAAACTCCCACTTAATCAGACACTGCACTATAAAACTGAGTCTATTTGCAGGAAAAAAAGGTCTTTGGAGGTGAGAAAACTTTATGTCACGCTGGACAGAAAAGACAAATTCAGGTGGAAAACAGAAGTAGAAGAAAAACATAAAATAGTCCCAGCAACAACGTTCAGCGTGTTTGAGTAACCAACCATTCTCACACTTAAAAAATCATCCAGCACCATTATTACATGAATAATGTTGACCCCTGTAGATAAAAACAAGTCACTTTGAAATTCTATCTGCAGTAATAGCACTGCATCTGCACTCACTGATCTTGGTCATACAGGTCTGCCAGTGTGTAATATTTCAGTAAACGTCTAAACTAAAGCAGCCCATCAGCAACAGTTATGTCTTGGTTTCGAGTGAAAACTTGACTCAATTAATTCCAGATAAACGTACACCTGTGGACCAGCTAAGTAGTGCTGAAAATGTCTTTTTTACTGTTCTAAATGACTCCGCTATAGTCTGTATCTAAACTGTAGGGTGGTCTTTCAGTGCATCATCCTCTGAACACCACAGGGTGGCGCCTGTAACACACAAGCTGCAGGAAGTTGACTATATTGTCCCTCTGAGCACAAGCCATCATCTCCACCCTCTTCACCTCGCTACTTCAGGCTGCAGTCGACCGTACATGTGGTACATCATTTGCTCGTGAAAAATCTTGACATTGATTTGGGGTCAGTAACAAGACTGGCTAACTGATCTGGTTGTTAAACGTAACATCATATTTACTGTTTCTCAACCGTACACAATGTCACTGACTTTGAATCTTTCTGGCATAACTTTAGCTTTCTGGCTATTAGCTGAGACTTTCAGCTGGTGTTTTTGAATCCCAGCAAGGATGTCTTGATCCAAAACGATATTTTTTTGGCTCTATATGATTCATCATGTGCATATACATGGGTTTGGGATAACAATAATAACCAAATGGGCATCGCATCATTCCAGTGCAGCCCATGGAGCAACTCAGCATGGATACTTGTATGAATTATCTCTCACCTAGACGTATAAATGAGTCAGTTTCACACACCAACATACATACCTTGTTCTACGGTGCTGCTCTTGGGGGGAAGCTGTGGGAGCTGCCTTACTCTGCGGGCTGAGGAGGACGTCACTGAGGAGGAAAGAGACGAACCACCTTGGAGGTGGCCCCTAACACAAAAATAACATGAGAGTGAAGAAGACAGACGAGAAAAGAGCCGGTGGGAGGGAGAGGTGGAGAGAGGAGGGAGAGGAAAAATGAACAGGAAAAGAATGGGGATAAAACAAAAAAAAAAGAGGGAAAATGAAATGAAAGTCAATATGTTAGTGATCCAGGATGTTCACAGCTGCACCGGTCACTCGCTGGTCAGAGTTTCTTGAGTTAATCCTTCTCACACAGTATTATTTTGACATTAAAAGTGGTTGAAATTCACCTGAAGGAACACAAAGAAAAACAGCTATTCACCTGCCGTCCTTCCAAAATTCCTTTTCTTAAGATGTGTAACATCAAGTATAAAATAGCATAAAAAAGTGACTGACTGAATATGGCAATAGGAGAAGCATCAGTTGTGGAAATGAAACAGCAACATTATTTCAGTGAAACAATCAGTGGCAACAACATATTCACAAAGTGAAGCGGAGTGAAGCTTGTTCAGGGGTCGATAGTGGGGGATCCTGTCGCAGGAGGAGCAGCAAATAAAGATTCAGACGGTGAAAGAACACAGAGAGAAGGTGAAAGCCTTCAAGCACAAATCCCACCAGATCTGCACGCATTCATTCATTGTAATCCATTCTCACAAAAGAGCCCAAAACAGGGCTTATTCATCAAACAGCTCAGTTCTTTGAATTTTGATTAAACTGTTGAGTATGAAACGTTTCACCAGTTGTACTGTACGTATAAAGCTTCCATTCAAAATTGCCCTTTTTACAGGCCATCGACTCATTATTGTTACAATCGATGGTCCCTTTTCCTTGTGTTTTAAACAATTACCCCATAAAAGATGTTGCCTGAAGCAGATCAAAATATAAAAAAACATGAGACTTAATACAACACTTTCACGTCCACTTCAGCTTGTTCTGATAAACGATGACCTCAAGTGTCCACACATGCCCACACAACACAAATACCATAAACACACAAACACAGAATAGCAGCAGCGTCTGAGGTTGTGATGTGGCAAAGACAGGTCACAGGAACACACACATACACAAACAGGTAATAATATGAAGGTGTGAGAGAGCAGCTCTGTCCTGTTCCTCCCCACCACAGTATCTACAGTGAACCAAAGGGAAGCTGCCTGTGTGTCAGTGGGTAAGAAGGGAGGGGGACACTCATTTAAGGGGAATCCCCTCACCAAAGGGCCGCAGCGGTGCCTTCTTTCCTCTGGAGCCCCTTAAGATTGAGGTGGGCTTGATACTGGTATACGCACACACACACACACACACACACACACACACACACAAATGCGCACAGTCACACAAGTGCCATACAAACCCAAAGCCCGGCAATACAGTGTGTGAGCAGCAGCATGCAGGAACAGAGATGGGAGGGGAGATGGAGGAGGGAAAAAAGCAACAGAACACAAATAAATAAAAGGTCATACAAATCATGTGAGATGAAACATTGCCTAAACATCTTGCTAGCAGGTGGCATTAACCGTAATTTGTCCAATGCATGGTTAACAATCATAACCATGCAGTAAACTGCACGCTGTCTGAGGGCTGTGAAAATGGCTCGAGCTACTTTAAGGTTATTAAAGGACCGATATCTACACATACACCCGGGTCTCCTAAAATTTACATTCGTATGCAACTAAAATAAAGTCCAGAAGGGCGTAAGTGATTATTGAATTATTAGATTATTACTGAACCACAACAGTGAAACTGGGTCGTAGATTTAGAGCCCATTCATCTCCGAGCCCTCTGCCGTCTACTTGAATAGGTTTAAACTTTGATTTGTCAGTCGTCCTTCTGCCCTTTCAATTGTCAGTCTGGTTGAACCATGGTATAGTGTTTCCACAGTACTTCACCGCCAACTTCTGTATGAAGTATATACATGTACATATCATAGGGAACATGTGTGAGCTCTGAGTTTCAGAGTCGTTTGAAACAGCTTCCTCACGTACTATCTTTCAGGTTTCTTCCTCTGCACCTCCCCTTAAACTCTCCCACTTTTGGCACTGTCCTGCTGATTGTCTATATTTATTACATCCATATACACTAATTTCACCATGGTAAAAATGTGTTTAGGACAATAGTCTAACTCACAGAGGAGCACTGTGACAATGTAATTCCTCACCTCCCCCTATAACGTTAATCCCGTCCAATCATCCTGTCAATGACCTCGTACATTACTGTTTGACATGTGCTGAGCGTACAGTACATGCCTTACCTGCTACTGTCAGAGAGCTTCCTGCCAAAAGTGTGACATTCGGGTGTTTCCAGGGTCCGAGGCTGCCTGGAGAATGGTGGATGAGCAAAGGGAACAATACATAAAAGAAAAAAAAAAGATGGATGGATGGATGAGAGGATGGAAGAGAGCACGATGGAGGATATATCATTTAGATTCTGACTCTGTCACGAGGCTGTCACTGGCCTTATAAGTTTATGATCTGGAAAACAGGAAATAGGAGGCATGCAGTGATGGATGGTATGATGGTGATATGAATAAAGGGTGTCACACACTCATGTTTCATCTGTAACTGTGCCTATGTGTGTGTGTGTGTGTGTACAGGTAAGTGTGTGTACCTCTTCTTTGTACTGAGGTGAATTAAAGTCTCTTGAGTAGGAAGTAGCATCCATATTCTCCATTCATGGACATGAAGATGACAAGATGATACATGTACCGCCAAACACACACACACACACACACACACACACACACACACACACACACACACACACACACACACACACACAGTCACGCATCTGATATGAATTATGTACATCATGAATTCTAAGTCATTGCTGAGCGAAGACACACTTCATAAGAGGAGAAGGTGAGGCACACAGAAGCTGCAGATGCAAATCCCAGAACAGAAAGTACACTCAGAAAGACCGCAGGAAGCAAACTCAACAAAGCAAGATTTCACACCATAACCACTACAAACTACCAGAAGTTCAGAGGAGCCACTAAAAGACCATGAAGGAAGGATAGAAAAGCAACAGGACAAAATTACGGCAACAACAACCACAACCAGGAACGAAAACTATCGCTACAACTCTTGGCAACAAATTGCAAACTAGAAAAACACCACCAACAAGCTAAAAAACCATACTGGCAACCCTTTACACAATGTGAGTGACAGCGTATGAAACAAAGTAGAACTTGTCTGAGCCCATCGGACCTTCTGACTTTTTATTCTGACAAGTTCTAAATTGTTTATCGTGTTCACTCTCACTGTGTCGAGCTCATTGACCACAAACCAGAAGTTTAGGGTTCACAATAGGAAGCTAAACAGCAGAGAAGTTACAGGAGTAGCTTGTCATTTTATCTTGTATTTGTTGAGGTAAAGTGAAACCCTGCAGCTGCAACCGCAACTATTATCGGTTTCAAGAAAAGAACACTTTCATTCATAAGCTAAAGTTAAAGTAATAGTTTGTAACTTTGGGAAATACATTTATACGTTTATTTTGTCAACAGCGTCGAGAGAAGATTGCTGCCGCTCTCATTTCTATCTGTTAAATATGGAGCTAAAGCCACGAGACATTAGCACAGCTGAGCATAAAGAATTGTAATTGAGGGAACAGCTAGCCGGGCTGTGTTGCAGGTAACACAATACACCTACCAACACCTTTAAAGCTCACTTATTAACATGTTATGTCTGGTTTGTTAATCTAACAAAGCCATATTTGACAGAGCTAGGCTAGCTGTTGCACTCGAAGACTTTAGGCTAAGCTAAGCTAACTGTCTCCTGGTTGTAACTTTATATTTAACAGTCAAACATGGGAGTAGTATGGACCTTCTCATCCAACGCTCAGATAGTAAGTGAATAAGGTAATTTCCCAAAATAATCAACTGTTTCTTTAAAGGAATTTTGGAAAATTTGAAAACCAAACACCAAATAAATTAAATTATACTTTTTTATATGATACAAGATAAATTAACTCACTACACCTTGATCGGAATAGAAAGAGTTGGAAAAGTTCAGGTTGCAAATTTACTACCAGCTAGTCAAAGAAATATCAGAACTCAGCAAAGAGATCAATGTTCACTAAAGATATGAGGTAGAGCTTGACATCTGCCTGCACCCAATAAGACCCAGCTGAACCCAGCGGATTTCAGTCAGGTTTGAGAGAATGTGTTACATTACTGAAAAAGAAAAAAGAAAAAGATTGTGGGAATTGGCGACTTATTAAGTGCTGATTTGCCTTGAAAAAATGCCTTTCATAAAAAAACTTTGGGTCGTTGGGTTTAGGTCATTATGGCCTTAGATTTTGAAGCATACGTCAAGCTCTAAGAGGAAGCGGTTGGAGTCCACAAAGGGGTACCTGTCATCTTCAGGGGAAGCATGTTGGATAAGAATCCTGGGACTTGCCGGACGTCTCCGGGGCAGGGAATGG
The DNA here is from genome assembly GCF_965226575.1 of Pagrus pagrus. NCBI lineage: Eukaryota > Metazoa > Chordata > Actinopteri > Spariformes > Sparidae > Pagrus > Pagrus pagrus. The sequence continues at coordinate 13,117,170 of NC_140199.1, forward strand.
GACAAAGATTTTCTATGTGTACACATACAAAATATATCACCCATATGATCAGCAAGCCATGACAAAATCAGAAAGTCTTGTGATTCCATTATTAGGTATGCAGAAATTGAAAAGCTGCCTATGTGTATGTTCTGGCCACTTGGGGGCAGCGAAACAAGCTCTAAACATCGACAAAGAAAATCATCAGACATGGAGCAACATTAGAAATCTGGAGTTGCGGTCCACCACCATCAAATTAATGTCCTATACTCCCTCTGTTTTTAGCTCTGTTTCGGTGTGCACCAACTCCTGAGGGAGATGTCTGGGATTCATCCAAAATTACAGTCTTTCAGTACAAAATTCCCTTTTTTGTGTTTTCCTTTTGAGCCAGAAACAGTCAATACAGTCCTTGCAGTCGCATGTAGATTTGTTGCTGCAAAGAAACGGCAACAATAAACCAACGTGTGATCTCCAGGATGAAGATTCTTCATCTTTTACAGCGTAGTCACATTACAGAGGTATCACTTTACAGCCTAGTACGGACAAGGTGAATGAATACATTTACCCACAACTCTTTAAACATTTGTATAGCATGTGAGTACTGCTACTACTTATTCTTCAAGATATTTTGATTAAATTGTGGCTGATGGTTGACCGAGTAAGCAGCTCTGGCACCAGAACTTACTGGAAGAGGTTTTGCTGGTATTGGTAAGGGTTGAAGCTAACAAATGAGAGGCATGAGTGGTTGAAGTGGTAATTACACTCAAGACTAGACTGTGTGAGGCTAAGCAGTGTTCGGGTAGGCTGGTTGGTGAAGCGATTCATCTTTATATACAGTAATTGAGGCAAGGTGTAAAAAAAAAAAGGTGCACCGATTTGGTCGTCAGGATGCCCATGAGCTCATACTTTGATGTAAGCTACTGGGTGGAAAAGCAGATTGGAAGAGTAGATTGGTGTGCAGCGATGGAGTCTGGGTAGAGTGAGGAGGTGGGAAGCTTAATCTTCAGCTAGTGTGGGACCATTCACAGGGAAAAGTACTGCAAAGACCAGGGAAGGTAAGACAATATACTACTAGAGCACTACAGGAGGGGTGGTGGAGACAGAGGCTGGTACCTTTCAGTCTCTGGTGAGGGGGCATGATTGTCTGGAGTCAGACAATTGGCGCTAGCGCTCCTAACCCTGTCCAGAGAGGGCTGCAGATCACTAGAGGCACCACAGCACAACATGCCATCCAATGGAGGAGGAGACAGGAGGAGAGGACAGAAACAAACACAAAGAGAAAAACAATGGACAAACAGAAAAAATGCTTTAAAAGAAAGTCCAGTTAGATTCCTAAAGTCATAATGCTAGTCTGAGAACTAAAACCATGACTGGTTGGCTGCGTAAAGATGGAGTATCTGTCTTGTCATGCTTGTCATGAAGATGGGGTATGGTGAAAATGTTCTTCGACTGTCATGGCACAGGATGAAACGCCGTCTGCACTACTCTCCCAACCTGTCACGACTTCAGACTCACATGGTTTACCATTAATAATATTCACGCATGTGTGTGTCTTACCTAACTGTCACCTCATCTGTGAACTTTACAACGCTGTGTGTGATGGAGCAGCGCCTTGCCATGACCATGTGCGATCCCACGACAGAGCTTATCTTTCGGCATGCAGGCAGCGTGGAACTAGTCACAAGATGAAAGTTTCAAAAACAGCATGCAGTTGCAAAGGAAAAGAAAGCTCAGATTGGAAAAAAAAATAATCTGTGAAGCTACTGCTGCTGTAGAAAATACTCACATGAAAGGAAGTCCATAGGATTAAAAATATTGCAAGCTTGTGTGTCCTCTACTATAAATATGCACAGTTTGGCAGGTATCCTAACTCTTACATAGAAGATTATGAAGATTTACTGCAAGTGATTATGTGCCTCTCCACTGGTTGAGAAAATTCACACTGGCACCACGGACTGTCGGATGGTCTCAGTATGCTTCAGACGAAGGGCTTGTCGCATTGTCTAACATGGGAAACGGGCTGCGTCGAACAAGTTTTGTTCAAGTCGTAAGGTAGCGTTTGAACGTTTGAACTACTTTTGTCACTTTATCTGAGATACCTTTTGTCCTCCTTTGAGGGGAAACAGTCAGAAACATGCACTGCCATCCCCTATTGCTTGATTTTTTCGTCAAGACTAGGCATGTAAAAGACATGAGTTCTTGGAGAGATTGGGGAGGCAGTGTGATTCAGTCAAGAGGAGGCTGACGGCAGAGTTTTTAGGAGGGGCTATTTTGGGCTCCCCTGGTTCCAGAAGTAAAAGTTGCGTTATTTTCTCCATTGACAGTTTTGGGTCACTCAGCACTCTCATGGCTCGGATGGGCATGAAACTCTCCCAATTGAATGAATTGTTAAAAGACGAACGACTGCATTAGAGAAAACAGTATGAAGAAGCCTGTGTACGTAAAACTTCAGTGATGTCACTCATTGTGGACTACTGCTTTGACACCTTCAGTTTGAGTTTTGGCATTATGTCCGTTGCCATCTTGTTTTTTTGGAGCCAGACGTGACCATATTTGGATGAGAGGGTGGAGCTGGCGTAGATAGCCTAATTGGACCAGAGGACACACTGTGCTAGTAACTTGTCAATTACAAGGTAGCCACGCTCGAAAGCATACCCTGCCCCGGCACCTATTTCACTCAAAATAGGACCACAATTTACTAAATGAACATCATTCTGAATTAAAGGTGACTTTAAACTAGCGATTGAGACTATAAGATCATTAGGAAACTGTTTGGTGATGGATAGGGTCATTTTCTCATAAGCTTACATACAATTTAACTTCTTGAAACCCAGGGGAATCGCCCCCTGCTGGCAATGAGACAGTGTAAAGGTTTAAAGCACTTTTATACAGTCAATGGGTAGAAGTGCTTTTCATCACAGAAACACTTGATCACCAAACTTAAAACTGTGTTACATACTATGTATTGGCAACAAAGCACAGAGGCAAAATATTATGATAAATTGCAGTTTAAATGAATTAACCATGTCTGTTCACAAATACAATGAAGAAGCGTTTTTGAATTTGCTGCGGGCGATGATTTGTCACTCTGACTGGATTCTTCCCGGCAGTAACAGCTGCAGAGGCTCTTGCCTATTTATAGCTGTCTGCCAAGTGAAACTGACAAACAAAACATAACATGACTGTTACGTTATCCAGGAGAGCCCAGAGTTTCTATGTTGAGAAGCACTGAGGAGACTGTTTAAAGAAAATGTTGAAGTATTCATACAGAACGGGGAGAAACGTCCATGTCCAAACACTTTGTTCGTCTGAAGCATACTGAACCCTTAACTGGGGACTTACCTGTTTCTGTGTTTGTGGACACCGTTGAACAAAAGTGGCATCTTAGGTGGCAGTGTGTTATTGTGCCTAGTAGACCTCCTGATGTTAGCATGCATGCAGCAGGCAGAGGTAGGATAATGGGAGGAATGGGTGGAGGAGAAAAAAACAAGTGTGTAGGATTGTTTGCACAAGACAAATTTAATAGGTAAAAAATAGTTGCCGACTTATCCAGTGATTTTATGCACTATGTTGTATGTTATTAAGCTTATTTAAAGATATGTTCATCAAAGTGGTTTGGCTAACGAGCTGATTTCCATCTTCACATCAAAACATTAATTTATGCTAAATAAGTAAGGTAAGTTTCATATCCCACGTGTCTTCACAACAGTCATATTGTCATCTGACATGTTTCTAAACAGTGCATTTCTTGACAAAAATCACTGGCTAAGCTCGTAAGCTTTTGCAGTGTAAGCGAGTAGAACTACAGCACCGCATGACAGGAATACAAGCATCAAAAGCCAGCTTTCAGCTCTACTGACGCGCTTAAAGACACCCTTCTACCACACATCCATGTGTATATGCAGTAAGGTACAAATTGAAAATGTTACTATGCTATTATGCTTAAATCAGAGAGGTATGGTTGTATACAGAAGTGTTCTCAAGCGTGTAACTTACCTTTTTTCGGCTTTGTGCTCAAATAGCAATCTAAGACCCGAGTGATGTTGATTACAGTACACATGTGAAGCAAATGTGAAATGACATAAACGTCTTGATGCCTCAAACTGAATCAGGATATGAGGGTGCAGAGACCTGATCATTGTAATCAAGAGGCAAAGTCAGGATTGGTATTTATTTACTGGTTTGATTTTTTTCAAGAGGGCCGAGGGTGAATTCTTATGGGTCCTTTCATAACACACCAGCTGAACAACTATTTTGTGTTGGGCTCTAGCCCCAGTAAGCCTCACTGTTGGCTTGGTTGTAGAAGAGCAGCATGCTGAGAAAGCTCAGTCTAAATACAAACATGGTCCTGCAGTGTCCTCTTGTGGATCTGAGTCGGCAGTACAGCTAAACAACCAGCTCTTTACTCTCCTTTCCTCAATCTGATCAACCTGTTTATAGTATTTTAAAAAGAAAGGTAAACTCCTTTGCACCCAAAATTATGGGAAAAATAACAAGTCATTGTCAAGTGAGTGATCATAGTCTATATTTTTGGAACTGTCAACAAATCCCATGAAAAGACCAAAGCCAACAATAAATGGATCCAACCGAAAAGTTTTGTGTGTATCTAAAGCCTGATTTATCTTATCTCTCTGCGCCATAATGAGCCACACTGTTACACTAGGTGACATGTTCTTTCAGGTCCAGTGTCCAGTGTCCAATTTCAGTAATGTTTGTTAAAAACTACAATTCCCTGCTGTTTTCTATTTCTCTTTTAGAAAAAATGAAACTACATATATTCCTGAGCAGTTTATAAAGATTTAGGTTTTCGGTAGAAAAAAGAGCCACAGACAAGGTGCGGAAGTCGGTATTGAGAGATGGACGATGAAGACACTGTTCTTCTCAAGGCATTTGTTGACAAAAGCTAAACTACAGACAATCTCTATTATTTTACTGTATGTTTGAACTTTTCTGCATTACATTATGTAACTATTACTTCCTACATACATTTAAAATTATATAATTTACTTTTATAACACGTATTCTACCTTTACAGCAAAGAAAAAGAGCCTCTATTTCAGCATTTTCAATGATTAAACTCTTTTAAAAAGATAAAATTAAGAGACTATGTGATTAAAACACTACGCACATAAACTACAACTGATCTAGAATCCACATGTACACATTACGTTGACAATATTGGCCAGTTTACCTGGTGTGGAGGCACTCGGCACTTTTGCCTCGCATTGACTGGTGGATCATGATGACCTCACTGTGGTTACCATGGGGATGGATGACATATGAGGAAATCAACAACAGTCAAAAACCACAAGAGCAGAGGGAGAAGAGGGTGAATAGGAAAGAGAAGTTGTTGCTGATTGCTATACACACAACACATACACACACACACACACACACACACACACACACACACAAATACTCAGAAATGCCACAGATTTTTGCAACCAAAGCCGTTTCATCTCAACGCTGCTCTAAAGTCACTTACACAAGACGACAACGGAGAGCTACTGCACTGAACTTGGTTCACAGCCCAAAGAAAACAGAGCCAAGAAAAAGGGATATTCAGTAAAATGAAGGGCAGAAAAACTAAACAAGGACATACTTAAAAAAAAAAAAAAATTAAATGGTGACCAAAATAATTGAACACAAATTACAGTTTTAGAACGAGTAAAATCTGCGGCAGTCACAGTTTCTCACATTAAATTTGCTGCCTCACATCAACTGCGCACAAAAATAAGCCATCAACGTCACACGGAAAAAAGTAAACCGCTTTTTTTTTTGGCAAACATTGGAAACAACTCGGATGTCTACATGTATTGCTGGCGGTGCTCACGCACAAACACACACACCTGTCATCGAGGTACTCCTCCTCCTGGCGGCGACCTCTGGCAGCGTCGTAGTAGCGGGTCGGAGAACGAGAACGACGATTGAGAGTAAGCTCATCATCCAGACTCCTGGAAGGAAGGAAGGAAGGAAGGAAGAAAGAAAGGAAGAAAGAAAGAAAGAAAGAAAGAAAGAAAGAAAGAAAGAAAGAAGACTTATGTGAGGTTAGTGGTCAGGCAGTATTGCAGCAGACTCTTGGCGGGGCTCAGTTGGCTCGGCCAGTAAAAGCAGAGCTGGCAGCACTGTGTGTTCTGCATCAGACAGACATTTCATTAGTAGATGGACTCTGTTTGCTGCCTTCCAACAAACTCTCATTCCTCCTGTCTTGCTCTACCATGTTGCTTTTACCTCTTACAAGTGACCAATGTCTTCTCACCAGGCTGACCTTTATTTGTATCGATCATCAGACACCAGGTGAAGTCACCCACCTCTGAAGACTAATTGAGTAATTTTAAATTGTGTATGCCCTTCCATCTCAATCTTAACACACAACTGTGTCACAGGAGTGAGCTAAAGCAGTGTATTAATATATTTTGGCTAAAATATGACCATTTGGAGCATACTAAATATACAACGAGGAAGTGGATTAAGCCTGCATAAACTTGTCACTATTGTAATTCATTGCAGCCACTGTGAAGCTGACCATAAATGGTAAATTTACAAATGTTTTACAGCCTTTTTTTTTTCAAGCTTAAATGGAATTAAGGTTTCATACTCAAAAGATTTGTGAGTATTACTTTAAACATCCCCGGTCCTGATTAATGTAAAACTGATTCATGTGAAATAGTGCAACTGTTATCGATCTTGTCTCATTTCTTTACCCCTCACCTCTGGGCGGTAATGATGGGTGGGCGTGCTCGGATTCGTCCCTGCTCCTCGCGGTGCGGGGACACCGAACGGGAACGTATGTGATGGGCGGGCGTCCTCTGCTGGTCGGGCACCTCCAGAGTAGACGAGGACTCCCGCTGCCTCTCCCTGCCGCGCCCATCCGCTGCTGGGTGGGAATGGTCATCCCCGTGCACATACGTGAAAACAGACCCTCATAAGTCAATGTGAATGAGCGCACAAAAATAAGTGTAAATATGTCAAAAAGTGGGAAACGTGTCAAGGAACTGTTTAGTAATTGCCAGTGTGGGCGTTAACAGTGCTGATCCTCAGTCGATTACAGTGAAATTCAAGCTACAACGACCATTTATGCCTACTGGTGAGGGCATAAATGGTTTGAAATACCTGGAGGTCATGCTAATGGCTTAATATAATACATGTACACCTGGTATGTCAAAGTATTAACACAATGTTTAGTACTCTTAACATAGTGTACATGCTAACATCTCAGCAAGGAGCCTGAAACCACTGAACATATTGTCTGGCAACTACAATAAGACAGGCTGTCTCAAGGATACAGACTATTTAAAGATTCGCCTAATAATAGGACTGCAGCTGGCTATTTTTCATTGCTGTGTCCTGTATTTTAAAAATGTAGTAAAAAGAAAAAAAATAAATAAATAAAACAACTCTCTCTTTCTTTGTGGAACCATCTCTGAAGATAAAAATATAAATAGAGAGACTGATCAGCCTTGAAGGGATCTGCGCTACTGTGTCAGGCTTTGTTGTGGTCCCAAGGTCACTGGTTTCATTTCCAAGAGAACAGCACCTCAAAGCTCACAGTGGGCCATTAGTTTTGTTTTGGAAAGTGCTACCAAGGTCTTTCATGTATTCCTACCATGCATGGAAATTAAAACGAAAAGTTGTTCAAAGTGATGTGGTGTATTTTTCCGTCCCTTATGCCTCCCTTTTTTTTAACTTGAGTGCTCATTAACAAGAAGCACAGGCACATAGTAGGGTTCGACTGATATCGCTGATTGTGTTTCCACCAGAATTTTAACAGTCAGGGTACAAAATTAATAAAACAGCCAATATGACACTAGGAGGCATTAATATAATGAGTGAAATCCAGGTTGAGAATGTATTCGAGTATTCACACCAAATTTTACATGTCAGTGTAAAATTGTGGAAGTCATATTACAGTAGGAAGGGAACTTTTATTCTTCCATACTTGCATGGCACGTGATGAAAATGTTCAATTCAGATTCATTTAGATTATTTAAGGAAATTATCATTAGAAAAATATGTAATCGATCAATCTGATTCCTAAAAATAGCCAAGATCAACAATATACCAGTCCAACCCTAGCACACAGAGACAAACACTCAGACACAGACATTTACATTTACACTAATACACACAAAAATGAAAAGCTAAGTGATTCAACATACATGGTAGAAATGTACTTATTAGTTTCGGACATTAAAGTCTTGAAACTATATTTTTGATGAGCCCCATGTCAGAGCTCATCTGAGGCAGAACAATAGCTGCGTGGTGCACGGAGCCTGGATGCTTTCTGCCCCATGCAAACATGTAATCTATGACATGACAGCGTTCCTCATACACAGAATGAGAATGATAACATTTTCTAAATAATATTACTGTCAGACAGATTTACAATAACAGGTCATTTAAAAGAGGAAAGGCTGGATGTCATAGAGTCAGTTTATATTTTGAGTCATTATTAATAGATTCTTGATTCATTTCAACACAATAAAACAATTTTTCCAAATCTAAACTGAGCCTGTCTTAAGTTTCTGTCAGCTGGTGTAACCTTAACCTTCCAGTGAAGGGCTACTTGTCGTGCATGGAGTATATTTCGGCATGAAATTACAGAACAGTGTTTCCCACAGAATGGCTGTGTATCAACATGATACCGAATGACATCACAACAACCGGATGCACTTACAAGCTTTGAAAAAGCAACGGCTTAAGTAGGCCTACGTTCGATAGGAGAGGCCGCATCACAATCAGTGGATTTACAGGATCGTGGATGGCATTGTTCTCTTGGATGGATTAAAAATAATTAATTAAAATGGGTTGCCAAATACACCTGGGTGGCCAAAGTTAAGTCTATGTGTGGGAAACACTGTGGAATAAATTTCGGCACGAAACAATGGAATACATTTTTGGCACAAACTGTATTCCACACAAAAAAAAGGAAAAGTGATCCCAAACTTTGCTGTTAACTCATACATACACGTGTTCACCAAGCCGACCCCAAAACAACACCACAAATAAAAACACAGTTTGTGGGAGACACTTGAATGGAAACAATCCCCACCCACCTTTAGACACTACTGTTGTACCCTCATCATATTCAGGCTCTGTTACACGCTGAGAACCTGAACAGTCATAGACACACACACAGACACACACACACAGATGTGTATATAGACCACACGCACACACACAGACATATATATACACATGCATGTATACAGACACAAATGCAATATTGAGGAAAGGTAGTGAAAACAGACATTTATATTATGAAACATAATACAGTTTGCTCAATGATAGTAAACCATACATAGTCCTTTCTCTCTTAGGTAGTGATGCACGCATGCTCACTCACACAGACATGACAGCGCACAGAAGGGCTCATACAGAAAAATATTAACTCAAGGCCATTCACAGAATGAGACTTACGCTGCAGCTTCTTGCCAGGGGGGTCTGTGTGTCGTCGGGGCAGGTACGGGGATGGTCGGGGCAGCGGTATGGATGAGACATCGTGGGTTTGGAGTGGATACCAGTGAGGCTTGTCGTCCAGTAAGGCCGTCTCCAGCTCTATCAGGATCTGCTCAAGTCATAATCCACATGGTAATTAAATGTTTTGCTGTTTCAAGCTTTTACGCGTGCATCTATAAACATCCACTCACTGGTATTTGGTGTAAAAATACACAGGAGAAGCGACGCGAGTCATGTTTCGCATCAATGAAATACTTTGTGTACTTATTTTTTAGTTAAAGCTACATGCATTGATTCTTGGGGGCAGCAGAACAAGCTGACAACACAATATAGTCGATATAGCAAACATGTTAGCAAACACTGTTTACTCATCAAACAGACACGGAGGAGCATCAGCATTCATTTGTTTATGTGTAAGTGACATGAAAGATATTCCCTCTAGTTTTACTCTGGTTTGGTCTCCAAGAACTCTGAGGAGATATCTTTAGCTTCTAAATGCTCGACTATGTTCAGCAGCTAACTCTGGCTGTCTGTCGTCTGGTGCTGAGCAGGTAGTGTTCGGTGGGTTTACCACAACCTATGAAAAACAGCTCCTGTGACTACTGGATTTAGAGCTGCACCTCTACATCTCAAAAACATCCATGTTTTTTGGCCGGACCGCAGTAGAACAGGAGCCAGTCCTATAAACATGAAAGTCTATCCCTGACTGACTGAATGAGTGATGAAGTTTCCATATTGGCAGTTGCTCTTGTCAAAATAAAAAGCCACGAACATAAGTTACTGTAACTCCAGATTCTATGAGTATACACACAGCACTCTAAGGCTATCGCTAGTGGGTCCATCCCTCGTTCTAGCTAACGCCAACATTTTTAGTCTACACCCACTTCCTTTGTGGGCCAAACCTTGGTCTCACCTTGTGTATTATTTTAACTGACACATAGGCTTCACCCTTCTAACTTTAATCCTAACCCTTGTGGGTTGCACTAGAAATAAATTATCAGCCCATACCATGCCTATGTGTCACAGTGCAATGGCGAATCTTAGTACATCCTAGAGACTGTACAGTACCTGATCCTCAACATGAAGAAATAAAAATAACATATAACCTACTGCTATGAGAAGCAGAGATTATAGTTATGCACTGTAACAGTCCAGCAGAGAGCAGAGTAGGAGAGAAAACAGCTCTTCATGCACCGAGAGGCATGAGGAAGAGCCCCAAATAACAATCGCTCTGACAATACACTCAATACGGAGTGAGTCATAGAAAATTGAATGAAACGAATGAAAGAGCAGGGGAGTTAATAATTAGAGAGGTTATAATTATAATTAGAAAAAGTTCTCTTTCAAATGAAACATCTTAAGATCAGAGTTGAAGTATTGTTCTTGCAACTGGATTTAGGAGCAGGACACAACTTACAGTTCCTCTCACAGGTAAAACAAGAGGAGTAGACCGACTTATAGGACTTAATTGTCCCATAAAAAGAAATAGCTAAATGATTTAATGCCTTCATGTTTGTCTGTGTGTGTGTGTGTGTGTGTGTGTGTGTGTGTGTGTATGTGTGTGTGTGAGAGAGTGGTACCTCTCCCATGAAGGTGCTGTCCTCCTCTGGTGACCTGGGTTGGTCCCATATAGTCAGCTCCAGCATGTGGTTGCGGAAATCCCTGCGATGGACATGAGTGTAGACGAACGTCTGGTTCCACTTAGGCTCACAGGTCTTCTTCACGGTTTTTGTCCTTCGTTTGCTCTTATCACTGTGTTGAAAAATACAGATCTTAACCAGTTATTAAGTAGATAATAGCCAGCTGTGTTTGCTGCTTGCTTGTCTGAACTGGGCGTTTACCAAGACTGCAGTTTAATTCTTTTGATCATTAGGACTCCCTGTGAAGGGGTGGTTGGCATACCTGCGGTCAGGGAGGAAGTACATTTTGACGTAGGGGCTCCTGGGCCGCCCATCGGGCCGAAGAGGAAGCTCTACAGCCTGCAGCACGTTGACTATTAGCTGATGGCCCACTTTGTCATACCACAGCTTTACCTGGGTGGGAAAAAACACACACACAAACAAATCTGACGCTGCGTCTTCATTCTAACACGTCAGCAGCCCTACACAGACAAAGTGCGCACACTCACTGAGAGTTTGCCTGGCATTAACTGTGGAGCATCTTGGAGCATCCCGGGACTGGAGGGAGACAGGACATTTAAGGATGGTCGCTCCATCTTCTGGGACTCAAAAGAACTGGAACCTGCTTTGAAGACAAAAGTAGAAGAAATTGTTTTGAAACCCCAAGAAGAGAATGCAGACTCCACAGTCAGCGGAAAAATGTGAGAGAAGAAGTGACAGCATGTTCTTGTCCAACTGTAAAATGTCAAGTGTAAGTGTGTTCATAGCTGTGTATCATACAGCATTAAGAGTTCCTTTACTTGGAAAATGTTATATAAAAAAAAATACCGATCATTCCACGGCTAACCTGTCAGGATGACATGTTATGAAGCTTTCGTCCTACTTTCAGTCTGATAGGCTTTTATGTAGAAGTACTGCTTGCTATACATTGTAGATATAAGTCATAATACATTTGCTGCTAAAATAAAAGGTAATAACTTTACTGGTTAAAGTCATGAGTAAATAAAAGTCATTAATCCGTTGTTTTACCAAACCAGGGTCATAATTAGTGAGCCAGCTTTCATAAATAAAAATAGCCTAGCTTAGCATAAATACTGAACTACAGCTACCAGCACCTCTTACATGGAAGTTCACCAATTAACAAGTATCTCGAATATTTAATCTGCACACAAAGAGAAACATAAAGACAATTTGTTGTTTTGCGAGGAGTTACATGCTACAACCGTTTCTTGACAAACAACAATTCATCCATCTACACAACACTCTTGTGCAGTGTCTCTGGCAATGGGGTGGGCTGCCAAATATGCTGCCAGTGAGCACAGGATTTAGTTCAGGTTCTGTTTGGGCATAACGGTACAAAAAATCTCACGACCTCAGTGTGACTCACAGAAGTCACTGCAGCCGGCTGTTGTTACAGCATGTAATTCCTCTAAAACCTCTAAAAAAAAAGTTTTTTTTACATGTCTGTTTGTGGGCAGGCTGCACAAATAACTTTAGGGGTTGATAGAAATATTTTTTAACTTTAAACAAAGTTTCCCCTTGTTTCTAGTCTTGATGCTAAGCTAGGCTAGTCTATGTTTTTCCTCCTCAAAAATAAACGGTGAACATGTATTTTAAACACATTTTGATTTTGAATTATATAATGATATTATATTGTATACTGTATAATATGAGCCTTTATTTATGCAGTTACCTCCTTCTCTTATTTTACTTTTTTTTGTTTCTTTCTTTTTCTCTCTTCGTTTATGTTGTTATCGCTCCTACAATTTTTTTTTCCCCTCCTCTTTTGTCTTGGCTTGTTCGAGTCTAGTTCTCACTCTTGTTCTGTTTCACATGCGCATGGTCGTCACTTTTATTGTACTATGAATAAAATTTTAAAAAATTATGAGTATTTTTATGCATGAAATATGTAAATTATCCACGGATTGTGTTAATGCATTAACCTGAACAATCCACATACTGTCCATAAATACAAGGAAACATTCCCACAATACTTCTTCTCAAAGAAAAATGACTACGAATGAGACGGATAATCATCCAGCCAGAGATACAGACACATACAAACACAGAGATGGTCCAACATCCCGCAGCAGATACTTACTAGATTCTAATGGAGGGTGGGACGTGTCGGGGATTCTTGGGATATCACTGGAAAAGGAACAGCAAAGACCATGTCAGTCACTCATACTGGCATCTGACTGGTTTAAACAAAGTTAGTAGTACTCTTGATGCACAGGCACACATGCATATAAATGTAGTAGTAGTTTACTGGAAGTAAGTAGCACTGTAAATAAAGGTTATTTGAAGATTAAAAAAATTGTGTGGTTAAAAAACATGGAGAAGCAAAGGGAGGATGTGAGTAGAGCCAAGTTCTTCTCATGACTGCAGTGTTTCCCAGACTCATTCAGACATTTTTTAGTCTTTAGATCATCTGAAATAATAATGGATGAGAACCAATAGCTCAATTCTGTCCACACCATCATCTTTTCTTATCCATCACCACCACTACAATTACTGCAAGGGTCCCATGGGAAACACCAGAATCCACTGCACCAGCTTCATGTCATATAAAGAAAGCATGGTAATCTGTGCAACACTTATCAGCGTAATTTATCCTTTTAAATTTAAAAAGTGGTAAAGTTTAGTTTGCAGCCTCATCGCTGATATTTGAGAGGGTTTTTGTTACTGTTTTAAATTATCTAGTCACCAACAGGTCAACAAATTGATATTCTACAATATTTTCTTTGAATTCATAGTTCAACATTTGATCGTTAACATTTGCTCACATTCTTTCTGAGAGTTAGATGAAACGACAGATGCCTCTCACATGTCTGTGCAATAAGTACAGAGCGGGAGCCGGGATGTGGTTAGCTTAGCTTAGCATAAAGACTGGAAGCAAGCGAAGCCAATTGCCTCTCAGCTCCAGTGCTGTACTTGACATAAAAAAACATGTCTTTTCATTTAACTTGGAAGAAAGCAAACAAGCATATGTTCCAAACTATTGAATTGTTTCAAGTTTTTATATTTCAACATTTGATTGTAAACACAACGATTAAACTGATAAGTGTTTCATGGAGCCTAGGTTGCCTTGGAGCCCATTCCAAAATCAAAAACTAAAAGAAATGTAAATGAAATAAAACAAATATTGCTTGCTTAATGAATGTCCCAACTACCAAACCAAGAGAATAAGAGTTAAAAAAAGAAATAAGCGTTTCTTATTTGACACTGTAAGTGCTGGATTTCACTTTGGGATCCTCTGACTTTACCAGGAATGAAAAAGAGGATTTCCAGACGCTGCACAAACAGTTTAAAAAGCTTGCAAAAGCAATGCTACATTGATGGACATTTCCCATTGGCCATTTTGCATCCATTCAAGTGAACTTCAGTTTGAGTTAGTCAGAAGATGAAAAATTTCAGCTGTATTCAGAAAGTCAGTATTTTTTTTGATCAATTGGCATCCCTACTAAAAAAGGATTCAGTTCAGTTCATTTAGGGATGCAAAATGGTACCAGCAAAACCAAAATTGTTCCCATAAGCGTGAGAGGACTAAGGGGTCCTAATAAAATGGGCAGATTACTTACTGATATTTTCTATACACCCTTCGCGAGTGTTTGGAGAGAAATTAATACATTCAACTTTTTTTCCCATCAAACAGCAAATAAGGTTAAATCTTAAGAAAAGCTGCAAGAGCTTTCAGAAACAGCGAGACTTCTACTGTGATATCTAACATAAACCCATTTGAATGGGCTTATTTTACGCACAACAATAGTTTATGAAAAATACTGAAGAACAACTTGCACAGTAGATTCATTCCTCAGTACAATTTGATGCAGATCCTAACAAAAGATGGATGGATCCAGCAAATTCAAATGTTTTATTCAATATTGGATTAGGCTTGATTGAATCATAGGGGACTGTTGGGCCTTGGCAGAGGTATGCTCTCTCCAGAGTGCCATTCCAGTAACCTTACAATCTTCTATTCATTTCTGGAAGTGTTCTGGACTATGTAACATCTCACTACTGATGTACAAATAGAGACAAAGTACAAGATGTAAACTTGTAAACTGTAAAAGTCCAAGTGATTGTTTGCAAAGTCGTTAGCTCAGAATACAGCAGGTCGGCTGAATATGCAAAAATCTGAAATCTGTCATCCGATTTTACATTTATACATAATAAAATCTCAATGAGAAGTGAGATAATGTGATGTATATAAACACATCATTACATTATTAAAAATCTTTTTTTTCCCTTTTTTTATTCAAAAACTTCAAATACATACAAACAATCATTAATACAATTTATATAAATTCTACAGTAGCTTGAACCTAATCGCAAAACTAAATGCAGTTTAAAAAAATATCATCAACAGCAATACATATACTACAGCAACTCTGACCTCAAGACATTTAAACAAATGCTAGGCAGAGAAAGAACGTATAGATATTTCCTGTCTACATGGAATAATTCAAAATGTCCTTAACACAGCCTACTCAACCACTTACTTCATTTAAAAAAAAATCTACTTACTTAATATAAATCAAAGCTAAGACTACATCCACAGCGCTTCTAATAGCATCAACATAACCTAAAAGATGTTGAAATGATCTTTGTGACATATCAACTAATGTCTGACTCAGATAAAACATACTAGGACTTGATCAAACTGCAGGCCAACCTACCGTACTGCGTTAAAGACCGGCATCTACCAAAATATCTGGTGCAGCCACCGCTTGTCTTTTATGGAGTTTATAGACAATTTTATTTGGTCAGTAACAATTCACCTTACATCATCCTAGAAATAAACGCAAGTGCTTAAAAGGGGACAAAATGGAAGCGCCGTGCTCTGAAACTTGGCAACTCCTGTAGCAGGTAGTGGCTGGCTGTTTTTAATATTTTGAATGCAGTCGCACAGTCGCTGTCAGAATACAAATACGCGTCCCTGTCTCCTGTCTTATCTGAGGTCAGCCAACTCTGAGTCAGAGCCTCACTCAACACTGCCTGGTTAAATAAGGCTTCAATTCAATGCAATATTTAGACTTAGAACTGAATGGATGCATTTTTCACAAATCAAAACACAGGACACTGAAGGGTGTGTTTTATCCCTGACTTACCCAATAGGCCTGGATACCACCAGCTCCACCTGAGGCTCAGCTTGAGACTCCAGGATGATGTTGTAAACTTCCTTCATGGTTGCCCCTGGTAACAGCTTCCCATTCCACTGTAAAACTTCATCCCCTGAAATCAGACATGTACATGTATTTGTCATTGTTTTTGGACATGAGGGCTGCGTACGAGTCAGGGTGACAGCAGGTTTTAAAAAGATACATTTAAAGATAATTCATCCTTTTTTTAAATATTTTAGTTTTGTTGATAAATCCCATTGAAGGCCAAAACCAACGATCTGTTACTCAATCCTTTCCAGCTTCCCTATCCAGCTCATCTGCACCAATTGAGGACATATGTTTTTAAAAACAGGTTACAAAAAAAGCTTGAGTCATTTCCTAAAACAGCTGGGCACTGTAGCTTTTAGCGAACATTACTCAAACAGAGGGAGTCATGCATTTGTTGGGGACTATTTTCAGCTGCAAATTGATACACATTTGGTGCGCTAGTGAGTATTTGCAGCAGCACCGCTGTGTGTGTGGGATTGAGTCATAATAAACTACAGTGTGTGTGTGTGTGCTCTGGTAATGAGGGAACATGTCACCCAGTGTAACAGTGTGACTCACTGATGTGTTTTTAATAGTTTATGGACAACAATGAAGCTCAATGGCACAATGAAGTTAGATATATCAGGCTTTGGATACGCACACGATACTCGTTAGGTGGATCAATTCATTGTTGGTTTTGGTCTTTTTTTATGAGATTTGTTAACAGTTACAATATATAGAATAATGCCAGCCTTATACTTATTTAATGTAAAGTGATTGTTGAGAAAAACTAACTAAAAATGAAGATGAAGTGTATTAAAGATATGACACCATAAAGCTAGTACCACTGCAAGATGAAAAATAAGACCTCTAAAACTGTTTTTAAGAATTTGTGACGCTTTTAAAGGCCTTTGTTTGGATCATAATGACTCGTCCAGTCAAGACCTGCAAACAGGGTAACACACGTGATGGTTTAGTGTACCTGCTCTGAGATGTCCCACCACGTCAGCCAGGCTTCCCTTCTTGACTTTAGTGATGAAGGCACCTAATCTCCCTGACTCTGTTATTCTGCCTCCCACCACCTAGAGAGAGAGAGAGAGAGAGAGCAGTGATATATCCGTCATATCAGACATAGAAAAAAGTGACTGAATAAAGTTTGCAAAATAATAACAACCATAAAAAGTAAAACTCTGTGTGTGTGTGTGTGTGTGTGTGTGTGTGTGTGTGTGTGTGTGTGTGTGTGTGTGTGTGTGTGTGTGTCCTCTCTGACCTTTAACCCCAGCAGAGCACCGGCTTCTTTAGGCATGGCGGCGCTCCTCTTGCTGAGGGTGATTCGTCCAATCAGATGGTCACCCTCCTTAGACGGCTGCCAGGTTACAGGATGCTGCAACGGGAGACGACATGAGATACGTACAGATGCACGCACTGACGCTTAGAAGACATGTACACAAATATATGCGCAACTCGCAAAGGAATACAAAATCAGCTGCTTCTGGAGAAATATTAATATTCTAGATTGTTTTATACTTTAATAGTTTGGCTGCAGTGAACATGAAACTATGAAGTCTAGAATATTGACTGTTTTTGACAGTAAGTTGTTTTTACCTGACTAAATCATGTGAGTGTCCTTGTTGGATCAGCATGTTAAAGTTTCCCTTTAACAATAGAGCTGCCATGACGGTCATTTTGACTGTTTTCAAATTTAAATGTGCTATAACTTTGTTGAATTAAAACTTACAATGCTGATGGTGTCTAACTTTCCCTAAAACTGTCTGTATTTTCATTTAAATTTGTTTTTTATGTATATATAAGTTACACAAAAGGCAAAGAAAATGTGATCGTTTTTACTTCCCTGCGGTTAAATTGACACTTTTTCACGCGGAGATCCATCTTGATCGTCAGAATGGAAAAAGATATCTGAGTAACATAAAGTAGGGGAGACCGGGGATGACTGTCACACTTTCCCTTTCAGCATGTATAAAATAGTTGTTAAATATGTATACGGCTCAAAGGTGCACTGCATTGGTGCAGCATTTTCAGAAGGATAAATTAGCTAAAGTTTGCTGCCCACTGTCACTTATTGATGTGACACAAAAGTAACATGTCTCTAAAAGCCTTTACGTTTGCTTGAATAGGTATTTCCCGCAAAAGGTGATCTGGCACATTTGAAGTCGTGTTTTGCTTTGTGAATTCTTTGAATAAATAGAAAACAACTAGGTGGTTAACATGGGCAGTGATAGCTCCCATCGCTACAGTCGACGAAAAATGCAGACAGACAACTTCATCAACAGGAGATGCAAGTTAAAAGCACAGGACATGAAATGCTCTCCACAGCAACGAGCACCTTACAGCGCCAAGGTAGTCGTACACACCGGTGAACATACACACAGATCAATCAACCCAATCGTCTCCATTGAAATGCAAAGACAAAACTTGGCACAATCTCCAACAGCTTCATGCTGAATTGAAAATGTTGAGGCTGAAGATGATAAACATTAGATAAGAATAAAAACCAGTGACTTACATGCCATACCGTGGGGTCATGTGGGTAGCACTCCCAGTCGCCTGCAAGAAAAAGGAGACTGGCTCAGACACTGTGCATGAAGCAGAGATGATGACCTCTTTCATATCCCCATGATACATTCACTCACACACACTCCCACACACCCACGCATACAGAAGAAACTGTATACATAGCACATACCAGCCTGAGTCCTTTCATACACAGCTCGGCCAAACTTGGGGGCTCTTCAGAAGGTATTTGTTTACAGTGGAGAGGGTTAAGTTTATTGAATATTCAGGCCTGGGCTAGAATTAGAAATTTATCACCGCAGTGGCAGGATTCAGCCTCAAAGTAGTCCGCCGAGGCAGTGATGCTACCAAAGGACAGCTAAGCCTTTTAAAATGCTTCCAATCCCTTCCAGATATTTTACAGATTAGATGTTGCGGATTTATGCAGTGTTGAAAGGCTAAATCTAAACTTTGGTAAATCACAACCTCGTGCTGATGGTCAAAATGAAGCAATCTATTAGAATCGCATAACAAAATTAAAATAGTTTTTTTTTTTTTTGTTTTAATTTATACTTTCCACCTGTCACAACTGTGGAGGCTGAAGTGTGCCGAAGGAAGACTCACAATTTGAGAAATGATCAAACACAAAGCAGTTATAACTTGAGTAATTACATTTGTTTACATTTGTACATTAATAACATTTAAAAAATTTAATCAATCGAACATATTTTTTTTAAGTATAAAAAGGTTTAAAATCTAAGTTTTACAACATTTCATGACTGCTCTGATTGGCCAGACTCCTGTTAACACATGACAGATCAGAATCAGAATCTGAGCATTCGATACCTTGGAAAAAAGAACCTCAAAGGTTTATTTCACTGCATCGGGGTTAACTTTGAAATAGTTTGACAAAACAATCCCAACTCAAGAACCACTCGCTAACTTTTTCTGATGCTTTCAACCATATCTTACAGTCCTATAGAGCCTGCTAAAAGTCCAAACGGACTGAAGCGGATGGCTGCTTCGCCTTGTTGCATCGTTTAGTCTTGTTTTGTCTGTAAACTCAGTGTTTTGCTAGAGGACACAAAGCTCTTTTACAAGAGAAGAGCTCGTGAGCATCGAGGGAACAACTCCAGCAGATTGTATTTTTTATTTTCTAGAATGTTTTTTATTGTTATGAACTAAAATACCAAAGCAAACTACTTGTGCATCTACTTGGCATCAGAGCCAAATGTCAACACATCCATCTCTGTCACGACTGAGCTAGATCCATTCGCTGATGAACGCAGTGCGATGCAGTTGAAAGCTTCGGAAAAAGCTGGTCAGTGGATTTTAAGTAGGGATTGCGATATGATTCATGATTAGTGGGAATTCTGCCTCACAATTTTCACTTTTAAGCCACAACGATGAGACATTTTTTAGGGTCTGTATCCAACAACGTGTTTTCTTACATCTGGAGAACAACACCTGTTGGCCAGGACATCTCTGCAGCATTACAGTACTAAAAAATTGCAGCTATTTGCTATTTGCATGTTGCACTTAGCCATATTGGATTTTGATTATATTTGGATTAATTGCGCAGCTCTAATTTCTTTCGTTATCAGCTGTTTTTAACGGAGCTCTGAACAAGATCTGATGCATGTTCCTCATGTCCAGCAGGATATTTTAGACGATTACACAAAATATTTTCAATGCTTCATCCCCATCTTCTGCTTTAGTCCAAAAAAAAACCACAGCCTCACGGGCCGGGGGGCGGTGTTGAAATGCGTGCAGGACCTCGACGACACTGTTATGACACAGAGTAAAACAGAGCCAAGCGTTCCTAGGAGCCAGGAGGCTATGAGGTTAATGAGTTGTGACAACTTGTAGTGACATTATGTAATCTTAAAGCAAACGCACTGACGATAGACAACTGAGTTCTCAGTTTCATAACTCGAGCGTGAATGTAATTTTGTGCAGTGGTTGGGCCACATGGGTGAGTGTGTGTTCTCGTGTTTCTAGATTTAGGAGGACCTGAACGAAGAAGCTCAGGACCCCTGGAAAGGTCACTCGTCGTGCAGATAGGGTTGCATGAGATTCAGAAAACCGACACACTGACAATTATTGTTTGATACGTTTTACGATTGAAACAAGGTATTAAGTGTGAAACGTATCCTCCTGAATGTAATCCATTCGGAGCTATCTTAATGTTCTTGACAACGGAATATAAAAGTCAGTTCACATAAACCCGTGTAACCCAAATGGATCCTATTATATAAAATGGAAAATCTGCACTTTAACTTTAGTTTGCTCAACCCACTCCAAGGAAAGGTTGTCAACCACACAATGAGGAGATAAACTGTTTGTTGAGAATCAAGGTGCTCGTTTTTTCCTAATGAGTTGTTGGTGTGCGTGTAGGAGGATGCTTGCACAGATCATAATAGGATCTACTGTACTGTGACTGACTGCATATCTGAGCGTGTGTGTGTATGTTTTCCTGCACTGATCTTACGATGATTTACATGCCTGGACGCTTCTTGGCTGCCAGCAACCGCATCTGTGAGCTGACCTGGTCTCAGTCTCGAGCTAAAAAAGGAAGCAGTGTCTTGCTGCCACGCTGGTGTGTTTAAAACCCGGACTGACAGAACACTCTCATCCTAAACCTCCACTTGATCGATGTCACAGCGTCTGGTCTGGGTCCAGGCTGGCACTGCAGGCTCCCTTGTTCTCATCAGAACAAAAATACACTTTTCAATGAAAGTCTTTAAGTCTTTTAAGTCTAGCTTTAATGTTGCGCGAGTATGGCTACAGTCAGGTGCAGTGTGTTTGGTAAATACTGTCATTGTAGAGTCAGTAATCATCAAAAGGTAAACAACTTATACACCCACGTCTATTTTTAGATAAAAAATGAATGCTCACATGAGGGTGGTTAGATTCATTCACCATTTTGTGCTGGTGTTTGAAGGTGTGTAACACTCTGGATGTGGTTGATACAGATGTTGATCACAATAATAACACCATCATCATACCTCCTTACATCCTACCAGTATAGACCAAATCACCATGGCGTTGCGCTAACAACAACAGTCACATCCGGCTAGACAACTGGCAGTTTGATTTGCATTGCGGAGACATGAGATATTGTTTATTTCTGTTGTTATTTCCAGCCCTACCTGTCACGGTTAAAGATATATATTTAAACACAGTGGTGCGATCTATCTGATGTTTCTGCTGCGCTTATTTTATGTTCTGTGTTACTTTGCTAGCATCTTTGATATCAACCCAAGATATCAAAGATGCCAGCTTTGAGGACAGTGAATGTTTACACGTCTGCATACAACCATAACAGGACAGTATTAACCTTGGAAGTAGATTGACAAAAAAAAAAAACTTTGTCTCAGATGCAGAAACAGCTGGAGTTTGCACAGACGTCAGGGAGACTGTATGGTTTCTCTTATGACGCCATGACAGCTATGCACTCTAAATGTGCAGATGAAGACTGTGAGAAAGAGACAGCGAGTGAACCTTGACTGAAGATTTTTTTTTTTTTCTTTTTGGAAAAATTAAGTTAATTGATTTCAACTGAACTTCGCCCCTGTCCAGAATGCTAACTTCTAATGCAGCTGATAAACGATAAAATCACGGAACCTTAATTAATTTGGGGCAGACTTGTGGCATCTTTTGACGGAGACTTTCAGGGGCACGTGGGAAAGGTTTTTACTCATTTTTCTCACATAAGTTTGAAAACTGTAACAAATTTCAATTACCATCTTGAAATGATGTATTACTATTAAAGCTCTATCTCAATATATCACAATCGCAGACAACATAATGTATGCCCTAGGGTAGCAAGCTTTCAGCCTTTAGCCGATCTATTCTGAGCTTTTTGATTCCCTACCTCAGTTGGATCTAATCAGAGAGCCTTGCAATGGTTAGTAGTGAAGTGACATAACCCAGCTTGGACATGACAAGGTTCAAGTGTGAACAGTAGTGTGTTCCCAGGCTTGGGGACATAGTTGGCTATGTGAGGCCACACAAGGTCAACACTGGGATCAAGTGGGGTCAAACTGCCCCATCGCAGACACACTAACACACACACATGTACACTCAGTGTGGGTTTGTCCCCCCTCAGGGGCAAGCTGAAAACAATACAATATGACATTCGGGAAAACATTCAGACACACACGGGCTCACACACACACACACACACACACACACACACACACTGATTATCAGACTGCCAGCTCCGGCCCGCTGCGTGCACTGTACACAAAAGTTAGAAAATGTTGCAGGAGGTGAAATGTTTCTGCAAACACAACCAGATGACCAGATGACCATCCAAGATGCCAATGTTTTCAAGTGGTTTGGTGTGTCATATTTGATATTTGAAGAAAAGCTTTACACAACAGAATAAATAAATAGATAAACATATAGTGTTTCCTCATATCAGTAGGTTACATCAGGTCAGTGTAACCTGTTCTGATCACTGAACCCAGACAGTTAGAGGCGTCTGAATAAAGACAGCACACCTCCTATGAGACAGTGTGGGACTGTTCAAACACCTCATACATTGCAATAATTTAACACATATAAAGTGTAAGTGTGTGAAATAAATTGCATTATATAATGAATTCTTTAAATGAATACTGCACATTGTTGAGGAGGTTTATAAATGGCTCTGTAAATTCTGAGATGTGTTTTGTTTTGTGTTATCTATCCCTCATCCTAATGACCTAATCAGGCTGATTTACACAGTGTACTTGTAGGAGACACTGCTCCTGGGTGGCTTGTGGATTTTAATAAAATAAAACTCAAATCAAGGCAAAAAAGCTCACATGATGTCTCCCAGGAAGCCAATCTCCAGCCAATCAAAGACAAGCTACATAACTGTGAAAAAGGTCAGTTTCAAGACATTTATTTAACAATGCAAGTGGAGCTGCAAAGGCAGAAAATTAATTGCCAACTATTTTTATCATCAATGAATTGTTTTAGTCATTTTTCAAGCAAAAATGTCAAACATTAGCTTGTTTCCTGGTTCTAAAATGTAAGAATTTGCTGCTTTTCTTTGTCATGTACGACAGTAAATGAAGTCTTTGGGTTTTGGACTGTTGGTTGGACAAAAGAAGCAATTTGAAGACGTCACTTTGAGCTCTGGGAAACTGTGATGAGCAGTTTTCCACAGTTTTTTGACAGTTATATATCTCAACAGTTAACAGATTAATCATGAGAATAAGCAACAGATTAATCAATAATGAAAATGATCGTTGGTTGCAGCGCTAAATGCAAAAAATGCATTTTGTAGAACAAATTGCATTAATCTTTTGAGGCTCTTCTGAGGCTGAGCCATCAATCAAAAACAGCTACTAAACTGTAGCTGTAAGGTCATCACTTTATTTCTGGGACGCTTTAATTTCAAGCTCACCTATACCTAGTTTCTATAAACTTTAAAAACCTACTTCCATACTAGAGTCTGCTGCATGTTCACACTGAGAAACCAACAATATTAAAGGGGCTCTATGTGACAGTTAGCAGCAATTTGAATGTATCACTCACTTTTTTATTGGCCGTATGTGAGCGGATTGTAATGTGACGTGAAAAATGAGAACCTAGGTTGCCTGTACGAGCCTGTGGATGATTTGTTTAAGTAATTTGAAGCTGCTGGACTGTGGATTTTCTTTGTGAAGGACTTGTGAAGGTTGGATTTTCCATGACAGTCCAAAAGACATATATTTATGTACGTTCTCGAGTGCCTCGTCTCGGTGCCTCTCTCTGCTCTGCTAACAGAGAGCAACAGGAGCTAACTTTAGTTTAGAAGTGGAGTCCGCTAACACAGACTAAGAACAGAGCCCCTTTAAGTATGCCAAAATAAAATAAATTGCAGGTAGTGGTGGTGAAACATCTATGTTCTCGACATGCGCATCAAAGTTTGACATGTGATCTGACAGATATGAGTGGTTATTAAGATGTTTAGTGTTGACCTGTAGTTACTTGTAGTACCTCCTTGGCATTAGCAGTGTAAGAAACGGTCATGAAGCAGTGGTGAGATGGATCAGTCCCTCAAATTTTCTCAAAATCAAATCGCCTCAGATAACTGATGTGATGGATGAATGAACAATCGAATGAACAGATGTCGATAGTTTTCGTACCCTCCCTGTCTGGAATCAATCACACTTTTTTCATGAACACGACGTGATGATTGATATTGTCTCTCACCTCTTTCGCTGACACTTTCGATCTCAGCGTCATCACCGCTGCTGTACTCAGGCGTGGTCACTCCCTCCTCCTCTGAACTGCTGACGCTGGTCTGCCTCTTTCCTCCGGCCCCCAGCGCTCTTTTCGACTTGTAGGGCCTCGGCGGTGGTGGGCGCAGAGATTCCGATTGGTCAGAGCTTAACGAATCATTGCGCAGCATGCTCTCAGCCTTCTCCCGTTTGGTCCGTCTCACTACCGGTCCCTGGCCGGGGGCTGAGCCAGGGCCCGAACCAGGAGGCTCTCTGAGTTCAGGGGGAGGAGCTTGCTGAGCAAGGGCGTGTTCATGTGGCCCCCCACCCATCGTCCTCTGACCAGGCCGCACCCCTTCCCCAACCTCCCCTACTATACCCATGCCACGACCCTGCACAGGGTGGCCCCGGCCTCCAGGAGGGACCGGCCCTGCTTGGCGAGAGGGGGCACCGCTGTGGTCCATGTGGTGGTAGCCCCCCTCTTCTGTCCGTCTTACTCCACCACCTCCTCCCACAGGATCATGCTCCAGAGAGCGTCCCTTTGTCAGCCGCCGGCTCTCTCTGCGCTCCCTGGACTCTCCCCGGAGGTCCCGGTCCATGGAGACCTGGGTCTGCAGTCTGGCCTGACCTGGCCGGCGCTCTCCACGACCAGCTCCTCCGCCTCCCCTTCCATTTCTCCTGGGTAGCAATCAATATGGGAAGGAGAGAGAAAACAAACAAAGTGGTAAGAATTGTTGGCAGACGAGGCATTTAATTTCAGACATGTACGTGAATAGATTCTGTATTTACATGCTTTAGATTTGTTGTATTAGATTAACCTCACTGTAGTGGCTCACAGGCGAGACAGAGAAAAAAGTCAGATAAATAGATTATCAGAGATTTAATGGTAGTCAAATGTGGGAGCCATGAACATCTGCATCATGGCTGCTGTGGAAGCAGAAGGTAAATAGGGTCAATTTGACATCAGACCCCACTGTGTGACTGCTTCTAGCTTCAACTTCCCTCGTTACTTAACAAATAATTGATGTGATTTTGCATCTGTATCCATTTCATTGCTAACATTAGTGTCGACTTCGAATAGAAAGTCAGAGTTGAAACGCATTCTACTATCCATCGTTCCTCCATTGACTCAGACTGCTGGCTTAACAGACATAAGGCACCACTGTATAATATGAAAGAAGCAAATGATGAATGCAGGAGATAACGCTCAATAATACAAATATTAACATATTCTGCTCGGACTGCTTTCTTTCTGGTGTTTGAGAGAAAGCAATTCCATGCATCAAGATCACTTTACTAGTCATGGTTAGTCCAACTCTGCCTCAGGAAACAGTTGTATAATTACGTCTTATGTGGCTTTGGAGGAGCCATCTAAAGTATAATAACCCTGAGGATGTCACAGCGATGTGATTGGGGTTATCTCATCTTAGTGTTCAGAGACCGCTAGTTCATTTGTTTTCTTACAAACTGGAGGTGTGCAACAAGTAGTTTTAGCTACAGTGGAGGAACATCTTTTGGATATTTTGTTGTGTTAAGTCATTTTAAGATATCCACCTCATTACATAAATCTGATGAAGATTTTACATCTTACGTGGAATTAAAGAGTTCCAACTTAACATTTACATTATATTTCAGTTAAATCATCCATCACTCTTGCAGTGGGTAAAAAGGAAAAAAAAAATATTCTTCCTCCTTTTCAATTCGTCCTACTGCCTCTCACATCACAGGTGCAAAATATTTTGCAAGCATTCAAGCTCCTTCTGTGAAAGTCATGCCATGTCTGAATAAAGCCGTAACAGATATTTATGTAACAGGCACCTATGTCTGAATGACGAAAATCCATTACTTCAACAGATGGATAAGCCAGCAATGTTAAATATTCCATGCCTAAAAAAGAGCTTTAGACAGCACTCTCGCCAAATGAGGGAATATCTTTTGGGAGAATGCCATCGGTCCATTAGAGTTCAAGTGACACATTATGTTGGTTTTGCCTTTAATTTGTCCCCCCATTTATATGTGTCTTCAGATAACAACAACAACAACAACAACAATAATAGTAATAATAGTAAAAGGTTTTCAGTGGTGTTGCTTGGATAACAACGCTTGTCCTGAGTCAGATTAAAAGCTGGTATGTTACCGGAGTCAAATATAAAACAGGAAGTGGCAAGGTCTCTGTTTCGTCTTCGCTACAGCTTACGTGTCTCGTGGTGGTTCGCTACGTGACCGAGAATCAGTGCCAGGTGTGGTTCCAGGTGCGCCGGGTCGGTTGGGGTCTTGGATTGCGGTGGTGGAGCCCGGGGGTGCTTGGGAGCGAGAGCGGAGCTTCTTGTCACCGGGCGTTTGGCACACAGATGGCTCGCTGATGGCTGAACCGAGGCCAGCAGGTTTCCCAGCCGGACCAGTGAACCAGTCGCCTGGCTTGGTCAGGATCTCCTGCTGCTTCCGGCAGTTATTACACACCCAGATCACCTAGGACGAAAAGAGCACGGGTAGAGATTATAGTCGCTGCTATATGACATGACACCGGATGATTTGCCCACAGGTCTTCATCATAAAGCTTGAGTACAATTAGATAATCCCACGTACATGACATACATTCACATAACATCGTGTTTTCTTTCTGAGATATTTAATGCAGCTGACGTAAATGTGTCCGACAGGAAGGAGCTATTCCTCGCCGCAGCCTGTGAAAACCAATCTCAACCAACTACTTTGCCAACCACTAATCTGAGGCCCGGCTTCTGTCGAACAGGAAATGGAACAATGCACTTCCTAAAGAGCTGCACTGCTGCCAGTGAGTGGTCCAGAAAAAGGCTTTTATGGAAGCTTTTTAAGATCACCATCATGGCAGTTATACCAGGGAGCAGCTTGGCTTCCACTGTGGGCTGCTTCTGGCCTCCAAATGAAGCACACAAAGCCAACTGGATAATGAAAGGATACACAACTCACTGCCAAAATCATATCTCCCATCTTCTTTCTTTCTATTTGTTCAATCGCACATATGCACACCAACTATACATTGGCCGTGTTTACACACTACAGCTGAGAGCGTCACATTCACATTTCTTCTCGTCACATTTGTGAAATCAGCGTGTCGCATGTCTGCAGTCTCGATCGGATCCATTCACGCTGCAAATCTCAATTTTGGATTCCTGCTCGTGATTTTTCTGAAAGCGGTGTTCGTTTCAGAGCGTACATACAGTATCTCATATCAGCACATTTTGACGGTGATGACACGTTACACTTCAAGCAACCAACAGATTTTACAGTATGCGCCTCCTTGAAAGCCACTCGTGTTCCTCTTTTTCTTTGGCCGTGCATCTTATTATGTCTTGTTCCCACAGAAACTCTGATTCACACACACAGATTTTTTTTCTTTTTATGATAAAAACAGGAACATTCCTGTTCAGTAACATTTTTCTATGAGGGTGTTGATACAAAGCCTACATATGTGCAAAAATGCTGCTACCGTGATCCCTTACTTTTACACAAAATGTCACAAATCAGTACCTCGTAAATTTGCTGGTGCAAAACTGATGAGACAGATCAGATAAACATCAGCCGCTGCCATCGGTAAATGAAATCTTATTTACAGACAGGCAGATAGCAGTCAACAAGATAAATATCGGCCAATTCCGATGTTCAGCGATTACACCGGTGCATCTACAGGTTTGTTTTCTTTAAATCTAATTCATATCTTTCACTTACTGAATTGCAACAATTCTGACAATCCGTCAGACCACATATCACAGAAGACAACAACATGGGAAAGGAAGCCTTAAATAGCCACCTAGAGTGGTATTTATGAATGTGAATTAGAGTCAGATGGCTTCAAACATACGCTAACTGAAATTCATTAAAAACAAACGTCTCTGACGTCTGCACGCGTCTTGTCAACGTCGCTGTCAGTTCGTATCGATGAGGGATGTGTGTTACATCCTAGAATAGATATGAGGATTCACGAGGGCCTGCAGTGTGAATGCAGCCGCAGTCGCAGTCCTGTGTTGACATCAGAGCCAGAATGAGGAAGAGTGGATGACAGGGGAAGTGAGGTTGGGCGGGAAATAAAGAGACAGTGAGAGGATGGAGGAGAGCGAGGGGAGGTTAGAGTCAGTCCCTCTCCTCCAGCCACCAGGGTTCTCATTACTCCTGAACACTCCCCGATGACTCTTTAAAGAGAGCTAAAATAAAACACTCTGGCATTGGCCAACCCTACCTCCCCCCCTCCACCCCCAACCCCCTCTTCCTCTTACCCTTCCCCTCTCCCTCCTCCTCCTCCTGCTCTTCCTCTCCCTTCCATTTCTCCCTCCTCCAGATTGCTTTTGATTAAAGCTACAAAAGCCGAGGAGAAAACCGCTTTACACCAACGCAGCTATATTTATCCTGCCAAACACCCCAGCACCACCAGGGAGAGAGGGAAAACGTGTGCTCAAACACACACACACACACACACACACATATATACACACACACAGCAAAGAAAGCAAAACACTCCCTCATGTGGGACATTATAGCTTTGGTGAAAACATCCACCAATCTGTGATTTTCTGCAGCCAGACCGACGAGGTGGACGGCTGCCAGATCGACACTGCAGTGCTAGCCGACTCGTCCATACATCCACAGGCAGGCGCTCATGACTGGTTCGTATGTAGTCACGCAGGAATTCCAATGCATCTTAATGTAGTCTCTTAATTTTCGTTCCTGCATTTCATCCAATAGCCTCGGATGTCAAAAGGTAGAAAAGCAGCAGATAAAATATAATAAAAACATACAAACAGTAAACATCTTCTTAATTCAAAAAACTGTGAGAAATGTTTGACACTTCTGAAAAAAAGTGTAATAAATGCTAAGGATATTAAAAAAAATATTGCTCCACACAAACATGAATATTTGTGCTCAACAGAACGAGAACATGACGGGCTACAACTCAATTATTTCTCTATTGATTAGTTGTGTAGTTCAGGGGTCGGCAGTGTTTTTCAGGCCAAGGACCCCTCAGCTGCTTAGCTGATAGATATGGACCCCCTGCTGTGTATATTGTATGGCATTATATTGCATACCGAACAGGACCTAGGCAACCTGGTCAATATCTTTCAATAACAGCCACACATTCTCATCCCAGGTCAATCCCAATGTAATTTTTATACACATTAAAAATTAACTTTATAAAAACGACAACATTTGATCTCAAACACAGTAAAAAGTAGCCGTTGTTGCTTACTTCTGTGTTGCTTTTGGAGAAAGTCCCTCGACTACCTTGAAACTTTCTTTTTTTGAGTTGAGTTAGGAGAAACGTTATAAAAGCGTGAAAACTTATATCCCATTGCATTTATAAGATTGTACAACTTCTGGATATTAACATTAAGTTACTGTTTTCACTTCAACATTGAGCCTCCCGTACACTGTGTAAAGCAGTCTAATTTTAAATAGTAAACAAACAAACAAACACGTTACTTCACTGCAATTTAATCTGAAACAAACATTTACAGAATCAGGAAAACTTGTATGAATAATGAATGATGATTATAATGAATAATGAGTGCAAACCAGTGGACCACTCCAAAAATAAACTTTTTCACTTTTTCTTCACAGCAACTTTTGAAGAGAATATTTATTGTAATTAAGTCATATTTGAGGAACAATTCAGAGAAAGTAAAATCAAGTGGTGTCCCTCTTCTTTACACCAAATTATCATCCTGTATTACAGTATTCAGCGTGATTCCTGTTAACTACAGTAAAGAATAAACATTATAAGTCTTCCGGCTAACAAAAGTTTCACAAACACAAGAACTCATCCCATCACGGAGAACAAACTCCCACTGCCTCTCCTTTCAGAACAAAAACCTCCATCCTCTGTAGTCAACACCTCTGATCGTGCCACTTGGCGTAGCAGTTCCGATACGGCATCAGACAGAGAGGCACGTTGCAGCTCTGGCACATCCATGACGTCATCTGGTGCCTTCCCCTGGATTTGCAGTGACTGCACTGCATGCTGCCGACCACATGGTACCACCTGAAAGGCTGGATGACCACAGGAAGGTGCTCCCATGTTGCCACTCCAGGCCTGTATATTCTTGGCCTGAATCTTCTTGGTCTGAATCTCCTCTGGCTGCAGTTGCAGCAGCAGCAGCCGCCGCACCTGTGTCGCGTGGGAGCGGGTGCTCTAAATCCAAGGAACCGTCTAGA
Organism: Pagrus pagrus; assembly: GCF_965226575.1. Lineage (NCBI taxonomy): Eukaryota > Metazoa > Chordata > Actinopteri > Spariformes > Sparidae > Pagrus > Pagrus pagrus. The sequence continues at coordinate 13,148,274 of NC_140199.1, forward strand.
CCTGGAGGGTGGTGATGCAGCATGGATGGGCCTGATCCTTGGAGCTGTGTGGGGTGGTGACCAAGATGTTGAACGGGATGGAAGTGAGGAATTGGGAGGTGGAAGCAGATCCAAAGGCAAAAAAGGAGAAGATAAACACTGTTCTTCATCCGTTGGATCTACAGGATCCTTCTCCTCTGGACTGAAAATGGCACACAGACAAGGAGGGATTTAATTCATTATAAAACATAACTAACTGGCAGGCAAGGTGCAACATGGGTCGTCTTCCACATGAGAGCCTGCAATCTGCAATCGTTTTAAGAATTAAAAAAAAAGTACTGCAGTTGGACCAAATTCACAACTGTTACCTAAATAGATATATATATTAAAAAAACAAAGTTGTCTGGTCACTAAAACTGCAATTTTGTCTGTAAATTAGCTCACATACGCCAAAAGATGGGGAAATATGCGGGGCACAAATGACACATTAATGTAGCTAGCGAATGTTAGCTACACAACGGCTAGCGTTACCTAGCTAACAACCTGCTAGCTAGCCTAATGCCCGTACACACACGCTGGCGTTAAACTTGCGCAGAGAGGAATGGATAAAAGGACTTACACATGCCAAGGTGTTGTTAGTCAAATGTAACGCACAAGAACAGATGACTGGCCATTACAGCAATTAGACAGCAGTAACTTTAATGCTACTGCAGGTAAGTTTTAATAGCCTCTTCCGCCCGCCCTCCATTAACGTTGAAAACTAGCTAGCAAGCAGTGAAATGTTGAAACCGCACTTACCCGTCCAACTCGGACTCCATCGTTGAATCGGGGATGACTGCGTCAGCAAAAATCCAGTCGGTGGCCCGTATGGCGTAGCATTCATCCCATGTGCGCATCGTATCGTCCATAACGAGCCACGAGTGACCGACACGTCTGTCCGACATCTTCGTTAGCAGGAGCTTGAACGTGACGGCTGCGAGTCAGGTGACGTCACCTGCTGTGCGATTATTATTTTTTTTTTTTTAACCGTCACTTTTTTTAGTTTATTTAATGTATTTAACTGTTTCCTGTCCCTATTATTACCTATTATTAATTGCTACTGCTTCAGTCGTAGCTACATGGTGATTTATTTATTTATAACTATTTTTAAAGTCACCACACTTAGAGAACAAGTTGCCATATCTGCTATAGAGTTTTTTCCACACTGTAAAAAACAAAGCTATTTCTAAGAATAAAGCTTTTCCTGTGACATGTAGGCCTCATGTTATATTTTATTTACTTTTTTTTATCATTACAGGTAAGACCTCAGACTGTCTGAATGCAGCATGCAAAAGATATTATTATTATTATTCTAAAAGTAACTAATGTCAGTGTACAACACCGGGTATTAATCAAGATGCAGGGTTAGTAGTGCATCTCTTTCACTTCAGCAGCACATCTCAATTTTTTTTTTTTTTTTTAAAGACAGCTGATTAATCACAATGTAAGCATAATGTACATATGCTTCAGTATTCATTCTACAATGCAACACAGGGCATTATCTGTGCTCAAACCTGCATTAAATGATCTTTTTGGTCTCTTGGGGGCAGCAGAAACACGCCTCTGAACACCTTGTGAAGTTGATATTTCAAACAGTTGCTTCTTTGCTCATTCAGCAAAATATGGAGCAACGATAAGCATGTTTTGTCCAACTAATGAATGTAAGTCCAACACGCACTCTAGCTCCGGTTTAGTCTCGACAAACTCAGAAATATCGCTTTAGCTGCTAAATTCTGCACCACGTTCACAAGATATTCTTTTACACTGTCTTCAGGTTGTTTGGTGCTGGGCAGGTAGTGTACGGACAGTTTATCAGAGCTTTTTTTTTTTTTGCAGGAAACAGCTGTCTGCAGCAGCTGTAATAGCAATGTTGATAGGAAGAATTCATACAATGAATCAAAAGATAAAACATCGACCTTAAAGATGCTAAAAACCTCCATAGAGCTGAGATAAACTGGACTGTTGGCTGATATTTTACTGTGGGTTTGCCACTAGAGGCAACACTTCTCATATTACACACAGACATTTGATCCAAAACAGATTCAATCAGCTTTAAATACATTATAATGGTTAAAACTTCACGTCTAATGAGCATCTAACTTTTCTTGATCTAGTTTACTCTACAATAAAAACATTGACATATATGAATAATATCTTTACCTTGTTCTTATTGTCATCCATGCTTTTTATTTGTTTGTTTCAAGCATGGCATGTCTTCATCTCTCCAGCTGTACATCTACTGTACGTCTGTACTGTAGAGCTACATATAAAAAACACAAATTAATGTCTCTTTGTATTTGATTGTCCTAAGGCCCTGAGGACACCTCTCAGGGTTATAATTCATGAAGAAAAAAGACACCCCAAACATCAAAGTTGACTTATTATGGTTGTGACTAAGGGGAAAAAAAATCTAACTAAAGAATAAAATTTGTTTAGCTGCTAAAAAATGAAACCGGAGAGTGAAATTAGCTGGTTGACTTACAGGAATACGCCCTGTTTTGAGTGGATTGTCTCACCCGCCAATTTTCTTCCTCTCCTTTCGAAGCACATTTCACTCCTTGCTGGAGCAGTTATTGTGCTTCCACCTTTGTTAGAGTGTGCTGATACCGCAGAACAAATGGCGAGTGTTGTGGAGATACGGAGCGGTGAGCTGTTATTTTATAAGAGACTCACTTAATCCCATAGTAATCCCTGTATTAGATCACACTCTGATGGTAAAACAAGCGCCGGAGAGGAGGAACAGTAGGCTGGCAAAGAGCAGCCTGACAGTGAGCTCACACGCACACACACACACAAACGCACACGCAGATAAAGGATGGACATATATATAGGCGGATTGTGCGTTACTCACACAAAACCGACATACAATCAAATATATACACATGAGCGGCGATGCACACATGCAGATACAAACGCCTGCTCTTATCCACACACACAAACTGCAACAACAGCAGCGGCGATGTGTCACATGACCACAGTAAGACCCCCCCTGAGAGGAGTTTGTGAGTGAAGGAGAGAGCCAGAGAGAGAGAATAGCTTCTCCACAGATGGAAACTAGGACACCAAACCCCTGTGTGTGTTTGTTTTGCGTCCTGCTGCATCCGAGTGTGTGCGTCCATCTGTGTGTGTGTCTATTTGCGTCTGTCGAGGAGCCGGAGAGTGTATCCGCTGGAGTGTGTATCCGCTTGTGTGCACCATTGCTCATGTGTATATGGTGCGTTCGGGGGCCTCCATGATACAGTATAGCAGTGAATAACCCAGTGGTGAAATCTTGGACTTTTTGTGTGGCTAGGTGTTTGTTTTCCTGGAGAGAGTTGAGGCCGTTTGTGTAACGACAGACTGTACAGTATGTGAAATGGAGGTCAGCGTGAGACGGTGAGAGGTTCAATTCCCAGTGCGAGCTCTCCACTGGTGCCCACATTCACATATTCAGATGTTTTTCTCTTTTTCTCTCTTTATACATCAGCCAAACGGAAAGTCTCCTGCAGCGTGGATGTAAACCGCTGAATCTGTTCTTGTTTTATTCTTAAAAGTAAATTAGCTGAAAAAATTATGAGAACATAATCAAAATGTGCAACACTTGATCCGTCCAGGGGGCATCTTTTAATCAGTTATAGACTAAATTATTGAAGAGTTCACGGAGACGGATCTGAGAGAGGCGAACATGAGGGTGCAATGAAGTCCCGAAACACAATTATACTATTGATACACAATAGGGGATCGGCTATAGAAGGTGTCAGTGAAATTATAGCGTCATGATTATATTGAATCGTCATCTGTAAAAAGCATCTTTTCTGACTGCTGTGTTCTTGATATACACATATGTCAAAGTCTATTGACCACCGTATGACAACTCCAAGCACCTTGTTATCAAGCTCATTACCAGCTTCTATGTTAGGCTAATTAACACCCACTACAGCCTTCTGGGGAGGAAGGAGAGGTGTCTGTTAGTCACAACTATTATAGTCAGTCCAGTTACTCTGTCTCGTTCTAGTTTTGCACTGTACGTTACTCCATGTAGCAGTGTCAGCCTTAACCTCAAAGAAGAGTTACACATTTTGGGAAATAAGCGTGTTCACTTTCTTTCTGACAGAGTGACGCCACACGAAAGGCGGTGTCAATATGAAGCTAGAGCAAAGACGTTATAAGAGGGGAGACAAAACTATTTAAGTCCATAAAACAAGATGGCCGTTAAATGACACATATCCCACCCCTTCCTCCCAAAAGCCAATCGTTTGTTTATCACAGCCAAACCCGGGAACATATCAGGGAATCGTGTTGTTGCATTCAAAATTGCCGACTGGGAACTCTGAAATTATAACTTCCCAGATAAAACTGAACGCACCACGGCAGGTGGGGAAGAGCTAGCCCGGCTCTGTCGCACAGTTGTGGTCTCCAGCTGTTGTTTTCCAAGAAATCTCCAACTGAAACTACAAATTGTCAATTTTGTATTCCTGTTTGTGAACTTTAAAGTAGGTTCGCTGTTTCCCCCTGTTTCCAGTCTTTATACCAAGCTAGCTCTCCCTCCACACAATGCACAGACATGAGAGTGGTATCGTTCTACTTATCTGCTTCTCAGGAAGAAAGTGAATAAACGCACTTCCAAAAAATTCTGAACAGTTCAGCAAAGGAAGGTAACTGTCATGTTGTATCGCTAAATAAAATTCTATTAGTCACAAAAATCCGACAGTTCCTCCCCCTATGAGTCTGTCACTGCCTCTTTCTATTCCTCCAGGCAGCAGCCAGACCTTACACCGTCCACTAAACATGACAAACTGTCATGTAACACTTCCAGCCATCATTAGACTTCCTGCTATTGTCACAAATTGTCCTTAAACACACCAGGCGTGTGCCGCCTAACAGGTGAGACAAATACCACATTTACCCTGAGGGAGGGGAGTGGGAGGAGGGGCGGGACCAGGAAGTAGCATCAGCCAATGACAGCTTGACGTATTGCACCAGCAGCATGCGAGGCGAGCGCCGTAACCGAGGGCGTCAATAAATCCTGCACTAAGGATGAAAGACTGCCACAAAGGAGATTAGTGTCCACAGCAGCTAATGAGGTACTATATCAGCACAGCCCGGCACCCGCAGCAAAATACACACACACACACACACATACAGTACACACATGCACACGCACAAAAAGCTCATACACAAATAAGTGCATTTACAGGCACCGGGGTGCATTGTATTTGTAGTATAACACATGGTACACTAGTCCTACAAGTAAGCACCTTGCATGATGGGCTACACGCTTTCTCTTTTACGCACACATACTAGTATAAATACACACAGGCAACAGCTACAGTTCTATAGTTGATCAATATTAGGGTCTGCAGAGAGCCAAGTGAGGCCCCCTGTCCCCAGGCCAGATATAACATATGTTTCCCTGATACACACAAACATATGAGTGCATCATTACCGGGTCAATGGGAGGACAACTTTAGCTCGAGCTTCATTCTCTCTATACAAACACTGTGTTTTCTCCAAAATAAGGAAAGATAAAAGCTTTATGAACACGCATAGGTGACGGGATGTGGTGTGAGTGTGTGTGTGAGAGAGAGAGAGAGCTGTGAGCAGCTGAGGGTTGTCATGACCGTGCACTTCCCCTTTTTCACCACTGAACGTCTCTAGTTAGCAAACATAGCACCTGGTAATGTAAAGGTCTGCCAGAGTGACTGACTGACAGACTGAATGACTGAGTGTGAGGCCTCTAAGCGTGCATGCGTGTGAAAGAGAAAAAAAAGTCAAGGGGGCAAAGAGATGACTAAACTGAGATGACTGTTGAATGTTAACTTACACTTCCAGAGATACAGGGTGAAAAAGTGCATTTTTTGTTTAGAAAGTAATACTATTTTTTTTATTACAAAAGATAGTATCAGCTCAACAGTTTGAGTAAAAAGTTGAAAATCTAAAAAATGTACATGAATTACAGAATATATATTTGATCTTCTGTCCCCCTTTAGCTTTAATGACAGCATGCACAGGCATGGACTCCACAAGTTTGTACAAAACCTGATGACTCGCGTTATCCCGGCATGATTTGACAGTGTTCCACAAAGCACCTTGTGATGTCACAAATTGATTGGCTGTCTCAGTCCTCAAGTGCCCCCGTAAATGATCAGGTGACTGTGGAGGAAAGTCCATGACAGTCAGGACTCTTCTTTAGTTCTCGAGTAGCTCTCGCAAACCGTCGAGGTGAACTTGGGCTCATTAACCTGCTGTGCTGATGTTAATGACATTGACCGTAATCCTGATTTTTCCTCTTTTTCCAAAACTGCAACTTTTTAAACTCTGAGATATCACCTACATCCTCATTACACTGATAGACACTAAAAGCAACACGGAGTTCTCCGTCTTGCACAAAGAAAGTGTGTACATGTACGTACAGTATATGCACATGACATTGTGTCCTCCTTGTCGTGACAGATCGAGCATTTTGTGTGTGCCTGACAAACACTGTACAGCAAGAATGTATTTGAGCGTGTACGGATGTGCGAGCCTGCTTTCATAAGGGAGTGTACAGCAACAACCGGGAGAGAGATGGCCCCCTTAAGACCAGTCAATGAGAGATGGACGTGAAGACAGACGCAGCTAGCGAGACTGGCGATCAATAGTAATCATGAGGCGCTGTGGCGTTAACAGCAGATGACACATCGCTCAGGCTTTTCTACTGCGCTGCACCCCGACACAAAGCAGCACAAAGCCATAATTCCTTGTAGGCTCAGATCAATAGATGTACATTTCCACAAGTATCAGAAGCATAGTAAGATTATTATTTTAGGTATTTTTGCCTTGATTTGATGGGTCATTCCTAACTTTGAACTTTTTCAGTCACAGCTGCTTGCAGAGGGGGTAGGTGTCAGCTTACGTGAGGTTGTTCATTGCCAACACGACGCTGTGTTTGAGCCGTTTTAACCCACAGAAAGGTTAATGAGCGTGGCTCTGTGATGCTCGGAACAAATCTACGTAAGCATGACACAGACTCGTCTCTGAGCCCACAAACACCTCCCCCAGGACAAGCTGTGATACACAACTATTACGTTATCATGATGGCAACACAATTGGACAAACATGTGACGAATGAGCACGCTGAGTCTCCTGTAACAGTTTCCTTAAAGTAATACAGGAAGTGGCTGTGAGGGAGGAGGTCAACTGCACTGACCCTGGAAGTGGTGCCTCTAGTCAACAGACGGGCCTAAAGAGGTGTGCGCTGCAAGATACATGCTAAATATGATTATATAGACTGCCAGCTAACTGACAATAGGTTGTGGTTGTGTATGTTTGGTGGGTGTATGGAACAAGCGACTTTGGGAAGATCAGGGCGTGTTTAGCTTAGCTTAGCTTAGCATGAAGACTGGAAACAGAGGGAAACAACTATTATGTTGTTATTATTAGTTAAATCTGTATTTCACAATATCTGCAGCTCAGTTGCAAGAACAAAATGTTGGCATTGTATGTTTCTGCAGTCAACAGATACGTTAAGTCTGTATGTTTCGTACGTACTATATCAACATTTCTACGATAAATTTTTTATACTGCATTCGGATTACACATACACGAGCCACCTTCCTTCTCAGGAGGAGGATGGGATGACGATGGTGGTGTGACACCTGGTTCACACAGAATATTTCTAAGAAGACGTTGAGACAATTTCCAGCCTAAAATCACATTTTGTAAATGAGATGTCAGGACAATTTGTGGCCATTTTTGTGGCGACAAAACCGGATAATTTTGACGAGACGTCTGAACAATTTCCAGCTGCGTTTGAGGAGGCAGAACCACAAAAGCCAAAACATGGTCTTTTCCTGACCCTAACCACGTGGTTTTTGTGCCTAAAATGAAAAAAATAACTAAAATTGAAAACTGAACCTAAAGAAACCTAAATTTGCATCACAAAGAAATGGAAAGTTTCATCATATCCATGATTTGCAGAAAAGTACATTGCCAAGATTTATTCTGGCAGCTGGGTCGCATGTGTGTCCTGAAAAAGGTTTATTTAACTGTACTTTCACTCTATTTTATTTGATAATAAAAATAATTGTATGTATCCTTCGGTGATCCGGCATTATACAAATGATGTAGAAAAAAATCCTCTCCCACCACTCTCAAAGTAGATGTTCTGACAACATTTCAATCACACAATTACCATTGTCCTCTCTGACTCATCCTCACCGGGAAAAGGCTCTGTTCTAAAATTGTATAGAGTATATTTATACAACCAACATTACATCCATGGTTTACAGCATCAGTGGGTTGAAAACACCGGTGGATGAAGCAGACATGCCAGTAATTCTGAATCAGAATTGGTCCAAAAACAGCAATCTACCAGTGCTGAGCAGTCTGAGTTATAGCCACATAAAAGCACAGATCCCCCACAGAAATACTGCTGTGGACATTACAATTAGAGCGAGGAGAGGTGTTAGTGAGCGTGTGTGTGTGTGTGTGAGAGAGAGAGAGAGAGAGAGAGAGAGAGCGGGAGAGAAAGTAACACACAACACTCTTCTCTGTAGTTTCCCATGAGAGGAGGAATCAAGACTTCAAAAATGGCCCTTTCTGTGAGAAACACTTGGCTTCAGTACAACAACACACACTCGTCTCTCCACTAGAGCTCAGCCATCACTGCAGATAATGAGCCCTGAATATCATTAGCACAACACAGGCTGCATGCGCCGCGCTGTATATCGTTACGCTTATTAAAACTTTATTTATCTGTCATTTACTGTCAGCATCATTCTTGAGCACACCCATCACAGCTCATTCAGTACACACAAATGTATTGAGTAATAATTGTTATTTTTGCTTTATTAAAATCCTGAGGAGATCTATTTCTACTAGAGAGTGTAGTGAGCACTTTTTTTATCTTACAATAGAGAGTAAACCCCAGAATCAAATTACATTTTTTTAAGAAAAAACTAAAGACTGATTTATGGTTGCACGAAGGATAAGCAGAGCTGGCGCCATAACCTAATCAAGTGGTCTACACCGTAGTGAGCATTTAAGTCTGCAGGGACGCCACTCCTCCATACAAACCAAGCTTGAGCGACTTGGAGTATAAAAACAAAAGGAGCAGCAGCCAGTGTGTTTATTTGGGAAACTACAGGTCACAATCCCCATTAGCACCGCCGCTAAGCACCTGAGAAGCAAGACAATGCTATGCAGCTAAGCGGACCAATCGTAGTTGTTGCAGTCCACAGCTAGGCCACAGCATAGGGCATGCACCTGTGCAGAGGCTACGCTGTAGGTATGGCGTGGATTCAAAACATAAAGGAACAACAGCTAGAATGAAGTCAAGATATTAAGGTGCTGTTGCAAAAGCCCTGTTATCCATTAGGCTTTTATGGATTAAATTCAAAATTGTGGCAAGTTAAATGTTATAGGCTGACAAAGTGAGTTAGCATGAGTAGCTGCAGCCGCCTGGGCTGAAGGAAGCCAGAAACAGTGCTGGGCTGTAAGGCAATTTTGATGAAATGGTCAAAGCTGACACATTGGACAGAAAAAAGTTTGCCCAACCACAGCCTAGGATCTATTGGTCTTAATCATACTATCTGGACAACAGGGCTGTTATGTTGCTATAAACCACCAAAATGGTACAAAAAGTAGCCCAAATTACCACAGCTGACTCAAAGCTATTTCTACCAGCCCAATTAAATAAAAAGTAGCAAAAACCCACCAAATCTGGCAGAATATTACGGGCCAGGGTTGGTCTCCTGGCCGAAAAAATACTTTTTGGCATTTACTATTCCAAGAAAAGAAACAGCTGTAAAACAATGAATACATTTTTCTTTAACATCTGCTTCACTGATGCTGGGACCCACAGATGAAGTCATTCATTGTGGATTTCAAAATGGACTCTGAACTGAACTCAGTGTCCCAGAATTCCCCATTGTTCACACCTACAGTAGGTTCAAAATTCAGCTTTGAGCTTCTATTGGCCAGAGTGACAGACACCCCTCTGATCAGATAGTCAAAACTCCAGCGCCTTCCTTGTTCTCGCTCTCTTACTCTAACTCTCTCCACTCCTTTGACTTCTTATCCTCAAGGGCTCCTCTCCATCTCCCCCCCCCCACGGGGCTGCCTGCCCTCAAGATCTCTTCTTCTAGGCCTAACAGCTGCGGAGAGATGCAAGCTGCATTTGCAGCAGGCCCAAAGAACTTCTCCTCACTGCAGCGACACGAGGTCCTGCCAGTATTCCTGATCAGTTAGCACCAGCAGCTGCGACGCAAAGCTTGCCAGCTAACTTCACAATCTGAGGAACACCAAGCAAGTTATCACCAAGCTGCTATCCCTGCAAAGGAGGTGAGGACGTTACCAGTCTTTTTTTCTTCAAAGACTGGTAACGTTGAACTGGGCTTAGATAGCATAGCATAGCAAGGCTAAGCACAGGACTTAAAACTCTGGGTGATGTAATGCACACACACACACACACACACACACACACACCCCTGTATATAGTACATGTTAGTTAGTGTGTTTTCATCTTTGTGTTGAATAAAAGACTTTGAACCTTCAAGCTGCCTATTTAATATTGTACAAGAGTGAATGTTGCCAACCTCTACTCTGTCAAGAACTCCAAAGTCCTTCGACCATTACTAGCTGTTATGGTAATATTGGTTGTAGTTGTTAACCATTAATCAGAGTTACAAACAGTTTAGTACCTTTTCTGAGATTGATTTGGTGAAGTGGCTATGTTTTCCCTTCTTCAAGGGTGGTGCCCAGAGTTGATCTAATGTAAATTGGATCTTATTATTAATCATAATTAATAATTATCCCTGATAATCATTAATTATTATTGATAGCCAAATTTAACCCAAAACTCCCTATTACTGTTGCATGAAGCACTACATTTTGGTGCCTCCTGTGATGTGAGCACAACACTGGCTTTCAAATTGTTTTGCTTCAAATTATAGATCACCATTGGAAATGTCTAACAACTTTTGGTAACTTCCAAGTGAAATAAAAGTGAAGCTACCCTTTAACTTTAAGTGCAACATTTTCCCAGGAACTGACTTCAAAGATCCATGGAAACGCAAAAAAGCACTTTATTTGAGAAGAACTGACCTGGACTATACAACACTGATAGAATACATATCATTCAGGCCCAGGGATATCCGTGCCAACACTTTCACTTTGACTTTGAGTGTTTAGTTTGAGTGGAGTGGAAAAAGCAGGCAGAGTAACTTGCTCTTTTGGACTGCTGTGCCAGGCAAGATTAATCAATCCCCAACTAATTAAATAAATCCATGTCAAACAGTAATTCAACCCGGTCTGCTGTCCAGCTATACAGCCAGTGCTACATAAGGCCTCCGTTCTGCCAAAACCTTCCTCTTTAGAGCCAGTGATTGTTGTACCGAGCTTTAGCAACGGAGTGAGCCCGCTATGTACAGCACACCAAAGCACTCTCGGACAGCCGTGGCGTTCAAGCCCGGCCAAGTATCATCAAAGTGCCGTTTGGCAGCTGCCCTGAGGGAAGGCAGCCAAGGCCAAGTAAGGTTCTAAACCTGACACAACTACACACGCAGAGGAAGGTGTTAAAGGCATGTCCGCCGGGACTGCTTCTCCAGCGGCATCATATCGGATGATACGCTTAACTCTTGTTTAACCAGGACATAAGACGAAGGAGGAAGCCATGAAACAGACCAAAAACCCTGAGGAAAACGCAAGATAGGGTGGCCACTCAGGTTTTTAAACCCCCATCCTCTACCTGCACATCTGCCTGTGAACTGTATGTACTGCAACACTGCACACCATGTCAAGTGTGCAACTGTTATTGTCCCGCTGTAGCAGTGAAATAGGTTAAACAGCTTTTGTTTGCTTGGGTGAAACAATGACAGTTTTACTTTCTTGGCCCACTCGCTTTCTTGCAAAGAGTTAGAGGGTTATCACTGTAACATCCTGAAGTCCCTGTTGGTTGCCTAGCAACCTCGCAGTGATGACAAGACTTTTAGACTGACAAAAAAATACATCAAGGTCTTTTTTATTCTTCGGTTTTCTTAATTGGTGAGCGATAAGTGGTGTCGGTAGGTGGATTTTGTCATATTTGGAAAAAGTCAGGCTAGCACTGTCTTTGTGCTAAGGTAAGCTAACTGGCTACTGACTGTAGCTTCATATTATATGGACAACAAAGATAACAAAGATGTTTAGCAAATTAGTCACATTAGTTAGAATAATTATTGCAGTGAGATGGCTACTTTGTGTACTTCAATCTTTAGCTATACGTCAAAGGGCACTTCAGCCAGGAGTTTTTGGTCTTTGAAAGATGGAAATCCATTTTCCCAACCTCACTATGTACACTACATTAAAAAGGTCCAAAGGTTCTGAAAAGCACGGACACTGTTTCTGAAAGGTGTTTACCAAATGTAACTTTTCAAAGCTTTGAGCACCAAATATATCCATTAAACTCTGCTCAGCATTATAGGACTCAAAACCCCTGAGAAATGAAGGTAAAGTGATTCGCTTTGTTACAAATCTAACTTGTGACAGTCAAAGATTGTGAGTTCAATGGTCATGGATGGATGAAAAAATAAAAGGTACACCAGTTATCAATACTTTGCTTTCATTTCTTGTTTGAATTGAACTTAAATGTCAGTATAGAGCATGTAATCATCTGCGCCTTTCCACGTGGATTTTTCACATTCTCCCTCGGTGTGCATCGGCCTGTAGCCACTTCCTTCCACGTGGTGAGTTGACACTTAAACAATCTAAAATTGTCCCAGTGTACTGGTTTGTCTATGTGATCTACCTCTGATATCCAGGAATATCAGTGTATATGGAAAACAGTGGATGAATAGATTGTTTTATTCTAGTTGCAAGATGACGTAGTTCAGTCCAGGAGATCATTTGTATATGATGGCCATTAAAGCATCTTTTTAAATGATAATCCATGTTGTCAATCATTAATACCATACTATTTTTCCAGGCTTCTACTGCTACTGCTACTACTGATACAACTCTCTTTGCAATCATAATAGGCATATGGACAGACAGAAATAGTGATACATACACACATACATACATACACACTGTCTGAACCCATTAAGATGGATTGTCTTAAAGGTTACAGGCAGAATTATGTAGCCCAGGAAAGAAAAAACACAGCACTCACCACTTTGTCCTCCTGCAGCCCAGTCAGCCATTCATGTGTAATGAAAAGAAAGACAGAGAGAATGTGAGCAAAGATGATATCTGAAAGCATGGCAATGATCCTACAGCCCTACCAGCAACAAACAATGTCGTACATAGATATGTACTGGGCAGATAGTTAGTGAGGAGCAATGAATACGCGACCACTCTTAAGTATCAGATTTAAGTTCTTATCTTCCAGCAAAATAGTAAAATTACTTTAAGTATAACAGTAAAAGTAAAATTACTTTAAGTATCACGGCTGGAGAAAAAAAAGCAACATTAACTTTTGTGACTGGTCTAACAACTGTAACTATAACAACGCGACCGCAAGAAGTTGCTTGGCAGACCAACAGGGATGAGGTTTTTAAAGGAAGGTATCGCATTTCGAGAAAGACGTTTATTCTCTGTCTTTCAAAAAGTTCAGAAGATGGATACCGCTCTCACGTTTGTGTTTTAAGGTTAGAGCTTGAGATGGGTGGTGAGCCGAAGCCTAGCTTAGCAAGAAAATAGAAGCAGGGGAAGATAGTTAGCCCTTTTTTCTATAATCTTCACAAATATGCCACACTGAAGTTCATCCATCAGCCCAGCGTTGATTGTCTGACAAGCTTACTGACTCAAGGAAACCATTTTTCTCTTCCTAGGATGGGGAAGGAATGACCTGCCCTACTCTGCCTCTGACTGGCTAGTGCTCGTTGCCTTTCTCGGTTGGGCTGGTTAAGTTGGACATGAGGAGTGTTGATTAGTTAGGGTGAGAATAAGGATGTCAGGGTAAGCCAATCAGAGGCAGAGTAGGGTGAGTCATCCCTTCACCATCCTGGGATGATAAATATCGTCTCCAGGAAGTGCATTTCTGTTTGTGTTTAAATGAAACAAATGAGAAGCAGCTCATCAGTGAGCTTTAGATATGTTGGTAGGTGTATTTTTTAAACTTTTCAAAGTGCCAGGCTTACGGTTTCCTCCGGCATCCAACCTTTGAGCTAAGCTAAGCTAATATAGCTGCCATTACCTGAGATCATTTTAAAAAATACATATAGGAATAGAAGCTAATTAAAAAGTCTAACAGCAGCACAGTTGCATGTGAAGGTTTTGTTTAAAATACCTTCTCTGCGTGTGTGCATATACATGTGCAAAATCCGCCTTTTAAAGACCTTCGCCCATGATGGGCTACAACTACTACCTACCCCAACACACCACCCAGGACCCCACAGCTGAACTATCCCCATGTCAGGCAACAACTAATTAGGATGTACTTTTGAGCGTGTGTGTGTGTGTTTGTGCGTGTGTGAGGTCATTAAATGCCACACTGGTGATGTAGGAGAGGGGGACGTCACTTATTTCAGAGGAAGACTCGCCTCCTGATGCCAACACGCACACACCTGCACCCTGCTGCGTGTGTATAGGGCACCTCCGGACCCCTGGGAGACCGAGACGGAGTGGGAGACCACCCCCTTTGTCCACAGCTCAGTCTAATGCCCAATTAACCTTTACCAGCTCCTGCCTGGGTCACACACATTCGTGCACACATGGCGGGCATGGATCACATTCACACACACATGGTTGGAGGCACACATAAATACACAGTAACACACACTGATCCCATATATAGTAAATATCAATACACATCCTGAGCAGACTTACGCACACATAAAGACACACATATGTGCCATGGGTCATCACCTCCACCTGAGCCCGAACACCTGAGGCCCTGCTGTAGCCTGATTGGACGTACAGTAGAACAGCTGTATGTGCTGTGAGTGTATTCATGCTTACCACACCTCTGTGTGCAGATTTGGATTCCATGATGGATATGAACTCCACCAAAAGTAAAAGGTTAGCAGATGAGTCAAACGTATGACTGAATATTTCAAGAAATAATAATGTTAGTTAAAGGTGCACTTTGTAGTTCTGGGAAATAAATTCAGACTCATAAAGGTCATATTTACAATATTAATAAGGTAATAATACAAACTCAGAAATATTTATTTGATGAATATCTTTCCATAACTGAATAAACAAGCTGTCCTCAGAGGGAAATAAGGTCCCCAGAACGATGTCTGAGGCTAGAAAGGTGGCTACTTAGAAGGGTAATGCAAATATAAACAAAGTAAAAGAGTATGAAATTGTGTTGTCCTTTGAGGACGATTGTTTATTCAGTAGAAGATTTTTGTTTTCTGATTTAAATTTCTTACCTAACACTACATAGTGTACCTTTAAATAATTAAACGTCCAGGATTTAGTGGCATTTAGCGGTGTGAACTGAAGACCGCTCCTGCCCCTCGAAAAACACAAAAGGCCGTCCCTAGAGTCGGTGTTTGGTGTGTCCGTTCTGGGCCTCTAGATGTGTTCACTGTCATCACGTCACTGTCATCTGTGTGGGTGCGAGACTTGCAAGGCTAATGTAAGCCACTCATAGTCACACCAAGAGGACAATAATAAGATGCATTTTGATGGCCTCTACATGCATCTACATATTTCTGTATTGTGATGTGGGAGAATATTATTTCCTGCTGACATGATTCTACCGTTTAATAGAGTAATTGTTTAACACATTCCCAATAAGTTATTATTTTATGTCACATCCATGTTGTGTTGAATTGTGGGTAGTTAAACCAGTGAGTCTGCACCACAAAAACTTCTTTGGAAGTCTGCTGAAATTCGGCTTGTGGACTGGAGGAATTGTGGGTTTGGACAACCCTCAGCGCTCCAGACTTCCTGCAAACATGCCCGTAAAGTCTGTTAGTCAGCAAGAGCGATGAAGTCCGGACATTTGGATGCAGCCGGTATCTCTCTGTAGGTATAAAAGGCTCATTCTAAGGTGAAGAAAACACAATGGTACTAAGTGTCAGGTGATTGTACACACTGGACCCTGAAAATGGAGTGTAAAAAGAAAAGCTTAGTAGATCTCCATAAATCTCTTGTCAGTTGACAAAAAAAACATTTAAAAAAAAACTATTTTATTAAATCTAAACTCTCATTTTTTGCCAACTAAATAGGAGGATATATAAAAGGTGACAACTTTATATTCCTTCTCACACTCCATTTGAATTATCCAATAGGAAATATTAAATCATGTATTTAATTATGTTTTTGATGCATCTAATAGCCCTTTACTGTCGGTTTCAAGCCTCTATATATTATATTGAGTCACTGCAAATCAATACAAAATATATCTGAGTGATCAACTTGATCCTACAGCTACAAGAAAAATTTAAATAAAACTATTTTGATGGGAAAGGTCTCTTCTATGATGACAATGCCAACATCCGCAGGGCACTAGGGCTCACTAAATGGGTTAATGAGTAAGAAAAAATTGTGAATCACATTCTATGACTTTCACAGTCATCCCATCTCAACCCCAGCCCATGTACTGTACCATAGTGACTTTCTTTAAAATGTGTCATATCACATTCACATGCATGTTTATGACATGACTCTACAGGAGAGAGTGCTGCCGAGCCAGCGATCGCAGTTCAAGACTGCTTTTCAACATTTGTGGTGGTTTGATGAAACGTACCAAAATTTATTCTAGCAAATGGGAGTATCTTCTGACACACTGCTGTTCAGCCCACCAAATGTGGTTTGAAAATGTAGGATTTTGTAGCATCATTAATGCAGCCATCACTTATCAGGAGATGATATAATAAACGGCAGAAGAAAAAGTCGGCGTTACACCCCTTTTCTCTCTCTTACCGTGTTGGATCGAAGGGAGACTCGCCCCCCACAGCGGGCACAGAACTTGGTCTGGCAGTACGAACACAGGTTCCCGCAGCCATCTGCGAACTTGGTCTTGTGGCAGATGCCGCAGGTTGGCGCGTCGTCCCGGTGGACCGAGCCCGCTGCCACCGTGGCCTGCCGGATCACCGTCTCCCTGTAGCTGGACAACTGCTGCTGGATACCTCTGGAAGAAAGAAAACAGGAAATGGACATGAATGCTTTAACATCTTTGAATGTTGATCGTGTGCATCCTTTTTGTGCATTTCAGACTGGACCAACTGATCAAGCAACCGACAAGACTTTCTATTCCGATAGCTAGTGTGGCTAAAAATAGAGATAAATAAAGAAGTAAGCATATTTCTGCTCCTGCATACTGTAGGCCCTGTTCTTGTAAAGAAGAAATGGGATAGAAATAAAAAAAAGCATGACAACATACTGCTCTTTTGATCCAATTAGTTTCACCAGTCCATAGTAATTCCATAAACTGTGATTTATTGCAAATCACCCAAGTTAAAGGGGGATAAGAGACAATAAAAACAAGAAAGGAATTTGTTTATTGGATGAATAATAAATAAATAAAGGGCGGGAGAACAGAAACCGGAGAGCGAAGGAGACAGTCGTTGCATTAAGTCCAGTCGATATCGCTGTTTGTGTGTTTTGGTGCAATCAACTTTTTTTTTGTGTTTGCTATTGTTTCAGGCTGCTTTGCCGACTCAAGAAACTCCTCAAATCGATATAAGAAAGAGAGGGGAAGAGTATTGGTTTTATCTAAGGCGTTACAGTATGTTGATTAATTGGATTTCACACTGTGGAGATTGAGGAGAGAGCAGATAGAGGGGAAACGGACCATAGAGGAGAGGAGCTGATGGGCTGAGAATCACAGGAGGAGAGGAGACACTGTATACACACTTTTATTTTATGTAGTCAGGCTCGTTATCTGGACTTTTATCTCAGCAGGCAGGCCGGTTACAATCACATCCCGTGCAGAACATACTCTCTACATGTACACTGTATGTGCTTTACAAACTGGCACTGTTAAGAAAAGAGTGAAGAGGAGTGAGGAGAGGAGAGGAGAGGAGAGGAGAGGAGAGGAGAAAATAGCTGTGGTGAGGAGGAAAGAAAAGAATAGAGGAGATGAATGGAAATGACCAAAAGAGGAAAAAGGGAAAGGGAGGGAAGGGACAGGGAAGGTGAGAAGAAGAGAAGAGAAATTGAGGAAATTTGAGATAAAAGGTAGGAGTAAAGGAATTATATACATTTAAAGAAAGAGAGAAAGAAAGAAACTACTGACCTGTTGACCTTAAATGACCAAAATACAACACATACTCTTCTTATTGTCATTTAGAGTCAAACACACCTGGACACTTTCATTCATGAAGTATTAAATGCATGAAAGAAATATGTTTGTTTTTTGTTTTTTTTAGTGTTTATTTTTACTTTTAGTCAAATTAAAAACGTAAAAAAAAAATTCAACTAAATAAGATGCAAGATATACTTTTATCCTGATTTAATATTATTCTTTTGAACATATTTTTTCTGTGACTGACAACACATCCACATCCGCACGAGTGGACGATATGCACAAAAGGGTATCGCTGTTGCACTCGACGTGTTTATGTATATAATTTGCTGTATGTCTGTTCTGTGTTTGTTTGTGAACTTTCTTTCATTATGCAACCCTGTGTTGTATCATGACCAATAAATTACCTTGTAAATTCTGCCTATTGGTCCTATATTTAGATCAAAATCTGAAGATTATTTCATAATGCTGTTTTATGAAACTATTTAAGTGGAAATTATATAGTAATTTTAAATAAAACACACAAAATAAAGCAAAATCTAAATAGGTGCAAAAGTCCACTGGAGTGGACAGATGTATTTTCAGTCACAGGAAAAAATGTCTGTTCTGTCTGACTAAAAGTATTTCCGATACCTAATGTAGTTAAAAAATATATTTTTGTCTGTCTGCATGCATGCTTTTCTGAAAGTCAGATGATTCAACAGTTATTCCTGACCTACTTGGTGCATCTAATCCCTTCGCCATTTCAAATGTGTGACGCCATATCTCAAAATGACAAACAGATACGAAGATAATAATCACATGTGGTCGTAGACGGGGCTTTGGGGGTCCACCACTTGAACATGGTACCCTGGCTTAACTGGTTAAAAATGCTTCAAAATATCTGTCTACTGTAGTGGACACCGTGCATGAAAGGGACAGCTGATAAAACAAAAAGCTGAGGAAAACATTGACAAAGAACAAACTCCGCCTGGTTACTGACGCAGGTACGCAGAGACAAACATGGCTACCGAGAGGAGCCAGGCTGTCCAGAAATCCTCCAGCACACAAGTGAGGGTAAACTTAGAAAGCAATAAAAAGCTCTCGCCCCACCTCAGACATTCTGTTGTTTAGTGAATACATGTATCTTCTGACGGATAGTAGTTTCAAGTATGTGTTATCTTGCTATTATCGATCTATTTTGTTTCTTTGTAAAAATGCAAAAAGTGTATTTAATATTAAACCTGGCTTTGGCATTGATCTGACACTGATATTGATGCTAATAAAGAGTGAGGGGAAAAAAGAAGGAAGAGTGGAGGGAAGGCTGGATAAAAAAGAAGATTGGAGAAAGGGAGTGAGTAGAGGAGGGGGCGATGAGTGAAGGGGAAAAAGAAAATAAGAAGAGAAGAGGAGAAAGTCAACAATGACAGAGGAGGAGGAGGAAAGGAGGTGAGAAGAGAGGAGAGGGAGTTAAACTGCTCCTTCAACATGCATGACCTTTTTCCCAAATCTAAAACACCTCATATAAATATAACATTGATGACCAAATTAAAGAAATGATCCATATGAGTATCAGTATCAGTATCAGCACATAGTATAAAATCGTAAATAGCAAATTGAACTAAAAGTTTAAAATGACCTCTGACCTCCTCAAATCCACCGCTCTGAGCATTTAACCTAAAGCCCCTCATATCATTTGCTGTGGCTGCAGTACAGTACTCACAGACTGGGGGTCAGCGATGATGCAGTCTCCTCCCCCATCAGCTTAGCCAGTTAAAAACTACAAATCCCAGCAGTGGGGGCCAGAGAAAATGAAGTCCAACAGTCACTTGATGGAGAAATGAACATTGCTCCTTCATGTGCAACAGGAAGAAACTAAATACACCCTGACGAAAATCCTGCAAAGACTCCGAGGACCCAGCGGGTGAAACACAACCTGCCCTAGGAAATGTTAACACCTGCCCACACACACACACACACACACACACATAACACCTCATCTCACCCCATCTCTTCTCTTGTAATCTCTCCACAAAAAACAACATACACACATTTGCACACAAATTAACGCACACTCATGCAAACCCACCGCTGATGATGTCAGTGCGCGCACACACACACACACACACACACACACACACACACACACACACATACATACACTTCCTGGGAGCAATAGCCAAAGGTCACAGTGAGGTCACCTGCTGCTGCAGCACCGCAGGATTTACTTCCTGCTCCACATCTCTCACTGTGTCTGTCCCAACCCCTGGATCTGTTCAGCCTAATAGAGTTAGACCAACATACAGCATGGGCAGTGTCATTAGTTACATGTTAATTATAGAACTGATCAATACGGCATCGGCTGTTCGTGGAAAGCCTTGATGACTTTAGTCAGATTTCACATGAATATGAGGGGTTAAGCTTTGTTTTTTAGTATAATTATTGGTGTGTTATTTGTTACTTCAGAGGCACTATTGTTGATGATAGGTGGCTTTAATCCAAAATAGCTTCTATTGGTATTAGACTTAATAAATCCATATTGGCTGGATGTAACTACACTCAATATTAAATGCATGGAGGGGCTCGGTGCGTTCCCTCATCCTCACTCTATTTTCCCTCCGTCCTTAGTGTCATTCTTTAATTGGGTTCATTGAGTTTTTAGTTCGTTTTTCCCAAACTCTTTACTTCTACCTTCCATTTTTCAATGTCCATTGCCTCTTCCTGTGTTTTTTTATATTGTACTTTTTTATTTCTATATGCTCAGTCTATTTCTTAATCCTAAGTGAAAGTACAGAAGTACAGATGTTTACTAAGATAAGACGTAAATGTTCAGTGGAAGCGAGAGAAAAAAACGCATGAAGAGACAAATTGAGATGTCACTGAAACATATTACATTAAATAAACACCTATTATTATTGCTATGGAACTGTAATGGCCTCTGTATGGGCCCTACTATTAATCAACACTGTGTCAGGGGATGCCTCAAGGACACAAGTGAGACAGTATACATCTCAGAGTCCCTGCAATCGCCAAACCGAAGCAAGCCTGAACTGAATGACCCCAGAAAATCTCAAATAAAAGCCAGTGTTGAAGTAATGGCTGATCTGCACAAACACATAAAGACTAGCCAGCAAAAGTCTCTTTTTTAAGCTTCCGTCAATCATAATTCCTGCAGATATCTGACATTAAAAGCCTCCCCGGAAAGAGAGGGATTGAGGCCTTTGAGCCTCTGGAAAGCTTTTAATGTGAAACATACACTACCTGGTCACTTCAAACAAGAAACAGCTAACAAAGTGAAAGCCAAACTAACTATTCAAACTAACTATCCATCTGTCAACATACAGTTTTAACTCTGCATACTCGTGTACATTTAATAGTTAGCATGGCGCCTACCATCACTCAACAAAGTATACAGTATACACTGTCACTGAAGTTTAAAGTTTTATAACACATGCTAAACAGGTAGCATGTAGCCTCCTATTCCTCAACACAGAGTTTACCATCAAAATACTGTAGGCCTATCGTAAACAGGCGCCTGCTATCACTTCAAGTTTACAATATAAACTCACATGCTAAACCATTAGCATAGCCTTCATTCAATCATCAGAGTGTATATACCCTGGCATTGTTTTTTGACACATGCCAAACAGGTAGCATATTCCTCAACATGAATTATCCATTCTAGATAGCATATGGTGGACGGTTAGCATGCCGCACCACTATCACTCAGCAAAGTTTCCAATATAAACTTCGACTCACATGCTAAACTGGTAGCATGTAGCCGACTTTCACTCAAAAAATGAATTCCCTCAACACATGCCAGGTGTTACAACACGACATGCTAAACTGAGTACCTCAGCCAACAAGCTACAGTGGATACACGTAATACTTGGTGTCTATGTTCCCCTCAGTCGACACAAAACAGGAAGGCGACGGACAATCTAACACAAATGTGTTGTGTTGCCCTGCGTGTGTTTGTGTTTTTGCAATTAATGTGGCAAAGTAGGACATACTGTAAAAGCCAACACTGAGAACAGGAGGAGGAAATATATCAAGTACGTCTCCACAAGGCAGTCGACCGCAACAAGCCATCAAAATCTCTCTTGCAGGTGGGGAAAAAAAATCTTTATTACATCAAATAAGAGTGTTGGGAAATGTTCGGAGGGGGGTGGCAGATCATTATGAGGAGAAGACAGGGAGGAGGATAGAGCGAAGGGAGGGGAAAGAGAGGCAGAGGGAGATCAGAGAGAAAAGTACAGTGAGACGGGAAAACAGAAAGCAACCTCATTAAGAAAATGCATCCATATCCATAAAATCCATATTCAAATGTAGTAAGACACAAGGTTAAAGCAAAGTGAGAATAAGAGCTCCACTTTTCTATGCAAACACACAAACTACAAACACACTCCCTCCACTTTCTCATCAAAACAGTCGATGCCTTTACTCTTGAACAACATAAAAATAAACCCTTTGTGTCCATGTGTGTCTATGCGGGTGCATATATACATATTTTAAACAAATGGCCCATGATTCGCAGCAGGGAGCCGCATTAACATAAAGTGTCTCATAATTAAGCTGTGCAGCACTAACAAGCTCTGCACTCCGACTCCACACACAGAGAGAAACCTAAGCATTGTCCATGAGAGTGTAAATTAAATTGGATTACATAAACTAGATACACACTGCAAAAAGAGGATTTCTCATTTTAGCCCGGTAGGTAAAAATCCTATTTTTCTTAATGAAAGTGGAAAAAGATGGCTTGAGATCATTTCATTACTTCCAAAGTAAATCAAAGTCATTCTAGGTTATATTGAATAAAGTGGTCATTATTTAATAAATAATACAATGATCCCGTCTTTTGTTAACTTTTCAGAGAATAGCAAATGTTCGCTCAGACTCACAAGACTGAATTATTTGTCAAATTAGAGGTTTGTTGCTGTGTGGAGGTAAACAAGAGAAGCTCTCGCATTGTCATTGTGTAAATGTTGTTTCTGAAAGAAAGTTAATAAATCCAGCCCCTCCTCATCAGAAAAAACACAATAAATGTCAACTACGGAAGCAGCTTAGGACCCATATTTATATTTGGTTGTAGTCATTATTATGGCTTTAAATGAAGAAGCGATGTAGCATAAAGAGACTTTTTCAAGAACTTTTTTACAAGTTGTGAGTTTATATTTAATTGATGCTAGTGGGGACCACAACACAGGGTTGTACAATAAAATGCAACTTGTAGTCTCTTATGCTACACACAAAAAACTACATTTTATGATGGTGTGTTGAGGATGAGTTCAGGAGTCGCAGGCTGAGGAAAGAAGCTGCTCTGTAGTCTGGTGGTACGACAGCGGATACTTCTGTATCTCTTGACACATGGCTGCAGAACGAACAGACTGGGGTGGGTGGGTGGGTGTGTCTTTTAGTATCCTCAAGGCTTTTAGTATCCTCAAGGCTCTTTGCAGACATCTTAATAAATAGATATGGTACCAGTGAAGTATTTTAAATACTGGCTGCAGAGCCTTCCTGTCCTGGGCCGTGCACGAACCATGCCAGCTTATCCATTACCAAGTGCAGCGTTCTAATGAGTATTTTAAGTAGCAGGATTGAGTCAAAATAAACTACACTGTGTGTGTTCATGGTAATGACAGAACATATCAGGCAGTGCAATAGTGAGGCTCACTGATGGTGTTTTAATGGTCTTTGGACAACAGTGGAGCTCTACAGCACAGAGCAATAAGATATGTCAGGCTTTGGCGTCACAGGCAATACTAAGAGGATTTGAGGGCAGGAAGAGCAATGGAAACAGAAGCAGATGTAAAAAGGTAAAAAAAAAAAAAAAAAAAGGGTGGAGTGTAGAGGAGTGGAGGGGGAGGAGAAGCGGGGTGGAGCTTCTGGACTAACTTTATAGCACTGTGACCGATGCTACAATGCACCGTAACTCAAAGCTGGACAGCACATGGACCTTTACCTGGCAAGGACAAACAGAGAATCACATACACACACACACACACACACACACCAAACCATCTTCTTTTTTCCTTCTCTAACTTTTAAAATGTTTATGTTTTTACATTTCGAATGCGCTGTGCAGAAGTATGGTCTACATGTTGAGTAACAGGAATTTAAACCCATGTGACTGTAAAGCGGCAGAATGAAATAGAAGTCCTCTCGTCTCCAGGACATAAATTCATCTTTTTTATTTCACCTATGATTATAGTTTGATGGAGGTTTGGAAAAGGTGGTTATGTAGGTGACTGACCTTTCTACCTGGTCACCCGAACATGCTGTGTGTGTGTGTGTGAGAGAGAGAGAGAGAGAGAGAGAGAGAGAGAGCGCGCGCGTGTGTGTGTGTGTGTGTGTGTGTGTGTGTGTGTGTGTGTGAGTGTGTGCGTGTGTGTGTGTGTGCGTGTGTGTGTGTGTGTGTGTGTGTACATTGTATTGTGGGAGCTAAATTTAGACCTTTAATCAATCTGACATACAAACACATTCAGTAAGGTGTACTGCACACACACACACGCCGCTCCTCGAAAGATAAGGCTGGTGTTATCCTGCCTTTTTCTAATTGATAATAAATCTAATGAAAAGATCAAAACCAACAATCTAAGTAATGTCCGTGAAGTCGAATCCTGACATATCTTATTCTTCTGTGCCATAAAGCTTCATTAAACAATTAAACTGTTAAAAACAGTGTTGCACCAGCTGACATGGACCAACGAATAATCATTGTTAATCATACATCCTGCTGCCATAAATACTAGCCAGGACCAGATTAATCTACCATTGGGTCGCAGGGTAAAAATGAGCTTTGGTCCCTTAATTAGCCCATCAGGTCAGATGGCTCACATTACTCAATGCACCTTGTTTGTCATGAGTCAGTTAGTTTTTTAATATTTTGCTAAACCACAAATTAATTTTACGTATATGCACCAGTGCAACATCCACTAAAAAGATACAGGTATTTTAGTTAAGTTTACTATGACAGAAACTAATGATTAATCGAAGCACCAGTATCTTTGACTTGTAGTGAAAGTGGGGCTTTTGGATGTGGGGGCTGCAGCTAACGAATATTATAATTATTGATTAACCTCCTGATAATTCTCACGATTAATTGATTAGTCTTTTAGTCTATTAAATGCAACAAAAAAAAAATGTAAAAATGCTCATCACAATTTCCCGGAGCCCAAAGCAAAAATCTCCAAAATGCTTTGTTTGTCCAAGCAACAGTCAAAAACCCAAAGACTCTTCAGTTACTATCTTAAAAGGACAAAGAAAAGCAGCAAATGCTCACGTTTAAGAAGTTGGAACCAGCAAATGTTCAACATTTTTGCTTGAAAAAGACTTAAACAATAAATCAATCTTCAAAATAGTTGGCAACTATTCTTTCAAGTGATTTATCGATTCATCGGCTAATCATTGCAGCTCTCTTTGGGGCCCTCGAGGTCCACCAGAACACCAAATGTGTATTAATTCACATCTGAAAATAGTCCTTAACCAATTCACTGATTCACTGATGCTGAAAAAGTACTCAGTTCTTTTTCGTTTTTGATGAAACTAAATATTTGTGACCTACTGTATTTTTAAATATTTAAATCTTCATTAGGAACCAGTGAGCTTGGGGCTGTGTGCCAGAGACAAGGCATGGGATTTTACAAAGTATCGAGACATTGTTGGTTTTCGTTTCTCACAGGATTTGTTGAAAATACAGAATTTCATCAGTCTTCTCATTTAAAAACATTTCATCAATCTTATGTAGCTAGAAATAGATACATACATAACCTCATTGCCCTGTATTGCATCTTTCTTTTAGCTGCTTCCAAAACAACCACACCCTACCCTCCGAGCAAATATCTGATATGAAAATGCTTCTTTGGCGTTCTCTATTGTGGAGGCCTTTTTCTTGATTGCTCCATGTTTAACAGTGTTTTGAAGCTACAGCTGGACAGACAGAAGCAGAGCAGTGATTATATTAATTTTGATTTTGGGGCTCTTTCCCTGATAGAAAGACGAGCACCATTGCAGAGGAAGATGGGAGGCACGAGAGAGTTGGGAAGAGAGAACGAGTGGGAAACGGAGAGAAAGAGTGACGATAAGGAGTGAGTGGTTGGGAAAGCAGTCAGCGAAGTGTATCCAGAGAAAGAGAAGGGAGGGGGAGGTGAGAACAGTAGAGGAGGAAGGAGAAAACTACAGGAGAGAGTTGCTTTGGTGAGCTACAGTAGAGTAAGAAGCATCACATATACTCATACTGTCAGTTTTGGCATGTCATCACTGGTCTTCTCTGTTGGGGTTTCCTGAAACTGAGTCTGTTGTTCATTAGTATATTTTATAACGTTCAATCCAAATGCTTTGAAAAAGACGATATTGCTGGGGACGAATTAGAGCGATCACTAATAGCAGACAAGATTAACAGTTCTTCTCCCTAAGTTGAAAATGCTCAAAAACTGGAAAGGAATACGAGAGAGTGTGATATAAGAAAAAGGAGGGATGAAGGGAGTGGGGGAGGTGAGAGTACAGTCGAACAGCTCAGCATGGTGAGTTCTCCGACGGAAGTGAGGGAGGGGAAGGGACGGAGGAGGAACAACAGAGCTTGGCACGGATAGAGACAACCAGAGAGCGAGAGATTCTCCATGTCCCTGCTGCCATATGGTGAGCAGCCAGGCCACAGCACAGCACATACATACACTAATGGAGAGGTAAGCACAGGGTAAGGTTCGTCATGTTATGTTTGTTGAGACAAATCGTATCATTTCAAGAAAAAAAAAACAGACACTGATCACCCACAACATTAAATAGACTACAGGTGAAGTGGATAACCATCTTGTTAAAATACAATGTTCTGCTGGGTGCTGGCATTCATGTGGATGCCACTTGACACACCTCACCCACCCAAACCCTGTGGCAGATCAACACCTCCTCATTACAACGACACTACCCAATGACAGTGGTCCTGACACACCGTTAAAACAATCCGATCGAGCATCCGTGGGACATGCTGACAAGTCTGATCAATGGAGGCCCCACGTCGCAACCCACAGGAAGCAAAGGATTCGCTGCCATCCAGACAGCAAAATTGTAGTGGCCCAGATCTGGCCCACACCTGACACGTTCATCCGGCCCACATACCACGTAGAATGATGGCACTTGGGGCGGTCCACAAACAGGAGTGGACCACCAAGGTGCCATCGTTCCACCCGGTATGTGGGCCGGATGAATGTGTCTGGTACAATTTTGCTATCTGGGCAACGCCTTGGTGCCAGACACCACAGGACACCCGACAGGTCCTGTGTCCAAGCCCCGACAGGTCAGAGCCAAGTCCTATCCATGGTGCGGCCTCCATGGATCAGACTTCGGCAGCACTATCTCTAAAAGACTGGTTCAGCTTCGCTGTCACAGGAACGGATACGGGAAAATATTTTCTGCCCGAAGCAGTAAGTCTCTGTCTCTGTCACCTCTGTCTACCAGAGAACTGTCAGAACTCTTTATAGAAGCTTTATAGTTTTTCTCAACCAAACTCTGCTGTGTTGCTCCTTCAATAATTTTTATCTATCTATCTATAAAAGCCAAAAAGTCCTTTTTGACCTCATCTGGTAAGACTAAAAGCTGTTGTAACCCGTTTTGTACATATATTTTGAGAATATAATATACATTATCATGTTGTTAGCAACTCAAACTTAATACAAAATGTGTTTAAATCTCCATTCTGTTTCATTTTGGCTGAATAAAAGCATTGTTCTCACTTATGGTGCCTTTAAATACCGCCTTTTTTGTATGTGTTTGATGCAACCTAACACATTGTACAGTATATGACCAGTTTCATAATCCCCAGATTCTTATCAGCCTATAAAGGTGATAAACTCTTTTCTTTCCTGCAAATAATAAGGTGTTAAAGTGAGTGTAGGTGGATCTTTCATTTCATGCAAACAAATTTATTTTCTGTATGCGCACAGACACACACATGCACACACACACACACACACACACACAGGCACGCACATACACCCAGTCGCTGCAAAACCGGAAACTCATTTCTAATTCTGGCATGCATTTTACCTTCCATTCAATTTCACAAATAGCATGAGAGGGAGGAAACTTTTTAATACTCGTCTATTATAGGACACAGAATGAGCTCCAATCAATCTTGCAGATGACTCCTCTACAGTAAGAGCGTGCGTGTGTGTGTGTGTATCTGAGTGTGTGTGTGTGTGCGTGTCTGAGTGTGTGTGTGTGTGTCTGAGTGTGCGGGGACTAGATTAAAGACGGGTGAGAGAGAGTTGTGTGGAGGCGTGGAGGATGCTGAGAGAGAGACGGGTTTGAGAAAGAGTTGGACAGAGTGAAACTTTGACTTTTGAAGGTCTTCACTGAAACATCTCACAACAGAGTAACCAGGGACCAAAGTTACTTTAAAAATAAGTGTTGGAGAGTGAATGAGACCGAGACAGAGAGAGTTGGAGTGCTTAATTTCTAAATGGCTGCGAGGTGATTTTCTCTGACACTGACTCATTGTTATTTGATTCATGTCTGCCTGCTTTTTGAATATCGATCCAGGAACTGGAGGAGTGACTCATGCTCGGCCATAGAGGCCTGAGTCACTACAGTCAAAGCTGGCTCCCAATCCCAACCTGATGCCACCCTGCTTTATGAAAGCCTGGGAGTGGAGAAGGCAGTGCCAACGTTTGGCTTAGCAGCAGTAATGACGCTCAAGGACTGAAGGACTCAGCTATTTTATGTGGCTTATTTTTGGACACATCGACTGTATGCCAAGCAGGGGGTCGGAAACTTTGGAGAGTTGTTTAACTGAAACTTTAAGCTTTGGTTGAGGATTCAGTCTCTGGGAGAGAGTGGTCCAAAACCAGTTTGGGAAGCAGTTCCAGAAACTGAATGGGAGCTTTGTCCGCAGAAATAACTGGGAGGTCAGTAGCAAGAGTTGACAATGAGTGGACACACAAAGAAAAAAAAACATTGTTAAGAATTCAGTATTGGTTAGCTGAAGGTGTGCTACATTGTGAAGTAAAAATGCTGCAGAGAGGAGCGTTCCTTATCGTGAAGCCAATTAATAAATGTAGCATCTCTACATCTTCTAGCAATAGAAAGCATCCCGACTGAAAACATCACAAACTGGTATGGTTCATGCACAGCTCAGGACAGAAAGGCTCATTTGTAACAGTCTACTGAGCATCAGCGACATCGCTGAAGTGAGATGTCTGCACAGAGCTCAAAGGATACTAAAAGTCAACACCCGCCCCAGCCACAGTCTGTTCACGCTGTTGCCATCTGGCAAAAGATGCAGAAGTATCCGCTGCCGGACCACCAGACTACGGAGCAGCTTCTTTTCCTCAGGCTGTGACACTCCTCAATTCATCCTCAGCCCTCCGTCATAAAAAAGTATTTTTAATTAATCTTACCTGGTGAGAGGCATTCAGAATAACTTATAACAAACAAAGAAATACCCAATCTTGTCAGTGATGGTTTCATTTGCTCTTGCATAATTCAAGTAGATACATCAGTATTTAATTGAGATGTTTCATAACCAGATAAAAGTTCCTTGCAGTAAGGCAAAAAAAAAAAAGCATTTTAAAAAATTGGTTTCAAATAAATGTTCAACTAACTGGTTGTAGTGTGGTAGAACTGGTGCTGAAAATTAGCCAGAACAATGACAGGTTGTATGAGTAACAATGCAGCTTTGCAGAGAGGGTGTCTGATGTTAAGGAATAAAAGACATGAAACATGTTCTGATTTTCATATTTATTTTTAACCACCATGACTCAACAGATGAGGCCCCCAGACGAATGGAGCATACTGTCTTTACAGTCAACAGCAGCTGTAATTGTGTAGGCTATTGTTTTAGTCCTTAGCATTACTGTTCTACAAGATTGTGTTAGAGACTGTGTTGTATTCACCCCTTCAAGCACAGCGTTGTAACAAGGGAGATGCGACTCAAACGCAAAGTTGCAACATAAAGAAACACTTTGTTTAAACTGAACTGAACTGGCGACTAAACTGAATGTTTACTTGACTAAATCAGATGTAGGCTGCAGCCCAATTCTTTGCACTTGACAACAAAATGTGTTTGCGGCGCAGTGAGATGGTTTGTAATCTAATTTTGTCCAGAAAATGTGTCGCTTTTTCGTCATGTTTAAAGCAAATCATATTCAATTCATTAGAACCTACGCATCGATCACATTGATTTGAATTCAACCAATGTAGCCTAATTCTAAATGCAAAATCAAATTAGTGTCACGACTATCGTTCAGTATGGCCCACTAGCTTCTATTTTTAGCGATGTCCAATTGTGATGAGTCTGCTGCTGAGTTGTTTTACACAGTTGTTGCATACTTTGCTAGCAAACTTGTTAATGTCTGTACAGTTGGTACATTAGCTGTTTGAGGACAACACAGTCTGCTAAAAACACTTATTAAAATATTAGCTTTGCCTTCAGTCTGACCACATTATTTGGTTTGGTGTTTTAAAAAAGTCACACTTCCTGCAGCAAAGTTTCAGTATCCATAGTTAATTTCAGAACTTCTGCAGGCGGAGCATAGTGCTTTTCTCCACGAGCGCTATTTATGTTTGCCCTCCATGATATGATGCTCACCATCACCAGTTCATAGTTTACCACAAGCTGAGTGCTTATAATCCCCTTATAATTGATCCCGATGCACTTCAGTAAATGTTAATGAGCACACCATGCGTTACTGCATGCATGATGTCTTATAAATCCTTATAAGCACTGCTTTGAGTAAAATATAATATAATATAAATAATGATGCCTATAATATAACGAAGATGCAGCTTAATACAATTAAAGACTCTCCAGGACTTTTCCAGGAACTGTGGACACTCCTCACGTCACTCGGGATGTATAAAGGCAGAGTGGAGCAGGGAGGCGGCTTGAAACATGCACTCTGTTACCAGTTGTTGTCAATGAGCCGACAACAACAGACCCCTCACTGGTCATTTTATCGATTACTGGCTCCACACTCCCAACCTGGCCTTTAAATAAAAAGGACCAAGGAGCAACAGTGTGGGGACCATAGGAGGCTGTTCACTAGCTCTGCTGTGCTGGTCAAGCTCGAAACTACATCACCATTCTCGGATGAGTAGATGTTCAAGAGCGCAGAAGCTGCTGGACAATAGTGTTTAGCACAAAAAATAGAAGAAAAAAAGTGTGAGAAGAAGAGTGCTGGAGAAGACACTCACACCTTGGAAGCACACACACTTGTAATTGGACAAAAAATCTGAGGAAGACTATTTTTGGATTACGTTTAAGACGAGATAAAGCACAAAAAGTACAGATCCCTTCGAGAAAGGGAAGAAACAAAAAAAAAGAGACCAAACTCAGAGAAATGAGAAATTAAAGATAGATAGAAGAAATGATAAAAATTAAGGAGAGAAAGAGAGAGAGGGTGGGATGGAGGGAGGGATGGGAGAGAGAGGAGGGACAGATGGAGAGAGCACCAGAGCCAACAGCAGAGCTAAGTGGGTAGTGTGCTCCCCAGACAGCGCTCCATATGGCCTGGCAAAGCCATACACAGCCAGGCAGCACAAACACACATATACACAGCATGTATATGCACAGACACACACAGCATGTATACACACACACACACACACACACACACAGATACCCAAACACTCCTCGACACAAACAATCAGATTCACACACGGAGTGCATATTCACACATTACCATGTACCCACACATATACAGAGCTCAGTCTGAGGGGGATGCGCTCTTTTAAAGAAATGACAAAACCATCCCATTTAATATATGTTTAATGTTCTTTGTATTAAGGTACCAATTTGCATCGTTTAAATGCTGACATTTACTGGAAAGTCAAACTGTAATTTCCTTTCCTACGAGCGTAGTTGAAGAGGAGCATTTGTTTTTCCCCTGTACGGCTTTTTGCGAGCGGTGACTTCTCAGCTGCATTTGCCTACTTATCATGATGTACACCCATTATTTGTGCTACATAGAATGGAGACATGTCAGGATGTTTTTACACCTGGTCGGTAAAGCTGAAAGAGTAAGAGCTTCGATTATCAGCCAATCTTTTCACACAAACCAAGATGACAGAACAGAGCAGCCAGAGCTTGCCCAGTGATTTTTAAGGAAAAACATTAACTACTCAAAGCTAAGTTTGCGTTTTAATGTGATTTTCCTCATTTTAAAAGCTGCTGTTGGGGAATAGTCAGAAACTGCAGAGTGCTTCACATCCATGACACCATCAATCCTTCAGCTGATCAGTCTCATTGCATGACAAAGCTCATAAAGTACAGTTTGGGTTTATTAGTCTTAATTTTGTCGCTGTGGTTATGACAAAAGTGTAACGTGGCAGCATTCCTGCAATGAACTCTAACAGGGCGAGAAGCACAAGAGTTCAGAACAGACCAGTTTAGCCAGAATATAAACTCAATTCGAGAGTCTGTGCTGCGTTTTGCCGTCATTTACAGTTGCACTTTCTAACACCTTTCTCCACTCAGAGTCCAGACAGACATGGAGTGAAGCTGAGACAGGGATGTCACCTTTTTTTCTTGGGGAAAGGAAAACATTGTAGAAGACGGTTATGAATTTCCCATTTACTTTGAGGATAAGGATCTGTTGTCTGAACCAGAACAGCAAACTTTTTATTACACTCACGAGTCAATCGCAGCACATTACAAACAGACTCCTTCTGTTTTTACCTTTCACAATAAGAGTCCTGGACATACCAGTGTACACCAAGTAATATGCTTAGCAGGGACAGGGAGCTAAAACTCACAAAGACATGAAAAGCAAGGCTTAATCTGTGTCTTATCCAGTAAGATCGAACTCTCTCAAACATACAGAAATGTAACTGAGAGTGTGTCCCTCCCCCGGCCCCCGCTGGAGCAGAGACCCATGGGAAGTCCAGGATAACAGCCAATCCCTGAAGGAAGTGAGGAAGTGACTCCTCGCCAATCCCAGGGGTCACAGAGGTTACTACAGGGCTGCTGGGCCATCGCCATGGTACCCTGCTATCAGGGGACACCTGGCCAATCACATGCAGTGATGTGAGGTGTAAACACCCTCACGCCGCAGTACGTTCATGTTGCCTGTACAGAGGCAGGGGGTTCAGCGTGCAGGCATGGGTGGCTGGAGGGAGGGACGGGGTGGAGCGAGGACCATGCAACACTGATATGCAGAAATACTGCATTATTAACACAAGATTCAGGAGAACACACCAAGTGTTGAATGACTAATAAACATGTGGTATTGCATGGAGGGAAAAAAATGCTGATTTAAAATGCATTCAGTAACACAAGGTCATTAATAACACAAATTGTGACATTGTGATTTTATCACTTGAAAGCCTTGCATATGGTGATTAACTACAGCTTAAGGATTACATGTTCCCCTACAGACTAAGAAACTTTCACAACTCCTGGGCTTATTAAAAGTTTTTAAAGCCCAAGAGATGAACTCAAAAGTACACAGTGGTCAAGTTTAAAACGGGCCTTTTTCTCTTACAGCGCGTTCAGATTGCCAGCAGCTCAATCAACAGCTCAAGTCCATTCTGTCTCGACTGAGCCGATCAACCTGACAAACGTTTGGCAGGAACTGACCATCGACAGCCAGGTTTCCCTGCCCACTTTATTTACTACAGACGTTACAATGATTCTGTGAATAAACATTATGCCTTCAGAAATACACAATGAATAGTTGATGTCTGCCATCCAGGGTTTCCCTCAGCTTTTTTTTTTAATTACTGAGTGAGTACAGGAATGACCACTGTACTCCTTGATGACACTATCCTTCTACGGATATTTTTTTTTAAAAGTTGATTGCA
Source organism: Pagrus pagrus (assembly GCF_965226575.1). Taxonomy (NCBI): domain Eukaryota; kingdom Metazoa; phylum Chordata; class Actinopteri; order Spariformes; family Sparidae; genus Pagrus; species Pagrus pagrus. Next base: position 13,182,208 of record NC_140199.1, read on the forward strand.
CATTGATTACTTTTTCAAGTAACAACACACCTTGTCAGTAGATGTCCAGGTGATTCACCAGATTCCAACTATGATCGGTCAAAACTTCACAAACAGAGTAACTTGGTGTAACAATTTGTAGCAATTCACATGTATTAATCACTTTTTCCGCCAACGACCAGTTTGCAGCACAACACAGAAGTTCCACAGAGCCCGTCTGAAGTGATCAATTCAAGTGTGAAACACAGCTCCTTTGAATTTCTCTCACTGTTAGCTATCCAGCTAATTAGAATTGCTAACTTAGCCTACTATAAGCACAAAAGCTAATCACTGACAATAAAGTAAATAGGTTAACTCAACTTTGTTTCTTTTACTCTCAAATTATACTGTGTAGCCTACTACAGAGGAATAAAGATCCAGTACGGTGAGATGATAACACTGAAGTGCACGGCTAAGGCTGTGTTCACAGAGGCCTGAATTAGCACAGCGCGACTGCTGTGTTAGCAAAGCTGGGGTACCGACACAAGCTCTAGTGGTGGGGGTAAAATATCAATTCTTAGATGCGTCTTGATTCTCTATGCTGAGATGCAGACAGGTCAGTAATCCGAAATTTAAAGCCAAATTCTCGACATTGTTGGGACCCACAGATGAAGTCATTCGCTGTGGATTTCAAAATGGACCAGATAGTCAAAACTCCAGCTCCTTCCTTTGTTTGTTCTCTTCTCTCTTCTTCTCTTCTCCTCGAGTTCTCTTCTCCAAGTGCTTCTCCACCTCTCTCCCCAAGGGGCTGCATGCCCTCAAGATCTCTTCTTCTGGATTCTTTTGGGCCTAACACTTCTCCTCACTGCAGCGACACGAGGTCCTGCCAGTATTCCAGATCAGTTAGCACCAGCAGCTGCGACGCAAAGCTTGCCAGCTAACTCCACAATCTGAGGAACACCAAGCAAGTTAGCACCAAGCTGCTATCCCTGCAAAGGAAAGGAGCGACCAGGTTCCTCCATCTGCTGTCTTTCGTCAGATCTTGCACAGCAAGAACAGCGTTGTTCAACATCCCAACCTTCTCCTGCATGGCTCATCAGCCAAGGAACCACCAGCACCTTTTCTTCAAAGACTGGTAACGTTGAACTGGGCCTAGATAGCATAGCAAGGCTAAGCACAGGACTTTAAACTCTGGTTGATGTAATGCACATGTGTTCAATCTATGTGTTTGTTCACTGTTTGAGTGTTTTTGTGATCTCAGGTCAGGTTATTGGTAGTTTGCTTTGCTACACGGTTAATTTGCTGTTAGTTGAATTATGCTTCACACAGACTCAGGGTCTTTGCATGCAACTAACCATCTTCTATAACCTGGCATCACGTCACACACACACACACACCTGTATATAGTACATGTTAGTTAGTGTGTTTTCATCTTTGTGTTAAATAAAAGACTTTGAACCTTCAAGCTGCCTATTTAATATTGTACAAGAGTGAATGTTGCCAACCTCTACTCTGTTAAGAACTCCTAAATCCTTCAACCATTACTCGCTGTTATGGTAATATTGGTTGTAGTTGTTAAGTTAATTATTAATCAGAGTTACAAACAGTTTAGTACCTTTTCTGAGACTGATTTGGTGAATTGGCTATCTTTTCCCTTCTTCACGGGTGGTGCCCCGAGGTGAACTAATGTAAATTGGATCTTATTATTAATCACAATTAATAATTATCCCTGATAATCATTCATTATTATTGATAGCCAAATTGAACCCAAAACTCCCTATTACTGTTGCATAAAGCACTACATTGTGGTGCCTCGTGTGATGTGAGCACAACAACATCGTCATCACCTGTAACAATTTCAAGACCCGGAGTTACGCTCATTACAGCTGAACCAATTGGACAATGAAAGGTAACAAACGTAATAAATGTTTGGAAGTAAACAAATCTATTTATTTAAGTAGTCACAGTGAGAAAACAATAAATCATGTATAGAAATCTAAAATGTCGAAGAATCTTGAAGCATCGATACTCATTTCATAATCGCATCCTAGCCCCCTGAATCAGAACCACATGCAATCAAATGCCTCTAGATTTCCACTCCTGCAAAAAAACGGGTAAAACTGAACCTGAGAAATGGTTGTACTGCACCAGAAGCACAAACACAACACCACCAAAGCCTTTGTGTTTTTACTTTTTAAACATGACACTGTTTTCAGTCCTCACACAGGCTAACAGTCACAGACAAACATTACACAATTGCCTCAAGGAGCTCAACCGTCCTCTTGTTTCAGTGTGGTTTGCATTAAAAATCACTTTATAGACATGATGTTATCTCAGTTCAGTGGCCCCGGCAGAAGGTTGGAATACTGACTGTAATGTCTGGTGAATTATGTCGAGAGTAGTGACCAGAAAAGGCACAGATTGTATAATGTTATAAATGGGGGCCGTATTGTGGGATTCCTCAGAGAAGCAGATGTGCTCCAGCTGACTTACTCCGTAATCCCACTTCACTCTCTGATCCAGCAACACACGCGCGCTCCAACACACACATACAGTGTCCACAGATAGAGCATAAACAAGCTTTATCCTTTGATCATTGTGTGGCAGAAAAAAAAAGAGACATTACTGGCTGCAGAAGTCACAGCGAACAAAAATGCATGGAAACTGGCATTTCGACGTGCAAATAAGCCAGCGGGGACGGAGATGCTCATATAACATCAAAGAGTGAAAACGACAGAGTCTGTTTCAAGTAACGTTTGCAATTCAAGTCTGTATTAACAACCGCTGATCAAATAACCAGCCACACACACACACACACACGAGAGAGAGAGAGAGAGAGAGAGAGTGGTGAAGGAAAGATGATCACTGAGCTGAGCCATTATAAAGAATTGCTCCTGACCAACCCATCAAGCATCCAATTCACGCTAATTGGAGACGAGATGGAAGGCGTTGTCTCAGGAAAAGCTAACCTCTAAGCTTGGAAAAAGGATGGAAGCGCTCCACAAAATATTATGTTGTGGGGATATGGTTTGGGTCCACTCGTCCCGTTAGAGGGAAGGTTCACTGCAAATCAATATAAAGTTGTTCTGAGTGATCACCTTTATCCTGTGGTGAAACATTTCTATCCTGCTGGGAATGGTCTCTTCAGTGATGTCCCATCCAGAGGGTGTGAGGGCTCACTGAACAGTGTGATGAGTATGAAAATGATCTGATACGCTACAGCCGTGGCAGTCACCAGATCTCAACCCAACTCAACGCCTGTGGGAGATTTTGGACTGACAGCGCCATCATCAAAACACCAAAATATTGAATATCTTCAGGTAAAATGGTGATCCATCCCTCCAGCATTGAAGCTGCTCCAGTGGTTCAAAGTGGTGGTCTTCCCTTTAATTTGTATTTGGCACCAGTATGAAAAGATTTGCACTTCCATCAGACTCAGATTGCTTCGTCCCGTCACAACTGGTGACAAACCAACACGTTACACTCTGTGATTAGATGTGGCTTACCACATCGCTGCTGTGAACTTGTGCTTGGCTTCTCTACTAAAGATTGTGTACAGTCTTGTAGCTTTGACTTTGTATCAATCCTGTTTTAATTAGTGATTCAACTGGTGCCCATCCAAATGCTGAAAATGCTCTAATAGCTTGTCCCCTAACGCTGTCTGTTCAGAAAATTAATGAGTTCTTACTTTCACAACCCTGAGTGACCAATATAATCCTTCCTACTTTGCGACCTTGTTGACCTGAAAAAGCCCATTAATGTAGTTTGATGCAAAGTGGGAAAAGATTGCAGGGATGGATAACTTAACTAGTAAGCATATTTTTGTGGGTGTGCCATGAACACATTTAGCTAGCTTGAGGTGCTCTTAGACTGAATCATTTATTGTACAGTATCTTAGCCTGCTCTTGCTTATCAGCAGTGATGGAGTGAGGAAAACACAAATGAAGAGTAAAGGTCTGGTTACGGCATTTAAAACAGCTGAACGTTGCTCCTAAGTGCAACTTGCACCACTGACCAATTGGAAGATGTTTTTGCTATGTTAGCCCGATCATTTTTATATACCCTTTCTTTCTGAGTATATACTGCTGGAAAAAAGACGCATGGTTGGTAGAAGTTTAAAGATCCCATGAAGTCAAAATCCATGTTTGATTGTTTTTATCACTTCTTGCTCTGTATCTCACCATTGCACCCACATCAGACCAAGCAATGGCAAGATAGTAATTTTGTGGATATTCTTTATTTTAGTTTGTAAACTTGGGAGTGTATTCCGAATTTGTGCATTCAATAAACACTTTCTTAATTTTTATGACACTGTTACGGGTGTATAAAAATAAGGACAATGCAAAAAGTTTGTCTTTCTACTGGGGGCCATGCCTCACGGGTTACTGTACAAAACACAACTTCATAACTTTACTGATTTGGTTGAAACCATATCATATTTTTTGGAGAAAATATTTACTGCAGCTACTCTGCTTCACCTCTGGACAGACAACTTTACTTGTGGCTAAAGCAACAGCTAACTAATGCTAAGCAGCAGCCTCCCAATGAACACCCACGGCCCGGGGCTGTACACAGCCTCTGAAAACAACGGAGGCCCGCTACAGTACAGAGACAATTTATGTAGTTTCCTGATGGACAGATATCGGAAGCTTTGTTGCAGAAGTAACTGCTAACTGCTGCTAAATGTAGCTGCCACAAGGTAGTTAACAGTTTTTACAGGAAACACGTACCTACAGCACTCCACTAGCCGTTTCATGGGAACTTTATGAGAAAGAAGTCAATGCTACAAATAGCAATGTCTCTCGAATAAGCTGTATTGTCTGATTTGTGACCAATCAAGCTGTGAGCCAGCTAGCTTTGAGAGCCAATGTAACTGGCCACGGCTAGCATGTTCCCAGCCGGCTAGCATGTTGTTAGCTCTCTTGCCAAAGAAGTTTGCCAGCTGACACTGCGAGTCGTGACAAGCTTCCAGCATCACTGTGCTACTTTCTTGACTTCCCTCACCACATATTCATAATCTGGACCTTTCGATAAATGGCTGGCGATAAAAGTTAACCGAATTGTGTTAATTAACATACCAGGGGCCAAAAAACAGCAGCAGACTCAAATGATCGATAAGAACTTTCCAGATGCACAGACAGAAAATGACTTACAGTATGTTATGTAAGCTTGGCTTGGCTATGGGCAAATACAAGTGCTTAACTATTTACTATGTTGGCCAATACAATAATACATCACAGCAGTCATAAATAATTCATCTGTTGTCCAGAGCTCATGTGAAATTCCAGATAGAGGTAAGACCTGAGCAACTTGCAAGACACCCAGAGCATCTGAATCCAGTACTAAGAAGCAATTCTACGGAGGAGTCCGACAACATCAGCTCGTCTCTAATGACTCAACAGGATCTGGACTGGACTTATCACACTGACCGTGTCCATCTTTACGCCAGAAACTACTTTGATCGATGGCAGACAGCAACTGGGCTTTGGACGTGTTTAACAGGACGTAAAGTCACTCAGAAGGTAAAGACGTGTGGCTTCATTGAGTGTATATTCAGTGACACCAACTGAGGCATATTCCCTAAATATACAGTGAATCAAAAAGTCTACATGAGGTGCCGGTGCAATACCGTTCCATTTAGAGTATCACACAAATTGCATTATAATGGCTTGAGTCACACAGAACATGAGTTCATCCTCTATATTGTTGACTCATCCGAGGTGTAAAACAGATTTCACAACAAAACATGGATGTGAGGCAAAAGGACAGACTGCCAGCTTTTAATTAGAGGTTGTTTTGGGCCACAGGGGTGAGATGACGTTAAAGTGACGCAAAAGCAAACATTAACACACATTTTAAAGTCATTTGAGGCCACAGACAAATTCCACATCAGCTAGTTGATACTGAGTCGTAGTTGAATACCAACTGTTGTCACTCACCGGACATCGTTTTGCTGCGGAGGCTTCTTCTGCCCAACCAGGTTCACCGTTCTTGCTTGGATAGGCTTTTCTTCTCTGAAACACATGAAGTTAGGAAAATGCTTTGAACACCTATATCCAATGTTAACTCTTTAAACGGAAGTTGCGAACGGTACAGCACTGTGAACATCTCTTCTGTCGTATGAGTTAATATAGTTAAATCTGAGTCCAGATGCTAGCTAGGCTGCACTAGCTAGCTAGCTAGCGCTCAAATGTCAGTATTTTTGCCTTCTTACGCTTGTAAAACCTTATTTTCTTAGGTTGTTTTCTGTAGTTGGCTCTGGTTGTGTTCTTGCTCCTAATAAATTGTAGAGTTCTGTTTTTTAAGGCGTAGAAGCTTACAGTTTTAGCTGTGTCAGTAGAGGTGCTCTGAGCCACCTGAGTTGGAAGGACATCGCTCTCACTCAATCAACTGAACCAAACCTTAAAACAAAGGAAATGCTCTGAACACAAGCCAAACTCGTAGGAAAGCTCATTTAGACTCACTGCAGTGTTGGAGATACCTTCAGGCTTAAGACAACAATGACATGCTTTCAACATGTCCACTGACACATTCACAGCGTGATTCAAAACCAGCTCATCCATAAACATGAACAGTGACGGGCTCTGATCAGGCTGATCACAGAGGAAACTCAATAGAGAAATTCCCCGCCAACGCCCACGCTGTCTAAAAAAGAAGACATGTCTTTTTTATTGTCAGCACTGTGCGTAACCCTCGCTTTATGAGACACTTTTTGCATATTAGGAATGTGTGTTTGTTCCACATGGATTGTGACCATCCTCTGCTATACTGACTGTTTAAAGTAAGTGATTGAGGCACTGCAGGTTTGACATCATCAGGTTACACTGGTTAAGTGATACCATCCTGAAATGAAGTTTAGGTTTGGGCTATTTACTGGAGTTTGGTCTCTTAGTACAAAATTAAAGGTGTTTTAGGTTTTAACTGCAAGTCAGCTATACGCTACATTTTCAACTGTGTGTTACACCTTTTTAAAAATGTAGATGTGTTCTCACATTTCAGGCATCCTTTGTTTTCAAGTCACTGATTGTATGAAAATCAAAAGCAACTCCTTAAACACTCTTCACATCAAGTCTGCTCTATTTTCCTTGTTAAATTATCATTGCACAGTAAAACAGCTGAAGTGCAGATTGATTTGAGTCTGAACCGTACATCTGGCCTCATGTGACCTTCCATATGCCAATCAGTTCTACGAGGGCATGTAATGTACTTTAGAGGAAAAAAGACATCACAGATATTGGATTCTTACTTTTGTATTTCCAGATTGAAGTATCAGAAACTGTATCAGGAGGAAAAAAGTTTGATTGCTGTATCCCTAGTAGTGGGCTAAAACCTGTAAAACCATTGGTATTGTCTATTAAGGTCACTCTTGAATATAAGAAAGAGCCTGACTGATTTTCTGAGATGGTTCACAGACGTCTGGAAACTTTACACAGTGACGTTTACACACATACTCACTTTATTTAGATATCAGATTACAACACTGATGTTATTAACTTCATACTGTACATCATGTGGAGATCAGCAAAGCGATGACAAGTATCACAACACATTGCAATGTACCTTTAAAGATGCAAGCATACGCACAAACACCACAAACCCAGTAGTATGTTCTCCTCGCATTGATTTCAGGGCAGAGACAACTCCGGCATGTATTTCTACCTTTAAGTTAAGCGTAGCGAAATATGCTAGCTCTCTTTAAAATAAAAACACGCGATTGGATTTGAGGAGGCCAATGCTGACATGGAGTGATTGCGATGCAAGAAAACACCTCTGCTGATTTTCTCTCATCACTTCAGCGCAGTGAGGACAGCCGCTGTATCTTACCTGCTGAACTGTCAATAAGTTTGATCACTGGGGCTCGACTGTACCGATGCACACACCTTGAGCAGTCGTGACTCTTGTTCTATGTCCTCAAGGTGAATCCTTATGTTTATAATACAGCGAGGGAATGCTACTCATTGATCACTGTAGCTCTGTTGTGTTGCTGTAGGCAGGAGCTTTACTGTACTATGTTCCTCTACTTAACTTTTGTATTTATGTAACAGGGATTTAGGCTTTTAAAAGATGGAGTATAGTTCATCAATCTATCTGTCCGTACAGGAAATTCTCATCATTTTCCAGTTTACCTGATGATAATTATTGACAGGACGTCATTGTTTACCCACAATGTATTTACCATTACATCACTGTTGCTATGGCTATATACCTACAGGGAGGTTTGCATACATGTACTGTGAACCTACATGCTTTAATAGAAAGAAGACTGACGGTGAGCATACCTTCAAATGCTTGTAAGAGTAGTGTATTCTCTGCTTCTCTGCATTACAACCCACACTACCCTACTGCTAGTACACTCACCATGCATGTATTAGTCAACCAGTGCAGCTTCTCAGTGCAGACCCAATCGTAAAGACACACACGCGCACACACACACTGCTTAGCTATGGCGATCTCCATCCAAAGTGATTCAGTGATGAAAGGGGGAAACGGCGCTGAAGCCAATATAGTTCAAGACATGTATGTGCTGACAGGCTGACTTATTTGCAGCCGCTACAGTGTGGCATGACTGAATCCACGGCTTCTCTAATACATTGATGAAAATGATGCATAGCCACTTAGAGCCGGAGCTATATATTGGACATTTCCTTCTTTAGATGCAATGAATCGATCTTCCGTTCCAGTGCTGGGCTATCAGTCCGCACAGAGGGCTTAAAATAGAACAGGGACGTAAAGCTTGAGGAGCGCCTCGCTTAGGTGGGTCGGTCTATCTTTCTATCTGCCCATCTATGCATGCAGCTCCATGCAGAAAACGTGAGAAAGGTTTCAACTTGATGCATTTTCTGGCAGGGAGGTGGACGCGAGTTCATTTCTGCGCCGATCACAGTGACAAATAAATCTGGAAGGAGAGTTTTTGTCCATGCATGTATGGTGGTGGCATAGAGGAGGAGGTGGTGGATGCACACAGTGAACATAAGCCACTCCTGATTCAAAATGATATGACACAGGCACCTTTTCTCCCCCCTGTTATAGGCCTACTGGTTCTATAACAGCCTGTGTGATGTCTGTTGCAAGAGCACTGGCCTACATACAGTGCATACGGCTGGGAAAGGCTCAACCGCACCCCAGAGCTGAGAACAGCAGCTGTTGAGATGGATGCTGCACAGATAAAAGCCAACAGGGAGGGTTTTACTTTTACTACTCTCAACGCCAGGCTTCAGTGAGATTTCTGCAATTTCATGCAGCATCTATAGACGAAATCTCTCAAGTTAAGTCCAGATATTCGCCGCTTGACTCAGGCGTTGGTGTGAACGATAGTGGTCGTATCAGGGAGGCAAGTGCTGATGAGAAATTAGTTCTTATGGAGAGGAGTGTGACGCTGCTGACGATGATGGGGCATGGTGACACACCCCTTCATCCTCCCACCAACCTATGCTTCCTCCCTCCCGAGCAACTTGCACCTGACCCACCGCCACACTCACTGAGCCTCTCACGGGAGCCGCGAGAATCTGCGAACCGGACGCGAACATGGTCCACACTGGCCCCTGCATGTTGTCTCCGGCACACAGCTGTAGCCTGTGAGGGCCTGTGACTGAGTGAGTGAGTGACTGAGTGAGTGACTGAGTGAGTGAGTGATTTCTGTGTGGAGTGACCTGCAGGATGTAGACACACACACACACACATTACACACACGCATGCATGGTCAGATACAGTGGAGTGATGCTGAAACATCCATAAGAGAGGACGGAGGTGGATGGACTTCTTCAGAACGGAAATAGCCCAGGCCCAGTCTCTCTCTCTCACACACACACACTCACTCACTCACACACACTCACACTCACTCTCTCTACTCTCTCTCTCTTACTTTAACATGGCCTCCTCCTTCGCCTCTTCCTCCCGCTGCCGAGCCAGCACAGCCATGATGATCTTCCTCTCATCCTCCGTCAGATGGCTCAGGTCCGGCTCCGGGATGGCCGGGGCGACGGGTGGGCGCGGGCCGCCCCGAGGGCCCACCGAGGCGAACATCTTCCCCACCACCACCACCACCACCACCTTCCCTCCCTCTCCCCCCCTCCTCTCCTCTTCCTCCTCCTCCTCCTCGCCTCGGTCGGGATCACGGATAGAAAACCCGCTGGCGGAGCCCACGGATCACGACATGGCCCACGGACAAAGCGGCGGTTCGAGCGACTGATGCGGAGTTCCCATGGCGGTGGCGGGGGGCACCCAGGGCGGCGGCGGCGGCGGCGGCAGCAGAGTCGGTGCTAGCTCCGGTAGTAGTAGCAGCGGTGACGGTGGTGGTGGTGGTGGTGGTGGTAGCGCTTCGGTTCCCGCTTGCCGTTTTCAGCCTCTCCTTCTCCCTCTTGCTGCTCCGCTGTCTTCTCCCCCCACCCCCCTCCCACCGCCCGCCCGCCCGCCTCTGCCCTCCACCACCTCCGTTTTACGGGGAGCCCATATCTCCGGCGGTCGGTCGGGACGATGGCACACGGGAGGGGGATCTCGCTTCCTTCCTTCAGGCCGGGCAGAGAGGGGGGTCCCCTGGATGTGGCTCGGGTCTCCGCTCGGTCCGTTGGGCTGGCTGTGTGGCTGCGGGGCGAGGCGGCGACTTCTTGTTTTCCAGCGCCGCCGCTGATGCTGATGCTGATGCTGCTGTCAGGGAGACGGAACCGTCAATGGGACCGCAGCCCCTCAAGCGCGTTCACTTCTCTCGCGGCGGGAGCGCGCAGCCCTCATTTGAGAATGGGGGGCTCCACTCACCGTTAAGATGCGCGCTCACGCCAGCCTGTAGCACACGTAGGAAATAAAGGGTTTCTTAAGGGTGCACTGTGGGTTTTATAAGACCTTCATAACTCAGAGACGTGTGTGATAACAACAGCTTTAGCTTATATATACATATATATCCCTTTAAATGTATGTGTAAATGAATGGATTATAATTTAGCCTGAAAGATGCTTTCATGGTTTATTTCAAATGGCTTTTAAAGAAATAAAACACTACAGGTGCCCCTTCATTTTTATTTGATTTATACTTTTTTTCAATTCCAGTACAATTCCAAGAACCCAAATTTTGTGGCAAATTGCTAAATACAGGCCTATCAACCAAGTACTATTATTTTAGTACTTTATAGCCTATATTTTATTCTTACTTACTCTTTGGGTAAACTTCAGGTTTATACTGGGGCTTTATTTTAGATGTATTAACAGCTAAATTCATAAACTATTATGTAATAAGGGGGGGTTAATGGGTATTACCTGGGTTAAGGGTTGATAAGGGGTAAAAGGTTTTGTTGTCCAAATAAAGCAAAAACCATTACTGAATTTTCACCTTAAATAAAAGATTAAGGCCCTTTAAAGTTATTACATTGACTTTCGTATTATTTTCCATCTTAAAACCCTCTTAAACCATGCAGAAAATCAATTAAAATGCCTTTATATATTACAATTACTGTAAGTTAATTACATTCCTCATACATCCCTACATTATTTTTTGTATTTATGGTTTAATTGTTTTTTTTAAGTAAGGGATCCAGTTGCATAGTGTATAGTGTAGTGTGGTACTTGAAGAGTCCAGATTGTGTTGATTTAAGTTGAGTCGTTTAATAAGACAAGCAAAGACAAAAATAGTCTGGAGTCTCTTTATCATACCCCCAACCATTATTTAAGTGTGCCAAGGATAATAAAGCACACGTAGAATAAAAGGTAGGACATATTTGCAACCAACAAAAAAGTAAATATTGCAGTGTAGAAGAGTGTAAAGTGAAAAGACAATGGAAAATGAATGAAGATGAAATGTACATCTATATATGCATATCTGTTTATGAAGTGGGTCGAAAATCAAGTGATGAATGCGATGCTGTGTATCAGGAAAAAAATGAATGCAAGTCCAAGGAACCATGTTGTAGTGTTGTCTGAAACCCTTCACAGTGAGAGTGTGCACTCTCCTCCTCCTCCTCCTCGCTCCCACCAATGATTGCGTGTTAGAATGACGCGCATCCCCCTTTTTTCTCCTTCCTCCCACCCTCTCGCTCTCTCTCTCTTCTCCCTCCACTCCTTCCTTCTGTCCTTCCTCCTTATCCATCCTTCCAGCACACACACACACACACACACACACACACACACACGCACACACTACTTCCTCATGCTGTAAAACAATCAGAAGGGAGCCTGAGGTTTACCACATCGCCATGCACACGTATGGCTGCTATAGGGTGACATTTACAGTATGTCAGTGTACAACATTTTAATTATAGACTGTGTGGTCTTGAGAGGGGTTCCTAAATGTTACAACATACTATTCAGATGCACGCAAATCTGCTCGGGAGTGTAAATCACAGAAACCATTGTGATTTAGAAATTGAAATTGACAACTTTTTATACAGCTAATGGGATCCTGTACCAAAATTAGACTCTGCCACATTTTTTCTGGAAGCCTCAAGGGGACCCTACAGGAACCTACTCACCGTGTTGTAAATCAGCTGAGTCCAGGTCAGACAGCATCTGTGTAAGTTCATAGAGGAATATCAAATGAGCTCCTAAGTCTCTGTTTGTATTTCAGAACCATGGTCAGCTCACTGAACATTGTTACACGTGCGAGGGAGAAGTGTACTGAGAGCAGCACTAAGTGCAAGTCTGGAGCCAGTAGCATTTTGGGAAAATAGGCATGAAGAATAAAGACAACCCGGGCTTAGCACAAACCCTTCATCATCGTCATCATCTCATAACATGCCCAAACCGACAAACAATATCCTGAGCATTACTGCGGGCGCATATGCAACAACGCATACTTGCTCAACAGCTCTGACTCAGCCTAAAGGAGGTTCCTATTTAGGGCAGCAGTCTTCAGGGAGACAGCCGAATAGTTTACACATCCAACTACAACTTTCTCATTTCAATAAGTTACTTTCTTGTAGATGTCTCACTTTCATGAGAAGGCAGAGAACCGTTCCCTCCCACAATGCTGCAAAACCAGCGATGGAGAAGAAGATGGAAATATGCACACTTGTCAAAATGAATGACAGACCAAAGAGAGTATAATGTCAGTAGAATGTGATCTGTTCATTAGTACCACCTTCATTCAGGAGTTGTTTCATAACTGATAAATGAGGTGTTGCACAGTGAACTATATCAGGTCTGCTTTCAAAACCTGTAGTGCACTAAAAAGGTGTTTGAAAAAGGACCTGCCACTGTGAGTATTTACAGCAGATCTGAGAGGCATCCTCTGTGAGTGAATATGAGTAAACCCGTGGGGCCTGATAATATCCATGGCCATGCACTACAACTGTGTGCCAGTCAGCTAGTTGATGTCATCACAGACTTTTTTAACAAATCAGTGTCACAAGACACTGTTCATGACAGACTTAACAAGCCTCATGTGTCTACCGCCCTGTGGCTCTTGCCCCCATTCTGATTAAGTCTTTTGAGAAACTTGTTCCTCAGCACATCGAAGGCAACATCCCAGCCAGTCCGGACCCTCACAGGTATGCATTCAGAACCGACAGATCCACATCAGAATGTTGTTTGTTGGATTTTAGCTCAGCGTTCAATACAATCTCTCTATGAAACTGATGGGCTAACTTAACCCTCTGGGCTCTATTAGCACACTCTCCATCTTGATACTGGACTTCTTCACAAGCAGACACCACACAGCTGGACTGATTCAACACCGGAGCCCGCCTGGGCTGTGTCTTCAGGCCCCTCCTGCTCACACACATTTAAGAAAACTAAATTCTTGCAAATTTTTATGTTTTATTTAGTTTTTTAGTTTTGTGTGTAGCGTAACGTTTACCTTTCAGTCCAATGTGCTTTGGTTTCTTTGTATTTGATTGGCATTGGTTAGAGGTACACTGTATATTTCAAAACAAAACAAAACAAAAAAACAACAGTGCCATGAAAATGGAATAAGTATGCTAAAACTGTATGTTTATGTCTGAAGAGCCTTGGAAGAATAGCCCAGTTGTAATTATATTATTATTACTTTTATTATTATTATTATTATTATTATTATTATTATTATTATATGAAATATTCAGTGTAAATCTAGTAATTTTTTTTTTTTCATATACATGTCTTTAAATTGATTTTCTCATTTGCATAAAAGAGGAAGAACAACATTAATGCTCCCTCAGTGAAAGCCACTTTATTAAAAACAAAATTACAAACATATTTTTCATACATGTTCTTTATATTTTTTCTTAGCATTTAGCATGACATAATAAAAGTTGCTGCATGTTATTTAGAAAAACAGGGTTTTATTTTGAAAGTGTTCGAAACCGTTATTGTCACATCCCGGAAGTGCTGCTGCTTCTCCTCAACTTCACGACTCTTACAGTAAATGAACGCTCTCAATATCTCCGGACGAGAGCCAAATTAAAGCTGCATGCAAACAGGACAACTTTCCGGGTATGTACAGCAGGTGCAGTGGGAATCTTCATAAAAACCAACATTTGAGTACATTGTTGAATAATTTCACATGTAGCCCTGGCTCGTTTCCTTTCTTTACCGTCTGCGGCATTAGCAACGCTGTCCCACAGGAACGTTAGCCGGAACCACTCTGCCTCTCACGGTTGTTTTTTCTAAAAACACAGCACAGCTCACCGAGAGAGGCAGCGAGTTTTGTTACTGACAGCAGGTAGAGATAGTAGCTTATTTTATTATGATATTTTTTAAGTAATATCATATGAGTAGAAGTTAAACTTTCATGCAAACAGCGTCAATAAATAACCTGCGAGGACTTGTTTTGTCCGGTTGGTCGCACCTTCAGATGTAAGGCTGCCCAACTACGCACCAGCCCAGAGGAGTAGAACCAGGACTTCTGTCGTAGCTGTGGAATAAAAACAAATCAGAGGTAGGAAACGACTATTTCACCAGTTAGTAATGTATAATATTTTATAACTTTGTCTTCTGTCATATATGATTTATTAGTCTTAGCTGCTGTGTGAGTCACAGCTGGGTATGACTGACAATGTAGCTCAGTAAGCAAATATTGAATACATAGGGCTATACATGTACTGTACAGCAATGTATAAGTGAGGATGTTTTTTTTAGTTGGTTTGCATAAGCAATGTGAAAGCTGCTGTGTCTTGTTTTTCAACCAGGTACCGAAGAAGTCAACCCACCATTAAACTCTGGCGTCCCAGAGTCCATAATCTTACCAGACACCCTCATCCAGCCCACATTCGGTGTAGAGCATGGCCAGATGTCGGCCAAGAGCAAACCAAATAAGCCAGAATTGGCCCAAGTTTGGGTCAGATCCAGCCTTCCAAATTAAAATGAACAGTTCTGGTTTATTCGGTTCGCTCTTGGCTGACTTCTGGCCGTGCTAAAGATTGCAACATCAATCTTTTTTAATCACCACACAATCTTGTGAAGTTACACAAAAGTTATTACATATGTTATTACCAGTATAACTGAGTACTCATGTAATAATGTAGTAATGACTACTTGAGAAGTCATGGGTCAGAACATCAATAGCGACACGGCTGGTTTGATTCTCAAGATGGTCTTTAGTTATTTGGATATTGAAATCAAGTTGCACTCAGTCATATTAGAAGAAGCAAGACACAGCTAGAGAAGATGTATTACTTCTGATGTTTCAGTTGATCAGCACAAAGAAACTGTATTTGGAAGTGTTTATTAGGAACCATGACAGTGGAGCAGACAGAGGCATGAATGCAGCACATGACACTCACATCCTTTATGTTACTTGGAGCACCTTTAAAACTAGTGTCTACATCTCGTCTCTCCACATTTCCCTCTCAGGTGATTGACATGTTGCCAGTGGTGGTGGTCCATGGAGGGGCGGGTCATATCCCGAAGGAGCGGTCAGAACTGTCCACCGGGGGGGTGAGCTCAGCAGTCCGAGCAGGGTACGTTGTCCTCCGGGGAGGAGGCAGCAGCATGGACGCTGTGGTCGAGGCTGTGACCCATCTGGAGAACAACCCCGCCTTCAATGCAGGTTACGTGAAAACACACACTACTGTATGTAATAAGCCACGTGCAACGTAAAATCACTTGTCTTACATGTATTGCATTCTTCTTCCATCTGGACTGTTGATAAGGTGCCAGTGTTGTCATCCACATATCCAAATCTGCATGTATGGCACATATTTCTTGTCCATGTATTACTATTCTATCTAATCACTTATATGTTCCATATGTCCATGATTTATCCTCAAACATTTCTCATAATATTTGTGCGCGTTTTCATGGATTATCTTTTTTCCCTCTTTTATTTGTCTTTGACTAAGCTGGTTATGCTGTAATCCTTTTTTGTCCTTGAAAGTTTGGAGTTTTTGCTGCATTATTAATAATACCCTCCATCTGCAATACACTTATTTCTAGCTCATTTACTTCTGCCCAACTATTGGATGGATTTGCTGTTGGTTAGTTGCTCAGTTTTCTGTCATTGTGTCCAACACTTTGGTCCAACCCTTAGCTGTTCCCAAACAGTGGAGAGGTGCCACTGTACTCAGTACACTGCTGCTAAATGTGCGACTAGTTTGGTTGCATATGCGCCTAAAAATCAGTCAAGTGAAATATTTTCATTGGTCACACCGGTGCGCCTGAAATTTAGTCATTGATATGTATGTGATGTGATTTAAATGAAGGAAAACATGTATTTCAGATTTATTGCTGTTTACAATCATTTACATGATATATGAAGAAATTAAATGAAAATGTATTTTTAGGTGCACCTAAATTAAAATTAATCCTGGTGCACCTAAATTAAAAAGGTAGGAGTTTGTCCCCAGAGTCAAGACTCTAGTACATCATTTCTCAAATCATATTTCAGGTTGCGGGTCGGTACTGAACGCCAAAGGAGATGTGGAGATGGATGCCTTTGTGATGGAGGGGAAAACACTGGGTAGTGGTGCCGTGTCTGCTGTACGCAACATAGCTAACCCTATCCAGCTAGCAAGACTGGTTATGGACAAGGTATGTACATGTAAATATAGGATGGTCAAGTCAATGGTGAATTTAAGAATATTATTTATATTTATTAAGATAAATTCAGATCTTTGTCTGAACTTTGCTAATGCTAAGAGATTCTTTGCAGTTTGCAGTGCAATCATAAAGAAACAAAGAAGAACCATCGTTATGCAATCACATTTGAAAAGTGACCTTAAAACAAGTTCATTGTTCTCCAAGTACAACAAAGCTTTGCAATAGTTTATAGGTGCGTTTATTGATGTGAACTTTGTTCACTTTCTCAGACAAGTCATCTGTGTCTGACAGCCGAAGGTGCCAAACAATTCGCCCGGTCCATGGGTGTCCCTGAGGTGCCCCAAGAGTCCCTCATCACTGAGTACTCCCGCATGCGCTGGAGGAAGAACCTGGCGCCTGATGCCAACCCTGTGGAGTGCCAAATGTGAGACATAACATTATTTAAAGCTTTGTTCCAAATAAGCTATGGTCCATTAGAAATGAGATGTTGTTGTACTTCGCTCTGTAAGCAGCTTCTTCAGTCTCTCCAGACTGCAATTACTTATGAGGGACAACAATCAATCCTTTAAGTGTCTCACCGGATCAGTTGGCCAAGGGGTGAAATGAAATAGAATACAACTGGGGTTTTCCTCAAAACTCTTCTTGAAACCTCTTCGTCTTCACATTTGAGCCGCTTCAAAATTGCAGTGATGGTGGGATTTTTGATTTCTGGGTTTGAAGAGGGAGGAGCGAGGACGGAGGAAAGCACAATTAACTGAATGCAGAGGCCATACAGTTTCTACACATCATAACTAAACACACTACGTCCTTGTCGCGGTATTAACTCCTCATATCTCAGAACCTGCTGATGTAGTAAAGATTTATTGGAGTTGTTAGAGCTGAATAATGCAGCTGCGGTAATTTGAGAAGCTTCTGTGGATGTTTGGACAGGTTTTTCTTTGCTGTGACTCTGGGTCATCATTGTTCATGCTGCACTCTCCACTAAAGAGCAAGACACATTCCTTTCTTATCCTACCAGCAGTGAGGAGCTGATTCTCAAGATAAAGTTTTCTTTGGTGGAGTGTTCCTTAATCTGGCTTCAGCTTGGTATAACTGGTTTACCAGGTTACTAGTTCATCCAAACGTGATTCTGCTGTCCCTGTATGTTTTGTTGTGTAGGGGGAAGATGGGCACGGTTGGAGCAGTGGCAGTCGATAGCCAGGGCAACGTAGCCTGTGCGACTTCCACTGGTGGGATCCTGAACAAGATGGAGGGACGAGTGGGCGACACACCCTGCATAGGTCAGTCATCACACACACAATAAAAAGACTAACAGGTAAGGCGAATAACATTACATTGTTACAGTGCTGGGAAACCTTTGGTCCTTGGACCCCATCATGAATTGGACTTGGCTCTGACCCATTGAAGGTGTTCCATGGTGTCTGGCTCCAGGGCATTCGCAGTGACCAGCAGAAATTCAACATGTGTGGTTAGTTAGTAATTAAAGCCTGCATGGTTAATAGATTATTGTAGTTGTGTTTCCAAGTAATCATCAAGCAAATTTGAAACAAAATTTGAAATTCTAGCAAAAGAAAAAGTCTCTTAAGTTCATGAATCTCTTTCGAAAAAGGCAAAAACGAACTCGTAAGAGTCATTTTAATTTGTGTTAATTTGGGGGGGAACTTGAGGAAGCTTTTTGAGTTAGCCTGTTTCAAATGCGATACTTCAAAATGACTCATAAAAACACAGTGATGGAAACACAGCATCTGAGCTCTATTTTTGCTAACAGCACACTATGCAATAGTCCTGACACATGTTTTACAATGCAGAAAAGGTTGCATCATGTCAAATGCCTTTGGAGTCTGGTCAAAAGGTCTTCCAGTAGACAACCAGTGTAATACCAACAGAGATTCATTATGTCAGAGCCACAACGCTGACTGGCTTATACCAATAACCCTAATGTTGCATGAGTAATATGTAATTTGAGAAGATAAGTATAGATTGGTGTGGCAGGGGCTGAATCATCAATACAGTTGTTTTATACTGAGCTTTAGTAAACAACAGCAAGTGGATTTTGGCCGCTTCAGCCCTGTCTAATCTGTCACTATCAGTAAATGAGTGATTCGACTGTCATGAGTCAGTGGCCAAGTCACAGCCTCGCTCTCTGAAACAGACGTCTGGCTTTAACAACAAAGGCTATCTGGTAAAGATAAAAAGGTGAAACTTTTCAGACATCATTTCAATGAATGACAGGGAACCTGTAATGGTCACTGTCTGTTAATCATATTTTGTGTGCTGTTTAAATCCAGAGCGCTTTAACTGCTGCTCCTCTTCCATAGTAATGGAGCCAGAATGGAAAATTAGGATATCGTGACAAGACTAAATTGTAGCTTTGATCAGTGATCAATTAAGTGTCAAAGTTGGCTTAAATTGCAACAGATTATTTCAAGAGGAAAAGAGTTGAAGCATTACTGTCCCCTCTAGTGAAATTGATGTGTAATTGCATCCTAAACAACTGCTGTTTTTTAATCGAAAATAAGTATATTTTCAAAGCCAGATTTTTTTTTCTCATGTTGTCACTGCCTTTGAAATTGTGTGTGTGTGTGTGTGTGTTTGTGTGTGTGTCAGGGTGTGGAGGTTTTGCTGACAACACGGTGGGAGCAGTCTCAACTACAGGCCACGGAGAAGCCATCATGAAGGTTGTTCTAGCCAGACACATCCTGTACCACATGGAGCAAGGTAACACACACACACACACACACACACAATTGTTACATGTAACGCATACACGGTGGAGTAGTTTAGTTAAGTTAGATTTTTATAGGCAGTTATAATAATGACAGTTAGAGCAGGAAAAGGCAGACAGCCGAATAAGTTCACACTGCAGGAATTAAACCCTGATTTTCCACTTGCCAACAGATTTTGGAGATCACTCACAAAAGATTAGAGGCTGACTGGCGAGCGAGTGAACAGTACAGCGATCTCACGACTTTGAAAGTCATGTAGTGTAGCCAAGGCATACTCAGCCAATATCACCCCACCCCGAGAGAAAGTTAGTTTTATAATTATAGCATTAAATTCCTAGTACAAACCTGAAAAAATTAATCTTGATCAGTGTACATCGAACTCAAGTAATGATAACTTGCGCGAATGGGTGAATCCTCTCTATTAACCGGAACTGGTGCTTGACATGGTAACAGGGCGCTATTCCTCTGTCTTGAGGGGCTGTGCGGTAATCACCCTGAAAAACGCCTACCTACAGGAAGATTCCCTCTGAAAGCAAAGAGTTTTAAAAAGCAGCTGCTGCCGCCACCGTCCGGGGCTGTAATGACAGGCAGGTACTTTGGTGAAAGTCATTACAACCAGATAATTATTTTTCCATCAGCTTATTTATGCCTTGTATAAATTACATGTCCTTAACTGTTTGCCCAGTAACCTCCCCAGGAAACTTGTTGATAGGATCCTGACTTTGCTTAACATTCTCCCCCAGTGGACGGTGCAGGATAGCGGGTTAGCTGCCAGTCATCAGCCACGATCGGAGCCTTTACTTCAGTTTTTGTTGGACTACATTTCTTGTTCCCTCTGTTCTCAGGTCAGTCAGTAGAGGCAGCCAGTGATTTAGGCCTGGCCTGCATGAAGTCCAGAGTGGATGGGCTGGGTGGGGTGATCACGGTGGACCCTCAGGGACACTGGGCTGCTCGCTTCTCCAGCCGGCAGATGGCGTGGGCTGCAGCCCACAAGGATACCCTCCACTACGGCCTGTACACCGGGGAACACTTCACCCAGAGCATCGATGTTCCACACTGACAGAAAATCACACTTAGTGAAAAACTAGTGAAATTTTGCACTAATGGGACAAAAACGTACTCTACACCAATACTAAAACCACTTAATACTAACACAAATGATAGTATACAATGCAAAGAGAGAGGTGTGAGCACACGGTCTGTTATTGGAAGAAACATAGAGGAAGGCTCTACTGATTATCCCCATTACCACCCATCATGAAATTACCTCCAGCATGCAGGCAGCTTTTTCCCCTGCTCCCCCTGAAATAGACCCTGACATGACTGTAGAGACCACATCTGGAAATGTAGCTACAGCAGGAGCTCACTGACCTCCGACCTGGAGATGTGTCACACTCTGAGAGCAGGTTGTGATGAACTCATCATCAGACAACAATATTGACACAAAAGTAGCCGGAACAAAAACAGGACATTTTTTATCAACATCAAATGTGTTTTTAGCCCCCAGCTAAATATTTATTTCATGGAACTGTCTTTCTTACCCAAGTTTAGATTCATTAAAATACAGTGTTGTAATAAAAGTACCCAATAGTCACATTCTGATTGCCAATAAAATAAATGAATGGAGCCTCAAAATGTTGTGAAATACCTCAAAATTGTACCTAAACACAAAACTTGAGTAAATGTACTGTGAAATTTTTTTATTTTTTTTTCATTAAAAATAAATAAAAGCCACGTAGGCTACAAAATGTACGCCCAACTCAGGAGAATCTTTAGTGGAAGTGGAAGCTCAGATATCCATCTATACCAGTCTCCCGAGTCATTAAACTAATTCAAGCTTTAAATGTGTTTATTTTTGATGATTGAGGACATTTGGTAGATGATATAGTTATATATCAGATTTTTAACCTTTGGCAGCAAAATGGAGAATTTTGTATTAACTTGAAAAATCAATGAATAGGAAATTGATTATACTTGAATATTTTTGTGTGCGTTTGATTTTCAAATGACCTTTTGACAGAAATATATGTGTAGTTTGATTGAGAAGTTGGAGTAATAGATGGAAAATCATCTGATCATGTTACTAAATTGTGTAATGAAATTGTATTATTTCATAGACAATGAGGATTTGCAGCTCGGTATTGTCACAGAGAATCCGTGTGATTTTTCCAGTGATGTTGTGTTACCGAGCCAGAGCCAGTATTTGTGAGGTGCTGCTGATCGGATGATCGTTGTCAATGCTGAAGCTCTGTGTTATGAAAACACTGATTATCAACAATAAACACCTTTAATCCCTGAACACTGTGGGTTTCATGCTTCATTTACCCAGAAAGGCTGTGTGTAGAGGTGAACTGATGTGTTAAGAAGCTCTGACTCTATGTTGCCCTTTGGATCCACTAGGTGGGGCTGTTGTACAAATCAACACTGAAACGCTCCTCACATAGTGTCATAACTAATGTCTGGGAAATCATCTTTCTCTCAAAGCCTGAGCCGTTTGTTTTTTTAGCTTTATATTAAAACAGACTTGTTAAAGATTTACAATAACTTCCCTGGTAAAAGTCCAACGGTGTGTTGGATGGGAGCAGACATACAGTAGATCTCTCTCCAACAGACAGGTTCGCACATAGTCATTTACAGCTTCAGCCTACTTGTGCATCACTATTTTGGACTTGGGCTACACTCGAACATTCACAATATATCTGCATTGTCATTGGACACTTGTGACCTCCATGTCAGGAGGCAGTGCAGTATGTGATCAGATTCATCTTTGCAGTGCAGTGTTATAAATAAGCTCTGGGTGCTGAGGAGGTGAGAATCAGCTGCTATTTTTATTTTTTTCCTTAAGCTAGATCCCACAGCACGCCTATACTATTGACAGACTTCAGGATGCTTTTGTTACCAACAGACGACAGGAGACATCGACAACGGCAACAGAAATAAACAACAGGGATGATCCACATATGAGTGAGATTTAATAAGAATGCATGCAACCTGGCACTTTGTGGCCGATTGCAGTAAAAGATAGAGTAAGGCTCATTTCCACCTTCGGAGTCATGCATAATGCAGTACATGCATAGCTGGAGAGACAGGAGATGGACGTAACAGGAAGAGGATGAGGCCAATGAGAACAGAGGGCAGCAGTGTAAAACCTTTTCTTTACAATAAATGTTATTACTGCATGAAGTGGCTCTGAGCTATCACACCTGATGCAAACCAAGTCTCTAAATCACCTCCCTGATGCTGCTGTGGCTTGAAACTTTAAACTGTCTTTTACTCTACCCCTTATTTTAAAGGGTCAATTCATATGATTTACAACAAAAAAAAAAGAAGAACCCCTCCTTAGTCCTTGCCCTACGTATCAAAACATGCAGATAGTTCTGGTTTATTTCCCCAGGTTTTAAGATACCCACCTTAGAGAGATGCCATACTAAACGTCAGAAAAACTTCAGCTGACCGTCCCCAGTTCTCCAGTTTGTCAATAGAAATCTGTATTCTGTCATCGACTCTCTGCCACTTCACCAGATCAGTGAAATCTGACCTGCAGCTCCTCTCCTCCCTCCCTTTGTCTCTTCTCTGCCGTGTTTGCATTCTCGTGTATACGAAACACGCGTTTGCTGAGATGTGCAAACACACACCGCTCTCAACTCCCATGGTCTTCTTCAGTAATGTACACTGTACATATAAACTGTTTCGCATGCGGATGCTTGCACGACCTTTATTGAGATTGAATTGTTTGAAAGATCGATTGAAAGATTTGAATCTTCTCCTGTCAGAGAAACAGAGAGGCCGTCTGACCGTCACTGCCATCCCAAGACCCACACAGCTCCAGTACATGTTGCTAAAAACAGAAATGACATGGACAGCCTAGAGGTAAAAATAAATACATAAAAACCCAGAATGTGATAATGAACTAACCCCTCATTGATTTTCATAATTATATATGCTCATAATGAATTTGAAAAGTTGTAGATCGCTCCAAAAACACCTGTTTGGAACATTCCCCAGGTAAACAGGTTCATTGGTAACAGGTGATATGATCAAAAACATGATTATATAAAGGATATTACTACACAGGCTCAGAAACACAGTTCGCTTGCAACTTATATTTACATTTCACACAACGTCCCAGCTCTCTGGAGCGAACAAGAACATGTTTAGGCTGCATGTACTTCACTCGGTACAGCAGCTGCTTGTCATATGATGGTATGATGGTGATTTCCTGTTTTGCTCTGATGTGATCAAGCTGTACACTGGTATTGTGTCTTACAGTAAAATGTGAGTGGGATATCCTCTATAGGTCACTCCTCCCACCACTGCTTTGAGTGTCAACTCTCTTACCTAATCCCCACATCCATCTGGTGCTTTGAGTATAAACACTTATTCTTCGACCTGGAGGTATTTTATCTGCATTCTGATCCTGACACCAGTAGCTTCTGCTCAGGTTTGTATCCTAAACAAAGCAATAATGAGGGTAGTGGAAAAAGCAAACAGCGCCGATGTGTGCTGCCATTTCAGGTTGAAAGCATGAGGTGTGTGTGTGTGTGTGTGTGTGTGTGTGTGTGTGTGTGTGTTCTCGCCTGTGATATACAGTATCTGTGAGGGGAAGCAGTTTGACTCTTCATCCTTCACAGTGAGGAAATGTTTGTGAAGTGAGGACATTTGGGCTGACTCTCCCTTCTTCAAGGGGCCAGTTCAGGGTTAGGATTTGGGCTTGCCCAGGGTTACCCAGACAGCACACAGTGCAGGGACAAAGGCTCTCCAACCCTGAAGGCTAAAAGTGGGCCACGGCATGTGTCACATGGGACAACTTGGCCTGTGTTTACTTACATTAGACGCAGCAGTTTATTTTGTGCAACCTCATTGTGTCACTGTCACTGCACATATTTGAGGAATAACCTTTTCTTTAGTGAATGTGTATAAGCAGTGTAGTATACAGAAAGTCAAAATAAAGCCTGGCAGAATGAAGAAAGACTCCGGCGCCAGAGCCTGCATCAACATCACATGCCTGCCTCAATACAAATTCATCTGATGCCACATGATTAATCTTGTCTTATTAACATTATTGGATTTAATGTGGGATTAAATAGCAGGTTAAACTGGCTCATGATCTTAGAGTGTGATTTAAGATGAGGGCGCTTGCTTAGGGGCTGAACGTGTTCAATTGAGGCTCCTTGAAAGTGCAGCAAAAACGCGCGGCCCTTTACATAACCGACGCTGCCAGCCGGAGAATGTATGCACATAAAAGGAGACGTGCTATTGAAGCATTCTCAGCTGATCCGGGCGGAATGAAAAGGACATCAGCGTACAGTTGACCTCTCAACAGTCAGCAGTGTGGAGGTTGATGCAGCCTCTGCAAGGTGAGATAAGGCCCAGCTATCCTCTCCTCACTGCTGGGCATCTTATCTCTCAGTTGTGTTCAGGCCCGGTGGGAGAGACCAGTGGGTTTTTATTGTACTAGTTTGTGTCCAAACAAAGGGATAATGTGGGTTGGCAAATGCATAGGTTTCTATGTAGGGCTCACATGTACATACAGTAAAACAAACACACACAAAAAACATTGTAGGCCGTACTGTATGAAGATTTAAGTATAAGCTTTAACAAAGGGTTAACTAGGGAGCGGACAGTCTATAGGAACATATGTAAGTATTGTCTTTCCCTGTTTAATGTGCTGCCTCTGAGTCTGCAAGGTGAGAAGTGGAGCCAGTGTGGCATAGACAACATTATACCGGAAACAATGTAGTTAATTTCACAATAAAAGCATATACTGTACCGTAAAAATTACACCAGGTGATATTTATCAAAGGTTATGGGAATATTGGACTTTAATAATCGCGTTGAAGTAGGCCTATGAATACTTTCTGTATTCCGTATTTTACATATGTTGCTTTTTTATTCCGAAAGGAATGGCCGGAAACGGATTCTTGTTGTGGCTAACGATTCTGCCTTCACTCGACACCGGTCATTGAAAATAGGGCCGGACTCCGTCCACTTTTCTTCCTACAAAAACCGTCCGGAGTTAACAGCGGTCAGTCTCAGCTGGGGACAGAGGGAAGAAGACTCCAGAGACTAAAGGGAAAATGAAGAGGAGCGACATCTTCCGATTTCCTGAACTTTAAAACAGTGTTAGTCATCACCAAGTTCACCCCCCCTCCCTCCGCGCTCCAGCGGAGTCACTGAGGACAAGTGGCCCGGCATCTGCAAGAAGACTGCGTTCAGTTTTGACTCACAGCAGACCTCTTTAACATTTATGTCACTGTTTGTCAAAGTCCACCAGGAGTGACCGCATTTGAAATCATCCTGAGACGACGTCGCAAAGAGAAACGAGGCTGCTCCGCTGTCTACAACTGCTGTCCACAGGGACGAGCTCACGGTGAGTTGACTTGCCTCCGGACTGGTTCGCACGGGCTTACTGTGATGCCAGACTCCGATCAGAAACCAATGTTTTTTTGAATTGACATAGCTGTTAGCACACTTGCGTACATTGCAGAAGAAAAATCGAAATATCACATACATTACAATTCAACGCTCATAAATTCGGCATGGACCCAAAATTAAAAGAACAGCCAGTGTCGACAAAAAAACTTTTTTGGAGTAGTAGTAAGGCCAATGAGTGAAATATAAAGAAGCCGAATTTGCTGGTAGACACACTAGGATATAGAAATGCCCTTACTTGGGCTTTATCTATTATACAGCCATGCGCATAATGGAAATAAATCTAAATTGATAGATTTTTGTTATGTGTTTGTCAAAGCAGGGCTGAGCGTATCCCCGTCAACTCCTGCATTTCACACAGCGGTGGAGCTCAGAGTGGGGTGCTTTAATTAACTGTGATGCCTGTCAAAAGTGTACTTCAGAGTATAGAATAGCTGCTGAAGAACAAACTGAAGTGGTCACTCCAGATACATTTCTCATGGTGTAGGCGTAGAGCACATTTTAGAGTGTTAAAAAAAGAAAAAAGAAAAATCCTGCCTGACATTAATTCAGATCTGCATGTAATGTCCCAAAAATACTTTGAACAAATGCATGTCATCAAATCAAATTTCCAATGTCCAAAGTACATTTTACTGTGTGGTAATATGCTGTAACATCCCACTGTAAATAGGATGCTGCACTCATTTTTTTTTTACATGGGTATGAAATACAGTAATCAGATTACACTGAGCTATTTTTGAGAAAACAGCCGAGTTATTATTTTAAAGGGGAAGGGGATTTTCATTGGGATTAATCATGGAGAGACACGTAGGGATGTGTAGGGGGATTAACTATTTGAACTTGGTGCATTAAAGGTTAGGGTCCCCTATAGGGTAATATATTAATAAGATTTAAACCGGTGGATAGGATCTTCAAAGGCTCAAGAAACGCTTTATAATGAATTTTATTTCATATTGGTGGTTGTTCATCTTATGATAATCACCAGCTGGAGGTCATATGTAGTTCATTCAGTCATCACTTACCACTAGATCACTGAATAGTCCAATCCTAAAAGTACATTTAAAGCAGTTAATCATTAATCTGTACGGGCTGCATATGAAAGTGACCCTCTCAGCCCTGTCCATTCATCCGACTCTTTCCTCCCTTGGGATGGTAGTCGGTTCAGTTCCCAGGCAGAATGAATGTGTGGAAGACTGAGGAAAAGCTTTCACAGTGAGTAATGTGTAAGTATCATTCCAACGGTGCAATGCTGAACATAGAATCATTTTTAAAAAATCCTTAAAAATAGTTCAAAATATGATTTATATATCATATTTCAGTCTGATCCACTGTCCTGTTTAATCTATGATTAGTCAAATGTGTTACTGTACGTGCTTTTCTCTTCTCACTATTCATAAAATGCTAGTTAACCACCACTGTGAAAGTCAGTGAAAAGTTTTAGTGTGTAGCAGCAGAGCCAATGATCTACTCCGGGCACTGGGATGATTGTGACATCAGTTTGTTAACCAGTAAGTTGAATAACAGTTTTCCAAAAAACTTGTCATAGTCTTTTGATTGCATTCCAGCGCAGCGTCATCCCCAGTTATTCACAGTAGTGTCCATGTTGTACACTGAATATGTGCTGTTGCTGTAATGGTTACACAGGAAGTCCTTTAGTTAGTTGAATGCAGTTTATGTCCCTGTGAGCCTGCCTGCATTTGTGTTTAAGTGTGTGTGTGTGTGTGTGTGTGTAAGCCGGGTTGTTTGTGTTGATCCAGGCCTCTTGGCTCTTTGTGTTTGAGGAGGGGTCTCCGGCCTCGCAGGGCTGACCTCAGGGTTGCCATGGAGACAGCAGGAGTGACTTCCTGAATTCTCGGCCCATCCCGCAATACATTATAGTGCAGGGATCTGGAGGCGAACTCAAAAGGGGGAGTGGAAAAAAAGGGTGGAAAGTCTAATTCTAATTTAATGGGATTGTTCATTACATACCAATGTAAACGTGCATAAATATATACTGTACAATAACACACAACAACACATATAACAATGCATCTCTAAAGACATTTGAATGAGGCATCCTGTCAGACTTGGATATGCAGTCACTTTAATAGCGTTACAAGTTTCCACGATTTTATCCTTTCAAGCCATATTAATGTAATTAATTAGCTTGTTTTCTTTCGTACATACTGTATATATCAATATCCATTCTGGTTTAATGTTAAACTTGAGAGCAAGTAGTTGTAGTCTGTTAATACATACCATCGGAAACTTTTGTGAACTTACTTACAGTATTCATCCTCTATACATCTATATCCATACAGTTAAGTTAAAAACATCACAACACTAAATAATCATACCATGAATGGAAAAGCATGTAAAGTAATTAGGTTGGTTCTATGCTTGTTGTCAACAGTGCTAGACTTGTCTGGATGGTAACTGAAAACTAGGGGGGAAAAGAATAGGCTACTTTAAACAGGGCAAGTTAAAGATATAATATGTAACATTTCTGATTTAAATGTCTAAAAGTGACCAGACCTTTGTTGTTTATTGTTGAGGTGTGTACTTCCATTATCCCAAATGTTTCCAACAATGTTCAAACCCAGAGAAATCTTTAATCTTATTCAATTAATGGTGTGTTTCATTTGTTAGCCTGTTGCTAACTTCCAGATAAACACCAGATGATACATCAGAGAGTGAGGAAGGAAGTCGGCAAAGATATCTAAACATAGCATAAAGTATTAAAACATCACCCTGTCTGTGAACATGATTTCAGCCTGAGTCAGGTCCGATTTTTTTTTCATCTGTAATGTTAGTTGTTGAACAATGAAGACGACAACTCCCATAATCCCCAGCTACTTCACAATATCATGAAACAATGTGTTTTTTCCTGTTGTTTTGATTGAGACACGGACATTTATAGATATAGTTTTACATCTTTGGAAAAATGCTCATTGGCTTATTTCATGAGACTTTGAAAAGAAGATTTATACCACTCTCATGTCTAGTATGGAGTACAGAGCTAGAGTAGGTTAGCCTAGCTTAGCTTAAATGCTGAAAGTTGGGGAAAATAGCTAGCTTGGCTTCCTCTAAAGTTTAAAGGTCAGTCTACCAACACCTCTGAAGTTCACTAATTAGCTCATTGTACACCTTTTAAATAGATATTTAAAAAGAACATTTTTGGTTTTAATTATAATAGCCAGGCTAGCTGTTTCTCCTGCTTCCGGTCTTTAAGTAAGCTAGCGGGGCTAATCATTTCTCAGCTCTAGCCTTGTGCTTCAGTCACAGGCATAAGAGTGGTATCAACCTTCTTATCTCACTTTCCAGAAAAGAAGACTGTTTACAAATGTTGAACTTTCTTTTAACCTAAAGCAGTTGACGGTTGAACATATTACAAATACTTCAGATACCGCAGCTGTGTAAAGGACGCTAAAATCGACACAAAAAGGCGAGTGTTGGCAGGTGTCAGGCATTCGTTGAGAAAGACCAGGGGTTTATTATCAACTTTTCCTACATCATTGCTAAACATAGTGTCCTGCAATCCCCTGGCACTCTGCACCCGAGGGTGTCGAGGAACATTAACCCGCCGTTTTTGTCCTTTAGGAGTCAACAGTGTTAATAATCAGAGTTCTGGTTACACGGGCCACCAACTCTGTTAGTATTCAGGACCCTGATCGGAATATCCGCTGGTCCGTTAAACTGCTGACAGAGACTGATGTACAAGGTCAACTCGTCAGAGAGAGAGCTGAACGATGGAGGAAGGGAGGGCGTTAAGGAAAGGACAGGATCTGTGTTATCAGATGAAGAATGGAAACTTGCAGGAAAGCTCACATGCACGCACACACACACACACCTACACACTAATGCAAAGGTCGTAGCTACTAGCAAGCGTTGTTAATGAAGATTAGAAGCCATATTGTAATCAAATTATGAAGCCAAGGGTACAGATTAAGATTTGTTTAACTTGATATCAATCTAAGACTGGTGATACGGAAAGTGCTTAAATCGTCTGAGAAATTGCACAAATGTTGCCAGTTGACATCAGAGCCGAGGCAGGAAAACCTATAAATGTTAAATCTACTAAGCTGAGTAAGTAACTAGTGGAGTGGAGGGTTAACTTGATGCTTGAGGAATGCAGGTACTGAGTCATCAATTACAGTTAGGAGCGTGACAGCAAGTTCTTGGTGGAGGTCACAGTGTGTAGCTATTACATGTTAAAGACTTTCTACATCTGCCAGATGTTGAGTAGAGTGTAAAAGTTGGGCTCTGAGGGAAATCTTTAAATATGAGATAGTGTGTGACTGTGTGTTGCTTTTATCAGAACCTGGTATCCCCATGCTCATTGTCTGTTGACCCCCTGTAGCTTCCTCACTTTATAACATTATCGTGATATGAGACCAGATATAAGATATCGTTATATTGTGACATGACATAAGTGTTGTCTTTCCCTTGTTTTAAAAGTTGTGTTACAGTAAAGTGATGTTATTTTCTGAACTTACGGGACGTGTTCTAATACTGGCCTTTATTATACTATACTTGCTATTGACAATTTACAGTTCTGGTGAGCCAGATTAAGCTGCGAGGGGGCCTCGAGGCAAAAGTAAGCGTTAGGCTCCTTTTTAATCTAACTGTGCAAAAATGTGTGTAGAAATATAAAGAAATATAAGGCACAATGTATTCTGAAATAATAGTAAATGAAGTCTTTATGAATCTAAAGTCTAAGGGTTGAGGAGTTGCTTTGCCGCTGTGCTTGGTCATTAAATGAAATAAAATATCCAAAAACCATTGACAAAGTTTGCCAGAAGAATACATTGTACTTTAAGCTCTGGGATGATGAAAGCCGAGAGAGGCTGCTGGACTTCAAAGGTTCATTCTGGCACATAACACAGTTAGAGGTCATCTGAAGTGCCAGGGTCCTTGATATACCCTCCCTGTTAATGGTGTTTAATCTGGCACACTGTGGCTCTCATTGTGTTAGAGTATTTGTGATATATTAGAAGTGCCTCTTGAGTGGATGAAAGAACACACAGACACGGTGATTGCCATACTTAAAAGGTTTCCTCCGCAGCAGTTTTAAACATCAATCTATCACCATTGAATTCGCTGTCACATTGGCATATTTACTGTACACAGTTCAGACCATGAGAGCTCTACTGTACCTCGCATCAGTGACATCGGTAGTGCTCGTGTTCCTCAAAGTCGAGCCTACGTCTTCCATAACCCTGCTGCTTCCTATTACATAGGCACTTGTAATGTGTCATCTGTCTCTGTCTCTTCTTTACTAACCTTAAATATGATAATAAGAGTTTTCGATTTTGAAGAAATAGTTATTTACTTTCTTTCAGAAAGCTGAAATTAGAAGATTTATCATAGGCATCAGGTTTGTGCGTTAGCTTAGTCTAGCAGGAGGCAAGGAGAAAATGCTCGCCTGGCTCTGTTCAAAGATAACTAAATCCAGCACTTCTAAAACTCATTAATTAACATATTATGTCTCATTAATCCAGACTCAAACAGAAATGTTACATCTACATTTTGAAGCTTTACAAGGAAACATGTCACGACTGTTTTTGGGCAAACAAAGCTGCAAGTGTAGCAACGAAAGGTAACAGCTGCTAGCTCGGCCAAACTGTGTAATGGCCACTACGAACAATGGCGTCAAAGCCAGATTTTAATTGTTAGATCCATGGTTTTAGGGTAACTTGCTATTTTTTAGTGGGTATCTAATGTATCTTAATGTATCTTTAAACTTTGGACTGAGCCAAGCCAGCTGTCCCCCCCGATTATAGTTTTAAAGCTAAGGTAAGCTAAGCTCCATTCTTGACGTATATAATGTTGAACCATTCTTTTACTTGTAGTCCATTTGATGTACATAATATGCAATTTCCACAGAGCCTTAAAACTTCTACCATAATGACTAGAATATGGCAACGTCCCACAAAATGCATACTTCAGCAAGCTTGAAATGTCAGTTTAGTTATTAGCTTAAACCCTTTTACACTGAATGTCAAGTATTCAAAAATATGTCACTGTCCGCTGAGTTTCCAGCTTTTCAGAAAAAGAACAAAATCCTCAGAATACTCACATACTTACTCGCCTGTTATTCAAACCTTTTTTTGCCCAAACTAAAATGCCACCTTGGTTTTGGCAGTGAGAGTCAAGAGTTGAGACTTTTATCGCACTGGGGGCTGTTGGCTGGATTGCAAGAAAATCAAACTGGAAAAGTGCACCTTAGTCATGCACTACCAGGTGTGTACTTTTGATAAGACGGGCCCTGTTACAGATTTCTGAACCGCATTCAGCAGTGACAGAGAAAAGCACAAATCTGTGCTGCTCTCAATTAAAACTACAAACAATTCAGGCATATTTCTAAATAGTATCAAACTGTACAAAGACTTTACAGTTCGTGTATTTTTATTTTTGTTTTTTTTAACACATGCATACGTCTCCTGTTATTCTCTCTAGTGTGAGGCTTGTGACTAACGTCGGTAGATTTGAAGGTTTTGCTTTTGATTTATATTCAATTTGTAGTTTTTGACATAGCCTGGGATTTAGCCTTCCTCCTCCTCCTCCTCTCTCTCTCTCTCTCTCTCTCCCTCTCCCTCTTCGCTCTGTGTGTTAGCCCGTTGCCAAGTGCTAAGAATCTGGGGAATGCAGGATTGCAATGTTCTGATAAAGTTTGCTTTGTTCCCCAAGTGACCTGAGCGAGCGAGAGAGAGACAGAGAGAGAGAGAGAGAGAAAGAGAGAGAGAGTGAGAGAGTAGTACCCATAAGTCCACACACATGCATACTTGCACACGAGCAGCTTGTTATTCTTGAAAAAGACACTGGAGCGTACCGGCAACGGACCGTAATTGAGACATACTGTAAATCAGACATACTGTGAATGCATGTATGCAACAAACATTCATGTAATTAGAGCTAAATAACAAAACTGTTGGATGAGAAGCCGTCCTGAAGCATTGTCCAACCATCCATTATGCTTATTTACAATAGACTGCCTGGAGTTAAGAGCATTCAGGCAATACAGGACCAAGAGTCAAGGGCTCCCAATGCCTTCAGGGATTACTTCAAGGGCATAGCAGAGATTTATGAGTTCAGTTTGTCTTCTGACTCAGTTTTTCTGCAACTTTGTACTGAAGATTGAAGTAATGATAATATAAAGTATATGAAGTGAATATTTATAAGATATGAAAGAGGTCCAGAGATAGTAAACAGTTAAAACGAAACCTTTACTAAGACAGCCAAGAGTTTTTGACATCTGCACTAAGCTGGCTAAATCTGGAAATGCCCTATCATGTCCTGGTTGTTGAAAGTGAAACAACAGTGGCCGGGCTTAGGCATTGTTTTCCAAAAGCGCTGTTTCACGGATTGACAGTTTGTCTTAAGCAATAGTTTGTCATTCTGAGAATTATGCCTATTTATGTCAAAGTGTGAATGAGAGGATTGATAGCATTGATCACAATCCTGTCTACCAGTTAGCACCCTGGCGTTAGCATTTACCTGTGCACAGTTGGGCATAATTACAGTCACAGAGCCGCTAGCATGGTTGTGGACTGATATATATTATGATCCCATTTCCCAATTTGTATCCGCCATATTGAAATCACACCGGAGTTTAACTGTAAGAATGCAACGTGAAGCTGATGCTGACGCGATCAGCTAGAGAGAAGACGTCTCGCGTCTGTCGAGACTGCAGGAACTGAATACAAAACACTCGTCCACTCGCTACAGAGTGGAGCTTCCTCCTCAGAAATGATCTTTGGCTGATTACAGACACACGGTACAGTTCAAAAAAGCAAAATGGATGGCTTAAAAAAGAAAATGTGTCACTTGGACCTGCAACACATATCAGGCTGGACAAAACACAGCAAAGAAAGATTTTCATCATATTCATATTTCAGCTGATACTGATCAATAAAAACAAGAGTTCACCGGCGTTTTACCTCAAACCTCTGAGCAAAGCTTTTACATCGTACCAGAACTGTGATGTAGCAAATGCGAGGGTCTCAAAGTGGCTTTGTGATTCACACTCCATTCACTTTTAGTACATGTTAGTTAAAAAGCGACGCCAGCTTTACAGTGGCTTCACACTTCACTTCTTTGTTAGTGAAAGAGACGGAGGGAACGGGGGAGAAAAGGCATTCCTGTCTTTATCTCAGCACAGGACACACATGTGATTACATGCTCTCTTGCTCTTTCACTCTCCAGCTCTATCACACACATACACCACTCTCTCTTTCTCTCGTAAACACACACACACACACACACACAAAGGCACATTCATGCTCACGCTCACAAAGACGTGCAAACTCTTATACATGCACTGTGCAGTCTTTCTCCGTCTCACGCTTTCTCTCTCTCCCAGACACACACACACACTCAAAATAAGTTATCAAGGCTCACTAGTGGGGCCCATGCCATCCTTCAAGCATTTAAACGAGTCCAGTCACACAGCATGGCAGTCAAAAGGTGTGTGAAGGAGACTTTGTGTT
This sequence comes from Pagrus pagrus, assembly GCF_965226575.1. Taxonomy (NCBI): domain Eukaryota; kingdom Metazoa; phylum Chordata; class Actinopteri; order Spariformes; family Sparidae; genus Pagrus; species Pagrus pagrus. Next base: position 13,216,729 of record NC_140199.1, read on the forward strand.
ACAAACATATATGGGTGCTGCAAGAACCACTTTCTGTGCGTGTATGTGTGTGTGTGTGTGTGTGTGTGTGTGTGTGTGTGTGTGTGTGTGTCTTAATATAAAGAAAAAGGATGAGAAATGCAGCGAGTGAGAAAGAAACAGGAAGTGAACGTTTGGGTTGAGGGAGCAGGGTCAGAAAGGGCACTATGGGAGTCCTCCACATTCAACTGCATGAGAAGAAGTAATTAGATGTGTGTGTGTGTGTGTGTGTGTGTGTGTGTGTGTGTGTGTGTGTGTGTGCGCTGAGCTGTGGGAGTGTGTATGATGGCTAAACAGAAAGGCTGAGTTGTGTTTACATGGTAAATATGTGTGTGTGTGTGTGTGTCTGTATGTGTGTGTGGGTTGGGAGTTAAGGTTGAGGAATGTCACATGCTGATAGAATGCTTACTGGACAACAAAGCCAGGGAAAGAAAACATAGTTGAAACCATTAACTACACTGGTCACTGCTCGGCACCGTCTTTACTGTAAAACACAAAGAATGAACGCGTGTGTGTGTGTTAACATTGCTGTTAATGCCCGCTGCTCTTGTGTTGCAGGGAGCCGCCATACTGTAAGTGGTTATAAGCTTGCAGAAACCTTAGATATTGCTGGAGAGACTACAGTGTTGATGTTATGTCAAAGACGTCTGTACTGTGTTGCAGAGGTGTCTTCTGAAGTTAGCGTGCTAACCAGCTAGCCATGGCCGTGTCGTTTCAGCTGGGAGTTGTATGTCAGCGTTGAGTTTCTATTGAATTAACAAAATATACTCAGAGATGTCAAGAAAAGAAACTTTGTACACCTGGCTTCTTTACTAAACAGAAAACCTAAACCTTCTGAATTCAAGTTTCTCTTTTTTGATGAACTAAGACGAGGCAGTCAGTAACATCGTTAACTCATAAAACAGACGTAATTCAAGCTCAACATAAATATATCTTAAAAAATATCCTCAATTCACACAGTGAGTGAATTTGTATCGTTTTGTTTTTATCACTACACCAACTTTTCCACCACAGACAAACTTTTTTTGTTGTTATATTTCAAATTAAAAGTCTTGCAATACACAGATTTAATCTAAATCAACTAAAGCGTGTATATAATCAAAGGAGAGGAGCTTCGACTTTGGTTTTGCAGTGTTTCATGTTACCAGAAGAGCTTTTTCTGGATTTGAGTATGGCACGCATACTGTACATGGGAGTGACTGGCACAGGAAAAATTGAACAAAAGAGTCTCAGATCAAAGGTTGATGGAAAATTACATTCTGACAAATTATTAATGTCGTTTTTTTCTTTTGTTTGAGCCTTTAAAAAAATGCAGTTATGACAAAAAGGTATACGTAAGACAGTCACGTGTATAAAAACCCACAAATACTCGAAAGTTAGGAAGCTTATACAAAGACCTCTCCTAAAAACACTCAAGACAAACAGCTTACGTGAAGTGAAAAAATGAGGTACAGAAAGGCTTCTACAAAATAAAGGGAACATTGAAACATGGTATTGAAACAGACAGATGCAGAGCTTTTTAATAAAAGGCAAAGTGAAATACTCTGTACACAGTATAGATCTGAAAGGAACAGCACCAGTATCATTTTTCAGTCGTCCTGTGCTTTCAAGAGATTTATTATTCCACTCAGGGCAGAATCGGGTGTCGGCAGGTTTGAGGATAAGGACAGACAGCAGAAGCAGTGGAAGGGGAAGGGACACAGACAGGAGGTGTCAGCTGTAGAGGAAAGTCACCAGTGAATTTCTTTGAGTCCAAGTTGGCAGTGGGACAGAAGCTGGATTTTTCCAGTAGAGCTCTCTGATTGTGTTCTCGATGCTCTGTGTCTATGTTTTTTGTAGCTGTCCTTAAAATAAAATGTGAACTTGTTCATTGCAGGCTTGCATGTGTGCATGGCGTGTATGTGTGTTTGTGCCTGTAGGTGCCGTATCCCCTCCGGGCCGGTTGGCAGTCAGGGCTACTGTAAACATCCTTGACTGGAAGCTGGTGTTAGGCTTTGGGGCTTTCAGTCGGATGTTTGCAGCAGCCAACTGCTAGTACCATCGCTACACTTCACCTGCTGTGTGCCATCACGAAACGTGTGTGAAGCGCACCGATATGACACGTGTGTAAGTATAGCGACTATCTTTGGATCAACTGTAGTGACGGTTGAGTCAAAGACTGGTCACACAGAAAATAATTTGTTCACCAACAGTTTATTACAACCTGGGTTTTACTTCCATGGCTCTTCCAGTTAGTTTTAGTGGTAATGATTACATTGTGCTCCATAAAGTCATTGCTGAGAGACGGCGACAAATCCTACAGGACAACAAACATGAGACCACCCAGCTGCCAAACCAATGGCAGCTGGGTGGCTGGAGATGGCTCATTACACCAGTAACATGCAAAGTGCTGCAGACCGAATCACAATGTTTGTTGACAACAACTTCCAAGTAGAAAACCACTTTTTTAAATGCATGTTTGATACTCAAGTTAGAGACTTAATTTACCTGTTGGGTCACAGACTAAGGAAAAAGACCTGAAGTGCTAGTGTGAGATGTTACTGTTGGGTAGGTCAAAGATGTTAGCAAAGCAACACAGTACATAAAATAAGAACAGCAGGAACGTCAGATAGATCAGACCAACATGTTGAAAACGTTACAGTTACTGCTGAAAATGACGACAGAATTGAACAAGTTTAATACATTTGTGCCTTTTTGAAAGTGAGAAAAGGCCGGTCCGTTCTCACATCCAGTGCGTCAAATGCTGTCTGGTCAGTGACCCAACACTTCAAAGCCTGGCACTGTAGTCAGTTCTCGAAGTGCCTCTCTAGTGCAGTAGCATAAAAAGCAAGAAAAGTCAGAGTAGGGGGGTGGTTAGGGTGGTTGGTCAGGTCATGCACTCGACTTTCCCTTAGGAGATCTGGAGTTCGCTGCCCACATGATCAAGAGTCAAGAGTGATTATCTTTTAGGTTATGTCACATAATTAAGTTAACGTTCGTATATGATGTAACTTTATGTGTCTTACGTCAGTTATGTGAGTTACAAGAGTGAAAGTTTTTTTTCTAAATTGACCACATAGCCCTTCATGGGCAACACTGACTCGAGGGGGGTAGATATAGCGTCAGAGAGAAGCTTAAGACCACTGAACAAGCTGCATATTTGGCGAGTCGGGAGAGATCGTGTTGGAAAAGGCACGAGTTGCATCTCTGTGAGTGACAAACGCTTCGTCTTATCACGGGAGATGTCTCAATTCTTAGGAAAAGTAAATATGTACAAATAGAACAAAGCAGAAAAAGTGGAGGAAAAGGAGTTTGATTCCAGGGAGAGAAGGCTGGCAGTGATGGTTGTCTCCATTCAGGCCATTCAGTTCCCAGTAGATGGGAGCGGCTTCATCCTCTCCTGAGAGACGAGGACAGGCGAGGGGAGGAGGGGAAAGGAATGGAAGGAGAAAAGGAGGAGAAGAGACGACCATGAAGGGGAAAAAAGAGAAAGTTAGGGAGATGGGGTGAGGATGAGGATCGGGGGAAAGGAAGGTAGAAGAAGACATGGGAGGGGAGACAAAAATGGTGAATCCTGAATGGTTCGGTCGTGATTTTCTCCCCCCTCATCAGTCGGAGCCGAAGGGAAGTGGGTGTAACATATACTACAGGACCACAGACAGGGAAGGAAGGAAGGAAGGAAGCATTCTAATATTACAGACCCCCCACCCCAGCTCCACATTCATCATAGCATGAATGAAAACATGCTGTGCTTCTTGCAGTTTCTGTCTAAACAGTCTCAGCGTTCCTTCCTTGGTGCTGGAAAACCCAGCGAATACAGTTCAGCTCACAAAAGGTCCTCTACATGTCGAAACCAAAAGAGCTCGTGATGCAGCAGTTTATTTGTTGCCGCTACAGTATTGAGACGTCACTAAATCTCATATGTGTTTATTTCAAACAATCCAACAGATTTCCTGCCAAATCTGTCTCAGTGGGGGGAAAATGTAGATTTGGAGACAACATTTTGTTCACTTTTCAGAAGTCTCTCTAATATTTGCTTTTTCTCTTGTGAGTAACTGAATCATTTCATTGAACAGATAAAAGGAGAGGGGAAGTATCATTTTGTGGGTACGCTCGTCAAACCTCAGGCATGTGCAACACAAATCTACTATTCAGACCTGGATACGGTGCCACCGCTCAGCTGCGCTTCCAATTTTGTCCAGTGGCCACTCTCGGTATTGCAGTGAAAAATTCCCCTGAACCATTTCCCCCATAGAGCAGCATTATTAAAGAGACATCTGTAAAACTGTTGACAGGACACCTCGAACTGCGAACAAGGTCAATTACGACTTACTGTAGTTTTTGATCCATGGAAGTTGCATATTTGTAACCGAGTAGTAACTTGAGGGCGGAGCCAGGAGGGTAAACACTGTTGCCCATATTTAGTGGGCTGCATAACGAGGAAGTAAACCCAGAAGCTAGAAAACTTTTTGGGCTAATGCGCCAGACGAGCAGTTCTCATTGGACTGAATAGGCAAAGTTATCCTTTGACCTCTGAGTTCCAGGAAGTGTAAACATCCTACACTCTCGGCGTCCGCCCCCTGGTGGCCGGGAGTGGGCCTGTTTGCACTGCCTGGCTCAGGAACTCAACTAGCAGCTGAGGAGAAACATTGCACATTTCAGTGCAGAATGCAGATATTCTAGTTTTTTTCTCATAATATAATTTACCCTGTACAGGTTGTTACTGTCCAAACACAAGGATACTGTGTGGAGAAGGTATATTTTTAATCCGCCCAGTAACACAAGTTACTGAAAGTCCTCCATTACAAATTCAATTTGCTAACTGTGTCTCCCTTTTGTGTCGGAGGCTTAAACCGTATGTTTACTTTCTTGTGTTAATGTGTCCGGATGCAGGTGTCAAAATCATAGGCGCCACACCAAAACAAGCACAGTTTGAGACACAGCAGTTAAAGTAAACAATGTGTTCAGCGTGGAAGTTAGTCCTCCTTCTTACAGGTGCAAAAAAAGGGATTCTGGAGAACGATAGTTGATTGTTGAGTCTCATTCTCAGGCCTCAAACCAAAAACCTCAGTATTTGATGACCTGAACATGAAACTCAACAATTCTTTCTCCTGAATTGCTTCCTGTCCCTGTACAGTCCTGAAAAAGATCAGGTTCATTGTTAAGTGAGGAAATAAAAACCATGTACTGCAAAAGCCAAGAAACATGGAAAGAAAATAGAAAAATGTAAAACCATTTCTACAATATGTCTGTTTTTTTTGTTTAATTAGAGAGCTGTAATGTCTGTGCAGGAAGTTCACAGTGAAGTTCAGCAGAAAGGATGTGCGTTAACCAAATTAGTGTTCAGAGAAAGCAGCCCGACCACACACAGACTCGCAGCACATCCCCGCGGACCTGCAGTTGTGTTCTGTCACATTTTTTCCATTAGTGAAATTGTGTGTCCATCCTCAGTGCCATTAGAAAAGACACAAACACTGTTAAATTTAACTTGATGTGAGTGGCCGGCAGCCTGTGTAAATAAAGAGCTATTAAAGTATCAACTGGAGGATTTGTGCAATTCCTCTGACATCCTTGGTCGAACTGCTGGGGAATGCTTGCCATGCGGGACAGGAAATAGGGAGCGGCACATCTCTGATTGGCCCGTTTTCCTGACCCAGCGACCTCGGTCATGGCTGTCCCACTGGGGCAGGGACACACACACACACACACACACTGCAGAGTATGTGACACAGTCCAGGGACAGGACAGAAAGGAGGAAATGTGGATAAAAATGACAGAATAAGTCAAATGACTGTTGAGTGTTTTATTCCTTCTGTGAGACTGACCGAGAATTGAAACGTGTCTGTGTGCACAAAATGATGACACTGAAGGAATTTCCTCTTACTGAAAACATATATATCAGTGGTCATTTATATCAAGTGTGGTATGTGTCGATAGAAGGAGAGACTTACAGAGGAAGCAGAAACAGTGGGTGTTGTCTTTGTGTGGACTTCCAAGGCTGCTATTGTAGAACTAAAAATATACAAACCCGTATACATACATAGGAAGGGAGTGTGTGTCTGTTGAAAGGGGATTGATTCTCAGGGTCTGGTGTACTCACTAGATTTCACCGTTGCTATGCTGGTTGTAGATGAATAAAACTGTACAATCGAGAACAAAAACAGACTTGTAACTGTCGGGAAAACTGTTTATTTAGAGCCTGAAGTTTCAGGCATGTGATTCCTGCTAGTGAACACTAGGGGTCATCCTGGTCATGCATTATTCTGGATTTTGATCGGCGTCCCTCCTTCTGTAAATGGGTCTGTTCACTCTGTGTTTGTTTGAGCAATTTTCTTTTTATTGTTAAAGAACACAATATGTATTATTAGAATACAAAATGCCATTATTACATTTGAGAATCACTGATCTAATGTGCAGCAAATTACCAGGTTTATTAAACTCTGTATTCTTTTATTTAAATTTGGACAATAACACTATCTGCAGTAAGACATAGCTACTGTTTTCAGATGGAAAAATTTAAAAAAAGCACAAATATAAACATACAATAGTCATCTTTTAAGAGAGAATGATATGAAATGTGCATATTTTTACCACAAGGTGGAGCCATAGTGTCACTACAACACTGCTTACTGTAATACATCACTGCTGCACAGCTTCAGTGACCAGCCTTTGGTACATGTTCTGATTTTACGATGACAATCAAATCCTTTCCTATAACAAGCAGAGACTTTAATTATGTAATAAAAGCTTTTCTTAATGGTCTCCCCTTCTAATGAAACGCAAAGACACAATGAGAGCAGAATCCCTTCTGATGATGAACGGTATTGATGTTATGGATTTAATGTAACAATAAACAAATGTGTGATACATTCAACGAAATAAAGAAAAGAATGTTTTTTGGGAACTATAATGCTCAAAACTGAGTGTAAAATTGTCATTTTGTACATGTGGAAAATATTACATTTATTTGATTGTGCATGTGTTCATTATATAGGGTAAATATCACATACACATGCTGAATAACAAAGATTTCCCCCGCAGGTTATAGGTTTCTCATGCAGATTTAAAGACTATATCGAAACTCTCACGTTCATAGATACTATTTATTAACTATTTATAAAATATTCTTTTTTCTGTGTACCATAATGTGGAGCACATGTGTGCTATGCTTGTGTATTTGAATGTTTTTCAATAAAGTTAATGGCTATATACTGTACACTGAGTTGTGACTAATAAATATTTCACTAGACTGGCTATTGCATCTCACTGTGTCGTGTGTGTGTGTGTGTGTGTGTGTGTGTGTGTGTGTGTGTGTGTTAAGGCAGTGAAGATGATCAATACCTCCGGCTACATTCTCTCTGGCTGTAGAAACTTTTCCATGTCAGAAACTAGGTCAGTTACAGTAACATATTAAAATAATATCCACATCCTGTTTTCTGCACAGCAGCAGAAAGCAGAAGTTGACTGTTTTGCCTCTGTTCTGGTTTCTGCCACAACACAGAAAGCAGGGAAAGCCCCCGAAACCAAAACTCACTCCAGTTTCAGCCTGGTCACCCGAGAGTGAAACGGAGCCGCAACGCTGTCTGAAAGCCTGCAGTCACGATTTTACACAACAGTGTGTCAGTGTGTCTCGTATGATTACACAATGACCCATGTGGAGTACAGCCGGAGTACGACTGCTGATGTCCAGGGTCATTCATCATGAACGGCCTGAAATGACCACCAAGGCAACTATGGATAAACAATATACTGTATAGAGAAACCATACATGTATAGACATTTGCAGCTGGAAAATGTTGCAAATCAAAGTGTCCGCCGTCGTTGACCGCAATTTTAAGTGGGTGCTTTCTAATTAGGTACCAATTTAAAAGTTGTATAGATCAGTTAAAAGCATTTATAAGAACAAATCACTGTGAAAAATCCATTAACAGGTGTTTATCCTTTACATTTGGTAATAAAGTTCCTCTAAATGGATTCAAATCCCATAATAATTGCTCATGGGCTTCTCACATTTCTAATAAGCCATCAGGTGGAACCGTTCAAACATCTTGAACCACCTGCCACAAAAGGTTGATTGGGTGCAGTCAGAGTGGTGAGAGGATGGCTGTGTGGTTTGAAACAGTCTTTCCCTTCTGTGCGAAGGGTTTGTGAAAAAAAACAGAAGCTTAGCATCAAAATCTGTGCCGACTTAAATAGAAACAGGTTCTTGTTTCAGTGTCGAGTGCACAACAATGTCTATACCCGGCAGGAATCAACTGGCATGTTGGTTCAACAAAGCTATTCTTAAAACTTCAACATAGAAATAGAGCAGAATATCTGCTGAACATACTTTTACTGTCAAATCACAGTTTAAATCTACTCAGGTATGTTGCAGAGAGACAGAAGATGAAAGGATTCCCAGAATATCTAGAACCCAATTTCACCGCTGCCGTTCAATAATCTGAGGTCATTTGTGCTTTTCTGGATTAGAAGATTTAATCATTTAATTCTTCTTCTTTAAGGACTAAAAGTATATTGAAATACAAATAATACATTTGATTGTCATGGGTCTTTTTTTGTATCTATGTTAAAATAGACATCATTAAAGAAAAGAAGGTAAACTTCAATATAACTGGTGATTAAAACTTTTGAATGGCAGTGTACACAGTTATAAATGTTCAGTAACCCTAACCCCAGCATTAGTAAATGAATGATGTAGTGTTGATGAAGCCTTTAGTTACAACATTAACGCATTATTAAAAGAAATCATGTAATAGTGTAATCCTGGGTCGAGTTGCAGCAAAGCGACTAGCCAATCACGACATATTTAGCTTAGAGTGGCTGAAATCTGGCTGAAATTCATGTCCACCCCTTTCTGCTAACAATCCCACAATGCAGTGCATCGCATAGATGTACTCCAAACCTGTCAGTGATGGCCCAAATAGACGAATTATGTGTCCGAAATCCCAATGTACTCATCCCTATAGAATAAACCACAGAGTGTCCATTATGTGGAGTAGTGAATGAGTGACGGATTGATTTTGGCCGTACCCCACTGCCTCAACAGAGACCAACTTTCATCAGTCATCTGAAATAAGAAGGTCCACTGACATTTGATGTGTTTTAATCACCCGAGAATGTGTCTTTGTTTCCTTTGGAGCAGGTGTAAGACATCTAGGACAAAGACATTTGATTTAAAAGTCCTGCCATACTAGTGTCAACAGTTCGAATATGCAGTAATGTCAGAGATTCATGGAAGTGTTGGACAAGCAGATATCGGATGTAAAACAGTGTGTGTTGCTTCAAACCTATCTAAGGGGAAATAAACTGGGGATTTGGGTCGATAAAGGGATTCATTAAAAGGTTTCTTCTCATTAAACTGCTCATAACGCAGATAAAAGCTAATAAAATGTGTAATAAATGATCTCTTTTATACTGAGTGGGATTGGTTGAAAGGTCGAGGGAATAAGATGGAGACGGAAAATGCTTGCTTCAGTTTTAAGATAATAATTGTGTCCGGTCGTTCAGTGCGATCTGACATAACCAGCAACACTCAGGCTTCAACTGTCAGCCTCAGTGTTGATATCAGCAGAAAGCCAAAAGAAAAAGATCAGTTCTTGTCAAACGCTTGGAAATAAAAAGTACCACTGTGGTGCCCTCTGCTGTGTTACAGATACGGCCTTTGGACATACTGTTGAGAAAATAAGTGAGCGTTGGTGATTACCAGTCTCCAGCGGTGCCTGAACTCTCATGATCTCCCCTCGAGGATGAGAGAGGAGAATATTGTGAAATATCTCTTTAAAGGCACTGCGGCGTGTTGAACAACACGCTGGGAGGAAATGGGAGACGAGAGGACAGGAAGCACATGGAGACACCATCTGTTGTTGGGCAACAATAAAGAAAAGAAATGCCAAGCTGGAGACAAACACACACACATAGACGCATATGAAAGCAAACGGCAAACAGAGAGCAAAGACAGTATCAACAGTGAGAGCACATATTCGTCTGATCAGGATGCTTCATTTCAATTTTCTGATCTAGATTTCAAAACTGGGACAATTAACAGCCCATATTAAACAGCCCTATTATGTATCATATGCTAGCACTTAAAATCATCATGTTTGATTAATTAGAATGAACACATAGTTTGTTTGTATTCATTCACCCATTAGGCCTAATCCTGACAAGCTAACGTTATTCTTTGCAAAGTCAGCCTCACCTTTATCCATGATTTTCCAAAATTCTTCCTCACTAATCAGATGATTTGGTGTCACAATTATCCATTCAGCACAGCACCAGCAACAACATTAGCTTGGTCTACTGAGGGCAATAGCAATACTGACACCCTGTTGAACAAAGCATGGTTTACTGTGCTCACACACTGTGTTTTCTGTAGTCAACATTTGTGGTTAAGATTGAAAGGGGATGGATTGCCATGAAATCTGGTAGCCCTGTAATGGCTGATCCAGCATCTTTCCATCACATTACATCAGGTTATATTTACAATTTACATGCAAAACTAATGACACCAGCCTCAGCTCTACTTTGCTAAAAGTAAAACATTAGTATGCTAACATGTTAAACTAAGATGGGAAATATGGGAAAACATGATACCTGCGTAACATCTCCATTTGTCGTTATAGGAATTCTAGCATGCTAAATGTTAGCATCTAGCTCATTTTTTCCTTACGACCAGGGCCTAGGGGAAACCCTGGTGCAACATACAACAACAGACTCCCCTCTTCCCATCTCCCAAGCACCACCAGCAGAAAAGTATTTTAAAGGCTTTATCTGAAAACTCATCTAAGCACAAAAAGAAGTGCTGGCAGTCTGGGTGGATGCAGAAAGAGGAGAGCCCACAGGAGCTGGGAGGAGCCGGCCTTTAAACTTCTGGCTTGGAGGCTGGAACCAGTCAACTCCCTCAGACAACCTTCACTCACATGTCATCATGCACTCAGCCAAACACGCCTGTAGCCAATCACACACTCACACAGGTAACAAGACAGAGGGATTAAATCAGAGGAAACTAAAGAACATGCATGAAAATGTTCATAGTAAGGACACAGAGACACAGCGTTTTGTTTGGTATCTTGCTTCCATAATTCAGCGTCAGGAACAGAACAGGATGTTTAGGAAGGACATAACGTTGGAAAGGAATGTTCAAATGAATTCTGAGGATGGAAAATGTTTGGGTTTTTTGCATGTCGTCACAATAAATAAATACATTTTAGCCATTACAGCTCACCCACAGAGCCTAAAATAGAGGATTTGCCTTAAACACTGTAGTATTTGACTATTTTGTGGCTTGAAAAACTGTTTTTATGACGTGAACACAAATAAAAAATGTTCAATATTTCCCCGGAGGACTGAGCATGACCTAAAAATGTTTCCTTGCCATGTATTTCTAAAACTGCATGCTATAAAATTGGAAATTATAGAAAACCTGCAGCTATTTACATCAATGTGTGCTGCGTGTGCTCTACAAGAATTTTTGCATCCTTCACACACATTCAAACACATTTTCATACGATATAACGAGCACCATATCATGAGAAATATTTCCCCCGTTTTCTCGCTGGGGGAGGGGGTCCCTTTCAGTCGAATGCAAATAAGTCGACAAGCCAGAATATCTCCCCACCGATCACCGTGTAACCCTGCACTGCCTCAACACACGCTCAGTCGCTTTTTCTGCTTGAGCACACATTATGGAAGGCCTCCTCATTCTGTCAGTGTGAATCAGGTGAGTGTGCACGTAGGAGACACGTATACATACACAAAGACACGCACGCATGTGTAGTAATTTGGGTTTGGGAACATGAGGCAGCGATTATGTTCATGATTTTAGTGAAAATTTAAATGGACTCTAGGAGAGAGGAGTTCCTCCCCCTCAGCAATAAGATGTGGTGCTCTATCAAAGGAGAGTCCTCATCACTGATATTTAATGATGTATCGGGTAGAGTTAAAGCAACATTATGTAACTATTTTTCCTTAAAATATCACCTTCAGCATCATTTTGATGGTACAATGGCTTTTAATGGAGTCAGTGCTGTCGCAGCCACTCCACCGCCCGTTGCTTGTTCCTGTGCTATGTAACTTGGGTGAGCGGGTAGGATGCTGCTCTGCCTCAACTCTGTGTTTTACAGAGTTTCCTGGAAGTATGTTGTCAGTTGCTGGCCGGCTGTCCTCGGAGCATGGCCGGAAAGTGTCGGTGTTTGTTCACACCGCTATCACGGCAGCTTTGGACCCCTGAGAGTAGGAGGTTATCAGGTACGGGTGCTGGAGTGGGCACCAGAACCGGAGCCAGGCAAGCAGGCAAACTGAACCAGGATCAGCAGCCTCTACGGACATCATGACAGAGGCAAAAAGATCGAAGAGGATGTTGGGTCCTCTTCCACGCAGTCGGCTATGATGCACCGCCATGTTTCTACAGTAGCCCAGAAGGGACAGACAAGCCACTGGATCTTGACAAAGTCTTTCATGTTTTCTGTGGCCACCAAAGGGGAGGATGAGATGAGGGGTGTTCAGTTGGTTGCTATCTCACTAAATCAGCTACTATTCCCTACACACTGGACCTATGACATATTGGTCTATTAGACTGGCTTTACTGTACACTGTGTAAGTGTACTGTATTAGTGTAAGCTCAATTTTACATGTGTTCACCATTGAAGCAGCCATCTTTTATCATACAGATGAAACATAAACGTAGAATTTCCGTTTTCATTTCAGAATTTCAGTGTCCATGTGCAGATCGTACTTATTGTAGTGACATTCAGAACCGCTCGACACTTCATCTCTCCTGTCTTGTGTTTTCTCATCAAGGCTCGCCAACGGCAGCGAAGAAGAGCGGAAGGATCGATGCTGTCACTGACGGGGAAAATGAAGAAAGGTTGAGTAGGAGCGAGATGAGTCGCACTACAGCACAAGTGATTTCCTTTGAAGACTCTGGCCGTCACATCTTTCGGCTTAAGTCCTCTCCTGACGGCAGCCAGCGCTCTAATTGCATCTCTCTTATTATTTTCCAACATCTTTGTGGAGAAAACACTTGTTCGAGCGAGTTCTTCAGTCAGTTTGCCGTTCCCATAATATAAGGCTCCTCCAGCCTCTCCGGCTCTCTTTACTGAGAACTTTAATCCTATTATTCAGCTGGCAGATCTGTTGCAACACATGTGTCCTTTGTACTGAAGAATCAGCGTATTTCTTTCTTTTCTTGTCTGTGGAAGGCGCAGGCATCACATGATTGACTGTAAGAAGCTTCAGCACTGAATGTGTACATAATGATTAACAATGCTTCAAAACTACATTAGAAATGTAATAAAACTGGTTGTCAAGGACAGCCATTGTGATGTGTCATTTTTGTGAATGCATTTACAGGCAGGATATCTGCTTTCTGCAGCGTGTAAGCCCTGCTGTTGTTCATTTCTCCTGTCCTTTTGTCAGGCGTCATCTGTCACAGTGTAATTTAACATGAATATATTATATATTTTTATGCCTGCCAACAGCGAAATCTGTCTCCTGTCTGTCCTGTCCTGAAAATAACTGTATAGCTGCGCAAACACACGATGAAAGGGTAAATTAACAGTGTTTTATGCTAATTGCATTCATAAGTAATCAATGCAGGCTTCCAAGCAAAGCTGTTAACTGCTGTGATCGCAGGTGAGACATGATATCACCCTCCAGTCACGGATCCTGCTGATGACACGTTTCATCCAAGTGTAACAGAAGCTGATGACTTCTACAGCTACAGCACAGTGCGTGATGTGACACTATTCACCTGAATGCCTGAAATAAAACTGTGAATTATTGTTTTGTGTTTTGTGATGAAGGTGTATTTGAAGATTAACTCCAGGTAATGTACACTCGATGTGCATAAAGGCACTCCACAGTCAGCATGAACAGTGAAAAGGAACAAAGGTTGACTGAAACCCTCTTGGGACTGTCAGACAAGATAAATAACATAATTAAAGGTGCAGTATGATAAACAAACAGGGTAGCTCTTCTTGAAAGAGCTGAGTCAATGGGTTCAGTGCTAATACAGGGTTTTAGTGTTGATTTGGATGTAGCCGTGTTGGCTTGCAGCCATTTTGCCATGAGTTTTGTGCACACTTTCACCGTTCTTCTCGGTACATTTGTGTGTACCTGACAATTGTACAGGTACAGGTGTTAATTTATTGCGCTCGTGCATTCACACCACATTTATCACTTCAGAGCAAGACTGAAGAAGAGAGAAACTATGGCAAAAGTGATGTACTGAGGTTGTGATTTATGGGCTAGGATTACAATTGCGGATAGAATTATGAGGATACATTTTGTAGCTTTAAAGGAAAAGCTTAACATTTTGGGAAACACGCTAATTCACTTTCTCTCCAAGACTGAAAGTACAAAAGGAGGAGGGGGGCTCAGACATGACTTTTTAACTTTTGGGATTAATAAGTGGATTTATCTTAACTCCCGTTTATCAACCTGACTGCAGTAGCAATCCACCGAGGTGACCTCCGCGGTCCGGTGTTTATGTTCTGTAATGCTGAGTGCCGACTGGAGCTGGAGGGGAAATGTGCTTTACGTAATGAATGTCACATCACAAATAAACACGTTTCCTAACTTGCGGCACATTTAAACAGACTGAACAGTAGAATAATTGTTATTTATATCTTTATGTACTCACTGTTAATATCAACAACAAAAATACTCATTTTTGCATTGTAACTGATTAGGAGGAGCCTTAGAAGAGGGCTCTCGGGACTAGAAGAAGTTCACCTGCTCTTCGGTGAATTCCTGTTTTTGGTTTTTTTTTTTACATTTTTCAATACAGAGCAGCTGCATGTTGTGCTTGACTGGAGTTGCCTCCCAGGGTCATGTTATTTACTGACAGCCCAACATCAGGGCTTGATGAATGCCCACTACAGTTACAGTTAAGGGATCTTAAAGGTTGCCTCACACATAAATAAACAACTTACCTGTTGTTCATTGTGTATTTGCCTACTTAGTCATTCATTATGTGCTCCCATCTGACTGTGAAGATCAAACTGCACTTACCTGTACAGTGTGCTGAGCTTCTGTCTAACATAATGACATTCACTTGTCATTCATTTTTTTCTGATGGAGCCCTTTTTTCTTTGTTTTGGGGTGTATTGTGCACGGCATCGATGTGCATATTAATGCTCCATTAGTTCCAGTCAGATTAGAGGCTCTGACGTCAGCGATGTTTCAGAAGTCAGCCAGATAATCTCAGTTATATTAAGTATCTGAAAGTGAATCCTTTCGCATGTCTAATCCTCTACTGTGAGCTTATTTAAGTGATATCTGTTCAGCCTTTGGCAGACAAACTGTTTTTTTTGCTCCCACCGCTGAGGTTTACCTCAAGCGAATGAGATTATTCCTGCTTCCAGAGCAGCTCTGCACCTGGAAAATTGGTGCTCACAAACTTTAAAGGGGCTCCATGTGACAATTTATAGTAATTTATATGTATTAATCACTTTTTTATGGGTCTAATGAGAGCAGATTGTACAGTAACATGATGTCTGTCTCGGTTGCCTATACAAGCCTGTGGATGCTTTGAGTTGTTAAATGCTGCTGGACGGTGGATTTCCACGACAGTCCAGTGCCTCGTCTCAGTATTTCAGTGAACAACGGTAGCTAATGTTATTTTAGAAGTAGAGTACGCTAATGGAAACTGACAACCTGCTTCCAGCACAACACAGATGTTCCACACAGCCCCTTTAAAATAAAATGCAAAGCCACACATACATACAACACTTCCAGATGACACAAATTTTAATCCACATCCCCATTTTTATTCGAGTCAAGTGTGGCAAATTTCACATTTTCGGGCAAATGTCCAGTTATTGAGGCCCATCTAACACTGGAGGAAACACTGGCATAGTCAATACTCTATGGAACAATCACATTTTAATCAACAGGCCAGGTACAAACAATTTCAAGTATTATATAGTATTAACCTCTCCTCTAAACCGGGTCTTATGGGATTTATTCCTGCTGTTACTGTACATTAATACTCATACTGTATATGACTGTAATGCAAACAATAATGTCAATATCAAAATGCTGTACAAAAAACAGGATGTACAGGAAATCAGTTGGGTAAGACACTCCTTACAGCATACAGATAAACATAAAAAATACAAAAAAAGGCACTTAAGAATATTAGACACACACACACACTCACTCACACGTATATATGTACACATACAGTATACTAAGAAATCATATACTTGAGCCCATGTTATCACACAATTCACCTGAAAAGTTATTTTTACAATTATATCAGATACACTTGGCTGGGGAGCAATGTAGAGACCTCGTCAGCTAATGATAAACAAGGCGTCATCCTACAGGAAGAGCAGCTGACAGAGTCAGGAAGGAGTGTTTACATCCCGATCGTATGCATCACCGCTGTCTTACACCTCAAATGGCTTTAAATTTCACACATTTCCGTCTATTGTAAGCAGGAACTCAAATGTCGGTTTGAAATGATACCTAGAATTAAACATTATGACCTTAACCTGCCTCTGCAAAGTCCTTATTGGCTGAATGGACAGGCCAATACACACTTATATCGTATTTATTCAAATTAAACACAAGTATGGTGATGCTGTCGACCTCTGATATGACGAGTGTCATGATATGATGTTAACAACATCTAGGAGGTGAGGATAAAATCTCAGCTTAGCTTTCTCAAGCAGCTGCTGACCCTTAAAAAATAATTAGTCTGGTTGTCAGCGCAGTGTTAAATTACTGTAGCATTAAACATGCTCATTAACTCACTCCTGCACCCTCATTAGAGAACAGTTCTAGGGGAAATGTTATTTTTGTGGAATATTTTTTGGCACGTAAATGAACAAATTCTTCAAATATTGAATATCTGACAGAAATATCAGCAGCTGCTCTCCCACAAACTTTATAATTGTCACATTCAGAGGGATAAAATCAAGAGTATCATCACTTACACTGTTTAGCTCGGTTAAAAACTAATTATTATTGGCAAGTTATTGCAAGGTTAGAAAATGTGAGAACAATCATGTTCACGACGCGGTAAGTTCCTGACCATTTGTAGATTATATATGCAGTTCTGTCTCGGTCAACAATTTGGAGAAACCTACAGCGCTTTGGACAGGAAGACACAGATTGTCAAAAAAGTGCAACACACCACACGTCACCTGTTTGAGCACATAACTTCAGTCACAGTCCACATCCAGTCATCAAGAATAGAGGGCTTTTAGGGGACACAATACACTCTGTGGCAACCATGTTGGCTATGACAGCAGAAAAAAGTATGGCTGTGTACCGTTTTTCACTACTAATTCACTCCACTTGAATGATTTTGTCTAAAATGTCAATGTGTTTTATTTAAAATCTGAGCTAAATCAAATATGGGAAGATTAAATTGTTGGAGTTCAATATTCAGTCAAAACAGACCAAGTCGCGCCTCAAGTGGGAGGAATTTGTGAAATCTATTCTTAATTGTTGCGTGCCGTGGGCTTCAGCCTATTTCTTTTTTGGTGATTGACTGTGAGAAATTCATGTGAAATAATTTTTCTTTGTAACTAAAGAATAGTCTTTATAAAATGAAGCCCCATTAGCCAGGAAACAAGCCTATTGTTGGCTTTTTTAATGCAAAATGGAAGAAACTAGCAGGGATACTATTCATCATAAATCAGCTTCTTGGCTAGATATCGAGCTTAAAGTTTGATATTGTTGCCAATCAGGCAAAGAAAGAGGTCACAGGTCAACATGAATCTTGACCTATTGCTATGTGCTATATTTAGCCATCTTAGCACCTTGCCACTTGTCCAGTAGGCCTTTGTTGTGCCAGTGATTGTTTACAGGAGAGCTGTGATGTCACCAAAAAGCCTCTATTCTTCACTGCTTCTTACAGATATCAAGTCACTAACAAATCCTGTTTTTTGCTCCGTAGTTATATACAGTTATCGTAGGGAACAGCTACCTTTAACTTGTGGAGTAAAATTGCAGAGCAGATAAATATTGCATTGTGCCTGCAAAGTGACAAATTCAAATCTCAAAAAACATGGTTTCAAAGTATTGCTTTGACAAGATAGCCGACCCCTGCCATTGTCACTTATCCTTTCTTTTGGGTTTCTTAAAAATAGAAAACAAATTCTCCCTGATCTCCTTCTTCACATTATGATCGTTAGAAAGCCTGTTGAGAGTGAATACAGCCCAGCTTGTTGCTCAGTGGAGCTCCAGCTGCAGTGTCTGATGAGTAAGCAGGACTTTGTTTCCCAAAACCATCGCAAGACCAATACGCCAATCGTGAGACACCTTTGGTTCAGTAACCACGTTTCACCTCTGCCATAGCTCCAGACCAACAAATAAGGCAATCTTTTGTTTGAGTTGTTTCGTAATCATAGCCCTGATGAGGAAAATCCTTACAACGCATGTTTGGGTTTCTATTGATTTGGATGGTTTTGGGATTTGATCCAAGGCGAGTTTATTTAGCCTGACTCAGGATATGACCTCCCACCTGCCCAGTCACCCCAGTCACCCCCTGTTCAATACAGTGAAACAGATCAGCAAAGAAATAACAACACATTGTTAATGGTAAGCCCTTAACCTGAACTGATTCTAATGACCGTCACATTGTATGAATGTGTTCTACTGTTACTGTCTTGACCCTAAGTGTCAGTGTCCTATGGGGTTGCCCAGAAACTTCCTAACTCTGCTAAGAATAAAGTTCTGGGATAAACGATGATGTTTTCTTTACAATTGAACCGCTTAATTTTAAAAACAGTCCTTTTGTTTTCTGTCTGCAAAACTTGGTAACAATCAAACCCTTCTCCCTACAAAGGAACCATCTCATTGTACTGGTTCCTCTCTCCTCGAGCTCCTGCCATCATGAGTGCTCCCTCCAGTCCGGCCATACTGGAGCCGAGTCCTGTGCAGCCCTTCAGCCCTCCTCCAGCCAGGTCCTGGCACATCATGGCATCATGGGAAGACACAATAATCCCGCTACTTGCCGAGGTGGAGATGGGGCTCTCCTCCCCCCTCCTCTGTCGCTCCGGTGTTGGAGCAGGTGCTCTGATCCCACTGCTTCCAGCACCTACGCCGCCTCCGACAGCTCCACCTCGCCTTTTAGGTGGCGGGCCCCAGAGGAAGGCGTGGGCAGGCCTGTAGTGCTGGCGGGCGTAGCGGAGCAGGCGTCTGCGGGTGGCTGGCAGGCGGATGGTGTAGACGTAGTACTCCAGGACGCTGTGCTGCATGTTGGGAATGGTGTTTTGGCACAGCGACTCCTCCAGGAACAGACGAACCAGTGGGGCCTTGAAGGCCTCATAGCCGAGCTCCCCCAAGGATTTCAAGATGCGAGTGATTCGCAGGTAGTTGTGCTGCGACCTGGGAAGAACAAAGCGAGGTGAAAAGGTTTACTGGGATGAAGAGGGTTAAAAAAAAACTAAACCAGATCAGACATATACATTTTTAGCAAAAAAACGTAATGTAAAAATCAATGCTGCATGACTCTGTGTAGCATTCTACTTGTATTCTGATCTTCTGGGCCCAGTATTTCAAAACTTGTAATCTGGATCAGAGTAATCCGGATAATGAAATCCTCCTTTTCTCAGTCATGGATCACGGTGATCCTGCTGACTTTATCTGAGTATTTCAAAACACTGGCAGGGTGGATCACCGTGATCCCGACCTGGCCGGATACGGATTTCCAGATCTCAAGTCCCCGCCTCCGCGATCTGAAAACATGGCGGACTACTCCGCAAAAGGAGCAGCTGAGAGCGCGACTTTCACGTCAAAAGTCTGAGTTTACCGTCGTCTAATGTGCAGCGGTTAAAAGACCATACGGACGCCAACCAACATATCATGCAAGCCAACTATTTGAATCGTCACCTTATTAAAACCAGGCCGTAGCGATCTCTAATTGAGCCGCGGCCGTGCTGACGGGAGCTAGCCCGGCTCCATTGACTTGTGTGTTAAGCAGCTAGCGGGCTGTCGTTAGCGTCACGTCATTGGCAACACAGCAGACTTATAAATAGGCTCCATGTGCACAGACCTGCTGCAGTACTTAGAAAACATGACGCTACACAGTATGAGTATTAACTACACGGTTTGCTCAGAAGTGTCAGAGTGCTACAGTAATGCTGGTGATGTTGTCATGTTGTTGTGTACATAAACACAATGTGGGATTGTGGATTAAGATACTCACACACCTTCTACTTTCAGAGTCCACTCACAGCCATGGACACTCAGCTACAACAGGGCGAGTGCTGGAAATCCTTGGAAATGCTTTAATTGCATTGATACATTTAAGGTTTTCAAGTAATTGGAGTTTGAATAAAGTGCTTGAAACTGCTCAAAATTGTAATAGCATTGCTTTCATAGTATATACCTTGGTCAGTGATTTAAATAAAATTAAAATATTTTACTATGTTTTAAATTTCTTACAATTACTTTAATTATTTGTTAAAAGTACAACACTGACACTTTAGATTAAGTGTAATGAACATCTTGAGTAACAATATCTGGGAGAAGTGGAGCTGAAACTTTGTCAATCCAAGTCAAATCCACCTCTGAGGTGGGATTCAAATGATCCTGAAATTTTGGTATCAAGTTGATCCAGATATCTGCCTTGTGTTTTGAAATACCCAAATCCAGCCTTTTATCTGGATTCAAGGGAGGATTGGATTACCAGAGCTGGATCCTGATCTTCAGGATCAGGATTCTCTGGATCTGTGTTGAAATACCCAGTTTTCAGATCAGATCTAGATTTAATCCAATCCGACCAGGATAATCCTGTCAGATCACTTTTGAAATACTGGGCCCTGGTCTCTGGACAATACAGAACCTTCATTATCAAAAATACTTTTGTCTCCAATGGTCGTTTGGCCTGAGAGGAATCTAGAAACCACATTGCACCAGATGCAAAAGACATGGTGTATATCTGATGGGACGTTAAAAGCAAAAGGAGGGAATAAAATTATACTGAGCAGCTGCTTTATGGTGGAGAATGTGTTGTTTTTCATGTGGTTGGGATAATGGTAACAATTAGCATCAGATACTTTGGGTTTAGAGGTGGTTTAAGTCTTGAGGAGGTTATAGTAATAGCACTGAGACCATGCTGTGTAATACCACGAGTAAACACCCCAACGTGAGACATTCAGGTGGTTTCTATGGCAAGAAAGCTCAATGACTTCTCTCAGGCCATGAAACCATCCAAATCGAGCGCGAAAGAAAAACAAATCAACCTTCAAATTACCCTTTAACCATCTGTTTGTTGGCTTCAAACATGTTGTTTCACATTTGGCTGCTGATAGAAGGACAATTAAGTTGCAATGGATTTAGAATAATTGCCTTGCTAAAGGACACAAAAGCAGAAATCGGCAACCCAGCCAGAAGTTCACATGAATTCTAGCAACAATTTGATACCACGAAGCTGCTGCACAATGTGTTTACGCGCTTACTCATTGAGGTGCTGGAAGCGCTCCTGCCAGTTGGAAGCCCGAGCAACATTCCCGCTCTTATCCAGCAGTTTGATGCCATAGAAGTCCAACATCAGGGAATAGGCTGCCAGGAATCTCCGCTTAGCTTCCCGAGTGCTTTGGAATTCCTGACAGGAGTAAACACAGCAGATGAGAGACCGGGACATGGGGACAACACCATGTTTCTGTTTGGCTTTTTTTTAATGTTTAGATGGTCGTCAGAGGTTGTAAGAGGGACGTAACATCTATGTGTTAATGCACTCTCGTCTCAGTCACTGGCTGAATGATAGATGTACTCAATCAACCATGGTAAACACTTACAATGAGGAAGTGCAAACAAATGAGTCATGCAGCAGGAAGCTCAGACATTAACATGCTTGCTAACATGGTGCGTAGAGTCTATACGTCTTATTTTGTGTCTTACTTTGATCTCGTCCTGAGTCAGTTCATGTGCGTAGAAGTTGAGCCCTTGTTCTCTTAATGGGAACAGCCTGCCACACGGGAAAAAGATTAAAACACATTAGTTTACTCAGTAATGTAAATTATTTGACTGCACAACAGCTGCTGTTGTTGTCAACGGAAAATAAACAAAGCTAATACCACCATTGCTACCTTATACAGTTCCAGTCATACGTCCATTAGCTAACTGACTAGACATGGCAGGCTTATCAAGCTTGAAGCTGCAGAAGGAAAGATACTTCAATGTGTGTGTACAATAGTAGCATTACTTTCAATGTTGAGGAACACATCATTAACTAATAACTATATAATATTACATCACAAGTAGCACATCCACTTTGTAGAATCTGGACCTGGATGTTATCACAGTTAGCATCTCTGTCCTGTCCTATTGAATTTCGGGACGTTTAAATTCCAGCTACTTCAGCCAATGCTAGCTACCAGAGACGGCAATGTTTCATAAACAAGTTAGTAAGTCCTGGTTCTAAAAACTTCAAGTCTTGTAATGATGTTCAAAGTGAGAACAAGCAAGTACGAGGTAAAGAGCCAAACAGGTTATGCTCGTAACAAGTAAGTAAGTACGTAATTGTCTGACTTTACCTTTCTACTCATCATTGTGGTAATGCTAGCACTTACTAGCTCGAAGCAACATATCATGTATGTATCCATCTCATGTATTTTCAAGACCCTTTTACAAAATAAGTCTGCTGGAAATATTAAAAAGTAAACTGGAGAGTGTGTTTTAAACCAACTCATGGAGCTGACGTTAGCTTAATTGGCTAGCTACAGTAGCTGCAGCAAACAAAATCTGATGCCGACAGTCGTCTTTTCAGCCGTCAACATCTTCTCTCCATGGCTACTGTCTACCTCTGTCTGACCTGAGGACCCATATTTTTGAAAATGGTAAATCTGCCCCCATTATCATTGTTAACTGCCCGTGTCCTATGTAAGAAGCAAAAGCTAAACAGGTGTGGCGACAGGAACTAAAGAGGACCAGGCTTAGCGTGTACTTATTTTCAAATCCATTCCAATTCTAAGATGCCCCACATTTTACAATCAGGAAGCACAGCTGATTTAAATCCTCACACTTTTTCTCGTGACATCTGTTTGACAACTGGATAGAAAAAAGAAAAAAAACAAGCTTCGACATGTCAGTCACTGCCAATTACGAGGAGTTTGTGCTATCACATTCGAGACAAATGAAAATAGACAGATGGGATGTCTCACCACTGAATGTAGGTGTGATTGTGCTCCAGTTTGTCATAGTCGCCTCTCCACTTAGTCAGAATCTCCTCTATATAGATACCTGAGGAGAGACAGGGACTAATTAGCTGCCACACACATTTCAAGTGTGTATGTATGTATGTGTAACATGTGTGTGCGTGCATGCAAGTGCGTGTGTGTGTGTGTAAGCTTGTTTAAACATTGGATCAGTCCACTAATCTTCTGGTCTTTCCCAGTCAAACATGACCTTTAGCCAAGCACAACTCGTTAAGCCCAAAGCCAACATCGGGTCTCTCCACAGTGGCAGGAGGTCTGCATGCATAGAGCATGTGTGTGTGTGTGTGTGTGTGTGTGTGTGTGTGATCTCACCATCAGGCACTAGAGGGATCTTGTTCATGTAGAAGCGCAGGTTGCGGTACTCGTTGGGTTGCCGGGACTTTCTGAAGTTCTGCACACAAACACAACAAAGAGATCACACTGGGTGTCGACAACATTGAGACAGCGACTGCGCATTGTACATCTACATTTGTGGATATCTAGGGCACCACCATACATAATGTTTTGTTTGTGTGTGTGTTTGCGCATGTACCGGGTAGCTATGACGGTATTTGTAGAGGTCCCTGGCAGCGTAAAAACTCCTCTTCATCTTTGGAAGAGACTCTGGGGATTCAGTCAGCTGAGAAAGAAAGACAGTCAGAAAGAAAGAAAGAAAGAAAAAGCAAAAAATAGTCTCTGTTCAAATGCTGATCTGAAACAAAAACATCCAGTGTTTTTAACAGATGCAGCGTCCCACTCATCCACCATTCAGCTGAATTAAAAGCACCGACTTTGCTTTTGAGGTCGAGTGCTGTCATCATCCATTTCTTTCTGGCAAAAGAGGACAATTCACATCAGTGCTGCCGTGCAATCGCTACAAAAGGACGCTAGAAACTAGATCTGATTCTCAAATTAAATCTGGGTCATGCTAACTTCCACTGGTCAGAAAGGCTTG
The DNA here is from genome assembly GCF_965226575.1 of Pagrus pagrus. NCBI lineage: Eukaryota > Metazoa > Chordata > Actinopteri > Spariformes > Sparidae > Pagrus > Pagrus pagrus. The sequence goes on from NC_140199.1 coordinate 13,240,837, forward strand.
CACTAAGCCTAATCCTGTTAAATCTAACTATCTCGGTATCATATTGTGCACCCAATACCTCGAGCTGTTTACTGTGTGATGTTTCTTGATTTTGTGTCTTTTCATAGACATGTTTGATTCTTCCCTGAGTCTAACCTTAGCCCTCAAAGACTCAGACCATTCAGGAGCCCTATAGCGAATGTGAGAACTATTTTTTACAGTTATTATACTATTTTTTTTTTCTAATCTGCAGCATTGATTCATCGAGGAAACCCACGTAGTTTGTTCCAGTGAGCCAACGAGCAGCGGTTGTAGCCAACCTGCTTTTGTTGTTCACGTACATGGATAATATATTTCTCTGAAAACAGTCACTTTTGCGCCAGTCTTCTCAGTTATGATAAAATAACCTATTCTATTTACTCTCTGAAAATAGCTACATGCTTAGTAAATGAAATATCGGATTTTTCACTGAAGAGCACAGAGAAATGTATTATAATAAATGGCTGTAACTTGCCTAGAAAAGGTCAGAAGAAGACAAAAAATCATATGGAAGTCTGAAATATATATAATATATAAAAACAAATAAACTTTCTATGATCCTTTCTGAGTTTAGAGTAAAAAAAACACTTTTTTTAATTCTGGTAAATGTATCCATTCTCAGACGAAGCAAAACGTAAAATGGAGACCTGAAATGAGCCAGACTGCAACTTAACGTTCTCATAATGATGTACGGCAAACTAAATATATACAGGTCAGTCAGCCGCCACAAAAAGTGTTCAACATATTTGAGAGTAAATCACAGTCCGATATGCAAACTCCAACACCAAGCTCTGGTTTAATCATAACCAAAACACAGAAAAAACAATTAAGAAGTCTGATTGAACCAATCTGAAACACTCTATCAAAGAGTGATCCAGCAGATTACAGTTTCTCAAACAGCCCTGTTATAACCTGCTGGTTTCTTTAATGTGAAACAGTGTGAAGCAGCCAAATTACAACTAATGTTCAGGGCACAGGGACAATAATCATGAAGCTGTAACCTAATAGAAAATGTTTTATTTCTTTCATGAACCAGCAGGCACATTGTGTAATTTCAACTGGAAAAGCAATATAGGGAGTAATTACCTTCAAAAATGAGTTAAAATAATTATCCCTAGTATGTGGCAAATAATGCCACATTTGTGATATATCAGTACCACATCATCATGCAGTTAATGCAAAATGAGACTGAGTACTTTTGATATTTCTTTGGTGTTTAATCCACCAAGCAGCAATTTATGTCACGTTATGTAAAATCAGACACTTTCCCAGTCAGCTCACTGCCAGCTGCCTGTACAACCCTTCACTGTCCTGTGTAGTACACCTTGGTACAAGTGCTGTCACAGGAGGACCATTACAGTAAAGTACGTTACTGTTTGGCGGATATAATGCCAGAGTGTATCTCAACGACTGAGTAAAGTTCACACCATCAAGTGAATGGAAATATTTGCATAAAACCCACGTTCACAAAAATTGACACATTTTTGAATGGAGTTTGGCGGAACGCTCGCCTCAACATGACAGCATGTATCGGGGCTAGTGGGCTGCCCTTCCGTGTCCTGGCCTTGTCAATACAGTGCGCTGCCGGTGGCACACATGTTACCGCATCGTGTCCCTTCTCACCAGCCCCAACCCCCCCCCGCATTGTCTCATCACAGGCATACTACATGACCCTCGGTGTACCTGCGGGGACGTGTCTCCCGGGTCTCCGGCGGCCCGCTCGCTCTCCGCCGGGCTGACGGAGTCGGAGATGCCGCTGTCATCTTCAGCCGCCGGCTCGTCGCTCTCTGAGTCCGACCCCCACGTCGAGTCGCATTCCTCAACGGTGCTCGGCTCCTTGAAACGCCAGCTGCCCAACAGATTTCCCATTTAAAAAACATGCAACACCTCTCTTGTACTTCTTTGCACAAATTACTACATCATTTTACTCAAAGCCCTCGTATTTAGGTTTGTCACATTGCCCTCAGAGCGGAGCTTTTAAATGGCAGAAAAGGGGGAATTTCCAGATAAGCAGCGATGATGCGTGTTTCTGTATGAGAGGTGATAAGTGCCACAGAGCAGCGGGAAGCGCTCTTAAAGCTACAGTCCCTGAATATTTACCTGAAGGAGAAGCCTATTAATTGTCTGAAGTATTTCTACTATTGCACACCTGTTTCCTCGAATAAAATATTGTATGTTTATTTTATCAATCATTTATCAAATGCAGAGCTTCAGTGCTAATGCTGCATACTGTCTGCTGATTGTCCAGTGGACACACATATACTCATATAACAGATTTAATGCATCTTTCTGTACACTGGCTTTTGTTATTTAGTATCAAATAACAGCCGTCCTTGAAAAACTTTGGCCTCTCAACTAGATTTCATGAAGCAGAGTCCAGTTCAACAAGTTTAATGAAGTACGCAGGAATTTATACTTGAGATTTTAGCTCAAGGCACACCCGCATTCATATCCCTGCAAAACTATTCAAAGTAAATCAGCTCAAATATTTAAGGCAGCAATTGAACTTAGACTTTTAAGTTGAAACAGCCCAAAATGATGAACAGTGTATTGTAATATATATTTTTTGTAAAACCCGAGCCTCTATTGTGCAGTGTGTGCGTTTGTTGCCATGCTTGTGTTGTACATTTTGGGATATGGTGCACACGATCTGAGGTTTAATGTTAACCAGCAGCACAAATGCCCACTTAAATAATGTTTGATGGTGATCATCCTCAAAATATACTTTCTATGCCAACTTTCAGGCATATTGATAATGATGAAACATTTTTAATACAAATGTGGAATTGTCATCCATCTTAGAAATCATTTCCTTCATAAATTCAAACATAAACTGGTATCCAATAGCAACCACAGGATCAAAGCCAGTTCTAGAATGTTGAAATGTTAAAGGGTAGAGGATCTGTCCTTTTCCTTTCAAAATTCAAACATAAGCTGTTATCCAATGGCAACCACAGGATCAAAGCCAGTTCTAGAGTGTTGAAGTGTTATAAGTAGAGGATCTGTCCATTTCCTGCCATTTGTGCTCAAACTCAAGTTTGGTTCAGACACAACTTTAACTATTACCATGGAAAGTACACAGAGAAAACAAAGGAGACAGAGGACAAAATACACTGAGGTCCAGGATAAGACAACTCTGGAAGTCACCAAGGGTAAATCTTCATTTGCTGTCCGCCTCAGTTCCCTTGAAAAACGCATAAGGTGTCAGCTGATGGACAGAATGGCGATGCTCAGACCAACTAGAACGGCGGGCAGAGTCAACTTGGAAATCCGAGAGGACTCCCTGACTGCTATACTCGATCAGCTCCAAGAAAAGGAGACATCCAACACATGGAGCGGTGAGAGAGAGCAGATGCAAGGGGAGATCTTTTTCCCTAAAGCCCAGGTGGATAAGGCTCAGGCCAATGTCTCTTCACACAACGAGATAGAGGATCTGAAATCACAGCTCCAAACCATCTCCGAGACGCTGTTGAACACTCAGAGTAGCCTTCAGCAGCAGATCTCCAGTAGTAAGGACCTTCAACTCCAACTGGAGAAGGCGAATGCAGAGAAGGAGGACCTTCAAAAGGAAGTGGAGGCAATGAGATCAGAAGTCCGTGTGGAAAAGCAGCTGCGCTCCGTTGCTGACAGCACCACTGAGACGTTTGAGGCTCGCAGAAAAGCCGAAGAGCTGGAGCAGGATCTTGTATTTGAGAAGAATCAAGTTTACCGGCTGCAGGACAAACTGAGCAAGATCAACGACATTCTTGTCAGACAAAAGGAGGACGCTGAGAAGACTCTGGAAAGAACCCAGGCTTCCCATCGTGCCGAGCTGGAGGAACGCAACGCAGAGACCAGGAAGATTTCATCTGCCCTGAAAAATGCAGAGGATCTGCTGGAAACTGAGCGCCTCCGCTGGCAGCAGGAGAGAACCTCCCTGCTGGAAGAGACGGAGAAATCCAGAGCTCTTCACGTGGCTCAGCTTGGCAAGCGAGATCAGGAGAACAACACCCTCCTGGCTGCTCTGAAAAACACAGAACAGCAGTTGGAGAGACATCGTATAGAGTGGCAGGAGGTCATGTCATCCCTCCTTCAGGCCACTGATGGCCTCAAAAAGACTCTCCAGAAAAGGGAGCAGGAGTGGGAGGAGAGAGAGAGCTCCCTGAAGTCCAAGCTGGAAGATCTCGAGACCCAGGTCAACAAGAAGAAAAAGAAAAAGAAGTGGTATAGAAAACTCTTCTAGTGCCCAGATCCAGACTCAGGAACAGAGACTGACTCAAAAACATGCATTTGTTCTTGTATACTTGAGGATTAGTCACACTGGTTTTCTCCGGGTGCTCCGGTTAGCCAACTTTAATTGAAGAAGAAATTCTTCAATTAAAAAAAAAAAAATGACCCTGTTCCTCACAAATATACAAGAACAAATGTGCGTACACAGCCAGCCGTTCGAGGAGAGGGGATCTCTCTCTGAATTGCCTTTCCCGAGGTTTCTTCCCGTGCACCTTCTCAGGTTCATGGGGAGTTTTTCCTCGTCTTCTTAGAGAGCTTGGGCTGGGTGTCTGTTCCTGATCTGAGTCTGCAAGGCCCATCGTAATACAATCAGCCAAAAGGACAAACTGAGCAAGATCAACGACATTCTTGTATACTTGAGGATTAGTCACACTGGTTTTCTCCGGGCGCTCCGGTTAGCCAACTTTAATTGAAGAAGAAATTCTTCAATTGAACAAAAAAAATGACCCGTTCCTCACAAGTATACAAGAACAAATGTGCGTACACACCCAGCCGTCCGAGGAGAGGGGATCTCTCTCTGAATTGCCTTTCCCGAGGTTTCTTCCCGTGCACCTTCTCAGGTTCATGGGGAGTTTTTCCTCGTCTTCTTAGAGAGCTTGGGCTGGGTGTCTGTTCCTGATTTGAGTCCGCAAGGCCCACCGTAATACAATGAGCCAAAAAAAATAAGATATTCTTTGAGTGTTTGCATTGAAAATAAAACACAAAATCCGATGAAAAAAAAAAGTTGATAATTTAAACTTTGTTGTAAAGCTTTAACCACACAGAGGCCGTTTGACCGCAGAACCTGTGCTTTTACTTTTGATACTTCAAGTACTCTAGAAACAAGTATTCTAGAAACCTTTTTTTCTATTAATACATTAAAGTGGTCATATTATGATTTTGGGGTTTTTGCCTTTCCTCTATTGCGTTATGTAACATTTTTGTGCATATAAAAGGTCCTGCTCCCGCACTGCCTAAAGTGCCTGGTTTGGAGTCGAGCCTTTACCTCCGTAACGTATGTGTGTCACTATGTAATATAAATGTGTATAATAATATGCGTTACATAAATATACATTTTTGAACATTTTATTTTAAAATATATACACTCCAGTCAGCAGATATACAGTTTCTACTGCTGTAGTGGTGTTATTTTAGATCACACTACCTTCCTCGGGATGACCCGCCCTACCCTGCCTTTGATTGGCTACATCCTGCCTGTGAAGTAATGTGCATGTGCAACTCTTGCCAAAGATTGAACGTAGGCGAGATGTCTCAATCCGTAACTAAAACAGAGCATTTAAGACACAGTGTGAAAAGGGGTGCCGCAGCAATGCTCCATATGAGGAAAATAATGTGTTTTTTGAAAATTAAAGGGTGTAAACCTATTCTAGGACCTCCAAAAATGGCCCCATGATACTTTGCAATTAGTTTGGGTGCGACCTTCACCGCATCTAGTTGCCAAACCGGAAATGGTGTTTCCTATGGTGAAATGAAAAACAGAATGTACAACAAAAATGAATAATACATTAACAACACTACAGCATGTCTATAGAAAGCAATACTCATATGGTTTGTGGTTGTTTTCTAGCAGGTATATGTATAACATTTATTGTGTATTGCTTTTTTTCACTCTGAAGGCACTGATCCTATTTGTTACGCAGTATTTTACAGTCCACAGTGTTGTTGACGGGCCCTCGCTTCTCCTCATGCTGCTGCTGTGTGGCATTAATCACTCCTTATACAGGGTCCCGGTAACAGCAGCATCAGGACCAGAGCTGCATCACGTGACACCGGGACAAGAGGAGGTTACGGTAACCCACCCCCCACAGCACCACCACCACCACCACCACCACTGACTCCTACCCCACCACCCTCTGAGATTATCAATGTCAAAACATAGCTTGGACTGTACAACATCCTTCACAATTTCATTGATTGATTTTACGATAATGGTTCTTACTAAACATAAGTTGTACAGTATTTGAATATTTGTTTTCTGATAAATGATTTTAATTTATCAGCCAAAATCTCTTCTGAATTACGGCCAACATATTTCAGCATGATACTGTCACAGCAAAAGCTTACATAAAGCAACACTATGTAGAAATTGGCATTTTGTGTGATTTGGTGCCCCCCACAGTTTCTGAGTGCAACACCACTGTTGTAAATACAAATACCAGGTCAAATTACTTAAGTACAATTTTGAGGTACTTCTGCTGTCCTTCAGAATATCTTATATTGTACTCTTTGCTCCATAACATTTTATTAGACAGACAGCTAAAGTACTAGTTACTTGTCAGAATAAGACTTGGAAACATATAAAATACATTTTACATAAAATACAACATATTTTGAAGGATTAAACCAGTGATTCACAACTTTTATGGCATGTGACCTCATCCATAAAATACCATCTGGTTTGTGCTCCTTGACACATGTCGTGTTGGTAACAATTCAGACAAGACATTTTCCTCAAAAGTCTCACATAGTTTCATTGACACACTTTCAAGGCTGAAAGAGTTTAGAAAAAAGATTTTAAAATAATTTGTTGTTTTCTTCTTTCTCCTCCCATCAATCATCCCACACCCTTCAGATGTATCTTGTCTGTTTGGAGTCGCCTTATGTCTTGGTTGAGAACCACAGGATCAAACCAGTGAACTGTACATACAGTAGTTAAAACCAGCTCCACCTCGACCTTCTACAGCGATACACCTACTGCTACATGCAGACCAGCGTGTCAGTAATAACGGCATATAATAAGAGATTAGTCATAGAGGACAATTGTTTGAATTAAAGCATTCTTTTACTTTTGCTCTAAAATTATTTTGCTAATAGTAAATCTGTTTTTACCCAAGTAGGATTTTAAAGGCAGAACCTTTAATTTTAACATTGTAGTTATAGAACTTTTACTGAAATGCTCTGAGTGCTTGTTTCACCACTGGTATTTGCGTTGGCCTTCATGTCTTCGTAAGCTTTATAGTTTAAACTTTAAGTGTGGTTTTAATAAATACAGTTCTACTGGACTATCACCACAAGTTACAAACGTCTTCACTGCACATAATATTAGTATCAACCTTCAAATGTGCATACAAGCACAACCTTTGTAGGCATTTTTGGTTTGGTTAAGGCTGTAGGTTGACCACCTTGACACTGGAAAGAGGAGCTACCTGGAGGGAAAACTAGAGCTCTTGGCAACGTGAACGACACCTGTGACATTGATGCGACTCCGATCAAAAGGTGCCCCTCGTCCCCTCAGCTCTGGCGGCTGCTGCGATGAAAGTGACTCACCGAGGTCAGAATAAAGTCATCATTCCAGTGAAAAGAAATTTGTGGTGTCGAAACCAAAAACCAAGTGAAACTGAGAAATGAGGCCATCGAGAGTTGATACTGCAGTATCAACATTATCATTGTCTCGGTCTAGTAACCACTCATAGGAACTGAAGTAGTTGCACCATCAGCAGTTAGCGTGACCTCTGTAACATTAATGGTAATTTGTTACAAAACAGCGATTAACCCAGAAACAACTTCAATAACATTTAAGAAAGCTGAAACTCCTACAGTGCTTCATAATTGTCCACTGGTCTCATGCTGGGTTGGATTTTCTATGAAACGGAAGTGAATGCAACATTTTGCATCCAGCTCGGACTTCCCAACTACCAGTTCTGACAACAGCAGAACTCTCACAACCACAAATCAGTTATTGTTAACGGTGGAAAACCCAGGATCAGATGACTACTATGATCAAATCAACATTGTTACAGAGCGATACAGAGAAATCCTTTTGAACGGTGTTGAGGAAAACTGTTTAGTAGAGGCACAGCAGCAGACAAACAGTCAGGGGTGAAAACATTTGGTTGTTCCAAGGAACATTACAGTCATACAGCAGGTGATCTTTTCTGTATCGGAGGATTGAGGAACAATCTGTGATGGAATCAGTATTTCATCTAAATATGAGCCATAAGTCCCGGCACCAAACCAACGGGGAGACTTCACTGCTGCATTTCTTTGTTTACATACGCTTATTGCTCCAACAATGTGTGAGTCACAGAGGACTTTTTTCTTTTTTTCCAACAGTGAGCCTTTTATTGCTTTCAGTCCAACCAGTTTCCTCTAATGTGTTGTGGAAACACAACACCTGAGCCTGTTTATTGGAAAATAATGACCCTCATGCTGTCGAGTGATATTATACACTTACACTGCCACACAGTGTAAAAGCCGAGCATTAATCTAGCAGGGTTACAACCAATGAATATTAGCTAATCTGCTCGTTAGTCTCTCAATCAATCACTTCATTGTTTGGTCTATAAAATGTCGGAAGATTGTGACATTTTCAGAGTCACAAAATGCCCCAGGTGACATCTTAAAGGTGCTATATGTAAGAATTAGAAACCTACCTCCAAACAACTCTAAACATAGCTGCTGACTGCTGATAGCTGTACAGCAAGCAAGCAATCTTATTGGCTGACTCTGTCCAGACTGGGAGCTTCAAGCACCGGGAGTGTTGGTGTTGTTTATCATCGGACTATCCTCTCTTGAGGTACAAAGTGGCTGTGTGCTAGCTGGTTAGCATGGTAACTTCAGTGAATATCTATGCAACCAAATACATAGATGTCTTTGACATGATGTCAAAACTGTTATTTCTTCACATTTAGTTGATAATTCAAGTTGATTTAAGAATGTTAATAAAGCATATTCTTAAATATTACACCTTTAAATTGCTTGTTTCCAAGTGTTGCTGAACCACAACACAATTTCAATTTACTATCACAAAGTATAAAAAGAAAGAAAACATGAAAAAAAACTTTAAAACACTACATCATCCATGAATGTTTCTGCCTGAGCCATGCAGATTTCCATCAGTAATGGTAGCTTGTTATCAGAGAAGACAACAACTCCTATGATCCCTCACTACTTACGTCATTTTTTTTTGTTTGATTGATATACACTTGAACAAAATAGTTTCTGATTTAAAACGAACGAACTGTTTCAGCTCCTCATCAACTATCTATAAAATGCCAGCCTGTTAAACATAAATATGCTGTAAAGACTTTTCAATTAAGAGAAATTAGGGCACCAACAAAATGAGGAATAAACTTCAGAGCTATTTTATTTGAAGGAAGTGCAATAAGAGGATGTATTTGTATGTGCTGATGCAGCAACAGAATTCTATCTACACAAAATTAAAAATAAATGCGACACTTCTCTTTTTGTTACAATTATTCTCAAGTTCAAGTTAAAGATTTAAGACTTTTTACTGCACACAAAATAATCATGTCTCTCAGAGCAGAACTTTGATAAAAATCTGTGTTAGTGAGCACTTCTCATTTGCCAAGATGCTCCATCCAGCTGACAGCTGTGACATATGATGCTGATTAAACAGCCTGATGAGTGCACAGGTGTGCCTTGGACTGGTCGCAATAAAAAGGCCGCCCTAAAAATGTGCAGTTTTATCAAACAAATCATTTTGTGTGCGTAAATAAACCCCACTTATTTCTGCATATTTTACTTGTACTTGGGGAGCAAAAACAAATTAATAAATGGATGCCAAAGGCCAAATTTGTTGTTGTGAGTTGAGATTCAGCCTCTCAGATTGAGTGATCCTCTTTTCTTTTCTGCTGTGCTTAACTAATCTGACCACCAGAGGGCAGTGTTTTCAATATAATACTGTCAGACTGTCTCATCATGCCAGCCTCTCCCCACTCTGTGTGTGTGTGTGTGTTTGTGTTTGTGTTTTCATCTATGTAGGTAAATGGAGATGACAACAAGAGGAGGCGGGTGAGCGGGGGAGGTTGATAATGTATAGAGGCACACACATCCACAGTCACACATGAGACTGGTCCTCCAGCTGTAGCTGCCAACAAAGACACAGCATCCTGCTGAGAAAAGGCCTCTTGTTGAAATGGGGCAGCTCAATGTTCCCTGCCTACGGTGCAATTGTGTGTGCGTGTGTATGTGTGTTCTATCTATGTGTGTTAAAAGCTGTTATGTCTCCCCTAGGATTAACTTGGGTGTGTCGCTGCCATTAACAGCATGTTAGCTACCTGAGCTGACGCTGAGAAACCAACCATCAACCATAATGACCATACAGTACCTCTGAAAGAGAGAGAGTGTGTGTGTGTGTGTGTGTGGGTGTGTGTGCGTGTGTGTGTGCTGACTCTTTATGATAGCAGAAAGCAGAATGGAGTGAACGTGGGGAACAGATTGAAAGCACAGTTCAGAGAGGGTATCTGTGAGATGATTCCTTCTTCTTTTATTTATTTATTTTATTTTTTGGTTCCATCTCTGGTGTCATGACCTCATTCCCACAGTGTATTTTGTCACTGGGACTGCCAGAGGTCACCTGCCAATCAAACGGCGTGTCCAGTCCAGCAATGTGCCACCAGTAACCTTTGATTTTCTCTTGGTGAAATTTCTGTTATGTGCTTCTCTTTTCTTTGATTTGCCCTGAAGGCTTTAACTGCTCAAAAGCCTGGCCGCAGTGTTCGTGGAAGATTTAGTTGAAATGTGAGAAAAGTGAGTGACAGTATCTCACATTTTGGTTATGTCCCGCTCCACTTTTCAATATACTGTAGCCTGTTTGTCTTCATAGTAAACCTACAAAGCACTGTATCGGTATAGATATGATTCTGGGGAATTTGGTCCACAGCACACTCTATAAATAATACAATTGAGCATTAATCATTAATAAATCCCATTAGAGGAATTTCGAAGTATCAGTGAATACCATTTCCTCTAAAAGCCGCAAAATAAAAAGTTTAGTCCACTAATGATGTGTCAGTCTCAAACCAGATTCTCGTAATTAACAAAGAGGAAAGTCATAAACACTTTTCCCCGCAAACAAACACCTGGTAAAAAGGAACGATCCATTAAATGATTCTGGTGGTTATTAAGGAATAAACAGAAAAACACTGTGGATGCTGTGCTCGAGTAACTGAATGGCAAAGTAAAGGTCAATACATGACTGTTCATGTGACAATTACGTTATTTGATTATGTCCTTAGATGTTCTCGAGTGGCTCAAAATGAAAGATGAAGATTATCGTGGCTTTGACGTCACAGAGACAAAACGTGTTTATGTCCGGCCTCAATCGAATTCAATCGCTCAACTAATTCACGACCGGCCTTTTGACTTGCTGCGACGGGTGCTGCGAGTGCTGCTGTTTGTCTTGCTGGCAGAGATAAAACCTGAGGATTCACCCAGAGAGGAGACTTAAGTCCTCACCGGCACAAGGGACTCCAGCGACATCCCCTGACAGCTGCTGACTGCTGTTATGTATGAAGGGAGGATAAGGGGAGCTGGAGCATCAACCTTGATGTAGGGAGCTGGATATTTAAAGGAACCGTTCACCCCAAAATTAAAACTACATGTTTTTCCTCTTACATGTAGTTCTGTTTATCCATCTTGTTTTGGTTTGAGGTGCTATTTCTTGGGGAAACATTAAGCTGTTAGATACATAGATGCAGTTCCTACATGAAACTGCTCACAACAAGGTCTGTGGAGTATCTTGACTAACCTGGTCATAATTTCTGGAAAGACACACTGCAGAAATTTTTCAGAAGTATTTTGTGTGTGTCATCTAGTCTCATTATATTTGAGACAAAGCAGACATCTCTTCGGCCGTCTGCAGTTGTGCATAATGTTTCGCATCAATCAACCTCCCACTCTGGGTGGACAGCAGCTCTTCTACTGCCCAGCTAGTTGCCTTCTTCCTCCGCCCACTCATTCACAAGCTAAACACACTCAAGGTTATTTACTGTGAAAAATGGCTTCTGTAACACGTGTTGAACCCTTTAATACCAAACCTCATGATGTCCCCATGCAGGGTGTTTACACATGGCGTGAGCATGGTACATAGGTCATTTGTTTGTTATGAAATGTTTCTTTCCAGGAAAATTGTACATTTACTCTCAATGGAATACAGAATAAATCACAAACAAGTGTCCCCTTGAGGGTGTTGCAAGGACAAGGAAAAATATACTGAAGGTCATGATTTAAAGATCTTAATTTAAAGGAATAAATTAAAAATAATAATGTCCATAATTTCCAACAATATTAAAACCCAGAGAAATCTGTTTTTGTATTCAAGTTAACGGTGGCTTTTATTGGTTGCCTGTCACCATAGCTACCAGGAAAAGACAGTTGGTTTAACTTTTAACCATTATCACATCCATAAGCATTTCTGTCACTCAGATAGATGTCCATCAGCAATGGTGGTTGTTAAACAATGAAGACAACTCCCATGATCCCACGCTATTTGTATCTCCTAATTTGTCCATATTAGCTTAAAAGTTAAACATGCTTAAATAATTTTTTTATATTAACATTACATCAAATGACGGCATGGAATGTGAAAAAGCTTTGTTCGTGTGCCTGTAAAATATTATCAGCTCTGCAGTTCCCCTTAGCTCTGTAAAGCGTTTTAGCATCTTTCAGCTCAGTGTTTTTGTTCTATAGCCCACAACTTTAGAGGCCTTAAGCAGCTAGAGGGCCCTATATTTTCTGCAGGAGTTGATGGAGACCAACACATAGCTAAAAGAGAGGTGAATATTGAACTTACATTCGTCAGGTGGTCAAAAATAAAACTGCAGATGAATGCTGATGTTGCTCTGTAACTGCTGGGTGTGTGAACAGGCTAACACATTCACTCATCAGCTTGCAGCCCAGTCACCAGGATAAAATATTGGCAGCATACATTTCTGCAAACCACAGAATACATCAATTTGTATGTGTCCTACACATCATATCAATATTCATGTTACACGTATATGAGCTGACATTCATGTCAGGGGGAGGAGGAGACAGGAGCAGCGTGACAGACCACTGGATCCATGTAACATGACATCGGGCTGATTTCAAGCCTTGTTTGTGGTGAAAGAACCAGATATTTTAAGTCAAAACATAATCTTTTCTTAACCCGTAACAAGTTTTCTTTTGTATTTAACCAGACCATACACAACGCGTTGTCACAACATAAAATGCAATATTGAACCTAAAGAAAAGTAAAGTAGAAACATATCTGTCGTCTGCAGAAATGTATATGCCAACATTTATTCTGGTGATTAGTTTGCAGCGAGAGTGACAATATGTCTGTGGATACAGCTTCTGTGTCTATAAAAAGGAGATGTTGAAAAAGGGTGAATAAGAGAAGCTCTTATTGTAAAAATCAACTTTCATATTCCAGATCATACTGTACTTTTGAAAAGGTTCAGCTTGTGCCTGCTCTGATGTGACAACCATAGGATTCATGAGGAGAGAAAGCGAAAGCAGCTCTTTGCTCTAGTGAGCAACACCTGGACCATTATCATCATCAGGCAGAAATTGTCACAACTAAGCATCACAATCTGAAAGCTTCGCATCAAGTCATTCAGGATTAACAATCAGCACAGTTTACAGGAGAAAATCATTATCTCTCCTCTTCGGTAATTAGGACCTCTAGCAGATCTTAAGTCAGCTGAGTTTATGAAGAAAGACCCTGCTGAAAAACGGTTCGGTGAGCTACCATCCAATAAATAATGGTTACAAAGTCAGTCCTAAACACAACTCCAGGTTCACTTCCACTTCAAACTGTTCGATGTCGCACCCAAACACATTCTGTTGAATTTCACCTCCATTTTCTTTTCCCTCGCAGCCTTTAAGTGGCAACGCGCTAGCAGCTAATCTCTCAAGCCGACACTCCGGCTCATGGCTAATGACTAAGTGTCAGTGTTACAGATGAGGCTGCTGTCTACACTGACCTGTTTACAGACACTAAAGGCTAAAGGCGTGAATGGTGCCCGTGATAAATCATTCCTCCACAATGGCTAGAAAATGAACTGGTGGCAAACAAATATCAGCCGCCAGCCCAAAATGTTGCTCAATCAATACATTGAACAAATAATACCATCAAATGTAAATTACACATTTTGGATGGTTCAAAAGAGAAACAAAAAAGACTACAGGTTTCAGTTTAATATCAAACGTATGTCCCTCATATAACCGTAAATGGATCAACATTGTTTAGTTAAGTAGTGAGGTGATGGAGCCCATCAGTAAATTTAGCTTTTCCTGTGTCCAGTTATGAAAAAGCCCCTTCATATTTAATTACAATATTCAATTTATAAGCTGGACTGCCAGAGCAGACAGAGGGAAGTTTTTCACTTCAGACAGGGTAGCAGGTGTCATAGTGAAGATGAATTACTCCAAGCTCCCAGTGCTCCGGTAGACAGCGGAGGCAGTGAAACATAAGGACAGCTGTAAGGTGATATTAAACTACAGTTTTAGACACAGTGATGTGCAGAGACTCTTTCAGATACAGTGAACCAAACAGGGGAACCAGGGCAGGGAACACAGAGTACTGGGATGGAGGTGCAATTACAAATCAGTGTCGGGAGAAAAATGAATCCAAGTCGCTGACATTTGAATAGCACTTCCTCCAGACAATGATTGAACTGAACATTCACATCATAAAATCACCTTCTGCTTTTATTTCCTTTTATTGAGAGCCTTCTTCTTTGAGCAGGGCTCATGTTGCAGTAGCCACCAGCATGACCCAAAGCTGTCTGCAAAGAGAAGATGGTGCTGAGGACAGCTGCTGTGTCTCGACCTCCTTTTCATTTTCCACATTATGCACCCCACGCTATCATGAAATATGATAGAGAACAACTGCTGCCCATCAGACTGTTTTTTGGCAACACTGTCTTACCATGATCAACGGACAATAAGAAATATCCATGGCTTGGATTAAGTGTTGCTGCACCTGGAAATCTGAGGCATTGAAGGAAGTGAAAGGAAAGGAAGATCATGGGAAGGAAGGACAAACTGGCTTCCTCTACCAACTTTTCTTGGAAGTCAGTCAGATAATAAGCTGGACGAACTTGGGAGGAGGATGGCTTCAAACGAGACTTGGCTCAACTCTTTGATCCCATTCTGAGATAATGGCTAAACCTGAACTGAACAATAGAATTGGAGAAGAAACAAGACGGTAGGTTTCCGCTTCATGATCAACAACCAGTGGTGCTCAGATGTGGTCATCATTTCTATGGGCTCTTCTCCTGATCTAGAGCACCTTATGATTGGAGCTCTAATTATCTCTTCAGGGAGTTACTTCAGATCAGATCTTACATTGGATTACATCTCAAAGAGGTCCTACAGTTCACCACATGTCAACACCAACCAAGCCCTGGACAAGATGTAGGGAGTTATCAAGAGACTTCATGACAGGGACCAGGTTTAGGGACTGAAACTTCTTCAGTGGCTTGGGAAAACATCATGGTTTGGATTAAAATCACTACGTTACTTCTGTAACTTCTGTAACAAATGTACTTCTGTTACCTACATAACTTACTTTATATTATGTCAAGTAACTTCAATACACTAGTAAGTTAAAAGAACTCACCATTGACTTCTGGTTTCACACTCAACATAAACAGCGATCTCCTGGATGAAAGTCCTACGCTTGTTTAACCTGATCGTCCATCCACAACCTCCTCCCTGCATGGACTCTTCACTTTTTATACTGCTTTCATTTTCAACCTATAAAAGAACAAATAACAAAGCGAATCAACGCAACACAACACAATTTTAAAACCACACATTTTGGTGAAAGATATATGAGCGTCTGTAAGTATTTTGAAAAGTGCCATATAAGTTAAATGTATTGTTATTGTACCTTGTTAAAGGTCCCATATCATGGAAAACACGTTTTCTCTGGTGTCTACATATATAAACTGGTCCTCCCTGAGCCTACAAACTCCCAGAATGAGGAAAGGAAACGAGTCCCGCATGGTCTCTGCAGCCCACCCACTGGTAAAACGAGGCTCCTACAGGCTGTTCAGATTCAGCTCATAGGCCCCGGAGATATCCGAGAGGGGGGCGTTCATCCCCGAGGTGAAGGTCGGTGTGTCCAGCGGTAAGCTAGCAGTGTTTGGCAATGTTGTCGCTCAGAGCGAGACACGCAAATTGCTCTGTTGTTGGTTGTAAAAATCAACATAAGTGCCTTTATTCTGTCCCAGCTACAGAAGAACAGAAGAGACAGTGGTTGCGTTTCATTTTTAAGGACAACGTGCCGGCTGCGGTTCCTGTAATCTGTTTGTGTGTGCTAACCACTTCACACCGGACGGCTACAGGAACGAGGGTCAGTACAAAGCTGGCTTTGCCTCGACACTGACCCTCTTAAAAGGATCAGTCCCAACCATACGGGACCCAGCAGCTGCACCCGAGCCACAGGTAAGTGTCGCCACGTGTTGATAGTATTTACAGTTGCCTACGAGTTTGGTGACGTCAGCTTGAAATTGGCTAACTAGTTAGCTCCCCTTAGGTCGCTATGCAACGGCGTTTGAAGCAAGTTTAATGTTAATAATATTATGAGGGAGCTTGGTTGTCACAGTAAAAAGTCTGGAAACATGTGCAGACTGGAGACAGAGACTATGCGGACAGTGTCCAAGAGTTTGGAGACTGTTGGAGACAAACACAGCTTTCGCTAGCTGTTTTTAGATGTTACCTGTTGCAGGTCATTGGGGGATGGGAGCCGGGTGGTTGTGTCGGGGAGTCCTGCTGCAGCCGCAGAGTCTGTATTTTTCTGAGCCTCTCCTTCTGGGTCCGATTCTGGGTCAAACTGGTGCGGTTGAACGACAGCGTCTCACGAGCCATAGCGATACATCCACCGTAAACATTAGCGCATGCTACCGCTAGCGTCAGCGGCATCCTCTCCCTGAGAGGGGCGTGTAGCAGCGCACGCGCTGACAGACGGCGCTCATTAGCATTAAAGGTGCAGGCACAGAAACAGCTGCTCTCAGTAGAGCTCACTTGAGTGACTTTCAGACAGCTGAAGTTCAGGACCACTGATGGGTTTGATGCAATACATTTCAAATACAGTATTGTTGGACCTCTGACAGCTGTGTGAAATTGATGAAAAACAGTATAATATGGGACCTTTAAGATCTAGGAAACAAACCGTTACAAGGTGGACTTGACTTGGAGCTTACTGGTCTTGACTCAGGGCTTCATAGCCAAGACTTCTTGGTAAAAAAAAAAATTTCCTTGCCCCATAACCAAAAAGACACCGCTGACATTTCCTTGAACAAAACCCACTGAACCTCAAACAGATTTCCACAAATTGACATCTGAAACACAGTTCAACTTGTCACACTCCACACTCATTCATGCAGCCTGACCCCAACATGTAATTAACATCACATGCACGCACAGTGCACAGAGTTTTTTGACGCTGTGTTTCTAAAAGGAAGGAAGGTCTCCTCTGTTATGCTAATGGGGCCAAATATTGCCAGTAATTCAAGGTTAGTCAAACAGCAGTTTGTTTGGTTGCCGGGCACGATTAAGAGACTTTCCTGTCCTGGCTCGACAACACGCTGGCACTGCTACAGCCATCAATGTCATTGCACAGACAGTGCAAGGTAGAGCATTTGTTTCTGAGTCCAGCCCTGTGTTGTACACAAAGAAAAAGCCAGGCGGTGAGCCAGTTCAGTATGTAGTCACCGGGAAAAGTCTGGGGTGTGTTCGAGACAAATTGAGGAAGGTTGAGATTTTGCAGTCTTGATTTGCACGTGCACTACTCAGGTATGTACATGTTAAAATAGATGTTTGGTCAATGTCAGTCACGAGGATCGATGTCGTCACTGACTGTGTTTTCCAAACCACTGCACTGTACTGCCTTTCTCAAACAAATCAGCTTGGATTGGTTCAGCGTGCTCAGAACGAGGGAGTGAGAAAGAATGATAAATACACAATGAAATAAGAAAAGAGCGGGAAAGAGATGAAATGGGAGAAGAATAAGACAACCAGCCGGGAAAAGTCACAAAGAGGAAAAAGAGACAAAAGTGAGAGAGAGAAAAGGCGAAATTGATAAACAGGCACAGCAGTGAAAGAAAATCTTTATTGCATTTTTTATCCAGACTGTCTGAGGAAAGGAAGGCACAAGAACAGAGTTATTCTTTTGGAGATTTGATTGTGCAGGCAGAGAATAAATTCAGTACGCTGCAAGGTCCTGAAGAACACAGGTGAGGCAGTTTTATCCTCTATAGCCTTTCTCACAAGGTCTAATATTGTTAAGCTTTCAACCAAATGGTCAAAGGTATTATTATAACAATGAACTCGACAGTATTAAAACCATGAGTTTATTGTGTTGGTTGATAACAGCATAATCTGCAGTCATTCAGTCTACTGAAATCAGAAAAAAGGAACTGAAAGTTTGTCACAATTCGTTGAGTTGTTCATTGTGACATGATTGAATTGCTCTGTTGGAAATTTTCCTGGATCAATTTTCATGTATCCAACTATGTTCCAACTATTTTTTTTTTTCCAGGCATGATTTTTCATGGGAGCGCCCTTTAAAGAAGGCAGCCTTGATTCACATCATGAATAATCATGTTTCCACCGAGCATTGTCCTGCTGCTCAGGGAAGCATTAACTGTGGTTCCTGCCGACACAATGTGACCACTGAAAGCTCATTTAAAGGATCCTCGGCCCTTAGTTAGTGTTTTAACTATCGGGCGAAGCAGCACAACAGATGGATGGTTTACTGAATGGGTCTGCCCGGCTCAGGTCCAAAATGACCTCACAGAGATCCCAAACGACCGTAAAGATAAGCAAAATGACCACAAAGTCACACAGTTACCACAAAAAGATACAAAGTGACGACAAAGAGATAAAAAAAAATAATAATGAGCACAAAGAGACACAAAATAATGACAAAGAGATACAAAGTGACCACAAAGAGATATAAAATGATCACAGAGACACAAAATGATTACAGAGACACACAAAAAGATCACAAACAACCACAAAGGGATGTAAAATGACCACACAGGCACAAAGTGATCTCAGACATACAAATGACTACAAAGAGATAGAAAGTTACCACAAAGGGAAAATGACCACAATTAGAAATAAATGATCACAAACCAATGAAAAACATCGACAAAGACATGCAATATGACCACAGAGACACAAAATGACCACAAAGAGACGTCAAATAACTAAAGAGACATGCAATATTGTTAAAATAATTCTGCGTAAATTTAGAACTGGAGGAAGGAGATCGGAGTCAGCTCAAAATACAAACAAGGGGTTTAATCTTGTACAAGAGGAGCATTCACAGAGCAACACGCAGGTCAATTACAAAGTGAAGACTGCCTTTCTAAGGAGGGAATCAGGGTATTTATCTCTCTCTCTCTCTCTCTCTCTCACCCTGGGTGTGTAATGACTATAACAGATGCTGATTCAAACCTTCCTACAGAGAGGAGGATGTTTACCTTTAGTGTCTGTCAGTTCCTTACTTAGGTCATAAAACAAGTTTCAAAAAAAGTAATAAAACAAGGTCAAAGGAGAGGTCACAAGCTACAGGTCACAGTTCACATTTAGCAGTCTCTCTCTCAAGAGGGCTGTGTAACATCAATTCACATTCCTCTACAAAATTCTCGTCACAAATATGACCACAAAGAGATGCAAAACAAGCATATAGACACAAAAAAAACGACTACAAAGACACGGAAACTGACTACGAAGAGATATAAAGCGACCACACAGATACAGGATGACAACAAAGAGACAAAATAAAACGACAGCAAAAAGATGCTGAAAGACCACAAAGACACTTTTAGACTTTGTGTCTTAAATGGGACTTTCACATGCATTTGAATATGAGGCAAAACCTTAACTACTGTCCAGAGGTCTGGCGTCTGATGGCAACGCTGGAAGGCAGGGTAAAAAACTGCCATCATATCCTCCTCATGGCTGTCCCACACTGCCTCCCCCATCAGACTCCGTGAACTCTGTCTTTTATGTGGTTGCTGTCTCAGTGGGATGCATCGTACAAAGGCGCACACTTCAGTCTCCCCAAGAAGGCCTTCATGCTGTCTCCCTCAGTTTAGCCTATAACGCACTGAAGCGAGTTCACATCAAACATCTACTGTTTATTTCAATTCATTAAACATTGATTGCATTATCATTTTATGTTATAATTTATTACACCAGTCGGGTGGTGATGAAGTAGTTTGATTATTCATAAGCTTTTTTTAATCTTCAGTAGAAAATACAAGCAGTGTAGCAGTGTTGTGTTTGGTCACGCTATCCCTACTGTAGCTCCCTACTGGAAACATTACATGATTTTTAAAAATAGCTACACGACCCAACCGCTACACTGATCATGCTGGCGATGTTATTGCTGCACAACTGGTCATGTCCTTCTTCACTGCCATTATTTGCATGGCAAAAAAAGATATGAATAGTGCTCTAGCCACAAACAGATTGCAGGTGCACATATGACAGGCTGTAGCTGGTGCCCTTTTGTAATACATAAGAGAATTTGAGATGGCAATGGATTGGATTACATTATATAGCTCTGTCATCAACATAGCTGGCAGCAACTAATATCAAATGGGTGTCGAATATAAGTGTGACAAGGTGGTCCGACTCCAAACCCTTCCCAATACATGAAAAGTATTATGTATTGCACTGTATTTTTAAGCGTTCATCTAGCTGATAGTTATCAGACTGCATTTCAATATACTACAGTTTAATACAACAACACCATAAACTTAGGCCTTGTAAAAAAAAAAAAAGACATCTCTCAGACAGTATCAACCAAGGCTGAACTTCATTGTTACTTTCTAATTTTGACTGAGGCGATTTATTTCATGACAGCCGTATTGGATTGCATCAGGACGCACAGGGGTTTCTAGCTTTTGGTCAGTCAGTGTAAAAAATATATAACCTGACAACCAAAGAGAGATGTCTCATGGGATCTTTAGTCTGATCGCGAACATTTGGTGATCTGTTGTCTGCCATCTTGTCTCACAGTTCTGTAGACTCTTCTATCTGCATCCCTTACAGAATTGTATGTTGAGGAGTTGACCGTAATATACAAGTGCAGAAATATTGAGAAGAAAGTGCAACATAACCCCCAGAGTGCAAAAATACACGTAACATGAAGTAATAACAATGCCAAATTAACTAATACAAAAGAGGGTAAAATAACTGTTGAGGCTCTTCCTACATATTTAAATTATTTTGAGTTAAACCATTGTTCTGTCAGCACTGGGAGGTAAGAACTTCGTCACATTCATCTGTTGTTGTCTTCCACATTGAAGAAAATGTCAGGAGTCAGGAGACTGACCAATTTAACATCCAACAGAGTATTAAGCTCTTGACTTTTTTGGTGCTGCTGATGCATTCAAATGTCAAGCGGCGCCTCTCATCCCGGTGCAGAATGTATCGAGTCAACCCCCCCCAATCTGAAGAAGTGCTGGACAGAAACTTATTTCTATGCTAATAGTGCTGACAAATGTGTTGTGATCGGTTTGCCATTTTTGAGCGGATTTGAATTGTCCCCTTGAATTGAATTGTACTGTGAATTATCATATAATTGCATTTTCAGCCGTGATTTATGTGCACACTGGAGCCGCTGTGCTCCAGTTAGTTGGTCGTGGCATTTCAGCAGCTGGTCTAACTCCAAACACTGCAGGATGTTTCTCCACCAGTAAACATCAATCTTTTAGCCCTGCTCCCCTCCCCTCTTCCTGCTCTTTTCTTTCTTCATTCATTTGTTCTTTCTCCATCTTCCTGTCTTACTTCCTTCTTTTCATTCATTCATTCTTTTTTCTTTAAGTTTCCCTACAGGCGATGCTTTCACTTACTCCTTTATACCTTCCATCTTCCATCATCTGTCTCAGCTGTATGTGAAGAAATGACAGTGAGGTACCCTCAGGGTTATTCAGTTGCTCTGCCTCCTTCATACTGTGCACGCACATACACATGTGAACACACTCATCTCCTCTTCTCTGTCATTTCTGTATCCGAACGCTTGGCATTGACAGATTCTCTTTCCGTCTTGTTGTCTACGCTCCAGTCTGTCATCCTGCCTACAGTAATAATATTGGAAATTTGAACATGTATGCCAATATCTACAATTTGTGTACCAAAAAGCATGAAGATTGAGACATTAACACTCCTGATAATTGCTTAATATTAATAGTAATTCATATCCATATTAGGACAGAAGTGATTCTTAAGCCTGTCCATTGAAAATAGATGGAAAAAGTGTATTTTTGGTAATTTTTATGACATTTAGTATATTTTGGAGTCTTTCTCTGACAATGTTGATGAGCCACACTGTTCCCCCAATATTTTCTGACAAATAACTTAATTGTGCTCAGTGTTACAAAATTGAAGCTGCTGCTAAAATGCTGAACAATGACATATTACCATAGTAGAAACTGTGAGTAGTGCGTCCTACCAGCCTTAAGTAGTGAGTGTACTACTTCAGGATACAATGTAGTATTGACCAATTGGACCAATTGGACAACAGATATGACAAACAGCAATATAGAAATGTATATGTAATATACAGTCCTACATTGTGTCCTCTAGTCTGACCTTGATGGTGGTCTTCCTCTTCTCTGTGGACAGACTCATCTCTGTCTTCCAGCAGCACATCCCACTAACACACAGAGCCTCAGCCCTCCACATCTCTGTGTGTCAGCACACTGCAGGGTCCTGGCAGCCCCCAATCACACCGACATCCTGACATTTGACATCATGTCACTATAGCGAAGCCTTCAGGGTCAAATCAACAGCATGTACATATCCAACCCTACACTGATGACAGGCAGCTGACTCAAGTCTGTGTCAAAGGTAATAGTGCTGGAACGTCATCATGGTTGACTTTACTGGGACCAGCTTGTGTAGCGGTGATGCTTTTAATAGCCAGATGTAGAGAGTTGTTCCAGGACTGGTGTGTACATTTACAAGGGTGGAGGAATAATGGACTGTGTGGTTTTTTTTTTTCAAACTGCACCAACTGCTATCACACTTTGACGAAGTGTTCAGGTAATGCTGAGCAGATTGGAGTTTTAGCTGTACAAACATTCCTCAGAGCTCTGCAGGTAGAAATGGAAAGAAATAACACACACTGGCTGATATAAACCTCCAAAGATTTTTTTAGAGTACAGGTTGAGGCAAAAGCTTGAAAACTGGCCAAACAGCAAATGAAGTTAACACTGCACTAATCAATATTTTTATATTAGCACTGAATCAATGGTATGTAGAGTGAACGGTGTTGCTCTTTGTGACAAACCCGCAGAGAATTTGCCATCTGACTCTTCAGTTTGCCTCAACTCTATGGAGCCTTACTCATTAATTGCATTTCTATAGGCAGCTTTTATTTATTTATTTTTATTTTTTTAAAGCCTGGTTGCAAGCAAGCTGTCTGACAAAGCTAGCAAGTAGCTAGTGCACAGTGGGGCATTATAAACGTACAAAGGCTGATACAAAATATAATGCATAGAAACAACTCCAAACTTTATTGTCACTGCACAGTTTACAACGAAATTTCAGTGCAACTCTAGCAAGTGTAAGAACAGTAATAAATATATATTGCACTCGTCTTGATAAGAACTCAGCAGCACATTATTGCACCTAACCAGATATACAGCGTTGCACCAGATATTTAATAAAAATAAAATATAAAAAAATTGCACAGGGGAGTATTGCTCATAGCCAGTTTTTGGCAGAGTTCAGTTCTTTGAAATCTGGAGGTGTGGGTCTCAATAGACCTGTGGTGCCTTCCAGAGGGCAGCAGAGTGAAGAGGTGATTTCCTGTGTGAGATGAGCCCTTGATTATGTTAGTGGCCTGGCGCAGACAGAGGTTCTGTATATGTCCTCAAGTGAAGGTAACTGTGTGCTGCTGATTTGTTGTGCTGTTTTAATGACTCTCTGAAGTGCCTTTCTATCAGCTGCAGTGCAGCTAGCATACCGCACCAGGGTGCCGTAGGTGAGTACGCTCTCTACAGAGCAGCAATAGAGGCACAGCAGCTGGGACAGGTTGGCTCTCCGCAGTGTCCTCAGGAAGTGGAGCCGCTGATTTACCAGAGAGGTTAGGTGCACCGTCCATGTGAGATCACAGTGTCATCCGCAAATGTAAAGATGAAAATTGTGCTGTGGGGTTGGTGTGCAGTCGGGGTGTAGAGAGAGTAGAGGAGAAGATGCAGCACATAACCCCGTGGATGCGCTACTTTAGCTCTGAGGTAACCTGCAATTTGCAAAATAACTACTAACTAAAGTTATGAATTAAATGTAGATTAAAAAGTTCAATATTTGCCTCTAAATTGTTCCGGAGTGGAAGAATAAAGTAGCAGAAAGTAAAATGCAAGTGCCTCTAGACTGCACTTGATTGTTGTATTTGAGTAAATCTACTTAGTTACATTCAATCACTGGTTTATTGTAAAGAGGGATCTGGATAAGAGGATAATGGCGGGGAATCAGATCCAGCACCTGCAGGGCGAGGGAGGATAATGGAGGACTGTGGCTGGGCGTGAGCCTGGAGGGATGCGTGGCTGGCAGGGATAGCATGCAGGCTTGGAGGTGGTTGGCAGCTGAGTGATGATCCTGGGACATGGAGAGACAAGTTAGTAACATGAAACACAGCGAGAATAATCTCTGAGACAAAAAACTAGATTGGCCTTGAACTGCAACTACGGCAGGGGTGAAATAACAATCTGACGAAGAGCGCTTGAGGAGCCGGAGGTAGATGTACTGAAGGGGACGAGCTGATGAGAGGCAGGTGTGCAGACTGGGAGGGGTGACGGGCTGATTTCAGGCAGGTGTGTGTGATGAGCAGAGAGAGAGCCAGGAAGAGGAAGGGCGACCACGCCCTCACTCAAACACAGACGAGACATAAACAAAGAGACGCAGACAGGGGAGCGCTGGGAACACAGGGAAACGCGAGGAAATCATCTGGGGGTACGAATATAGCATAGAATAAAGGTTTGACTACATTTCATGGTTTGAGTTATTAGCACCAGAGTGTGTCCTCATTATATAAGCTAGCTCGTCTTTTATCCTTTGCTTTTCTCAGGGCCCACGTCTAATTTTACAAACCGTTTTTCCGCCCGTTGAGGTTTAATTCAGTCTCAAAAGCAGTTCTAACCCTGAAAAATCTGCATTTATCATCCGACAAAGCTTCTGTTATTAAAAAATATGACTTGATTCCTTAGCTGAGAGACTTAACAAGATACTGAGGTAATTTGTTGGAAAGCTGCTCTTTTGCATAACAGAACAGTACGAATTGTATCTGCTGCAGGACTGGTTGAGTGACAGAAAGTTACAATAATGTATATTTAAAGGTGTCTATTTTTGGCCCAACTGTCCCTTCAGTTTTCTGTCACTTACATACTTAGACAGGCACAAATGCTTGCTACAGATAAAATAGCATTTATAATGTGGAGACAGGTGAGTGACAAGGCAGCTTGACATGTGATTGACAGGTCTGACAGCATGACAGGGGGAGGAGATGGGAGATTTTTACAAAGCTTGATGGATCAAGACAGGAGTCACGGCTTGACACTGGACTGATTTTTATTGTGCCTTGGCAGAAAATGGTTAAATTAACCTATGACTTCTTACTCTCAACATGTTCCACCCAAGCAAATTTGAAAAATAAACAAGGTTGCTACAAATCAAGTTTCCAAACGCTTGATTATCCCGTGTACATTTCCATGTCTTTGAACAGCCCCCTTTAGATCTTGTTTTCAAAGTCCTGTACATAAAATAAAAATGCTGTTCCTCCTCCGTGTCCCTGCTGTGCTACTAATAATATCTGAAGCAATTTTAATCAAAATGATCTCATTTCAAATTACATTTTGCTTGACGAGTCCTCTTAATTTCCAAATTGCTCATTGTGTATGAACAGATGGAAGAATGTGCAATCACGGCTGATAAAGCAGGGCCATTTAATATCGGAATAGAGCCTGTTAAATCACTCGCTATCATCACATCACTCTCTTTAAAGTGATTTACCACTGAGTGAGCCCATTACCTGATTTTCACCCAAATCACTGAGCATGCGATTGATTAAGCCTCTAAGAGTCATTTTGTTTGGGGACAATGCATTCGATAAGTTTCAAGGTGCCGAACATAGCGGTAAAAACAACCGGTGGTTAGTACCGCCCACCCTCACCCTCAGCATTCCCTTAGCTGCTACCTTATCCAAACAATCAAAGGTGCTTTCATCCTGTGAAATTATGAGCTTGTTTGCCTGCAATTAGTTTGGTGTGAACCAACTCTATTAGTGTGGTTCAGTGATTTCTCTTCTCTTGCCTCTCGACAGATCCCTTGATCCGTGTTGTGTGCATAATTACCCATCAATGATTAGCTTCTCGGCTGAAGTGGAGAACACCAGTAAGCCAGGAGCTGCGCACTTATCTGCATCAAAGACCCCTGAACGGATTCACGATAGACCACAGACTTTTGATCCAATTCTGTTCAGATGAACCCCATCTGGGAAGTCAGCTGTTTGGTATCTGTGACCTTGAAGAGTGTGGGTGATAATAGAGTGTTGCAGCAAAGAGTCCTAAAACCTGGAAGTGAGTTAGCGTTTTATTCCCTTCTGGATCTCTTGCCTCATAGTTGATGGGATTTGTGAATGGGTGTTTTGTTAAATGCCTGAAATAAGGTCTGTGGTTAACACAAGCTTGAGGTAACAGAGTATCAAACTTCATCATGTCGAACATGGCAGGCGGACTTTAGTTGCGAACTGTTAAAAACATATAAGTGGTGTTCCTTATGGAGGATCTTGCTGAAAGAAATGTTTAAGTATCATAAACTTGTTTGCCACAGAGTTTATTTTCTATAATTAATCAAAATCCAATTGAAAAACCCCCTGGGCCTTTTATCAAGGAGAACTAGGGTGATGCTAACTTCCGGCTTAGCCTACAGAAATACGTCATCCCTGCCGCTTTCATGACACAAGGGAAGAGAGAGCCTATATCATCAGCTATTTTCTTTATATTATTTGTGCCTTTGCGGATGGCAGCTGTGTCAAGTTTGGTCATCGTGAAGTCAAAAAGACGCAAGATTTGGTCGGTAACATGTTACCACTTTTCCTTTATTTTACTCCATTGAACTCTGTCAGTGTGTGTGTAGTTTAAGAAACGCGACCCTGACTCACTCTAGTTTTAATTAAAGCAGTCACATTTATTTTGTTTATATAAAATGTTAGAAAATAGTGAGGAATGCAGGTTCCTACAGCTCAAGGTGAAGCCATCAAGTGCTCGCTTTGTCCAAACAACACCTCGAAACCCAAGAACATTCAGTTTACTGTCATATTAGAGCAAAACAGTTGACAGGCTGGAAGCAGTTATTTCTTTGCATTTTTCTTTGTATTTAAATCATGTGAGCACTGGACGTCCTGGTAGCCTGTAGATTTAGGATCCATACCACTGACTCAGTATTGAACATCGTTAGACGTTGATATTTGGTTGGTTTCAAGTTATGGTATTAAGTTACCAAAATTCAACGTCTGTCATTCCAATGTCAAGAGTCCAACATCTTTCTGATGTGACATTGACGTCTGGTGCCAGCTGGGTCCCCTCCTTATGACTACTACTACTACTACTACTAATATTAATATAATTTACAGTAAAGCTAGTTTTAGATAGATTGATCCATCTTTAGATTGTTGTTTGCAGCCTTTCTTCACATTGATCTGTCTTCAGATCAGCATAAAGTAGCCCGGGGATACACTCAATTATTATTTTCCTTAATCCGATGATTACTTCTGCCAAAGAGGTTGTCCATTTGTGTTTGTTGGTTGGTTTGTCAGCAGGATTGCATAAAAACTGCTGAACACATTTCCACAAAACCTGGATTGAAGATGGGGCTCAGCCCAGAATATACCCCATTAACTTTTGGTGCAGATTCTTCTTTAACATTACGACATCGGGCATTTTTCAACATTTTCTTTTATTTCTCTGGTAAATTAGGCTTAGATCTTGATGAAAGAAAAAAACCCAGCCATGTTTAAGTGGCTGATATCTGTGAATGAGTACAATTCGATGTGGATCCTATCTATTAGTCTGCCACGACACGTTGGAGATGATGATACTGTCTGCATTGTTTTGTTGTACTCTCGGTTGGTTGAGCTTAAATTATAATTAAGCAGTAATGGGTGGTTTAAAATTGAGAGTGATACAGAGCTCTTTTGGGCCTTGGTGAAGGTATGCAGTCTATTCAGTCCCATTCCAGTCGTTCCATTAGTCATTTCATCTGACAGTAGTGACAAAAGGCCATCATAATTACCTAAAACCCAAGGTGCCATCCTCTGGTAGCCTGTTTTGTGCATCCAAGACCTCAAAATACGCAATCAAGGGAAAGAAAACAAATCTTCACAATCCGTAAAGAAGCTTAAACTATGTTTTCAATTTCTGTTCAGAAATGTGAACATCCAACTAACCAAAATGCTTGCCGGTTAATCTGGACCTCACATGAAGTCTCTCCACACAGCCGACATATCATGATTATCTCTCATCACTTTGTCCTGACATTTTTACAAGATGTAAGTTTGAGTCATTGCCTTGAGTTTGGGATAACAGTGTGTAAGGAGAGATGGGAGTGAAAGGCACGTTTGCATTAGTTATGCTGTATTTCTGAAAATTAATTTTTCTAGTCTTATCAGTGTAGAGACCCCCGGAGGTCTCCATGTCCCGAGACAGCTCAGATCAAATCCTCCCTGTTTCTGATTTCATAATTTATTCTTAACAAACACAGCAAGAGCTCCGGCAGCACAGGCTGCCCTCTCTCTCCCTCTCTGTCTCTGTGCTCTCTCCATCAGCTGGGTTTATTCTCAGCGGACTCTGATGCACAACATAACAAGGCCTTTCTCCCTTTTCCCCTCCTCTCTCTCTCTCTCTCTCTCTCTCTCTCCAGGTTCTCTCCTCTATCCCGTCTCCCCTCCTCTGCTCTGCACCTGCTCCTCCCCTCCTGCCTTATTATCCTCAGACTCAGAGCAGCGCTCCGTCCTCGCCAAGTGATGCTCCACGGCGGCGCACATCGGTGGGTTATCACCGCCCGCTGCAGGGGACACCGCTCCGGCTTGTTTTTCTCATCTGGAAACAGGCACTGAAGGGCGACAGAACATGGGAATTTAACGGGGCTTTTGAGAGAGTGAGCTGGAGGAGGGAAGGACGACGAAGAAGCACTTAAGTCCCATCCGAGAGAGGAGGAGGAGGAGGTGGAGGAGGAGGGGAACTCCGGGGAAACGGTCCCGCCGGGACGGGGGAACGCAGCGGAAGGTTTTGCGCTTGATATAGTTTGAAATGGACTCAAGAGGTCTGCTTTTGTTGTTTGTTTGTGAGGAGCAACATCACAGGATTTAAAGGAAAGGGGTTCCTGGAGTTGCGGTCGGTGCATTTGGTGTGTGTGATGGAGTGAGTGAGAGAGAGGGCGCACGGTAACTTCAGCCTCGCCATGAAATCAGTGTTTTTCAGCCGCTTCTTCATCCTGCTGCCCTGGGTCCTTATTGTCATCATCATGATCGATATCGACAGTAAAAGAACGATCCGGGCTCCAGCAGCCGCTCGGACCGGCAGGGCGCAGCGGGCGGCCCGGACCGGCGCGCCGGGGGTCGGTGGCACCCACAACCAGACCGCCCTGCCGGTCATCTACGCCATCACTCCGACTTACACCCGTCCGGTGCAGAAAGCGGAGCTGACCCGTCTGGCCCACGCCTTCCGCCAGGTGCCCCGCTTCCACTGGATCGTAGTGGAGGACTCGACGACGCGCACGGAGCTGGTGGCGCGCTTCCTGGCCAAGTGCGGCGTGCCGTACACACACCTGCATGTGTTCACTCCCCGCAGGTTCAAGCGCGCCGGGATGCCACGCGCCACGGAACAGAGGAATGTGGCTCTCGCGTGGCTCCGGCAGCACCGGAGCAGGCGGGACGCCGGGGTGGTTTTCTTCGCGGATGACGACAACACGTACAGCCTGGAGCTGTTTGAAGAGGTAGCCCTACATTTCATATATCACCTGTGTTATTACCGGATATCCCTCACTTTACAGCTGACCGAGGGGATATTCGTGGCGTGTGTCTAATCAGTATTTCTTAAACTTTTTTGTAAAATATCTTAATTTAAAGTGTTTTAATTTGAAAACCAAGAGGAAGCATGGGGTTTATTGTGATGCTTCATGGATTTATTGCTTAAAACAGTGATGATGGAAGAAGATCCTGATGAATCCTGATGAATCACACACAAGTCTTGCATTGAACAAATGGTAAAAATATAAAATTACAGAAGTATCATCAGCATTAAGGCTGGTTACAGCAACACAATGTACCATCTGAAAGCAGAAATAGCACATACATTAGTTTACAAATTTAAATTTAAACCTATAAGTAACTAAAACTGGCACTCAGTAGAGCGCATACCTCCGCATAGGCCCAAAAAGTCCCCTTTAATTCCACCACTATCAAACTCCATCACCCATAAATTGAACTCATCAGATAGGATCTGCACATTGTACTCACTCATGGATCCAGCCTGATCCATACACTATCACCTGAGAAATGAACAGAAAATGTCCTAAAACGCCCTATATTGCAATTTTAAAGAGATGATTTTAAGTGAGGCAGCTCACTGGCTTTATGAGTGTACATGTGCTACTGTACTGATGTGTTGCTGCTAGACTACATTTTAGGATCTACCATTGTCTTATAATTGGCACCTGGTGCCTTTTGGCAAAGGTTTTTGTTGACTCACTTTACAGTATCAGAAGCAGTCATTATGCTGAATGGCCCCTTTCTGAGTCCTGTTATTACATCATTAGATGACATTAGATAATTATTCATAATTGCAGCATTAACGAGTCAACAGAATTGAAATGTTGCAGTCGATGTACATGGCACTAACTGCTGTAGGTACTGTTGGGTTGCTTAATCCAACAGTATTGCTTCATATCTTCATGTGCTGATCACCTTTTTATGTGAAGAAGGTTAAATTGTTAAGTAACTATGAACTGTAGCTGTCAGATGAATTAAAAGTACCTGAAAATTGTATTTAACAGCACTTGATCAAATTCACTTAGATCCTTCCCCAATGGTGTCGGAGCCCTCTGCCAAACAGCCCTGATGAATCTTAAATGCATCCCTGCACACCCTGTTGCAAAGGATATTGTCCCATAGATTTAGTTACTGATGTCATGTCAGGAGATAATAGAGGTAAGAGCCATAGAAATTGACTATTTGGGTCCTTTTTTCCTACAGCATCTACACTATGAGGGTAAAAGGTCTATTTCCCCGTTTCTGAATACGTTTGTACCGTGCTGGAACGATTATGCTGCACAGGAGAAGCCATTGTTTAGCATTCCCCATACGAGATCACATCGAAATTCACCAGTTCTTCATGTTGATGGGATCCCACCGGAACGTTGCTAAAAAAAACTCTGGGGAGGCTCCAGACCTTGTTTCAAGACCCGCTCGTTCCACCCGAGATGCTGTTGTTAAACCAATGTATTCTAGTCGTGGAACTGGTAAAACTACATGACAGAAAGACAGATGAGAGAGATGGATGGTGGCCGAGGTTGTGCTGGTGCTCACTCGGGGTGTTTCGGTTCACCAGGGCTGCCACTTCTTTCCAATCTTTATCACAGCACCACCACTGTCCAGATTTCTTCTGATTCACTCACCCACACTGAATTAATGTGACAAGCAGGGTTGTGTGTGTGAGAGTTGTAAGATGGCGATGCTGGACTTTTTGAATCATTATAAGACATATTTTCATTTTTATGGTTTCAGTATTTCTAGTTTTATGATTTTATGCCCCTAAATCAGTATACTTATCTGGATGTAAAAGCCTCTGATGTAGCATGTAGACCAATTTGAGACACTCAGAGTCTTCTGATACATAAATACTGATAAAAAACATATCGACCGACAGTCGTCTGTAAATCTGAGTATGTCGACAGGCCAGATGCTATGCCAGCTATATCGACTTCTCATATCGGTAAACTGACACTCAAGTTTATGTCTGAGAGTATGTTTCCGTAAGCACATGTGCATACGTATATGGGTGTCTCTTTTCACATCACTGTTAAAGATCCGTCGTCCTCGATATTAGAGACACGCAGCTCTAAATGTCCAGGTAACAAAGAACGACGAGCCAACAGTAGCGGCAGACGCAACCAAACAACCCTCTCACTTTCACATGCACAAACACTCTGAATGAATGCTTCTCTGATTGCTGATTGCCTGCTCTGATTACTGCCATTCAGAGAAAGCTAAAATTGCTATCATTTGTTCCAATAATAAATTGTTCGGAATGCACAACATTTTTTATAACTTATCTGTTAACTCTGCGCTGAATAATGTAGTAAAAACCGAATGGAAAAAAATGATTTCAGTAGTTGGAAAATAAATTCAATTTCACAGGTTCTTCATTGAACGATTTACTGGCTGGCGAGCGCTGATGATGATCTCTGATCACGATGGACCCATTCAGAAATGTTGTGCTGTCCTCTACCTGAGCATTATAACGAATGAAAACGATGAAAAATGAATGTTTGCATTGCAACATGTTGATATGAAAAGGCTCTTTTCTTTTCCTTTTGAAAGCAATCTCAGCTTGCATCTAAAATCTGTTCTTCAAACAGCAGGGTAAACCGAAGACGAATTTACACTAAGTGTGTTTGACGCATTGTATTTGAGCTCTGCAGCTTTTCTTCTTTCCGTTTGGTCTGTTTGGACATGTGAGAGCGGAGCCTGATGACTGATGAGTCTAAGAGAAGTCTTGTTCACCAGAGAAGACAATGTAACCGCTGGAGAAATGCTCTAAATATATAGGTTTAAGGCTGCAATGGATGAATTTCCACTATTGATTGATCTGACAATTCTTGACAACAGCGGGAGGTGCTCCTTGTAAGTCTTAAATTTGCTTGTTTTCGTCAAGCCAAACAGTCCAAACCCAATATTAGTCAAAGGAGGAAGAAGAAAACAAAAAACAGTCAATGCTTATGTTTTACAAGCTGGAAATATTTCACAGTTTTGCTTATCAGTTACTTAAATTATTAATGGGATATCACAGTATTGGCAGCGTACATTTCTGTCCTTTACTAATTGATTAATCAATTATGTAAAGGGTTAAACAGAAAATGAACTGCAGTCTGGGTTGGTGCTCATACCCATCATGCTTAGCTAAAGTTACACACAAATGACCCAAAGGTCTGTCCAATCAATCCAAATGCAGCAAAGTAAATTATTCACATTGGTTCAGCCCGAAGAAATCCAGCTTTGATTTGAATCACATGCTGACTCTCGACGGCTTATCCATCTTTTGCGACCCTGAATGCAGCACTTGGGTAAAAAGCCTCTATATTGTGAGCCCAGTGTGCTAGCAGAGACTACCCTGACACGTATTCTCAGTGTTAGATTGTGTGCCTGTGGCTCATCGTATAGAGCGTGTTTGATTTGTTGATAGCACACTGTCTTCTCTCTGTCCTCCTGCCTATTTCATTACTTAGTTCCTCTGTGCAGGTAATGGCCTGTCATAGAGAGATAATAGGCTGTCATACGGCAGTAATAACCTGCAGAAACTGTCTGCAGGCTTTAGACTGATGGCAGTAACTGTGCTTATAGTGGGTGGCAGCTTCAGATTAAAAACCCTTATATCACTTCAGGAGGAAAAATGAACGAGTACACGTTTCTGCAACTAAAATATTATTTCAACGTGACCTTTTGGAATATTAATTCTCATTGTAACCTTTTGTGAGTTTTTCTTGCAATTCCAGCGATGATTTTGTAAAACTGGCATTCAAGGAAAGTCGGGATTTTTCAAACCCATCTTAATGCAATACTATCATATCTATAGAGTCACGGCAAAGCAATACCCTAGGGATGTATATCAGATCAGGCCAATCAATTATCGGCCCACTGATGGCTGAATTTATATTATTATCTATTTATCATTGTAGCCAATAACAAGAGGTGACAATGCGAGGCTAAATTGCTTTCATGGACTTTACAAACACAACATCTGCACATTCTGATAGATGTGGTGGTATCCAGCTTAAAAGTTGGTTTGCAATCTGTCAATAAAGAAGAAGAAGAAGAAGAGGAAGAAACAAACTTGTTGCTCTCATGAATTTACCTTTTTTACTGTTAGGTGTGCATAAACTACAGGTAATGAACTTCTTTTACAAATACAGAAAAATATGAATTATCCGTTATCTTACTGGCATCAACCATGAGAAGCAGGTCACTATCACTTATCAGAATTGGCTTTAAAAAATCCTTATTGTGCAACCCTAAACAAAAACAACAGTCCCTGTTACACATCCTGTTTTATGTCCCCTGCCCACCAAGTTATATGAAACCCTGACCAGTCATTAGAAAAAAAGCTAATACCGACATAAGAAGATTTTTGTAATTTGAACATCTGCCTATGGAGATTATGCTACACAAAGCGCAGTGAGGGGGAAAATAGACTTAAAGCATTACAGTACTGCAGGCACCGTGTGTTTGGTGGCACTCTGAACCCAGAACACAATACCCAATACTGTAGGTACTGGTTTAAAAAATTGCTACACATGCTCTGCATCATGGGATTAAAACCGAAGCTGATGCGTTTAAAATGGATGATTGAAAAACGTGGCTTAAACACTTACTGTGTAGTCAAACAACAACAACAAAATGCTGCCAATGTGGATGGCCCAGAAGCCAAATCAAGCGTGTCTTCATCCTGGTAGGTGTGTTTGTAGGTTTGTTGCTGGTGTTGTGTCCTGGTGACAAATGTAAATCCACCCACCATGGCTCAGATAGGGTCAGGGTCAGTATAGAGAGGAGGAATGATTACAACATGAGTAATGTACAGTATTAGACCAATTAGACCTAGAAACCGTGATGTCAGTGCTATGAAAAAGCAGGAAAAGACCTGGTTGTATTAATAAGTAGGCAGGTCGTGTAACTTACTGGTCTAGTAAGGTGGAGCACATATCAGCAGGGGGAGCAGGCTCAACACCGGAGCTCTCCGTCATGTGAACGCCTGTTCGCTCACTCTTGTTTTACCTCGGTTTCTATCACTCTCCCTCTTCACCTTCTTTGCCTCCTCTGTCAGTGTGGTTCTTTTTCTTTTGCACACTTAATTCAGTTGTTCCACCGTTACCTGGAGGAAAGTGACCGGGGGAAAACAAATGCCTCTCCCTGTTTTGGTTGCGCAATTGCAGACGCGCTTCCTTGGCGCTGTAATTTCGTCTTTTGTTGTTCCGTGAAAAATCCAGCCTGGTGGTAGACCGAACAGCATGGTGGAAGTGAGATTGGTGTCATTTCCTGTGCAGCCATTACTCTGTGCATTCAGTACTTATGTCAGAATGATATGTAGAAGCTGAAAAAGTCAATTTCTTGGACAGTAAATGTACCACAGTTATCCTTCCAGAAATGTTTCCTTGCATGATTCTGCTCCTTAGCCCTCACTGACTCAGCAGACCAGAGATAATTTTAACAAGGAGCAGATCTAGAATACAGTACAGGAGAATTAACTCAAACTGATATAATATATTTAGACATTGAGCAAAGGTGATAATCACAGCTTTTGGGAGGTTAAATCCATGTTGATTTAAATAGGAAAAAGAATGTTTCTCAATATTTAGATTTAAACCAATTTTATCAGTCTAGTTTTTACTGTAGAGCTGAAGGTACGTCATTTTTGACCCGCAGTTGCCCAATTAACAAATGATGAACCCCAGCTGGGACAAAATCTGCCTCATGCTCGACTCTGAGCTGTTGATTACATGAAGGTATCTGCCCAGGCAGTTTTTGCTCCAAACCACCGCAGAGTAATGAGCAAAGTGTGTCCCCCTCCCCCCTAATGAAAAAAACATCGGTACATAGCAAATGTTTAACAGGCCTTCCTTCTCTCTGGCAGCAGAGTGAGAGCGAGAAGTCAGGTGGAACGGCATTTAGCATTAAGACTAGAGTTAAAGGGTGTATTTTCTGATTCTCGCACATTAGTCAGGTCTCACTTTGGCATGGTTTATTATGCACGCGACACGTTCCAGCTGAGTCGACTCCTAGTAGTCAATAGGGTGTCAGAAAACGCAAGGCTGCTCATTGAATGCCACCCATGCAATTACACCTTGATTGCTCACACACAGAGAGACAGATGCACACACACACACACACACACACACACACACACACACACACACACACACACACACACTGCTTCCTGTTGCTTCCTGATGGTGATTTCTTGATTTTCCCTCAAGATTCAGTGTGCCACCCTCATGGGGGCTCCCTCACTTTGGACCACATTAACTTGGTGTTTATAAAAGTTTGAATCTCTCAGATTTCTTTTTATATCACCTCTCAATCAAATACAGTTTTTGGAAGGCTTACCCCGGCTGTAGTTTCTTCTAGTAATGTATTCTCGTGAGGACAGTGAAACAACACTTACACCCAGAATGAGGGGATTGTAATAGGGTTATGAATTCCCTAAGCCACAGTGAATGAGGCTCTGTTGATGACTTTTGGGTTGTTTTAGTGAAATATCTCAATAGCACAGTGGAAGGAGTTTTCTTGTGGGAGAAATGAACAGGGAACAATATTTGACTTTGGCAGTCCATTAACCAAAAATACAGACTCATTTCTGAGATCTGGGAGTCTCCCCACATCACTAAACTGACGTCAAGACAGCTAGACCCCATTAATATACAAGCTAACCATCTCTGGGGATTGTTTGAGATGCATTCGAACCAAAAAAGGTTGAAAAGGTGTAAATGTACCTGTCTCTCAAAGACACATACGCAGTCTGTACTCATGCTCATAGTGTATCTACAGTACATCAGCATGGAGTCTGTGAATATAGCCACTGTCTGATGTTCTTAAAGGTCCCATATTATGTTCATTTTCATGATCATTGTTTTTCTAATTTTGGGTGTCCACTAGAAAATCTTTATATGATTTACTGTCAAAACCACGTACAATTTTTCTAATATTGTCTGTGCTGCAGCTCCTCTTTTCACCCTCTGTCTGAACGCTCCCTTTAAGGCTCTTTAAGGCCACCCTCCCGAAAAGTCCCGTCTGCTCCGATTAATTAGATCTCACAGACCTGAACAGGCACTGCCCACTGATCAGCTCTGTCTGTGTTTTTGCAACCACAGCTGTGCGGGGGGCGTGGCTGAGGGCGTGACATTGTGTAGGTGTGACATCACAACCTTTCTGAAGTCCTGACAGCTCATTTGAAGGCAAAGTTCGTCCTTTTGGGTTTTTTTGCCCCTGCCCCCCAAACATCCTGAGTCTACCACTGATTACCAACATTTTATATTTATTACACTCATTGGCTTTACCTCCAAATAAAGGGCTTTACGATTCAACTCTGATCATCTAGCTTCATGTTTCTTGTGTTTTATCATAACCAATAGAAATTATAGTTAAAACTACAAAAGTAAGATCCAAAATGTAATAAAACCCGAGTTATCCAATAAAACTACTGCTGACCCCAACTATGTCTGGCTCAGTCAGTTTTACAATGGAGGAGCCCAATCAAACTTGGCTGCGAAACCAGCAATCAGGAAAATTAAGCTGTGCCTTTTCCTCCTTCTTCATTCCTGAAAAGCTGACTCTGGGGATGGAAGCTTTTTCAGCTGACGGCAGCATGGCAGGGCTGTTTGATTCAGCTGCAGCAGCCTGTCAGCGAGGCAAGACTTTCGTCAGACCTTTTTTGAATAATTGAACTCCCCCGGCCCTGAGAGCTGCGCAGCAGTCACGGCGACTATTTTAGGGAGCAGGTACTTAGGCAAATGCTCTGTGCTGAAGTGTGACTCTGGGACACCTTCCTCGAATGGTGCCACAGCAGATCTAGCGTTGCTTTTTTTTTTTAGTTCTAAATTTGGTGTGATGGCTTTTCAGATTGTGTATTTGTGATGGAAATCCGTTGCTGTGCTGAAATGCAACTGAACTGGAGAGCTCAGAAACTCTAAGAATAATTTGTTCCATTTGATTTTTTTGATAATTCATCTTTGAAATTAAATTGGATTTTAATTATACTTTCATACTGCTAATATTCCCTTCTCTCATATGTTATTCATCTTACTGGGCAGTCAGTCGGTGTCGGGGAATTAGCTAAATTACTTTCTATTTTTTGAGGAAATGGTCCAAAGACACGTAAGCAAACATTAAGGATATATTTGATCAAGAGTCCGAGCGGCAGACTCCAGGCCTGCAGAGAATCGCGGGGCGATGGGGGGTGGCACAAAGAGAAACTGCTGGGATAACGGAGCCAGAGCGAAATGGGAAATTCAATTTCCTCAAACCCCTATGAGCAATTATCATAATTACATAGTGTAGTGGGAGAAGCGGGGATGGGGGGGTTGTAATGTCAGGGTAGCGAAGCATAAAGGAGATGAACCTTGGCGAGAGAAATTGTCCGTGGTGGGGTTGGTGGGAGGATAAGGACGGGGGAGACAGGAAGGTGACGGAAAGGTTGAAGGCTTTAAAGGGCCAGTTATAACGTAAGACGATGTTATGCACCAGCTTGCTGCATATTTTCCCAGCCTTTTTTGACTACCCCCTCCCTGTACTCACTACTCCCTCATCAAACCCCCTTTTGTCTTGTTTCACCCCTGTGTGTAACAGCGAGTGGCATACATTTATGTTGAACAGAAGCTGTGTCTCTAAAACCCGTGTTTATAGCTTCTCATGTCTACAGACGAGCTTCTATGATATCTCAGACATTTTCAAAAATGATAACGAAACTACACTAACCCTTTCCTGTGAACTTGTGTGGGCAGGAACCACTGATGAGATCTTCTTTCCTTTAGGACCAGCACAGTATGTGGGCTAGTGGTTCTCATGGGTTTGTTGTAGACACAGTGGTGAAGCTTTCTAATCCCTAAACTTTTCGGTTGATGAAGTTTGTCTACTATTTCAACATAATAATTAAAGGATGAGTTAACCAAAAAATGAAAATACAGTCATTATCTAGTCACTCCCATCTTTATGGAAAGTCGGTTAAAGCTTCACAGATAAAACAGCACTGCAGAATTCTCCCAACAGCTAAAGTAGCTGGTCATGTCACAGTTTCTGGGATTTTTTCCATAATAGTGAAATGTTGTGGAACTGATTATGAACCAGTCTGATTAGTCATTATACATTAATTATGTCAGCAATGCGTCAGGGTCTGTCATCAGTCTGATCTCTGCTGAGAGCTTGCCACCCACTCACAACCTCGAAGGAACTCTTTATTTCACAGTCATCCTTTGGCTATGGTTTAACCGTCTTCCTGTCGCTACTGCTACTTAGATTGTACAACGTTTTCTATAGTGTGTCCTAAATTAGCCTCGAGAGTAAACAATGTAGTAAGGCCTTCCAGTTTCTTAGGTTAAGTAACTATAACTAATCCAGAGAGGTGTTGATTCAACTGTGTGATCATTTCAGATGATTTAGCTCACAGTGCTGTTGAATTGTAATGGTTATAAGAGAGGTGTTAGGGCTAAGAACTAGCAGTACTCTGACCAAATGAAAAACTACCAACTCTTTTGAAGCTGTCTTTACACAGTGTATCACCTTTCGGTAGGGAGGTCGTATT
Organism: Pagrus pagrus; assembly: GCF_965226575.1. NCBI lineage: Eukaryota > Metazoa > Chordata > Actinopteri > Spariformes > Sparidae > Pagrus > Pagrus pagrus. The sequence goes on from NC_140199.1 coordinate 13,280,445, forward strand.
CACTGGGTTCATATCGTATCATATTGATATGTTAAAACACTAAGTTATCAACAAACTAACAGATCAAGGCCACGGTAGATCAGCAAATCCCATGTTCTGTGAGCTAAAATTGCTGTTTTTATCTATGTAGTTTGGTGGATTTGAAGAGAGCACAGATGGATATCACTGATATCATTGATTAATCTCTCACATATAGTATGTCTGTGCAGGGAGGATTGAAGGCTACGCATCCCAAGTCCCTTATGTCACATTGTCCAAAATTTGGCGTCTTTTGTTATAAAAGACGGGGTGACGACAAACATGAACATTCAACAGGTCAACACACATTGTCACGAGTTGATACAAGTGCAGAAAGATTGACTTTGTTCCAAAAAAGTGTCTTCCTCGCTGTGTAATATTTGCAATCATCGCATGAACCCCTCCTCGTGTGTAAAGTCCTTAATACATAACCAAAAAGGTAAAAATGACAAGTTATGATTTTATGGAGTACCCAGTTCTTTAACTCAGCATCTACAGCCACAGTACATTGTGGGTATCCAGACACAGTTTGTGAACACAGGTTTTAGTTTCCTTACAGGCAGAGCAGCAGTAGACATGAGAACTGCTACTCTCATCTCAGTCTTGGCAACATATAAAAATACATACACAATGTTAAGGTTGCCAGAAGTATCAGTACCTCTTTATACCATGCAAAATCCAGATTGGACAATATCAGATGTTCCGAAGCTATAAAAAAAATCTACTGAAAGATCTATAATCAGATTTTCAACCCAAATCTGCACAGATGTTAAAGGGATATTTCGGGTCTTTTGATGTGAGCATTGTTACACTGTGAACGGTACCAGCAGTGAGACGTCTTTAAGACACCTGAAAGAAGGCCCACCGAAAGAGCCGCCGTCAGACAGCAAAAGTGCAGTGCACAGCAGGCACAGCTGCGCCTGATCGTAGTAGTACACACGTTGTTCGGTTCAGGGAATGTAGTGCCAATGGAAGAGGCTGTGTGACGGTATGTAAAGGGGCAAAAATGCTCTACATTTAGTGACACTTTAACGGATATATATATTTCTTTTGGTGGACCTTCTTTTTACTGGCTGAAATATGTCTTGCTGCTGGTACCGTTTACAGCAGTACACTGCTCTGCTTCCTGCCGGTGCTGTGCGCTGCTTCTCCACACAGGGTGAGAGCTGACGGTCATGCACTGCAGGTAACACACTGACTAGAGATCAGCGAGTACATCATGCAACCCAACATCAAAAGACCTGAACTATCCCTTTAACATTATTACAACTTGACTTTTCTGTGCCAGCACTGTGTGCAGGTTGATCTTTAAAAAAAACAAACACATTTTTTAATTATTATTATATAAATATTGATATCGTATTATTTTTTTTGCAGTGGTATTGAAAGATGTGTCGAGTTTGCACACAGGCAGCTAGTTCCCCTGCTGGAAAGAAACACTGTGACATTACAGCATCTCTGCACGTTTGTGGATATTGTCACAGAAATCACTCCGTTTCATACTCCACACACACACGCACACACACACTTAATAAGCATGCACCCCCATCTCTTTCATCTTTTTCCACATAAACCCATAAAGCATTCAACCTGTGCACGTATCATGCACCATTGCATCACGGTTTCATAGCCCGTCCCCAGACTCTCTAATTTGATTCATTCATTTTCTCCCAGCTCATTTCTTCCCTCCCTTTCTCCGATTGCCTCTGCCATGCATATTAATAACACACAGATAAAAATACGCTTGATTAAAATCACACCCGGCCCAGCCACCCGAACACTCGTCCCAGTGCGTCAACAACACAATGACGGCTCTTTCTCCGGGGCAGGAGGCAGGAAACGAGAACATCCATAATGGATTTCATATACCTCATCATTAAGAGTCTCTTTGTGTGTACACACAATTCACTTCTCACCTATTTGTTTGCAGGGGAGGGAGTCAGAGTTGATTACCCGACTGAGCCTCAGTGCTCCCAGACAGAGTGTCCTGGCTGTGAGTCAGATGAAATGTGATTCCTCTCAGCACTGTATTTTTCACCCCAGCTTTTCTTTTGTTTACTTGTAAATAGCATGCGTTTACTGACTGAGCTGCCAGCGCTGTAATTTGTCAGGACTTGGAGGTTGTCGTGCACCCAGCTGCATCTGAAATGATTTTTCATGTGCGGCAAAGATGAATTATTTGTTATCTCAGTGCAGCGTCTGCCCTCTGGTGAAGATATCCATATTGATAATGAGACAGGAGCTTTTGTAACGCATGACAGTGTCCGCTTGTGGCTCCTTCTATACAGCCCACTGATGTACAGTACAGAACAAAGGGCTAAAGATTCAGCAGGGAGTGAAGTGAGTGTGCTGAGTGAGAGCAGAGAGCGTGTGTTGTTTTACGGTCTTATTAGGGGAGGCAGAAGACTGTTAGTTAGTTATATTTCCCTGGAAACATTCTACAAAATATTTTTCTTGTATGAATTTTGTTCCATTTCACTCTCCATAGGTGTATGAAATTGCAGACTTTTGGACTTGAGTCACATGACGAAACTCGATAAAGACTTGACTTTGACGTCCAGGACTCGTCACATACATTCTAGCCTCGTTAGGACTTAAAAGTCCACCTTAAATGTCCAGTTTGTAAGAAAGTTGTCTCATTTCCAACTTGTCAATTACATCTTCTTTGGGATTGTAGGTCGGGTCGGCCCCCATCCCAAAGCATCAGTGTTTGACGAGTTGGAAACGAGACAACTTTCTTACAAACTGGACCTTTAAGAACAGAAATGAATATTATTTTTAGCAGCTTTATAGGTCATTCTGTCGGTCCACAAACAATCCCCCACCCTTTTGGTGACCACACCTTTTGTGTGTGTCTGTGTCTTGATGACTTTGTCACTGTCTTATTCATGGAGGACACCAGGAGATAGTTTTGGCATCCAGGTAATTCAGTATCAGTGCTTGTCTTGGCACCACCTGGAAGTTGGTTGACATGTTCTCTGATCCAAACCATATGTTTTCCATTCTTATCTTATTTCTGTCTATTCTGTATATACTATACAACATCTATCATCGCTCCACTGTTCATCTTCCTGCCTTTTCTTTACCCATTTAAAGCGTTTTGTGGGGTTGGAGTATTCCTAACCTCATTTTGGCACGTCATAGCAGGATAAATACAAAATTATTTGACATGAAAATCGGGGAAAAACCCATCAGTCTGGAATGATTGTCAAAAAAAGCTTTTATGTGTAACATTTGGAAATAGAAGAAAGTAGTAAAAAGTACTTCACATTCCAGGATATGAACATAATGTGCTTTTCAGTTTTGCCTTTAGAGAAAACTCCATTCAACCAGAAGCTTAGGGAAGGCACATTGGGATCTCTACACAGTGTTAAAATGTGAACAAATTGTATTGGTATCCAATGAGGAAAATATTTGCCTAACGTGAACAAAACTAAGACGACTCTCTTCAGATTTAAAATGTGTAGCAGCTTCAGAGACAATGAAAAGAAGACTGAATGTGTGGACCATCAGAATCTTTACACCCTGAGGAGAGATGCTTTCTCGCCTCGACGAATGAAGCTCGACCAGAAAGAAAATACAATATCGCTAGAAAATCCCACTGTGAGCTCACACAGAAACCTTTACTCTTTCTCCTTCCCTAGTTGAGTCCCTGTGGGGAGCTGCAGAGCTGGCTCTTGATGATGAACCTGATCATAAGGATGAACTCTGTGGTTTCTGAGAGACTTGTTTGTGTTCTCAAATATGAGCTAGATTACTGTGGCCTGTTGGAGTGACATGTAGTACTCATAGCTTCTTTAAGACCTGGATCCTACTCTGTTGGGACTGAGAACAGGTGTAAAAGCCAGCTGTGTTCACACTATTACTGTTCTTTGGGTAAAATTGTTACAACAACCCAGTTGCCAGGATAAATGTAGGCAGTGTATGTTTCTGCAAACAATTAATATGTTGAAACTTCACGCCTTCATGTTGCTTCTTTAGGTTCAGTTTTCAATTTGATGACAATGCTCTGCTCGTGGTCTGGTTCGGTGTAGGCTCAGAAACCACTTCACTTAATATTAGGAAAAGATCATGTTCTGGCTAACTGGTTCTGTTGCCACAAACACGGCTGGAAATTGTCCCGAGGTGAAGGTGAAGGTGATATGACAGGTATGACATGTAAAAAAATTTAATGTATCCGTGTCTTCATTTTGTGTTTTTCCTTTTGAATCCCTTCCTTCAGGCAACTTTTTGTTTCAATCTGTGTTGAACACACTGTATTGATTTCAAAGAGCTGTGTCTTGGCCTACAAAGATAGGGTGTGTGCTCTCCTTCCCACTGTAACAACTATTTGTATGTTGTTTAAAAAATATGGATTTTTACTCAACTTCTAATGAAAAATAAGCACTAAAAAGCATGCACACACACACACACACAAACAAACACACACACACACACGTCCCAAAATAGCAGCCTTTCTGCACGGAGGATTACATTCGAGGTTGCGTTGACTCTCTCTACGACTCCATATTCTCCTAAGATCATTGCAGTGTTTTTCTTCTCAGATAAAGGTATAAAATGTCCCAACAATGAGTCCTCATTGTTTGAAATTGGTTTTGTTAGCAGTAAAAAACACGAGTTGATAGTAAAATCAATGACTAAGAGAGCTCCTGGTTTACTCCTGAACTGGTGCTAAATAAAACCTGAGCAGCAGCCAGAAACAGAAGAACCAACTCACTGGTTAGCTTTCAGGCATTAAAGGAACGATCGTGCAGCTGCAGTCACAGCTGCCAACTCAGGGTACTACTCACAGTAGCTCATAATTCCTACTTAGAGCAGCAAAAGTCTGGAAGGTAAATTCAATAAATCTTCATCTCCCGATGTGAAATCTAATGGCTGTTTATCTTTCTGTTTTCCCTTTCTGTTTATCTATCTGTTTATCTGTTTACCGGGATCAGCTTTCACATTTCTCACTTTTGCTGCTGCTGGCCATTTGTTTGATCTCACAAATTCCTACTATTAATTTGTCTTGTCAGTTACATTGTGGAGGAAACATGATTGCTGCCCAGATTATGTTCAGTGGAAATTATTTTTTTCGTCCCAGTGAATGAAGTGTAATGTCTTTTTTTTAACATCATGTTATGGAAAGATTGCCCTTGTTAATGAAGTAAATACATCATGTGCTTGAAGTCTCTTTGGACAATATTCAAACAAGACTTCAATATTTCTCTTACCTGAAGCACAAGCGGATGTTAATATTGCCAGCGCGGATATTGTTGGAAAACAACATCAGTGAGCATTTTGCAGATAAATATCATTATCAACATCTTGCAACTTGGCAGATTAGTTAATTAAAAATGTTTCCTCAATGTGCTGCTAAAAATAGCTTTATGTTTCTTCCAAAATGTGCCTGCTTTTGCAAACTGGAAGAATATAAATGTGATTTCTGTGAGACAAAGTCGTCTGAAGATATTCACTCTGTTCTTCTCACAAATCAGTCACTTACACCCTCTGAAACTTCAAACCGTCCTCAGCAAAAACCCTGTAGCTGCCTGTAGCGTCCGCTCTTACATACCAACTCAACCTAGAACATTCTCAACTATCAACTTCATTTACTGGTTGAGACAAGTTAGGAAATGTAGCTTCCTTTCTCACATTCATTATTCTGTATGGCCTCAGAAGGGTTGTCTGGATGCAAAGCTGTTTATTGGATAGCTTCAAGGTCTGAGGTCTATTTGTCATTATACAACGCAGGGCTGGATACTGAAATGAAAATGTGTACATGTGGTTCCTTCATGCTGCAAAAACATAGAATATATATACAGTAATTTATATACATATATACATAAACGTAAAACGCAGATCCACCGCTCCTGGTCCTGCATGGTATCGGCTCAGAACATGGTCTGCTGCATACAGCACCTTGATTCGGGATGTTGTGGTGAAGCCAGGTCTCTGCAAAGATGTGAGAACAGCAGTGTCTGATCCCATTTCGTACATTTCATTTGGACTGGGACAAGAAGCAGCCTTGTCCCAGTCCAAGCTGGGATCTGTTTCCTCTCCTCCTGTTGGTCTGGTTGGATGGTTGAAAGATGCCTTGGGTAGTGATTGTCTCAAAGTCTGCTGCTCTTAATCAAAAACCTGCACTTTTTATCCAGTGCTGATGTATTTCTGTAATAGGTAATATGTGTTTACAGCAATAAAGCTGAACAAATAACATTTACAGCAAAAATGAAGCAGAATTTAAAGGAGCAACTGGCCACTGCGCCCACATGTGCCTCATCACATAATACACTTCAGCGTGTAGTGGTAGAAATCTGATCAGGTTCACTTTTGGTGTATATTTACATGGTGATCAGACAAATAAGACAAGGGAGAGTCAGAGTTTGCTTTTGCAGCTTACTAGCTGAGCCTGGCCCACTTTAATTTAATCTACCAGTCACAACTGAGTCAGATTTTCGTGTGTGTACACATACTTTGCCAAAAAAAGGTGATTGTGATGTCTCTTGAATACGGTGTGTAATTTATTTGTACCATTAGCTAGCCTTGGCTTGCTAACTGACGGCTGAACTTCACTGCCACATTCTGGTCTGACCAAGCCTCGATGCAATATTGCGCTGTTGGACTGAGTCTATTAAATTATCCATGGCTACATTAAAGTTGCCCTTTAATGCGATGCAACGCACTCCTATTAACTTTAATTGGTGCCTAATGCAAATTTAAAAAAAAAAAAAAAAAATCGTGCTGTTGTGAGGATCCACAGACAGATTATAATTATATGCATATATCTACAGTGGCAGGGTCACAGAGTTGAAATTTCTTGGCATCTGGCTGTATCAGAATCGTATATTAGATATTTTATAGTCAACCTGGAACTCGATGTGGCTTCTGAAAGCAGCTTTACTCGAAGATGTGAAAGGAGGATAGTGGAAGCAATTGTCCTCATGTGTGTCATTTATAGAAATGCTGCTGCTTCCACTTTCATCATTCAGCTCTTAGGTTCATTACTGGAGATAATTACAATACTCGTCACAGCATGCAGACATAATAACCATTGTGCTCATTTATATAAAAAGCTCTTGTCTGGAAACGGCTGAACTTAACCTTGTTCAGGAACCTCATTCCAGACTGAAGACTGCTGTTGTGGCAACCTGATCGTCAGAATAAATGTTGGCACTGAAGGTTTCTGTAAACCACGCATATGTTGTTGTGCTTATGGTCTGGTTTGGGTTAGGCACAAAAAATACTTGTTTAGGGTTCGGAAAAGATGGTTTTTGGCTTACCCGGCTCTCTTGCCACAAACACGGCTGGAAAATGTTCCAGCATCTCCTAAAAAATATCCAAAAATCCAGTGGTTTCGTGCTTACAAATGTTGAAATGCAGTCTTGAACAGTGGTTTCTGACTCGGCATCCATAACTGGTCATACCTGACTGTAACTGCTTTAACCGAGCTCCCCTTCTCTTTTCTTTTCTCTTCTCCCTGTGTCGGTTTTTGTCACATTATTTGATGTATTTTTCATCGTCCCTGCCAGGCAGGTAGTTGCTGTAAAAACAGCATGTACTGTGTGCTCAAGCAACCTAAATACAGTTAAGACTACAAGTTTGTGCTACAAACTTTTCTTGTGCCAGCAGTAATCTGCAGATGGTGGCATGAAAACCAGCATGTACTAAAGCAGTCGCCACCGGGCAGAATAATGTACCATCTGTCGAAACACTGTCACCCCACAGCTTTGTTTGGCTCCCAGCAAGCATTGTGACATTGAGTTGTTGTTGAAAAGACAACCTGCACTGATGTTGAAAATGAAAAACAGAGACGACATCTGTATTGAGCTGCCACTTGCATCAGGAGTCCAGTCCAGTATCATTCTGATATCCGATTAAAACTGTCTCCAAAGCTGGTTTAATATAACTTTTTTTTTTTTTAATAACATATTTCATATTAGAACATCGCGTTGTTGAAAGGTTGGGCTTGATTAAACTGACACCGAACTTGCACGTCCTCTGATCATCTGTCAAATACTTGCTCTGTATGCCGGGGCAAAGATTAACTTGTCATTTAAATGTGATTTTTAACCTCAGACGCTCTAACATGAAGATTTGAGAGGTACTGAGTGTGAGTCTAATGACACTGCCACCCTAGATAGACAGACTCAGTGTGGCGCCTGGCCACAGTCCAGTCATAATGGATAAATGAAAGCTATAAAAACAACAAGTAGGGTAAGCAGCAGTATAATGTGCTGTTGATATAGCCTGGTGCTGGCAGCCCGCAGCTCTCAGCTCTCTCATTTAACGCAGTCTGAAGAAGCTCAACAGGCATTTGTCTGGGTGTCATTTTTAACTAAGCTGTGCAATGGATTATTGACATCTTACTCCTTCAGTCAGACATCTGCCTGAACCCTTCCTGCATCTAATTGGTCGAATGAACTACTCAGCGAGCCGTCAGTCGTCTTTGCTTCTGATTTTTTGGACTATGAATGATTTGGTCTGAACCAACAAAATCACGTCCACACCCACAGGTCCCATACTTTGCTCAATTTCAGGTTTATACTTCTGTCTTCTAGAAAATGTTTACATGCGTTGATGTTCAAAACATTGTTTTTCTCATGCTGTCTCTAACTGCAGCACCTCTATTCGCCCTCTGTCTAAACGTGTCATTTAAGCTTCCGTCTCTTTAAGACACCTATCTCCATCAGATAAATGGCAAATGGCGGTGAGATAAAAGCAGGAGACAGGAGACATCACCAAAGCTGAGGACAACATATTGAAAAAATCCTGTCTACATAAACGCGATTGATGACAACTGATCACCTGTGAGGGTCTTGAAGGGTTGTCCCATTTCACAGGGGGAGATTTCAACCACTGCACCATGTCACTCTGTTCTGAGGAGCAAGGAGGCACTCCAAAGCGAGAAAATGGAAATGGGATTGAGCCTTAAAGCGGGACAGTGTAAAAAGCTTCAGAACGCATGAATTCAAGAGAATATTTATAAATTGACGGTCCCGAACTGTGAATTAAACACATTATTACTTTTTTGACCTTCTCTCATGTACAAACATGGTCCAGTGTGAAAATTCATTAGGTTGTTAAATTGTGCCGTTGTGGACTAAAACTGAAATCCCTCTGCTCTTTATGAGCGTTTATGGGTTTTTTATGCAGATGTTTATAAGGCAATAATTTCATCTACTGTAGGAGACTTGACCTTCTAGAGGATGTAAACAAACAGTCATGTTTTTTCTTCACTGCAGAGAAACTTCAGAGAGCTGCAGCTGCTTGTCAAAACTCTTTTAATGTGCTTTGAAAAGTGCCAAAGGCCAAAGACAACAAAGACAGATATTTCTGAGTGTGTTTATGCCCGAAATAATGTATGTCTTTCACCATGTTGTGGTGCAGATCTTGTTAAAGGCAGGCCAAGCAGAAACAGCTCAAAATGTTATAGAGCTGGGTCCCCTGCGCGCACAGGTAGCCTCTCTGAATATCTTTGCACAGCGATGGACCCTGTTTCCATTCTAACTCTCTAATAATGTGCGAAACTGCACTAAGCTTGCTCTGAGGTGCAGCATTCAAACCAGGGGATCATTAGCAGTCAAAATAGGACTTAACCACTAAGCCAAAATAACGATCGTACTCCAGGAATGATCTGGGAACGACCGACGCGCACAGTCAGCCTCCCTTTCTTCTTCCTCACATTTTCTTTTCATCTGTTTCTTTTTTTTTTATAAAGCAGAGGAGTCTTTGAAAAATGACCTGAGAGAGAAAGGCAGACAGCAGCAAAAGAGAAACGACGGGCGAAAGGTTTTAGCGTCACGCAGGCAAACTCAAGGGGCCACGGTATTAACGGGGAAACGGCTTCAAAGCTGCTGACGTCACTCGGGGGCCCTGATGGAGAGTTTGTTGGGGTGCAGGACGAAAGAGATGGAAAGGAGGAGAGAAAAGGAAAGGGGGGAAGAGATGCTCACCACTTCTCTGGAGGTGCAGGATCCAAAGATAAAGTCACCGCGCCTCATGAAGATGAATAATTACAGTTATCATCTGTGACAGTTTGATATTAATAAATATCCCTTTCCTGTTCTTTGTCTCTCTGCTTTAAAACAAAGGGGATTCAGTCAGCTCATCAAAGCTTTTACATTTAACTCTGAGTAGCTCTTTGCTCCGGCACACAGGAGGTGACGTTTTTTTATATACTGACAGTTTGTCTATGCTGAAGAAATGTGATATTTTTCATGATATGTAGTCAACATCATGAAGGGGTGTGTTGAACATAACAGTCAACATCTGGAAATGTTTTAATCTCTGTGTTTGTATTTCATATCAACTTGACTGACATCCCTACTTTTGTCAGTTAGACCAAACCATGTGAGATACAGGTGTGAAACTTGGTCGAGCACTGAGGACTGAGTACTCATGTAGAAATCACTACTGAGTAGTCACGGCACATAATGGGAACATGTTGACATGTATCGTGGCTGGTCTCTATTTTAGACATATTACTCACCTAAACCAGTCTGGTGACCAGGTGTTTTGGGAAATGAAGTCATGTGGAGAAATAAAGAAAATAGTAATTTTGCAGCCTGTCAAGAGTTTTTAAGAGACACAAGTTGTCTTTCATGGACCTTTAGTCTGACATCAAATTCCCCAGCCCATGAAAATGACCATGTAGGTCGACCCATATTTACGGTTGTTGTTAGGTGCGGTCGAGTGGTCGTAGTAATTTTTACAGCAGCAAAGGAGGAAGTCAGGTGAAATAGTATGAAGAGTCACATGTCTGTTAAGGGAGGAGGTCTGGGATGGAGGGGGACTCAAAAATCAACTATCTTTCTTCAGAATAGCTCTAAGAGTTTCCCTTCATTAGTCCTACATAGTGTTGCTTTATTTGTCCACCTTAATGCACACACTCTGGCTCGCCTCTCCTTTCTGTTTTCTCTCTACCAGCGACGTTATTTGCTTTCTTCTGTCAGCAGTCCGTTTTATAAAGGAGACCAAATAACACACCACACGTTTAGGATTGTTCCACCAGTGACTCTGTTGTCATAACGGCATGTGAGCCGCATGTGGGCGACGCTTATTGTTAATTATCTAGCCGATCGAAACCCAGTGTGCACCCAACGACAATGCAATAACCAGGTCCACTTGGTGCACCTGTACAAAACAACCGCACAAGTAGTCCTACATTAAAAAGGAGAGGACGCAACACAATCAGTGTGTTTACAGGAAGGATGTAATAACAGAGTGCGTCTCTCTCTTCCTCTCCGGAGCTTGCGTGATTGACAGTAGATGGGAGGGGAAGAGCGAGGGCTGATTGTCACCAAGTTAATAGATTGCGAAAGGCGTCGTTCTCGTGGATGGATTAAAAAATAAAAGTAAGTATGGTTAAAGGGGTCGCCGAATATACTTGGGCGGCTGTTAGTATAGATGCCCAGGTAAAGTGTATTTGTGGGAAACTCTGCAAATCATACAAAAAAAAGCAGTCTGATCAATGTCAGTCAGACTTATCTTAAGTTTATATTATGCATATAACGATCCATGCAGTCAAGTATCTAAGATACCATGGCTTTTGCCCTGAAGGCCTTTATTGTTGTTTGCTTTGTCAACTGACAATTAGGTGGCTGCTGCTGCTGGCTGACAGATAACACTCCCTTTAAACACTTTTCCCAGCCCTTATGTTTTAAGAGGTGCACCAGCACACTTAAATGGAGCGGAGCCTGTAAGTACAAGGATGTCGTTTCACATTGTGGGTACCTATTTAAGGTCCATGGCTGAAACTTGGTGTCTCCAATAAACTCCACTAACTCACATTTTCTGGTCAGGGTCTTGTACATTTGCGTAGTGATTAACATATCTGTTAGAGGCCAGTACTACAGTCAGCAGTGCCTTTGAGCTACACGTTCATATAAACTGTGTTATTCTTTCTTTGCAACTCCGTCTACAGTTCTGTGTCTGTCATTGAACTCTGGCGAGGTTCGATATGCACTTGCTTGAGGCAGACATCTTTTAATGAGGCTGTCAATGGCTGACTGACAGTTCTTCCCTTCCCTGGTACAACAACACAAACCTTTTCTTCATCTGATTGGATACTCACTGGGCTGTAATTGGTTTTTGATGTCTTCATCCAGCTAGACAAACATTGCAAAAATGTCAAATTTCTCCTAAATTATTTACCAATAAAAACATTTTAGTTGAGGTAAAGCTATTTTTTATTTTCCCATGGACCATGTTATATTCTCAGCTATGCTGTGATCTCATGCTCCAGGTCTTCCCCTCCATGACAGCTTGGAAGTTTGCAACAGGACTGTAAATCTCTCTATATGCTGTGCTATACCTACACTTGGCTTCCCGTGGCTTTAAAAGCCAGAACTCAGTGTGAAGTCTGGGCGCAGTAATGCAGTGCTGCTTACTGATTTGGTTTTGTTCTGTTGTTCTGTCATGAGCGACTGGCTGGAGGCTGTTTGGGTGAGCGATGAGGAGCAGTGTCTGAATGAACGGGCTTCGGGGTGGCCAGGGCTGGAAAATAGAGTCTCACACACACACATATATGCATCCACACACAACGGCAGGATACAGATGTCTCATACTCCCAACACAGAAACTCAGCCGTCCTCACACAGTCCGGCCCCCCACACCCCCTGTCTTTTATCTCGCTCTCTCTCCGTCTCATTTCTCGTCGCACCGCTTCTGGCTGTGTGCAAATTCATTCACTGTGAAAATGGAAGGCAGCTCCGCACAGCACAGTTTCATTTAGTCTTCTATTCAGTTAGCCACAGACTCCCTGCATGCTGCTCTCACCCACATTTCATATTAAATTAAAGGTCTCTAATCACTCACACAAACTGACACACGGGTAATTCATTTCAGGATCAACGTCACCGGCAGATTCGCTGACTTTCTTTCTGGGGTTTTTTCGACTTAATTGCATCGGCTCAGAGTGGACATCGGCTGTTGGCTCAGACTTCACTTCCAGTTTGCTTTTGCAGAGCTTGTGCTGCGACAGAAGAGAAAATGATTGTTGATCAGCAAGTCTGACCGCAATTTGCAAGAGATGGCCAGAATTTTAGTTTCAAACGTTATAAACAGAGTGTGTAGAAACAACAGTGTTGACTAAGACCTCTATGTCTGCTGCTTCACACCTTTCCTGTCCCAACCTGCCATGTCTTCTGTGAGGCTGTGTTCAGTCCCAGTCTAGTGTTCAGTTGTGTTTACTGTGAGGTGGCTGAGCCGACTGAGTGAGCCCCGTTGATTCCCCTGTCACCCGAGTTTGCAGGCACACTCCCATCAGCTAAAAGGATCTGATCAGATCACCCTGATTTTGTATTCTGATGTTATTATACAAAATGTTAATGTATGGTTTTGTACAGTGGAATCGTCATGGCTGTTGCATATTGTTTGCTGATTATTTTTTTAAGTGTATCTGTGTTGCTGAATGTGACTTGGTTGGATTCTCCGCTGCTCAGCGCCTGATTATTTAAGGAAACACCTGTTGGCAATTAATCACAGAGCGAATCTGAGGAAGCTGCATGCAAAACACATAGTTCGCTCCTTGTTGTTTTAAATGAAACTGCAGTAAAATAGTGTCAATCCGTTCTGGTGTGGACAGAGAGGACAGCTTTGTGTTTAACTGTGTTGTCTCATTTGATCTGTATGCATCTGTACATGTTTAGCTTGAGTTAATGCAGTTGTGTATTTTTCTTCTTTGCAGATGCGCAGTACTCGAGGTGTGTCCATTTGGCCTGTGGGATTTGTAGGCGGTAGAGCGTATGAGCGCCCCCTGGTGTCCGGGGGTAAAGTTGTCGGCTGGTACACCGGCTGGAGACCAGACCGACCGTTCGCCACCGACATGGCAGGTAAGGAACAACTCCAATGAGATATCAAATTACTACTACTCGTTGTGTTACATCAGAATGTCTTTAATGAGAAATCCATGGAGACTTCTCACAATGCAGTCATCAGCATATTTGTTTCGTTGTGACTTTAATTTTGCATCACACTAATGTAAATTACTCTGGAAAGATCTCCAGAGGTTGATTTCTAATGAATGTGGTTCACCTCTGACCTTTCCACTCCATCACTCATGTTGTTTCATAACGTTGGTAGATTGACATCAAATTTAAAGAACACGTTCCATTCATGAATGATTGTAAATCAGAAATAGGGATATTCCCTAAAATCGACTCATTTCTCATCATGAGGAGTAACACTCAGCCAGGAAGCGTGAAATATGAGGTGTTGTGCCCCAACTGGAAGAAAGGTCTGGCAGAAGGATGACATAATTTTGCTTAATCCAAACTGGAAATAATAAGGCTTAATAAGGTGCTTTACAAGAAAGCTTTACTTGCCTCTCTTAAGACTAAATGGATGACTGGTACTGAATTTATTTTGTAGATGATCCATGTCTAGTTACCCCCTGTATCCTTATTACTTATCCTGGATTTAATAATGTATTTGGACTGAGTAGATCATTCATGTAACATCTGGAGGTAAAAACCTGGCGAGTGGCAAAAACTGTTTGTAGAAAGCTCATGGCATTCTGGTCTGAACTGTTAAATGGTGGTGAAAATGAAACGGTTCCTCTGTTTAGTCTTCACCGCCTTGTGGAAACATGGGACGATTTTATTGATCAGTTCATTGATTACAGAACAGTTACAGTCAACTGGACCGTTTTGGCCTGCCGGCTTTCATCAGAGCAGAGAACAAACAGGAAACAAAACGCTGCTCTGTCTTTCTATGAGTTTACCTGAAGAGATTGGACAGCTTTTCTATTGAGCCTCTGTTTATTCATGGATTAATTTACCAGAAAATGAGATCAGATCTTTCCAATTCACATCCTGACTGTTACTCCTCCACACAGGAGCTTCGGTGCAACTTTGCTTGATTGTTTATTCCTGAGATAAATCACAAAGCAGGATTGCAGAGAGTTGAATAAAACTATTCTGAAAAGATGCAGATTGGATTGGATCAGAACTAAAAGAACCCAGTAGACTCAAAAAGAAAGTCTGAGGTTTCAGGAAGCTCACCAGTTTATGTGTTGTCAGTCTGTTCAGTAGATACTGCATGTAAGAGAGACTTCTATCTATACTGACAGGTGTCGACATCATGTCGTCTTTTAAGGTAGCTCTGAAATCTAATTTTATACTTCAGGCCTTGACCCTGATGTTACAGTTTCATTTGATATTTTCTAGTCCTGCTGTTAATACTTTTGCTTTCTGAAATTTCGCAATAGATGAGAGCAGGCATATGTCACTTTCCTTTCACCAGGGTGACCATGCCCTCTTTTGGGTGAACACAAACACTGCAAGAGCAAGGACGTTTCATTAAAACCTGGATATAGTGTTGGAGACGGAGCCCCATTCATTCCTATGAAAGCTGCTCAGTGGCGCTTTGAAGCCAAAAAAGCTTGACTTCCCGTGTATGAAAACACCTGAATCTTCTGTGTTGTGGGACCCAAGAAGCAAACCATTTACAGATGCTTCTTTCACAATGTAAGCTTATGGGAAAAAGTATTTTTGGGTCACAGTGCATCACCTGACGTTGTAATTACACAGTTTGGCCACTATGAAAAGTGGCTTCAAAGCCTGGCGCCCCCTCTGGGGGCTTGTGTGAAACTGCCAGCGCCAAATTGAAAAAAACTAGTAGCACCATGCCTAAAAGCGACCTCATGGCATTTTGCACATCAAAAAACAAAAAATAATTAATTTAATTAATTTACATTAATTGAGCTGATCTACTCTCTAATAATAAACCTCGTAAAAAAGCACAAAGTTAAATAGGAAGTCCGGCTAAAAAACGCCCTGTTTTCCACTCCTCTCTGCTCGTAGTGAAGTCTCTTCATTAGCACAAATAGCTATAAAAGCAGAGGCAGTGATTCAGCTCTGCCACAGTGATATGATTAGTTAACTGTAATATTGGACGGATCATGAAACAGCCAAATAAAGTTTCTTAATGACAGAAAAAAATGACAGATGACAGAAACACATCACCAAGACATCCATTAAGGTAGATGTGTGTGTGTGTGTGTGTCCACTTTGATTGAGGTCGGAATGGAAGGACACTCATCAACCCCTAAAGAGCAATACTGCAGTCTAATTTTGTGCTATTAAATTAGCAAAGACCTCAGCATTCACCACCAGTCAAATTAGGGCTGTTTTCACCCAAAAGAGCAAAGTGTACCCATCTGGGCTGCTCTCATCTGTCTAAATTTCCCTGAAAGCCTGATGCTGAAAGAGTTTATGACTGAACTATCCGACCTCATCAGAAGTAGGTCTTTACTCAGATGTCCTCAGAAAAGGTGCATTATGATACTTTGCCACATACAAACTTGTCAGACAAGTTGAAAACCTTATTTTTTCCACTGTGTCAAATATTCATTCAAATACTATGAAATAAAAACAAAAAGTAAGTATAGCTGACCAATGTAACACATGTGTTCCACAAATTACTTCACACGTCACATGTGTGTGAGTCCAAATTTGTCTTGTAGTTATTATGGTTCTAATGGAGAGTAAATACTCAGCGAACATCTCCATAAATCTATCTACATCTGCATATCTCCTGAGTAAAAGCCAATCGAAGGAGCGTTCAGGACTCCAAAGAGAGAATAATTTATCACGCTGACCAAATAATAATAGCCTGTCACTCCTAATTCCACCTCAGCCATATCCTGTATTTAGACATCTGCAGGAGACGTTAGTTGTTAATAAATAATATTAAACGTAGAAGTGTTGTTTTATCTAAGATACAAATGACGACTGCGTGCTTATCATTCCAAACACATATGTGGACATGGCCGAGGGCGCTGCCGCAGAGCACACACATGCACACACACTCTCTTCACACACACGTGCACAGGTCTGCCCCTGGGATCAGTGTTAATTAAACCATGATAACAAGAGCGAGCATCTCTTTTTCTCTCCTCCACCTTTTCTGCTCCACCACGGCCCAAGATCTCATCCCTCCATCCTCCTTCCAGCCATCCCATTCCACCTAATCTTACTCTGACACACACACACACACACAAACACACACACACATACACACACACTTATGCTGACTGTAATTATCAGCCTTACTTTTACACGGCGCTATATAATTACACTGTCAATTTGCAACGCAAAGATTTACTGCTGTGGCTGTGTTATGAGGCATTTCTTCGCTTTAAATTCTGCAAGAACAACAATGGCTGTGCCGAGCGAACGGCCCAAACTTTATTCACTCTTAAATTATTATTCATAGGATTTACAATGGGGTGTCTGCAGAGCGCTGAGTGAGTGCCAGTGCGTGTCCTAATAGTATTGTGTTATACAGCGCTGTATTGTTAGCAGATCACTAAAGCCTCCCATCTATTGCACTGTCTCATTTAGCTAGACCCAATGGAGCCTGGACAATGATGGTGTGTGGAGTACTATTCACCTCAGTGTGTGCGTGTGTGCACGTGTGTGTGTGATTATAGACACGTGCACACACTGACGCACGCAATTACTGAATCATGTATCTGGTTGAAGGCACACAAGCACGCACCTGCCAGCACTTCAACTGATAGGCATGCACACGCAATTTTCAGAGGAAGCATCTTAGCAAAACAGGGCAATTGAGTATATGCATGTATATCTATGTACTGAGCAAACACAAAAATATAAGGTGGGTGCGCACACAGACACACCAACACAAAGACATTGTACCTTTGCTGAAGTGGTACTTGTGCCTCAGGAGTGTTCTCTGAGATAGGACATAGAAGTGTTTAACCCTCAGTAACCCCACTGTTTACCCTGCTCCTGAGATGGTGAGATGAGAGGAGCAGAGGGGAGGATAGAGACAGCGTGTAGAAACGGTTACAGACCCGTCCTCCTGCACTGAAGTACTGGTGTAAGAGTAGAACAGAGCAGAAGCAGCTGAACAGGGGACAAAGACATTAGCCAAATGTGTGTCACTTCTAGCAGAATATAAATGAAGCAGATAAAGAATAAGTGGTGCGGATCTTAATTTCTCATTTGTAACGTTTAGTCACTTACAGTGTTTATTGTGACAATAAAATGCACTTTAATTTGACAGTTTGGCTCTGCTAATGCATTGTGTCGCATTGTGTCCGGCTGTGCTGACTTGGAGTTATTTCAATTTGAAACTTTTAGTTTAAACAGCGCACTCTGCTAGCTCCAAGTGAGACGACACCGGGACCGAACAAAGCCTCAGACTGGCAGAGGCAGCTGGCACACCGGGGTTGAGTCAGCTAATAAGAGCACTAGCTGCACGGCTAACTGAGCTAACTAGCTAATGGGGGACAGCTACAGTTTGCAGCGGTTAGCTTACTTAAGCAACAAGGAAAACTCCAAAAATTACTTTGGTACTTATTTCCTGGCGTCAGACTGGCCTCATAACAGTTAATGACATCTTAATGACATGTCCAAATTATGCTACTGTAGTGAAGGTTGTCACCTTCGTATTGAAAGACCCCTTTGTGTTAATGACAGGTGTTACGTCATGGATCTGATGGTGTCAGGTCAGTCTTAGCCACATCCCTTCAAATAAAGTGCTGCCAAGTTTATATTATGTTGTAGTAAAACAACAGTCAAAGTCGCTGTGATCGTCTTCACAATTCATCCCGAGGCAGTGTGAAGTGCCAGAAAAGACAAATCTGTCCCATTCTGCGTGCACTTTAGATAACAGCAGTGTGGTGTACAGTTTAAAGTTAGAAGGCTGATTCTGTTTCACTCGATGCGGCAGCCTTTGAATGCTGCTCTGCACTCTGGTATGGAGATGGAGCCTTCATCCTCCATGTCTGATTAAGCCCCTTGTTGAAACTCTTGCATATTTTTTGGTTTGCAGATTTCCACTTTGTTCGCTCTAAAATGTAGTTTGCCTCGCAGCATTTTAGCATGAAAAAAGAAACTGGAAGACACCACTGGAGGTAAAACGTTGAGCTGCTATGGTACCATAATTATGGCATTTCAGGATCAGACTGTTGGGTTTTAGTAGTGACAGTCGTGTGGTAGCATTAATGAGGTTTGGAGAAGGTGTCTTTATTTCACTACATGCATGACAGTACAATAGTCTTTAGTGAGTCTTCAGTGTGTGAATATAGAGGCAGACACACACACTAAATATCTTGGGTTAGAGAGGGATTTTTCTTGGGATAAAAGGACCAGACATAGGCAAGAATACCTGAGAAATACCACGATATTGAAAGCCTATTTCCTACCACTAACCAGTCCTTCTCTTGTTTTTCGATTTCATATTTTCTGATAAATTTTGAGAAGATAAGGCGGTAGTGTCAGTAATGTCTTCCTTTGGCTTCTGAAGAGACATATGAAAGCCTGGATTTGGATTCATTCCTCAACTCAAACAGCAGAACAGACAGTGCTAGTGGAAAATGAGTCATTTACTGTCTTCTGAGAGAAGTTTGGACTGTTTCTGAATCAACTTCAGTCTTTCCTGGACCCAGCACGTACTGTAAGCGCCATTAGATGAAGGTGTTTCTGCTTGATTTTGTCTCAGTTGGAGGCAGGTACTTGTTGCCATGGTGTCTTTGTACCCCACATCCCAGTGGTGACCTGTCAATCAAACTGTATGGGTGGTACTGGGACATGTCTCTCCTTGGATTTTCATTTGTCTTTGTCTTTATTGAAACAAGAAGAGAAGCCTGTCACCGCAGTGTTACAACACCTGCTGATCGAGGTTGCTTAAACAGTTAATTTATTGTTGGCTTATGATTTTATTGTCATAACGCCATGGCTGCCGAGTGCGCTCCTATCTGTTTTTGCCCTGGAGGTAAACTCTTTTGAGTTTCATCGCAGCCTCTGAACTGAAAATGAATCACAGGGCGATGGGATGGAACACAGATGGGGAGAAGGGATGAATAAAGGGAGGAAACAAAAATAAAAAATTGATTGCATACTTGCATGTAAACCTAGAGCACAACAGAGTGATCCCCTCGGGCTGCCAAAGCTTCGGGTTACACTACAATGAGACAAATCAATAAAGCACGAGAGACCATGCCAGGCATTGTTTTCTATCTCATTTTATCGTCTTGTTTATTCTTCTATCAACCTATTTTCCTCCAGATCAGATCCTTATTATGTATTGTTCCCTGTTTGATTTTCATAGCTGTAATATGAAGTTAATTAGGATTAGAATTGGGCCAGACAGCATATGAATATTATTTTGTTATGATTATTAGACTACAAATCGTCTGCATTGCAGTAAAGCGATGTCATTTTCTGACTGCTCTACTTAATACTTGCCTTTACCCACTTGGTCATTTTATCCACATTACTGATGAATTTTTATCAAAAATCTCATTGTGTTAATATTTAGTGAAGCAAAGTTTTCTTTCTCTAGTTCACTCATAAGCTACATAACTTTGTGTTTAAATAATCCTTGAGGTTCAACAAGCCAGAATTTGTCTCCTTTGTCATTAAGCATTTGCAAAGGGATTTTTTTTTTTTGTTTGAAATGTGTTATTTATCAGCTTGGAGTCTTTTTTCCGCTGCCTTTGCTGGGGCAGGATTTCTTGACATGTTACCAGCACCTGTTGATTAGTGGAATAGAGTGACACCATCACTGTGTGTCAGTATGTGTGCATGAGAAGGAGCTAACAAAACCGGGACCAACACTTCCAAAATATTCCTCTGTTGCACAAAAAGTGGTGGTTCAACCATCGTAAACATTACAGGAACTGTCTCAGCTCGTCCTGAAATTGATGTCAGTGGCTTTAATATGTTGAATAAACCGTGTCTGCGTTACGTACTGTAATTCTGTTCATATAATTCATTCATTGCTATCAGAAAGTACCACCCCAGTGCGGGCAGGGTCTATTTTGGCCACATGAAGTACAGCTGAGGAACTATATTTAGACTCCAGTAAAAACAAAGGTAAAGTTCAGTAGTTCCTGAAATGGTTATGGGCCCCTAGAAACAGGCGCTGAGCTCACACAGTAAACTCTAATCTCACTCTCTCTCTCGAATGATGAATTACATGCAAATCTTTTTTCTCCAAAAAGGATAATGTGGCATTTAATGATGCATATAGTCATATAGGTCAGCTAGAGTAGGTCAGGAGTAAAGTGGGACAAAGTTAGTGCAGAGCCTGGACGATAGCCTCTTGGGCAAATGGGGCTCAGATAAGCCCTGATCTCCATATCACTGAGGCTGGCTGCAGGTTAGAAGATGTCTATCTTGTAATTGCTCTCATATCTGTCTGCTCCACCTGAGCTGCATTTATCTCTGTGATTAGCCTACAGTATCGCACACACAACAGTAATAAACCTGATACCAGAGCAACCTAACAAATGGTATTATATCAGGGTCTGTATGTGGCTTTGTGTACGTATAAGGCATTGTGAAGTTGCAGAGTTTGCCTCTGGCATGGAGAAAACTCAGTGGTAAATATTTTTTTTTTTTTCATTCAAAGCTTCTGTTGAGGCTTTTGTATGAAGCTTTGAATGTCTGTTGTCAGATTTCAAGGTCACCCTAAAAAATTAAATGAATAAGAAATCCTCAAACAAAATCTCTAAATAAAAACTCAATTGAATAGAGTGATCCAAGGCAAGTACATAATATGGTCTCTTTTTTCTTCCCGACTTCAGTAATTCCCTGTAATCGTGTTAGAGCCAAAATAGATTATTTTATATTTTGTGCTTTTATTGCTTATTGTGCTGTTAGGACTCAGACGCGGCAAAACAATGTCAAAGAACTTGCAGAAACGAAGGCTGACTGTTGCATCGCCTCGTGTCGCCGTTTGTCTCGGCCAAAAAGCTGCACTTGAATACACCGCAAAGATGACAGCAGTATGCCAACTTTCTCATATGTCCGCACCTGCGTGAGCGGAAATAAGTCTCCAAACCAGGCACCAGTGGTCGTATTCGTCATTGAAAAAGGGAAACCGGAAGACTCTGGACCGCAGAAACACACCGTTGTTATGATAAAGAAGCACCACTCTCGTTTATATCGAATCAGAAATATGTCTTGACACTGGCGAAGAGGCGAGGCTCAGTGGGCTTACCCTTCTTTTTCTGTTTCAATCAGAGTGATTTCTCTTACTGACGAGCTCTGCCGCCGATTCTACACTCTTAATCGGTCAAAAAGTCGCCGACAAGGACTAACTATCAGGACACAACTGTGGGCATAGATGATTGGTGATGTATCAGGGTCCTTAGACTGCTGCTACAAAGCCCTGTTAAAAGTGGAGAAAGACTGTTGTCATTCTCTCTCATCCCCTGATCATCAAATACCAATGCTTGGGGTTGGTGGTTCGGTCCAAGCCAGCATCTGTATTTGACGACCTGGGTATGAGACTTAACAATCAACCATCATGCAAGCAACAGCAGTGCAGGATTCAAATGTTGATTTTGAATCTGAATGTCAATGTTATGGACGAAGCTTCAAAGCTTGGAGCTGTTGGATAGAGTACAAAGCATAACCTCCAATTGCTTCTGTATGAGTCTTTAAAATGGCTCCCAGTCTCACCCTGGTGTGTATTTTTGTGTCTGTTTGTGTGGGTGAGTGCAGGATGAAGGGTGAGGCTGTTTGTGATGGTTGACCTGTTCTAAAATGCTGCAAAGTTAAGCCTATAGAGAGATGATAAGCAAAGCCATTTGCATGTCTACAGTCTGTGTGTGACCCCAGCTGACACTCGCATTACTCAGAGGACGGCTGTCTGCTGGCCATGTGTCAGTACCTCAGGACAGCTGCAGCCTAGAAAATGCTGTTCAGCCACGAGGGAGAGGGAACAGAGAGGAAGGAAGGATGGTGAATTATTTGGGGTGAATTCCCACACTAATGCGCTGATTGCCAAGGCGTGCCACCCACTAACGATTTGCATAAATAAATATTCAGTCATTTCTGTCGAGACCTTGCGCACAGAGGATCGCAGACATTTCTGGAAATATTCTCCGGTCACGCTCTGAACTGGAAACTTCAGCAACCCTCGGAAAAATACTGCTCTGCTTAAAACCTAACTACACCTACACTTTCATTTTTCATGCCTTGATGGGGCATTTAATGGCCGTACCCATTTACTATGAATTACACACACTTTAAATTTGCCTACACCATGGTTTTGGGATTTTCTGTGTTTTTCCAAGCTTCCAGGCAGCCACCGATTTCAGCTTGTATGAATATTAACTTGACACTGAGTCAGTTTGACTTTTTAATAACTAACATAATGGTCGCAAAAAAAAAAAAAAAAGCACAGATCATTTTAAAAAGGCTTCGGGCTTCGTGCAGTGTCAGGGCTCTGACATCCAACACTTTAGGTTCTGGCCAAACACTGAAAATGAAGGAAAGCACATCCATGTTTGGTCATGCATGCTTTCCACGTTTAAAGGAATAGTTTCACATTTTAGATTTTAGAAACAACATTTTTTGTTAAGACAGGTAGTTAGACAACGGTTGAGCACGTTGCTGTGATTAGCTACAGACTGGATGTAATGAGAAAGCCTGGCTCTTTTTAAAGTTTTGAAAAAATGCTAAAAATATAATGAGAATCTCCTTGTTTAATCTGTACACAAATACTAATGTAAAATGTTGTAGAGGGAGTTAAATGCTATAAAATATCGCAGGTTATTCGTCCACCCAGCAATGTGCAATGTGCTTTCACATTAGTGTTTGCATAAGGATGAAACAAACGAGATACAGCGTGTTAATTAGTGAGTTTTAGATTTCTTTGGAGGGGGATTTTTGAAGTTTACCAGGCTGTTTACCCCCTGCTAGGTTATGCTAAGCTGGGCAAATCACTTCCCTACTTAAAGCACAGTTATGCGACTAATGATCTTCTCTTACTTCTAGCAGCGAAGCTCATTCACAGCCTACAAATGGTCCCGCATTCATAGTTTGAGAAGGAAGATTTTGTAGCTTGCGAGAATTGACCTTGTATAAAATGTTGTGTTTTGGGCACTGTTATCTCCTTGACTGGCCTCAGTGAGAATAGTACACAATGTGAGCTCCTACCAGTTCTACTTGGTTATTAGGCTTAGGTTCGACAGTTTCTTTCTTATTTCTGTCGACTGACTCAGCAGGAAGACTGAGACAATGACTCCAGAGGCAGCATGAAGGAGAGAAGGTGCTGATGGGATTTGTTTTCAGCCCAGTTGGGGTGTACTGGCTACAGTGTGGGGTCCTGAAGGGGAATGCCACAGAGGACGAGACACTGTACTGATCACTGTATGTTACCTCTGGACAGCTCGTTGTGAAATTTGACAATCCAGCAGGATTAGGAGTAATTCAAAGATTTCTAATAAAAAAAAAAAGCATGCTGATAATATTTTTAAATAGAATATTTTTTAGACTGGTGTGTGCATTATGTGTAGGGAAAGCTGGCGTAGCGTCAGGTGATGTTGGTCGCTTGGATGAAACTATTTGATGTATTGCATGGAAGTTTTCCTCCCCACACAATGAATTGTGACAGCTTTAGTGATTCTCAGACTTTTCACCCCATTTTCTAGCCAGTATTGTTCCATTTTTGAGGAGGTGAACGTCGACTGCTAGATAACTGTGGTGGCTTCATGTGTAGGCTTCTTATGCCTGAGAACATGAGCGTAGGAATTATTTAAAATGTGGGGAAAATGTAACGAGCTTCTGGGGATTCTCCCTCAGAAACTGTCTAACAGGGTAGATGCTATTTTTAGTGTCTTTTTGGTGTCTTTCATCACGCTGCTTGATTCATTTATCTTGCTATACTGGCTATGAATGAGTGCATTTTGCAGTTTCATCTGGAGAACATGTTTGGTCCCAGATCACATAGTGGGGAAGATATTAAAAAGCTTAAAGTACAGAAATTGATTTCATGCATAATTCATAATAGCTGCATGGCACAGGCTCCTGATATACACTTTTGGCTTAAAGTACATATTTGCTAACATTTCAAATAGCAAATAACTTAAAATACAATACATAGAACCAAAATAACCAAACAAAATCTCATGAAATCCTCATATAATAGCTATGACACTGATACCTTAAAGCCATAACACAAAAGCATAAGTCAAGGTTAAGTTTTTGTAATTCAGTCAGTACCTTTGAAAAGCTAAAGTCTTAATTATCCGTCTTTCCTTTATGGTTGGCCTGGGATAGGATAGGATTATTACTTGTGCTACCTTCTTGCCTTTGGATGTTAACTCTGAAGACGTTGAGGGAGAAACTGGAGCATCACATGACAAAGCACTGCAAACAAATGCGACACAGTTCAATCATATTAAGCTTTGGGCCAACTACCAGCATTTGCAAGCTTTAGGTCTGACAATCATCAGTTTTCTGTTTTCAATATAATTTGAGAGAGAATCGCATAGGAAAGAGTCCTGAATGTCAAGAGCAACAGTTAATAGAAATGCAAAATTACTTCATGTGGCAATCACAATAACACAGATAACCTGCGGATTACCGACAGAAGAATAGAGGCCAAACCTCTTTGTGCGGCAGAGAGACACTTCACATGATAAAACTGCGCTCTGAAAAGCCTTGTATAATGACAGACTGGAAACAATTTATAATAAAACCTTTACTTTGAGCTCATACATCTATTTTTTAGTCTGCAGTTTTTATTTCCCACCGTGATCCACAGCTCCGTCTCTGAGCACATCTCTGAGTCAGCTAGAGTTGGAGGCAGAAAGATGTAAAAGAGGCACATCATGTGTCACGTTCAGACCTCTGCCCTCAGGGTCAGACAGCACATCAGATGTGTGAATGATGTGTTCTCCACACACATGTTGATGAGGACAAGGTTAAGCGCAGCAGAAGAAAGGGGTCAACTGGAGCTTTTGTGTTATAGATTGTTGCCTTTATGTAAAGTGGATATTTTGAGTTATGGAAAATAATTGTGAAGACTAGTCTCTCAATCAGATTCTCTTTTCAACCTTCAAACGCGTTTCTGGTTGTAGGACAGCTAATATCTCTTTGCTTTCAAAGTAATTATGCCGTGTCAGATTTTCCCTCACTGCTTCCAATTTTTCTAATCAGGTTGATTAAATCTGGTTGCAAGCCAGCCATTAATCTCCACCTCTCCTCTACTACAACACACACACCGGCACCCTTAGCATTCTGACTTCTCTCTCACTGTCTCATGCTTTTCTTCTTCTCATGTATAGTAAGTACAATTATCGCAGGAGAATGGCAGACCCCTGTGGTAAATGAATTTCATATCAGCCATATCATAGTCATTAGATACACTAATACACTCACTCATTTTCTGCTGTGATTATAATAGCCTCATAATGTGCTTTTAATTCACGCTGGCTAACCTCAGCACCCTCTTTACGACATTGTTCCCACTCGTCCTCATCTTCCTCCCTCTCTCTCCCCCGCAGGTTTCGCAGTGAACCTCCAGGTGATCCTGGCCAACCCGCGGGCACAGTTCAAGAGGCGTGGCTCCCAGCCAGGGATGCAGGAGTCGGACTTCCTCAAGCAGATCACCAAGGTCACTGAGTTGGAGCCTAAGGCCAACAATTGCACCCGGGTCAGTAACCAGGCACTTCTGATGCCAAAGTTTGCAGAAACATTTCAAATTAAATGTTTTTTCCTCCAATGACCTGTCACATTATTTGCTGTAAACATCACAACAGGTGCTCCTTCTAACTTCAGACCATTGGATTCAGATTTTTTCTCCAGTTTTAAAAGTAATCCAGCTGAATTTTAATAGTTAGGAATTCATTGAGGTTCACACTCTATAACTTTTCATTAGTTATTGCCACATTATTTGAGTGATGTTTCACAGGTGTTATTTTTACCTCATGAAGTGATACTGAAACCTGGCACCTTGGTGACTTGACAGGAAATGAATGAGCTAAAGTTAGAGACTGCATGAAAAATGGCCCAAAGATTGTTTTTATATGTGTTTCAAAACCAACTTCACCAACCAAGACCTCCTCTCATTGCATGCACACCTTCCATTTGGCCATTCGACAATAATGCCAAATGCAATTCTGCATTTTTTCACTGTTAAAATGTATTTTCTATTTTGACTATTTGATTTCACAGAGAACATTATTATTTAGAGATTTTATCAAGATTCCCTTCAGACTTACTTTGAATGATCTTAAACAGACTTGATCTATTATTTCATTAATTTAGGCGCATGGGTAAAATATTATGAGTTCAAACTTGAACATGAATTTCTACATCGAAGCCCTCAAGACAATTTCTAACAACTTTCTGTGTACGCAGTAGGCAATTTATTTCCCTCCACTCAGTCTTCACACAACTTGAAAATAACAATAGCTACGTCAGGATGCTGTTTGTTGGCTCCAGCTCAGCATTTAATCCAATCTCACCGATGAAGCTAATTGGAAAATTTAACACTCTGGGCTTGAGCACCAAACTCTGCTGTTGGATATTGGACTTCCTCACCAACAGACCCCAGACAATACGGATTGGCAGTCACACCTCCTCTATGTTAGTGCTCGACACCAGAGCCCCCCAGGACTGTGTGCTCAGTCCCCTCTATAGTATAATATATATATAGTAAGTATGTGGATGACACCACCATCACCGGCTGCATTGCAAACAACAGTGACAGTTCATATCAGGAAGAAATCAACAATCTTGCGCGGTGCGGTCCCCCAGAAATTAACAAACCCCTCTTGGTATGAATCCAGATATTTTGGGTGAAATTATCGGACAGCAGCTTTGCATCACACCACTGTATTTTATACAAAGCCCTAAAGGTCAAAGGTCATTTCTGTTGTCAAGATTTAATTTAAAAAAACAGCCATTATGCAGTTTAGATTCTCTTTAAAATGAAGTGATTTTTCTTCGTTTCACCCCTCAAAGTCATTGTTGTTGATGATGGGTGGGCAGGATTGGTCAGTAATGTAACAAGTACGTTATCAGACTGCATTGACCTGCATATGGGAGGTGGGTGACTCAGACTAGGGTTCAGTTTTTCGTCTTAATAGTAATATATTTGTCTTAATCTAGCACTTGTGTGTTTGTATATGTGTGTGTGTGTCGGATATTAAACTGCAGTCACCATCACAGCAGTATCTAACCATGGGGCACCTCTCCCCACTATTGACAGCATGACTCATGCTTTAAGCTGGTGGCACAGGCTAAACTTAGACACACACAGCTTGAATTGGATAGAAATGGCGTTATAGCGCTATCAATTCTAGTTGTGTGCTTAGACAGCTGAGATCGATGCAGCTCATCTCAAATCACCACAGCCCCTGTTGGCACTTGGTTTTATGAAGCCACTCATCCTCTTGACAACCATCACCGAGCCGCCTTAAAGGACTTTTGGTGAGAAATGGATTCTATTACATTTTTACCCTTAAAGGAATACGAGAGCAAAGATTGTTAGTCCCCAGTCGGTCCAAACAAAGAAAATTCATTTTAAAGGACTTTTGTCTTGTTTGTTGTTTTAACCGTTTATGGATTTTCTTTTTCTGATACTGTTTTAGGTGATATTAGCAGTGGGCAAGATCCATCAGAGCCCAATAATCATAATAATTCTCCAATCATTTCATGAAGGAAGTCCACTTAGAAAAGTTTGTTTATCTTTATCAGTCTTATCCACAGTTGACACCATTTTTGTGGCCATTGTTTCTGTCACTATTTTCCTGGTTCTGACAGATGACATCCCTGCTCTTTATCATGGCTACATATCTGATTGATTTAGTCAGGGATTGCAACACAAGACGCAATTCAGAGGTCTGAAACCAGGCTTGGTCTGTTGGATACTTTGGTACAAACCAAATACTTCGACAATTAATTGCCACACAGCCATAAGGGTTTGGTAAAGCTATTGTTAATTTCTGGAGGATTCTTCTTATTAACTTGTAAGCGTCATAAGTAAATATTATTATTGACCTACACATTTTTTGTTTCACAGTTTCACCTCAGGACCTTACAGGTACAGCACCTTACCCTGAAAAAGGCACTTGTGGGTTAGTCCACTCCCGCAATAGGGTCAGGGCAGCCCGTACACTCATTGGCACTGAGGCATTGGCTAAAAACTGGGACTGATTCTGCGGGTGCTGTACCTTGGCTGCCCACTGCTCCTCCAGAGCTCCAACCCCAGCTTTAAATGTGTCTGTGTTAAGTTGTTGAGTTAGTTATTTGTACATGACAGTAGATGTAATAAGAAAGGAAGGGGGTTCAGAGTATGTTCAGACTTCCCTGCTTCCCTTCAATCCTGTAATTTCTAGTTGTTTGACTGCAGCATCCAGCGGGGCTTTGGTATTGTTGATTTTTATTTAATATATTTAGTCGAAAACAAAATTGTTTTATGCTGTTTCATCCTGTTTATCTCTGTCCATTACATCTGCAAACAGTATTTTCAGCCTCTGTGGAGAAAAACTCAGCAAGCGGTTGTTTCATCTGGACTCAACAAATGTGAATTGTAAATTTACCAATTCACCAGATGCGTGTAGGTCACATTGTTGCACTTTTAAGTCCCTGGTGGGTTGTGGGTAAATGTTTTCTGCAGGGAATAGAATAAAGACCCCCAGTGCTGCTGGATCATCACTTACTGGTGGCTGCTGCTGGCTGGCTGCTGCTGCTGCAGACAGCTCCATGTTGAAACTATCATCATCATTATCAGCCCCATTACACTAATGGAGGTGCCCTGCCGCTGATATTAATATAGGCCATTAGCAGGCTGTGACATCATCAGTCATCGCCCAGCACCGCACAGACAAGAAGATGTGATATCAGCATTTATCACGTCACAGTGACAAAAGCAGCGGGATGTGACATCATCGTTCATAAAGCCCCTGTTGTGTAGTTAGAAACTGTGACAGTTTATAAAGCGGTCATACCTCAAAACCAAGTGACCAACTCGGCCCTTTGTCGTGTAGACAGAAAATGTGATGTCATCATGAAATGTTCTTGTGAGTAAGAGATGACATCATCACGGATCATAGATGTGTGAGCAGAGAAGATGACAAAAGACTTTTGTACAATGAACAGAAAACAATACAGAAAATAAATGATAAAGGGGTCAAATGTAATTATAATAGCATGATTATTTTTAAATAAGTGATCAAAAATAATGATAATCATAAAATTTAAAAATGAATAACAACAATCCATTGTGCAATGTTAACAAAATAAGCTAAACAAAAGCTGTTCTTTAAGTTTTCAATAGGTTGTATTTGAGCTTATTATAGCTGAATATTGAATAGACAGAGATGAGACAAGATAAGCCTTTATTTAGCATGCTGCAACACAATACATAGACATCTTTGACATAGCATCAATATTGGTATTTCTTCACATTGTGCTGATAATTTGAGTTCATTTTTTAAACGTTTTAAACTAAAATCCTTACATATTGCACCTTTACATTGACCGTAACCTTGTTAGCAATGTAGCATTTATGGAGAATCAATCAAGCCGTCTTTAAATCCACGAAGAAATAATCCCAGTGGATGCTTTCCTGAAGGGCTCAGTGCGGATGTTACCAAGCAGAGTCACACCTCTCAAGAATAACCCCAGGAAATCCTCTTTAATATCCTCCCATAAAACCAAAGTGACAATTCATGATGAAAAGAATAAAATATCATTGTCATCATTACTCATAAATTATCATCTACCACCAGTGGTAATCCAGACAACTAATAACATCATCATAATTTAAAATGTGAAGAGTATACTGTACAGTGCATTAAATGAACATCATCATTAGTCATTACACAAGTCCTAGTTTTGTTGATATATTGAAATATCTGGGTTTCCACACCTTGTGCTTGACAGATTTAAGTAACCCTCAAGCTGAAGTTGTAATGAAAACCACTTTCTGTTGGTTTCGGCTGGTCTGAACAGTTGTGATTGAAATGATTTCCAGCCACTGTGACACACCCTAACTCCAGGCTCTAACCACTTTTGAAGAAGGTATCTAGGATCAGGATCACAGAGCCTGAATCCTGACCTTGACAATGGAGGGCAGAAATGCTCATCTGATGGCCGGTCAGTATGTGGAGACGACTGACAGGAGCTGTGATGTAGTTAGAGCAGGAGACTAATGGCAACAGACAGCAGTGACAGGACAAGAGAGGAGGGGGAAAGCAGGAACAGATGGAGACAGATGATAGCACAGGAGGAAAATGAGATAGAGTGGAGAGGGGGAGAGGAGGGAAAATAAAAGCAGAGGATAGGTGGATGATCTGACTGGATGTGTAGTTAAAAAGAAGACACCAAGGAAAGAAAAGCGACACAGAGACGTCTGCTGCCATCGACTGAAAGACTATACCGATGTTTATTGCATTTGCATTGGCTTTCAGGTTTCTGCTAAACCTAATTTTTATTTTATGAATGTGGCTAAGTGCATCTCTGACCACCACTGCATCTGGTTTGGAGGATCTGATCCTAAAATCACTACAAATGGATTTGATGCACATTTTCCTCTCGGTCCCATTATGGGACAGTCGTGGTTTATCACAACTTGGGTCTTGAGACGTGTGTGAGAAGTTTATTCCTGGAAACTGCAGGTGACGAAAACAGTCTCAAGTTGTTAAAGTGTTCGGAAGGATGGAAATTTGAACATCGGCTGAGAAAGATTGTGTGATAAGATCAGCTATTACGGGACCTGGTGGTGTGATTGTTTCCATTGAATTTATGTATTTTTATTTCTTTGGTTAATTAATTTAAAGCATAACTCATGTAGCCTTATTCTGAGATGTAGAACTGACATGATTCTGGTTTGCCTTGCATCTGCAAGTGTCTCAGCATTTTTGTCATTACTATAAGTAAGACAGCAGCAGTATCTTGTAAAAGCTGCATTGACCTAAAAGCTATCTCAGATGTAGAGAATTATGGCTCATCCATTCATTGATTTGTTTGATGCACTTATTCAGCATTTGTAATGGACTGTAGTCATGTGGTAACACTATTGTGTAGAGTTAAGTGTCATCAGCGTAAGTGTGGTAGGAGCTGTTATAATACTCTAAGGTCCGTGCAAGGAGAAGCATATAGATGTTGAACACAGGGAACTCCATGTGATTTTTGTTTGCTCAGATTCATGTTTACCATCATCTTGTAGGTATGATTTGAACCAATGTTTGAGGGAATTTAAAACAATGTCTCCATAACATGTTGTGTCCATCTGGGAGCACTGACAACTGTAACATCTTACTCAGCACATCTTATTCCTCAAAAAGAAGTCCGATGTATCTTTATCAGCTTTTGTCAATGACTCAAATGTATTCATATCAGTCTGATGATCAGCCTATAATCATATAAGATTCACAATGTAAATTTTGGCCACAAGTTGCAATAATCTGGAATTAAAGTTATTTCAAGGTCAAACTAGAAGCTGTTGCTACCCAATCGTCCTTTCGCTGCTTCTCTACCAGTTCCTCCGTCTGCTGGGGAGAATCTAGCCTGTCCTCACGTTATGCTATTAAGGCAAAAAAAGAGAAGCAGCTCTAACCTGGTAAAGCTTTTTGTCTCAGAGTTGCCTCAGGGAAGGAGAGAAAGATAGCGCTGGAGAAAGAACTGAGAGGTAAAAACGGGAGCAAGGCCATAAGAGAAAAAGTGGACGTGATGAATGAGGAAAATGGAGAGCAAACTGGGAGAAAGAGAGGTGTTTGAGTCCGGGGGAACGGGGGAGGGCACTCCGACTGCATAATTGGTGCGAGTGCACACACACGTGCACATCCTCACACACGCTCAGTACCATTTTCCCCACAGCTCTGGAGTGATGCTTTAGTGGCTGCTACATTAGCCTCGTTAGATATGCAAAGTGGGCCAATTAGCAGCACAGTGTGCAGGAAGTGACATGTTCCACCTGAAGAAGCCCAGAAACTAAGGCAGCCAGCAATAAATCATGCTCCTGTGAGTCTGTGTGAGTCTGTGTGTGCGTGTGTGTTGCTTTGGACGCAGAAATGTCACGTGTGAATTATAAGCTCATTAGCTCTTTCCTAAAAAAGTCATTCTTAATCCACACGACCTCACTTGAATCTCCGAGGAGGAAAACTTGTCCCGCTCTCCAGGAAAATATTAATCTTTGCATCCATTGCGGTGTTTTGTCACCAATATATTGCTGTGAAATTGGCTGCAAACGCAAGACAAACAGCTGCGGTGAGGTGCGTGCTGCTTTTGATTTGATCCATTTCAGGAGGTGTCAGACTGTTTCCTGTGTGAGGAATCCCTCCTGGCAGGCTGGTGAGCGTCAGATTCACAGCAGGAGGATACAATTCCATCTGTTTCAAAGAATACAGCCGTGTCTTTCATTTGACAGATATTTCATCAGAGCATCATCAAGGAACGAAGCCCTTTACTTCAAAAAGTCTGAACAACAAGGGAAAAACAACTACCCAGTAGCTTTAGACCAATACATGGGGGTTTCATGAATCCCATACAGTACATTTAACTTCAGGGGTGAAGTGTGCGTCAGTCTGAGGTTCACTGATCTTTGTGTCAAGACGTATAATACTAAAGTGGATCTGAAGGGACTCGTCATCACGTCCGATCACATGTAATTACCATCACAGGAGAGATATCAACCTTTTTGATAGAAGCTAGAGAGAGTGATCTGTGAAGAGCAGAGTGATATTACATATTTCTACTCTTTGATCGCACGTGATCACTTAGTGTTGTTGGAGCAGTCTTGCTTC
Source organism: Pagrus pagrus (assembly GCF_965226575.1). NCBI lineage: Eukaryota > Metazoa > Chordata > Actinopteri > Spariformes > Sparidae > Pagrus > Pagrus pagrus. The sequence continues at coordinate 13,313,968 of NC_140199.1, forward strand.
TGGAGTGGTGTTCTCTTTGGTTTGGCTGGTCCATTTAGATCGGGTCCAACAGTCCACGGGTCTGCTTTGGACGTCTTGTATTTTTTTTTGCTGGCTGGGTTCAAGACGGTCTTCAGTGCATCCGTTTCGTCTCAAATCCAAAACTTCACTTTTGTGAGGACAACATGCTACAACAAAGTTTAACGAGGCAAGAAATACAAGCAATCAGACAATCAGCGCGCTCAAGGGCTCAGTCCCATTTCCAATTTTTCCCCCTACCCCTTGTTTTCAAGTGCCCCTCAGAACAGATCTACAAGAGGTAGTTGTCAAATCTCCCCTATGACTTGAGACAACCCTTTAAAACACACAACTGGACATTTCCAACACGGCATCTTCTGCTGTGTTGATTTCTCTTACTGCTGTTACTGTGCCAATCCAGGTATATTGTCACAATGCAATTTGCCATTTGTCTGATGGACGTTTGTAGTTCATTAACTTCATGATATCAGTCAAGTCATCAAATAAAAAGGAACACCACTTCATTACCTGTCCACTAGCGCTGCTTTATTAACATTAGCAACCAGTGCTCCTGCCCTGCCAGTCAGCACTGCTATTAGAGGAGCAGTACCAAGTGCAGCAACTTTGATGTCATATGCCATCAAAGAGAAGACATCAGCAAACTAATAGCAATTGTTTTTTGCTTGTTTTAATGAAAAAAGGACCAAAATAGATTGAAACGAGTCCTCACTACCCTTGGCTGGAAGTGTGCCTCTGTTTGGGGGTCATGTAACCCTAAAACTTCACCCTACCCCTCCTTGGATCATATTTTTTTATGGTTTGCATTTGTTTTAATGTCCAAATAGGTGAGGCCACACTTGGGTTTAGTCCAATAATCTGACTGCTTGAACATTATTGGACCTTTTCCTCAGATAGTTTACACCTGTTAGAAAGATTTACTATAAAACAATAAAAAACAAAATCGTCCTGTAATCTACTCTGTTTTTAGTGTCACTTTCATTGTTTCTTCATGATTTTCTAAAAGCTTTCTCAGATATTCTTCTGCTCTGACACACACAGAAATTCTTGGGCACAAAATATCAGGTATCAGCTGATTTAATCCAAATAACATCAACCTGAGTCTTTGGTCTTACGTGGTATCAGTTTAGCTCCGCCAACCACCTGCATCTGTGCTGTATTTATCCAAGCATAACAGCCTGTTCATTCTTTATTTATCCCCCAGCATTTCCACCGTCAGCAGATTTCCTCACCCCTCGCCTTCTCTTTTTCAGGTGCTGGTTTGGCACACTCGCACAGAGAAACCACACCTTGCAAATGAGCCCAAACATCGGAAAGACACTGTGGTGATTGAGGTGTGAAAAGAGGAGCTGAGCAGCGGATCCTGAACCAGAAGCTGATTGTGGCTGGCCATCATCTCTTGGCTGGGACTAACGGCAGCCCCCTGCTTTCTCTCCTTATCGGACTAATACAATCTGTTCACGGCGAACACAGACTCTGAGGAGCTGCATGATTCAAGACTTCTGGCTGTCCGTCAAACGTGCTCCGTGAGGACTGGACAGCGCTGAATATCTTTGTGTAATAAACTGGGATGACTCTGACTGCGTATTTCCTCCATCCACGGCCTGCTGATGTAAAAAAAAGTGAAGTATATGTGTAAAAAAACAAATGTCGCTTATTTGAAAAGTGCCATGTGAATCATCAATGTCATTTTTAATCATTAATACATCATTGTCAAATTAACTGTGATACCTATAATTACCATACAAACCAGACTTGTGGTCCAGGTAACTGCCTACTTCTTATGACAGCGGTCGTGAGATGCTGCTTTTTTTAAGCGGCTAAGAAGATTTATACCAATTTCTTGTCTGTGCATGTATGAAGCAGGTATCAGGAGGATACTGTTAGCGTTTAGCATAAAGACCATGAACAGCCAGCCTGGCCCTCACCAAGAATATGCCTACCAGCACCAGTACATATTAACACGCCTTTTCTCGTTCAGCTGGGCGCAGCGACAGTGAGCTAGCATACAACTAGATACAATATGTCAATTACTCAAGTGTGGCAATTTGTAAGATATAACCAGAGTTTTTAGGTCAAAACGTTCAAAAAATGAACTAACATTATCAGCTGAATGCGAAGAAACAACAGTGTTGACGTTATGTCGAAGACGTCTGTGTGCTGCGTTGCTAACCAGCGAGCCCTGCCTGTCCTGTCACTTTGTGTCAAGTGTCTCTCTTTTACCGGACTTAGACGAGCTTAATTGCCTTTTAAGCTCATGAAAAAAAAAACTGTTGAGTTAAACTCAACAGAACGAGGCCTAAAACTCTTGGTCTTGATTTGTCTTTTCTGCAAACACCTCTGGTTTGGTCGAGATAAATCCTCAACTGACAGAGTAAGATGTGAAATATATCAGCTCCACATGCTGATGACTCTCCTGCCCCCGCCTGCTGTGTCTTCTCGTCCCTGGAGTCACAGTCCTGGTCTGGCCAACTGAGCTGACTTGCTAACGGCAGCTAGTAGCTACAGCCAAAGATAGCTAACGTTACAGCAAGTATAGTGAGCAGCCGTCGTCTGTAACTCTGGTGGTATGCTGCCTCTTAAATTTTCGGATACCGTCGACAGGCGGCCATATCTTACAAGCTACACTTTTAAAGGTGTTGGTACATGTATTGTTGAACTTCGGAGAGAGCCAAGCTAGTTGTTTTCCCATGCTAAGCTAAGCTAGGTTAACCACAACCCAACTCCAGCTCTGTACCTGCACACAAAATTGGTATCGTTTTTCTCATCGTACTGAAATATGGCAAGTATTTCCCAGAATATTGAACTATTTGTTTCAAACAATATTTCTGACTTCGTTTACATATCTCTCGCTGAGCAGATTAAAATGTTGGAATGGAATTTTTTGCATCAGCTTTTCACTGTTTATCGTCTGCTAAAGGTTGTAGGTCTGTTTGTTGATGAAGAAAAGTACCCTCTTCATGTGTTCATGGTGGCTCGTACCTGTAAAATGCCAATGAGTGACTAACACACGCAGCTAGACTTTCCAGCTCTGGTCCTCTTTGTTTAAATGAATTACATGTCAAACTTAATGTGGTAAAGACTTACTAATGCTCTTTAATTACATCACCCCGAACTGCTCATATATAATGAACTGGAACGACCTTTGTCCTCCTCTCATTCTCTATGTATGTGAAGTATGTGATCAGGTTTGGAAATGGCTCACGTGAAGTCACAAGTAACATCTCTCGTGACAAGCTGCTGTCAGTAATGTAGTCTGTGGGCTGACAACAAAGAAAACAAGCCTCACAAGTTAAACGCACCTGCCAGCGGAGGAATAAAAAGGTATGAATTGAGCAGACGGGGTAAAAAAAAGAGCACATCAGACGGGCCGCTACGAATTTCCTTCAGTGCATGTTAACGTCAGTATTTGTCCCGAAGACTAAAGTTTAGGGTGGACTGTGTTGGTGTATGGTGTAAACGCAGGGAATAAAAACAGGATTAAATCCAGGATTCAACAGCCTTTATTTCCAAATGACCCTCTTGTAAAACTTGGAACGGAAAAAAGGAGCGAACAAAAGAAACTCCAAAAAGATAAAACGGTACTTTTACAGTTAAAGAGTCATTGGACAGAGATGAACACAGAAAACTTCCTGTATATCTTTTAAATGCACGGAAAACACTTTTTTTTTTTTTTCTCTGTACTAGGCACCAGAAAATGTAAACACATTGGAAATAAACCTGGAGGACAGTAGATTTATTGAACATGATGATGTGTTCTTCACACTAACCACATGTATGTGCAACAGTTATTGCATGGCAGAGGGACCCTGTGTATACGGACATGAATCTCTGCATCGGCGCTTGGCAGTGTGATCGTAACTCTGTGTGCACATGAGTGTGTGTGTGTTTGCTCATTCCTCCTCTGTTCTCACTCTCACGAAAAAACAAGGACTGGACAGTGGTGATGGGACCCATCCAGCATTTTCATACAGGTCCCCTTTTTGCTAGCACCGTCCACTCCAGTTTAGCCCTGTGATCGGTCGTCCAGGTTTATTTGCTTCAGACTAACTGTGCTTCTCTTGTACTGCACACAACAAAACACCACAATAAAGATGGCGGATGGCAGAACATACGGTTACAGCGTCATACATGAAGGGAGCAACATTTTGGGTGTCACATTTATCCAGTTTTTTAAAAAAAACAGAAAAATGTTGGAAGTGAACTGACGGTTCACTTATCTCCGCTGTTGCCTGACAATGATCTGAGAGACGAAACCACAACACAGCGAGAGATACAGTACCTGCTCTGCTATTTAAAGTGCAGAAAAAGACAAACCGCTGTGATTCCAGTAGTGCGAACATTTGCCTCGGGGAAATGGTACATTTGAACAACAAGGAATGTCGTAAACTGGGTCGGAGCCCAGTTTTCCTGCAAATCCAGCTCGCTTGGTTTTAAAACACTTCAAAACGCCGCAGCATGGCTACCAAAGACACCCCGGGGAGCCAGGGGACGCCCAGCAATTACCGAGACTTGAAGGAGGAGGATACCAGCGAGCAGTATGAGAAACAGGGCAGGATCAATTAATTCAACTGTTGATACAACTATAGATAATGAATAGCTGGCCAGACGGTGTTGTCACAGCCAGTATACTGTGTGTGTGTGTGTATATAATTTATTTATCAGTGGTTCCCAACTGCTTTCGACTCTATTTTTTCCTTTTCAGAGGAATGTCTACTTGCAACAGAAGCAGGGCAATAAATTGAATAAATTTTAGTTCTTGTGTTTTATGTGTGAAGTGTCTGCAACGCTGAATTATTACAACATTCACAAAAAGGATATTTTCAGCCTGTAGAAGTGTAGAAAGACAGACAGCTGGCTTCGTTAGCCGTCTTGAGTTACAGCAGACCCTCATACTGCGACAGGATATCTGTAGTTTTCAGGACTGTGGCTCGAGACACTGCATCTACAACAGGGTTGGATTTACGGACTTGATATTTTTGGATGTGTGACTATTAGCTCTCTTACAGACAGAAACAAGAATTTATTAATTGCAAATTCAGGTGGCACATGGTGCACGTTTTGCACATTTAGGCCTTGAAATACTGATGTTTCAGGCTAGTTTTAGTGACATTGTATTGTAACATTTTAGCTGTATTGCCCGGCCCTACTTGCGATCTCTTGCCACAGTTTGAATTGAACCGAGTTGGCAGAAGTTCGAAGAGTGATGTTGCATTTTCTTACAGTTGTTGAACAGTTTTTAAAATCCTTGGAGCCAAGGCTCTCCAGTATGTCGCTATACAAAAGCATTTTTTTTATCTTTCAATCCTTTATGTCTATCTTGTGACCCCACCCAGAGGTTAGGAACCACCGGTGTGTAAGATCTTTACTGTGGAGCAGCTCTTACACTGGCTGCAGGGGGAAAGAAATTACAAGCGCTTCTAATGAGACACTGTTTGACTTAATACTCTGAATGTCTTAGAGTTCCTTGTGGGAAAATGGTCAAATTACATAACAATGACTCGCTGAATCAGTGCAAAGTAACGTCTACTGTATAAGCAGCTTTGAGCCCACGTCAGTCAAAGTGACTCGAAAGGAGAGAACTGGAGAACCTGATCTCCAGATGTTTTCCTTCCGAGGAGCGATGAAGAGAAACTCAAACCAAACAAAGTTGCTGAGAGTCGAAGCATCGACCTCTCTCTTATGGCTCTGTAAAGAGGAAGGTTCACATCTTATTCACATAAATACAGTACTGTTCAGACGATTATCTGCTACGAGGCTCTGCTCGCCCTACAGAGAGGGGGGGGGGGGAGGGGAGAGGGAGGGCTACAATACACACAGCAGAGAGAGGGGTGAGGACAGGGTAGCATAGACCAACCACAAGATAGCCATATCTACTGTAGGTACTGAAAGACTATTCACTAACTATCCATTTTGGTAATGATATCATATCACTAGAATAGACACTCGGCGTTATTGGTCCAGCAGCTTTTCTTGTTGTCGATTCTGCTGTTTTTTGTCTCTTTCTTCAGACAACAACGACTAAAGGAAATCAAAAAATGAAGCAGAAGGATGAACAAAGACTGGAAACGACAGCTGCCAGTCTTTCTTTTTCTTCCACTCCATCCAGTGTGATGTCATCTTGTTATTTTTTTCATTTTAAAGGAACCATGGTGAAGGTGTGTCGGGTTTGGGAGGGGCAGTCGGACTACCCCCGCTGTGCGTTGTTTATGCTGAGGAGGTGGGTGGCAGGTCGTTTTATTGCCGTTTCCCCCCAATCATCCTCTGGAGCCTCTTCTCGTCACTTCCACAGCTGAGTGCTGAGGGTCTGGCCGGAAGCCGTTGGTGACGCCGCGGGCCAACCAGCTGCTGGAGCTCCTGATTGGCTTAAAGTGGCTGGCGCTGGCCCTCCACCACTCATGTTCATGCCTGACATCTGCTGGGTCATCTGAGTGAGAAAATAAAAGCGAGGGGGGGCGAGAGAGAGACAGAGGGAGGGAGGAGGGGAGTCAGTTAAGAATTCATCTGAGCAAAAATAGACAGCTATTCTCTCCTCCTGTTAGCAGGGCGGCTGCTCTCCATCCTTTACCCCGACTCCCCTGCCTCCAACACTCACTTTTTACCTTCACCTCTGTTCTTAAATGCTTTTGGCTCCTCCTGCTCTCTGCCCTCTCTCCCTCCCACCACTTCCCTATTCCCCAACAGACTCTTCACCCCATGCCTCCCATCTACCTCCCCTTCTCCTCCTTCCATCCTGTCCTATCTATTATTAATATGCTTTGGTGCAGCGCTACTCACTTATCTGGTCATCTGAGAACTGTGGGTGAGTGTGTGTGTGTGTAGGTATGTGTGTGTGTGTGTGTGTGTGTGTGTGTGTGTGTGTGGCTATGCATGTATGTCAGCCAAGCTCGTACATATTGCAACCAAGCGCTCGTTCATCAGATCACCATTCCATGACGTCTTTCTACACAATACACACACACACACACACACACACACACACACACACACACACACACATCTCACCATCTACCTCCCACTTTGACAGTTCAAAGGTGGTGATGTATGTTTGTGTGTGTGTGGTTTATGATCTCTCATTAACCTTCGCAGCTGTCAAGATGCTGACTACAGTTTTGATTGCTGAGTGCAACCACACACACACACACACACACACACACACACACACACACACACAGTATGATAAGGACTGGGTATAAGCGGTGTGTGTTTGAGCAGCAGGTAACTGACTTAGAAAACTCTGAGACAGATGTGCTGACAAGCCTCCCAGTATAGATCCAGTATAGACACAGCTGGCAGTCATCATCAGTTCGGACATTTTACATATTTTCACATGAAGACACTACGTTTGCTATTCAAACAGATGATTGTTTTTAAACTAACAACCTGTGGAAATCATGTAATGGAACGAAGAAACACTGTTATGAAAAGAAGGGAGTAAAAGAGTACCTGGATGAGAACAGGCTGCTTTTAAAAACGTAATAGAAATATAGAGTTCAACTCTGGAAACATTCATGTTAAATTTGTTCAGAAAAGTTTGAAATTGTGAAATAATATGTGTGTTGAATCGAGGAACTAAGATTAGCTTTTTGGCCGGACACAGATAACAAGATGGTATCATCTAGTATGCAACAAAACAAGCCATTACAAGCTGTAACTTGCCAATTTCCTAAACATGATAAAAAAAAACTCAATAGGTATCAGAAAAAGATAGAAAAGCTTGAAGTCAACACAGTACAAATATCTACTGATGAAATAAAACCACTGAATGTGATATTACAGCCGGTGAAAAGAACGAAAACATCGCAATTTTCCCAAAAATGTAAAGAGCATTCTCAGGGTTTCTTGGATGTTCAGTACAAATTTTAACCCAATCAATGAAAAATAAGCGATTAGTGAGGCTAAAAACACACATTTTTATAAACACAAGATTTGAAAAAATAATGAAATTTAGCTTCGAGGACCAAAATTTATAACTAGGAAAATATTTTGACTGCAGCTTTATAATTTTGCAAGGTCCCATTAATTTAATAAAGGTTTTGAACTTTTTTTTTTCCTAATAGGTTAAAGAAGAGTTATTTGTGAATCAATCATTTGATTAATGTCTCTTTCTCATTTGCAGCCTCGTCAGACAGTTTTCCTGAAGCGAATGAATCAGATATGAATTTTCCTACAATGTACTTGCATACAGTATGATCTAATATTCCTCCCTTGATGTTGACTGACAGACTACTTAAACATAAAATTAGCTTTAATCTAACATAGTTGACATTTTTATTAACAGTGTCCTTGCTGCACTTGGGCTTGATAATCAATGTCTTGCTTAATTAAATCCTTAATTGGCAGAAACAGTTTAAGCTCTTCGAGACAAATGCGCGATTATGGGCTAAATAAATAAACTTGACTTCACTTGACATTTGGGAGCTTTCTCTGTAAATATTGGCAAGTTTGATCCAGATGTAATTACACGCATGACACAATCAGAATGCTATCGGATCAGCCAGACCTCATCCGAGATGAAAAGTCTAAATGACACCTCCTCAGTTTGGATACATTCAAAACCTATTTTCCTAAAAGGGGAAACAGACGAACGCTTCCTCTGTAAAGGAAATCCAAACAGAGCTCATACAGATGGTCTCCTGGAATGAGGACACCATGTTCGCTGACCCGTCTGCCAGCCCCATCTACTTAATTTGCATTGCAGTCATCCAGTCGCTGTGTGGGCAGAATCATAGTAATAAGAAAGCTCGATCTACCACCAGCAGGTTTAAATGGAAAGACCCATGATAACATGTACTCAGATAAAGATGCAGGTCGTATGTTTATACCAGGCGTAAAGACAGTCCACAAAGGTAAGACCAGGGCAGAACACACTGACCTGTTGACAGAGCTGCTGTGACGAGAGCACAGCTACTTTACTCTGTAAATCCACTCTGTGAGTAGTGGATCTGTTACTGTGTCTGCTGAGAGGTGTGAGGTGGGGAATACAGAGCTGTCTGTTTCAAATCAAACACGTCACAGCTGTCCTATCAGAGGTTGGCAAGGTGGAGGTCAGCAGATTGGATTTTAACTACAGGACCAATATTGGGTCCATACTGTATATTGGTCTAATCCCACTGGCCACAGTCAAACGTTTAATTGTTCAATTAATACAAATAAGTGGCTACAACACTGAAGATGTGAACATGATTATGTATGATAATTCACTTCATTAAATGTCGAATGTCAAAAAAGATCTTCACATTATTTTAAAGGAGACATATGCTCATTTTCAGGTTCATCATTTTATTCTGGGTTACTAGTAGAATAGGTTTACATGCTTTAGTGCTGGAAAACGCATCAGTTTTCTCAGACTGTCCAGTGCTGCAGCTCTGTATTCCTCCTCTGTCTAAAACGCTCTGTTTCAGCTCCACTCTGGGCTCGTTTTATGTTTTTAAACGACTCTATCACCACTCCTCGACCAATCAACAAATCCCATCAAATGTTGGTGAAGTCATTATGTCCGCGCTGATCAGTTCATGGTGCTGGGCAGAAAATTACTTATGAAATAACCTTGACTATAAAAAAAAGATTAAATAGTTGATTAAAGCTGCGCAAAATTAAAAACATTGTGTGAGACCATATATCAACTTTTACGACCAGGATAATAAAACTATTTCACAGGTGGTGTGACACAGGCGGGAAAAAACAATATATTTATGACATCTTTATTTATGTCACTAGAAATACGTGTAAGTAATTTTTAAAAATGAATGTGCAGAGAAGCTGGAGTTGAATTACAATCAGTTAAATGTTCAAATGAGTTCATCATCACCATGAAATTAATGAAGCACCTCATTCTGAGTGTGTTTTAGATGTATAACATATATTTTTGTCTGTCCTGAGTGTTACCTGGCTCATATTCCACTGTCCTTGCTGCTGTCCTTGCTGCATGCTGTACATGTTCTGTCCTTGGTTGGCTGGCATCGCGCCCTGCTGCTGCTGCTGCATGCCCATGTAGCCGCCGTTGGGCATAGCCACGCCGGGCATCATGGCCCCTCCGCCCATCATGGTGGTGGGCGGGACAGGTCCACCCATCCCTGGAGCAAAACCCTGCGGAGCGAACTGCATCTGAGGCTGGCCCATGTACATCCCTGCTGGAGAAAAGAACAACATAAGCACAGAAAGGTTTATATAAGTGCTCAGCAGGACTACAAGTTCATTTTCCGGCTACTGAGTGTATTTTTAACTGAACATAATAGAGAACAGAGCCGTGCTGAAGTTTTCCTCACATACTGTAATGAATCCAGTTTCGCTTTAATTCACTTAAAGATAAAAAAAAAAAAGGGTTCGTCCTCGCTGCAGCAGCCCAGGGTTCGAGTCCGACCTGTGGCCGTTTGCTACATGTCATCATGATTACTATTTATCATAATTTCATCTCATTAACAAAGGCCTCACTGATTTCTCTTCACTTTCCAAACACAAACAACACATTTTGTATTGCTCCTTCACATTAAAAGCATTCAACTGGCACAACAGGAGGTGGCTTTTATGGCAAAGCAGCCATAAATAATGCCATGCATTTGGCACCAAGGTTAGCCCTGATGAGTCAACTCTACTTTAACGACAACAAATCAACTTGGACTAATATCTTGTGGCAGTTTGAAATGAATGCATGACTAATTTCATAACGAACATAAATGCCCGGTCGGGGCGGCTGTAGCTCAGGAGGCAGAGCTGCCATGCAAGGTGCCGACCTACTCATCAGGAGCAAATTGAGGCTCCTGATGAGCAGGTCGGCACCCTGCATGGCAGCCTCTTCCATCAATGTATGAATGTGTGTGTGTGAACGGGTGAATGTGACAAATGTTGTTAAGCGCTTTGAGCGGTCAGTAGACTGGAAAGTCCAGTCCAGAAACATCAAAACAACCACATTAGACGTTTGCTTGACTGGGTAAAGATCAGCACACCCAAAAAGCAAAAATACTTTTTTATTGCTGCCTCTAAAGATGAATCTGAAGCTGTAGAATATCATATTTCTAAGAAAATATATCACCCATAAATCCATTTGCACGTCAGCGCTGCATGAGACCGCTGTCGGGATGTGATAAGTGGCAAAATAAAACATGAATTTATCAGATTTGTACTGAGTGGAGAGATATAGTGACTGCATGTACAAAATGTCTTCCACCTGATACTGAAATATAGCTTCTTTAAGCACAGTCCCTATCACAGTGGTGAGAAATATGGCCAAAATCTTCTTCCACGGTATAAATAATGTTATATCACAGTCACAGTATGTTTCACAATACGGTAACTGTTTTGTAAATTCAATTAAGAAATGGTTTCAAACAACCGTATTGTGCCACACTTTATCACATTTGATTATTCTTCTGTTATTTGGACCTTGAAACTGAAATACTTTCAAAATGATGTCTCTACGAGAGGCTTTATGTGAGTCCTGCTGCTCAAATCTCATTACCAACACAGCTGGATCCCCAAGATCACACGAGAAACCAGACTTGATGTGCCCTAAACATACAGCATAGACACTAAAGGCGTTTTCTCAGAATCGGGTCCGGACTTTGTCTGGAGTTGCCCTTTCACACATGTAGCACACAACAGCAGATTGCTTGTTTCGGATGTTCTCAGCCACTAGAAATACTGTGTTTGGTGAGGGTAGTAGGAGGACTCATCAGCAGTGATGGCTGTTTATGCGTTGATATCAAAACCACACGTAGTTGGACGTATCCGCAACACCAACGAAAGAGTAGAAAAGCAATATACAGGCGATGAGAAAAGAGTACGAAGCAACTGCACTCCCACGCCCACTCGCATGCTGTGAATTCTCCAGACTGCGACCTGCTGTACTCACAAATGCTCGATCGGACATTAGCCAGACTTTGTACTAGGGATCTGGGCAACGGTATTGCCAAAATCTCCAAAAAGTATGCGCATCATATTGCCTAACTCTATCCTATCATGTCTCAACGTTTTAACATCCCTGACTGGTACAGACTCAAAGTGGAAATGTTGGTAATATTTTGTAACTTCTGTTTAATTTCATCATGTTGGTATTAGCTGCAGTTAGAGCTACATCCCCCATCCAGAGATCACATCTCCACCCATCCACACACACACACACACACACAGAGGATGGAAGTCTGTGATTTGGGGCATTTAGCCTGGCGCAGTTCTCTTGGCTTTGATCTCCATCAGCATTTATTTGGATTCAGAGCGGACAATAAGGCAGCAGAAAGCCCTTCATCCGGATTTCCATTCCTAATCCTCTATACATCAGTGTAATCATGCAGCAGTATAATCAATATGCACGAACTGCTGCTGTACAAATCTGCTGCCTACCCACTACCATTCAGAAAACATGTACCACTTATGCTTTCCCACACACTCCGAACATGTTCAGGTTGATGCGTATGTATATACTGTATGCATGAACGTCCGCCTACACTCACACACATAAACAGCCTTGGCACTTCAGTCTTTCCACATAATAACTGTGAGATGAGTGTGAACCTGCAGACACTTCTCTATTTTTACTGCTGCAGTGGGACTCCGGTAAATGCAGCGTGGAGCGGACCTGCCTCTTTTTCAGTACACTGACCTTTCATCTGCCTTCACTCTCCTCCATTTTTATGATGCATCTCTCCTCTGATGCATGTGGGAAAGTGTGTAGGTGTGTGTCTCCGTTTGTGCACAAACACCTACATCTGAGTGTCTCACTTATGTTATGGTACTGTATGTTTTTCCCCCGCTTATGAAACACAGCATGTGGATACTGTTTGTTTACGTTCTTCATGTACAACACATCTAAGCTGTTTGACTGAACGAGGCACAATATTTTTTTACATGGCTTTGTATTGCATTCAAACTGCATTAACCCATAACTGCCCCAACCTGCGGATCAGCAACCCCACAGATGTCCCAAGGTAAGTCTGAGGGGCCACGAGATAAATTAGAAGATAGGAATAAACAAACCACACTGCATATCTGCTATTACATTTTTCCTGTTTTGTTGTTGTGATTTCCCAAGAACACATTCTGTTGAGCAGGGATTCAGCCGGGTCCTCGGCTTGCAGTCCAAGCACAGCGCTCTAGGCTGAAAACAACTTCTCTTTAACCCTGCAGTGAATAGTTAGAATAATAAGACCCAGAATAAAGGACAGGCTTTATTCCCAGTAGCCTTGGTAGGTTGCTGTTCCATTAGAACAAATAATATGACTGGTTCTTGTTTGGCATTTGATTGGCTGCTATTTCGAGACCTAACTAAAGATTGAATGAGAAATTATGAGTTATTTGGCATTCAGTAACTAATCTATTACTCATACAACAGAGTAATGATGAGAAGACCATTTCTTTCGAATCAGGACTTACATTTTCATTCTGGTCTGTCTCTTAAGGTTTCGTTGGACTGACCTTAGATGAAATGGCGCTGTTTTTTTCCATTGCGAGGCAGCTGGATTCACAAGATCATGTGATCTCACAAATGATCGAGTGCATCACATTACTTTTCTATCACTTGTGGTTATAAAGGGTTGATCTATGTGAATTTTTTTTTCTCTTATAAATTTTAAATGGAGAACTTATTAGCAAAAAAAATCGCAATGTAAGTTCAATATATACTCTCCTTTTGGCTCTGTTTTGGTCTCCACCAACTCCTGAAGGAAAGATAAATGCTGCACGATGTTCGCCAGCTAATTGCTAACTGTGTCTTACTGTTGTCTGGCGACAGGCAGTAATGAATTGTGGATTTAGCAGAACTTTCATGGTGAAAAAGGCTGCCTGCTGCTGGAAACGAGGCTGATGAGTGTGGTGAGACGGAACCTAAACAATAAAGTTGCCAGTCGTAAAAACCAAAGCAATTAAATGAATGATGCCTAAATGCACTGTAAGGCTGAGGTGGCAGAGGTGTGAGATGGTAATTGTTTGTGGGTTCATTTCACAGCGACACCTTTCATAGTTGTTTCATTTGTCAACATTAAAAAAATACTGATTAGTGCAGCTTGACATTTGGTCTGAGCACACACGAACACTGTGGGCTCATACATGAATCCCCTTGTTTTCTATAGATTGGCTTTTGTATGATATTCAGCTGATTTGTTTGCTGTGAGCATCAGCACATCATTTGAGGCCATCAAGATAAGGCCAAGTGAAGATCAACCTTATTTGTTTCCACTTGGAGCAGAAAAGGCTTGGATTCAGGTATATGCTCGATAGGCAAGATGCTACCTGGTGTGGGGGCGGAGTTTGTTGCATTAGCTTTAATCTACAGTACGATAGCTTTGGTTGAGCAGCTGAGATGTACAAAAGGTTATTTTTGACCACTATAAGCCTTTGCATGCTTTGATTATTTTCTGTAGTTGAACAGAATGTATCCAAACTAAAGGAGTATGTGCTTAAAAGTTGAGATTAACTGCTGCAAAATACTTTGGTTTGAACCCATTTTAGCTTGTCCGCTTCTCTACGTAAATTATGTAGAAGCTGTATGGGACGATCAAGCTTAACTGATTCAATATGGATGACAGAGGGTTAAAAAAGATGCTACGTGTGTGTGTGTGTGTATGAGTGTGTTACCTTGTCCTGGAGCAGGCTGTTGCTGGCTCTGCGGCTGACTGCCCACTGAGCTGCTGGCATACAGAGACAGGATGGAGTCTTTAGATAAAAGCTTCTTCTGCTCCGCCTTTGTGGTGGTAGTGGTGGAGGTAGAAGAGGAGGCAGAGGAGGAGGTGGAGGGGTCCGCCTGCTGAGGTGCTGTACTGGAACCAGACTGTCAGGGACACAGGGGGGAAAGGATGAAGAGAAATGTCATGAAATATGTAAAGCTTCACCCAAACATATTTTTAGCTGGCGGTGTTTAAAGTACCTGCTCTCGGTCACCTTACGGCATAGTGCATGCAGAGATGGATATGCCAGGAGTAGGACTGGCCTGATTTTTTTAAGCTAGAGCAGATAGGATACATCAGTTTTGGCACTGATACCAAAACAAGACCTTTTTCAAAAGCTTACAATTATTTTTCTGCATCTTGAAAAATCATA
The DNA here is from genome assembly GCF_965226575.1 of Pagrus pagrus. Taxonomy (NCBI): domain Eukaryota; kingdom Metazoa; phylum Chordata; class Actinopteri; order Spariformes; family Sparidae; genus Pagrus; species Pagrus pagrus. The sequence continues at coordinate 13,329,013 of NC_140199.1, forward strand.
TTAAATCCTAAAGTGGAGTCTTCATTTACCTTATCAGCAAAGAGGATCAGGCCATTTGAAAAAAGGATTATATTACAAACAGGCCTTTGTGCCTATTTTTATATTTTATCATATGTTAGGTAGGCTCTTGTTTTCTCAACCAGTTCCATTTTAATATGTTGTTGTAAGAAACTCACCCGCTCCTTATTTTCCTTCTCTTGATAAATTCAACATAATATACGTGCACCCTGTCTAACCGCACAAAGTCAGCTACTGGCAGTGAAATTAAAGACTTCCTGAAAGAACAACAAGGTAAATCAATTAAAAATCCATTGGTTAGAAAAAAACTAAAAGCAGAAGCAACAGTAGTGAGTAAGAACTATTGACCATTTTAATACAAAAAGGTAGAGTTTTGTTTTTCTCCAAAGTTTTTATTTCTTAACAATGAAATTGCAAATGTTAAAAGAATGCAACTATACAAGACTTTTAACAATTAAAAGTTTAAAGTCAAATTTTGATTTTGACTTCTACTGAAGTTCACTTGCTAACCAGCTAGCCCACCGAGGCTCCACTGGTCCCCAAGCTCCCATTCTGAACAGCGAGCTGCGTGGCTAACTGAGGTGACTAGCTACCTAGGTTACTCTGGACACCTGCTGCCTTCCATAGGTTCTGTATGATTTGACAGGTGGCCAATTCTTACATATTGCACCTTTAATTCTTCGGTGTGTTTCAGTCATTTAGAGTTTCATAAAGTGTAATTAACTGTTCAATGTTTTTGCCAGTTATATTATCTTTAAGACTATACAGGCAACAAAGAACCGAATACATCCAGTATGTATGAGGGAATATACTCCCTGTATATTCACTCATACATACTTGGATATATGAGGATGAGAAAACGATAAGACAAGGCTGGCAAACAGGAGAGAGGGGAAGGGAAGAGAAAAGGTAAAAATAAAGGGAGAAGAGCAGGAACTGCATAAAGGACAGGAAAGGAGAGAAAAGAATGGAGGAGACAACAGAGGAGAGGTATTGTCGCTGTAAGTGAGACAGATGACATTAATTAGGCCGCTGCACAGAGAGGTAGACATGAACTGCTGCAGACAGGACACACACACACACACACACACACACACACACACACACACACACACACACACACACACACACACGCATCTTTTCCTTTTTAAAAAAAAAAAACCTTTCAGGCACACACCCATTATGTCTAATGGATGAAGCTGACAAAAAAGTAACACCTGCTTAAGAGCTCTGTGCAGGTGTGTGTGTGTGTGTGTGTGTGTGTGTGTGTGTGTGTGTGTGTGTGTGTGTGTGTGTGTGTGTGTGTGTGCGCGCGCTTGTTGCAGGAGCCACTGTTTATCACACTGTCTCTCCTTTTCTTATTCGTGAAGTCCACCTGACTATCGCCTCCCCCTTTCTCTCTCCATTCTCTTGCTCTCTCTCTCTCACACACACACACACACACACACACACACACACACACACACACACACACACACAGGTGAAAAAGGGGCAAGAACATTTCACACACAACCAACCACACACACATCACACATTCTATTAGTCACACACAAACACAAACTTAATACTCAATTGTACATGCCCATGCGCGCGCACACACACACAAACAAACACACTCAAACAAACAAAGAACTTTGTGAGTGTGTTGTGCTCAACTGCTTAGCAGGCAGCTCTGCTCCCCTCTGTCTCTTTCTGCTGACTTCCTTTGACGAGAGGACAGGAAGGAGGAGAGGAGGGAGGCAACGGAACAGAGGAAGAGATAGCAGAAGGACGGAGGGGGAAGGAGATGAGGGAAGATTGTAGAAGAAAAGGATGGACGTGGAAGCAAGTCAAGGGAGAGAAAGAAAAGGGAGAAAGAAGGTAAAAGGACAGGAGAAGGAGGGGAATGGACAGGATGCAAAAAAACAGAGGAGAGCAAGGTAGGGAGGACAAAACAAAAAAAACGATACAGAGAAGGAGAGAGAGAGACAAAAAGGAAGAGAGAGGGCAAGCTGAGAGCAGAGGAGGCAGGGGAAGATGAAGGAATAAGCATAGCTGTAGAGAAAAGATGGATAGCTAATCATGCCAACACAACGCACGCACACTCTCAGGGTCCACTTTCTTTCAAGTGAAGCCGGCTGAAGTGAGTCGGGTGTTGAGGGAGGCAGGACGGAGCTTCCTTTCCTATAAATAGCTGCAGCACATTAGCGTGATACTTTCTCCTGGCGTGAATAGGAGGTGAAAGCAGGCAGCAAACTGTCCTCACCTGATCCGTCCGATGTCAGCCAGCTATATAACATGACTCAATCAAGGAGCTAAGCCTATTTGCTGCTAAGCTTGTTCACAAAGTTGAAAAATACATTTAACAGACTTCAAATCCCCCCAAACTGCAGTAATCGTCAGCCATTCAGCTTCCTTCAAGGAGTCATATTTGTAGAATGGACGGCATGAGTCAGACCGGCTCTGAGCTTGTGTGATAAGACCGTCATCCATAGTGGTTCAGGAAGGTCGCAGCAACATGTGGAATGTTAACCAATGAAAACTGCTCGGAGGTGGGGGAGCTGTAATTAACATCATATTAAGTAGGGAAGGGTACCAAAACTCGATATTAAAGGGGCCCCGGGGCTAAATTATTAATAGACTGTATTGATAATTTCCGACGTTAATGGTTCTTTTATCTGTACTTTTGGACGTTCTGGTGTAATTTATTATCACGTTGTTGTGGCCTCTCCTCTGCTGAGCTCCTCCACATGCACACACAGGCAGTGAAGTCAGCAGAGCAGAGAGGCGCCGGTGGAGACAGTGAAGTGAACCAGGTGAAGATAACTCCAAGTGTACTCGAGCTGACAGCAACAAGGCTCATTACTGTAAGTGCAATAAAGCCTTTGCGAGTAAAATGCAAATAGATTATCAATACACCTGTTCAACAAGCATAAACATGTTAACATGTAGAAGGCAATATTTTAACCTGCTCTGTCTGCATTCCCTCATCCACCGCCACTGTTTTACACAAGTACAGTGTGCTAGCTCGCCTAAAGCAAATTGTTACACAAAAGCACCAGACTCTTTAAAGTTGGCTAATTCTTGTGAACTCAGCTGCTGGCTGAGATAAACCAGCCCCTCCTCCCTCTACCAGCAGTACATGCAGGCTGTGAATCACCTCAGCAGAAGGGAAGAGGACTCATACCGACTCTTAGTTCTTTACAAACTTCAGTCAGTATTTTGATTACAGGATATTATTTATTTCATTCACAGTTTAGATCGGTTTCCACTGAGATATTATTGAGTTTAAAGTGATTTTGCAGTTGTAAACATTATTGTTGCTGCTCTAGAAACAATATTGTTACATTTAAACAGATTAAATTCTGTTCTTGTTTTGAATTTGTTCTGTCATGAAATAATATATCTTTTAAAAAGCAATTATATCATAATGAAAAAGAACCGATATGAGTACCTATCACTAGCAATACGATATGTGAACAAGCTTTATACTGTGTAATTGTAGATGTATGGCTTTACGGTCGCTGATAGCAAAAGACAGGTTTGAGAAATTCATATTAAGGCACTGATTCCTTAATAGTTGTGTTGGCACAATACTGAATTTTAAACTTCCATAAAATACCTTGAAAAATATTGATGTTCGCCAAAATTGACGCAACATTGAGGGCATACAATTTGAGATGTTTTATTAAAAGATAAATATAACTGGGCTTGTTTACTGTGTGTTCGGAACAGCAGCATCGAAATTAGTTTACATCTGGAAGAGGGGCGGTGTGGGCACTACGGCAGCGCAGGTGTCACAAAACACATCTGTTATTTCTGACAACATTAATTCACGGTGAAAACGTTCCAGTAAACCAAAAATGTTCTCAGCACTTAATGTAAATTAAAAATGAAAATAATAATACTGATTGAGTGACAATGAAATTGAGCAGACCGTTTTCCCAGCAGACATTTTGACATGTGAAACTCTAAATGTAACCAATAACACCGAGTTGTTGTACTGCATCGTATTAATTGCTGGAATAAAGCCTTTGTTAATGTCATTAGTCCAACCTGCTCTTTTCCTGCTATGACAGAATGAATAATATCTGTTGTGAAAAAGGTCTTTGAATCTGACTCATTTGGGGAGAACAGAAACAGCAGTCCTGTGATACTAACAAGGTGTATTTAGCTTTCAATGGGGGCATGACAAAACAGATTGGAAATCACTTGGATACAGTTTTACATTCATTTGGCAACTTATTTTGTTTTTTCCTCTCCAATATGCATCCACAACTGAAACTGGAAAAGGGAAAGTACACACAGATCAAACCACCAACCCTATAATTAATGACCAACCACTACCATGTGACTTACAACATATATTATAGAATATACTGTAGTGGTCTTTAAAAACTGACGATATCATTGTTTGGAGCTATCAGTGTCAAAGTAAGTGAAATGAATGAGAGAGTGGAGATATTTATTGGTCTTTACCTCTTACTGATGCACGAGTTGAGGACTCTTTTGGCAGGAATGCAGTTGCTTACGACTAAACATTTTCTATTGGCCTTTCACTGATTCCACCGTCTGTGACTGCCAGACACTCCAGGAGCATTAGCTCCAATTGCACTGAAAGAACAGCGAAGCGATCCAGCAGATTTCTTGCCAAAGCCAAACTGGTGGCACACAAAGTGAAATGCAGCGATGGATCGCTGTAACCTCACCTCTAACGGATGAGAAATTTAAGTAGAGTGTGTCACGTGCATCTATCTTTTTTTTTTTTGTCTTACTCAGTTTCATTGAGAAGGGCAACGCACACCGTCCGCATAGTGTGTGATGTGCTATGTGGCTCCTAGCAGCGCATTGTGTAACAGAAAGTCTCTTCAACAAGGCTCCATTCTTCTCAGCCAATGTTGGTGTTGATGTGTGCAGCCAGAGCTCTGAATTACCACTCTGACAGCCTTTTCCTCACTGTCGCTATTCATAGACCTCTACAGCCAAACACACACACACACACACACACTAGACTATCTGCCTCCCTACAGTTTTCCATCACTGCTTGAAACACTCATGCACTCCCCTCTGATAGACCATCTGTGGCTTTAAAAACCACACCAGGCTCGGTGCGTGTGTGTGTATGTGTGTTGAAGGATTTGTGCTAATTTGCTGAAAACAAAAGCAAAGCTTGCCTTGGAAATCTGAATTCAAGAGGGGGAGTGCCAGTAAGGAACATGATGGAGAGAAGGAATGAAAGAAAGATTGAGACAAATAACAATGAAGAAGAAATCAGCTGCTGGTGAATTCATTACCTCATCCCTCTTTACCTGCATCGACTTTTTCTTCCGCTCAACAAACTTAACTCATCTGTCCTCTTCTCCCTCTCCCAGTCGTTTCTTGTTCCTTTTTCCCTTCTCTCTTTTGTCCTACACAGTCCTCAAACACAAACACGAAGCACTTGCACAAAAGCTTCTAATTTATGTCCATTTTAGTAGTATTGGTCTCTGATGTATTTTGTATTATGCTATTTCACATAGGCAATAGTCGGTACTGATTCTACGTTAATTGATCGTCAAGTTCAAATTCAAGTTTGATGAACACAAACAAAAACTCAACGCCCTCTGTTTACTTGTGTTACAGTAATCAGATACTGTGTTCTTTAATAAGAGCCTGATTGCCCTTTTTTCCCTCATAATTAATCTCAGTTTCTTTTCATCAACACAATCTTCCTTGTGGCTCCTGTAAATCCCATTTGCACTATGTTTACGCCTCCTTTTCAGCGGCGGTGAATTTTCCACACAAATATGACAGTGTGAAACAGTGTGACCTCAGTAAATCCAGCGAAATACATAATCAGTCTGCTATTATTTGCATAATCCTCCCTTAAAAGCCCATGCAGTGAAGGGAGAGACGCACCTTGCAGACACAAATGACGCACAAACTGCCACTTCAGCCTGCAGCATCAGTTTGATAAACGTGTGCTCGGGGCATGGACAGAATTTGTCTCAACATATTAGTCTCGGAAGCCTCAGTAAATCTGACCCTAGGTCTCTTATTGATTACTTACAGTGTGGGTGAACTACGTGAACCCACCAGCTTTAGGAAAAGAACAGAAATAAGGTTGGTGGTGATGATTCAGGCCAGAGCTTCTGGTGTCCTTGCCCTCACCCTCCACCTTACTTTATCTGTTCATTCCTCTCCTAACCTGCTCTCAGCCCACTCATCCTTCTTTTCCTAACTTGTTCTTCTGCACTTTGTCTCATCTGTCACTCTTTCTCCTTCCTCCCATCCTTCTCTCTCTGTTTTTCAGTGCCTCTTCTTACATTCTTTTGAGTTTTCTTGGTTAAATCCATTAAAAACTAAATTTTCCTCCTTCAGGGTGGGGTGAACGAGAGACGGAGGACAACATATAGACAGAGCGTGTGTGTATGTAAACGAGAGAGAGAGAGAGAGAGGAAGAAGCTGGGGATAACACAAATCCTCCCCCTCCTACAAGGCTGTAATCGTATTTTTGTAATTGACGTATTCGCAGATAGGCGAGCGCTCCCCGATGCCGGTTAATAGCTGCACGAATCAGCAGGCTGCCAGCTTCCTCTTTCTTCACGCACCCAGCTAATCACAGCTGTAAAGCAATATCCGCCTGCTGAATCCCAAATTCAGCCCTCTGCGCGTGTGTGCGAGGTTGGGTGGATGTGTGCTGACTGTCAAAACAGCGTCCTTGTGTGTACTGCTTGTATGTATAGGAGAGGAAAGAAGTTATCTGAAAATGGAAAGGTTGGTGCTGCCAAAGTGAGTTTATGAGTTTCCTCGTGGGAGCGTGAAGCTGCACAGCAAAGTTTGCGTCTGAGTGAAGAAGGGATCAGGAGACGCACTCATTATACATCTGAGAGATCAATGGGTGTCGTCCTCTAGGAAGCAGAAATGTTCACACGCCGTCAGTTTGTAAGACTTGTTGATCGCAGACAAACAAACACAAGCTAACCTTCACGCCAGTGCAGGAGCAGTCGTCATCCGCATAACTGTCTTTCCTTTAAATGCTGCAGGAGATGTCAGTGAAAGTCTGTACATCCCACCAGACATGACCGAGGCAAAGACAAGCAAGACCTCTCCTGGCTAGTTTGAAGGCAACATGTCAGAAACGTGTTTCACCCTTGGTGTGTATTAACGCACGGAGAATAAGACAGTCCTGGCTGTGAGAGCTGCAGTGAACTCCATTTTCTGAATAGAGAGGACCGTGGGGGAAACAATATGTCCTGTTTGACATTCAAATAACAGAGTCTACAAGACAGACAGGGCTGCCACAGGCGGAGAGCCATGTGAGAGCAGCCTGTCTGCTATCAAACAGCCGCTGTGGAGCAATCACTTGCTGTCTTTGAAGTGCTATGTAACAGTCCGTGGCCATAACGGATAGCCTGGCACTACCGCAGAGAACGAGTCATTTTTAATCTAATGACTAATAACGGTACAAAGGCCCGTCCCATGGATCACATGTGTAGGTTATGATTTCATCTGACAAACAGCGGTGGAAAGCAACCAAGTAAAGTTACTTAAAAGGGAAGTCTGCCATCAAGATTTTCAGTTAGTTTTCTACGACTACAACGTTGGTAGTATATGCAAATTAACATCTCTACATTTTGCCTGCACAGAGAGGCCCAACTTTCTGGCCAGCAAAAGTAAGGGCTGTTGTATCATCTACAGATTGGTTTGGTTCATATTTTATAAGTGTGCATCCACAGACACAAAGAGTGTAGTCAGATCCCGAGACAGAAAGCCACCGTCTCTCTGTCTCTCTCTTGGATTGAGTGAGGAGCGTCTCACCAAACTCCAATTAAACTGTCTAGTTGATAAACTACAAACCAAGATTCTGTTCCTTCACTGCCTATTTCTGCCTAAAATGATTTCAGAAACATATGTTAGTGTACTGTTAAGCTGTGATACGAAAGTATTTGTTACCAGCTGGCTGTTTTACTGTTTCCCTACTTCAAAACAGACAACAAGCGAAAAACAAGTGCTATCCAACTCACAGTATGTCGCCTATAAGCAGGAGTGTTGTGGTGATGCGGCGGAGTGCATTCTGGTTGTCATAGGTTTTTTCTGCCTTTTGAGCAGGAGGGAATACCACAGGCACTTTTCTCTGTTTTCTCTGGTCATGTATCACCAATTTCAAAAATATGTGTGTCTTTCTATGGTATAGACAGTCCAATTTTTATCTAAGGGCCATCTTTCATTGATTACTGTCAGCAAAATGGACTTACTACTCAGAAAAACTGACGCATCAATGCGTGAGGAGCATTTCACTGTTGAAGTTACTCGAGGTGATTTCAGAAGTTAAGTCCTTTAGCTCAGTACAAGTCCCAGCCTTGGAGTCGGGCCCCCTCTAAGCGACCACAAGATAAATCTGGAAGTGATGAGATGAATAATAGAGGACGAGTACTTTTGTTTTTATACTTCATGCATGTACATGTTGCTGATAATATTCATGTCCTTGCACTTAAGTGCATCAATGTATTGGAACTTTTACTTTTTAATACTGTATTAACATAGCTGCAGCCAGAAGTGGGCAATAGTGTAGAATTTTTTACAGCCTGCTGTGCAGCACTCTACAGTCTGAAAACCATTTGCATCGTTCAGCCTCTGAAATGATGGTTCAAAGAACAGCATGCATTATGCAGCTCATGGTAGGTGTGAAATTCCAGTCTTGTCTCTTTGTCCACTGCTGGAAAAAGGTGGTGTCCAATGGACATCATAAATCAAACAGAGTTTTTCATCACAATTTAACACATAGTCTGGCTTTTGCTGTTTATATCTGTGATCTATAGTTCTAAACCTATAAAACCTACATTGCAAAACTCCGCACACAATTTACATCGTTTTCATGTTCTCATTCTCTGTTGTATGCTAGTACATTCCTGCAAAATGTAGTTAAAAAGTCTATTAATTTCATCATTTCATCCCCTTTTTTCCCTCTTGGTGCTGTACACCAGCATGGTCTTAGCTGCATTTTAATTTATGCACTTTTAATCATAAATTCGAGTTCATAAATTCCACTTAGAAATGCTTGTACAGTGAGTCTCATTCATGCATATATTTGAACATACCTAACATTGATTAAAGAGGCTCCAGGTAAGACAAGATATATGAGTGGAAGGACGTTACAAGAAGGAGGCAAGGAGCGTAAAAGAGAGGAGCAAAAGGACATATGAAGGACGAGGAGGAGCATTGCTGTATGTGCAGATTCAAGGAAAATAAATTCATGTGAGAGAATGAATGGTGAGTGACAGTGGTGAGGGGGAGGGAAATGGAAGGACAGGGGAGAGGGAAGATGTATAGAGGGAATAATGGAGCATAGAAAACAGTGAGAAACAGAACTGGTCTCAGGTGTAGGCCGAGAGAGGGAAGACCATCACAAAGAGGGTAGAAAAACTACTGTGGCAATATTAACAATGTGATCTCACACATCAAGTCGAGAATGATGCAACACTCTATTCTAATCAATCAGAAGATATTTAATGTTGCAGACAGTATTGCCTTCTGCAACATTAAACAGTTTTAATTAATTAAAAAAGATACTGCAGTCATATGAACATATGATAAAAATTAGAGTTTATTGATGGTGTCCATTAATGGGTGCAGCCAATCATCGTCTTTGGGACGATGACAAGGGGAGTGTGTATGTTGATGTCTTTAAATTGGACAAATGGGACTGTAGTCAGCTTCCAGTCCAATCCAATCTATCACTGGACACATGCCGTTTACACTGATAACACTGTATGGCTTTATTCTATAGGACAGCTTGAGAGATGACAGGAAACAGGATTAGAGAGAGGGGGATGACTTGCAGCAAAGGGCCACAGGTCGAACTCGAATCCTGGGCAGCTGCAGCGAGGACACGGCCTCTTTATATGGGACGCATGCTCTACTGACTGAGCTACTGTGGCGCCCTGAATTTGTGGTACATTTTTACACAGTGGTGCTTTTCATCTTTAGTCAACAGCTGTCATTTTTTTCATTTGTTGGTGCTAGACTACATCAGCTCTAGCTGTCTAGCTAATAAACATTAACTCACTGAGTTGGTTGTCTCCAGCTGGCTCTTATGATGACAAGAACCATGCAAAAGGATCTCAATTTTGCACTCGATGGCAAATAAATAAAAGATAATGAGCGCCTTTTCATTGTTTTTGTTTTTTTTCCCTGTGTTTTATGTATCGTTGTCCTTTGGTTTAAATGTTTTTTATGTGCCTTGTTAAATGTATAGTATTGTTGTTTTTTTTTAATGTATCTTATGTGTCTTTTGAAGCTGTCATTACACCTGCCCACGGACTGCAGTTGAAAATTAGACCAGATGGCTAAACTGTCACATTTACAGAAATGTTATTCATGTGCAATCTCCCTGTTACTCTAAACTGTATGAATGAAAATAAATAAAATGAACAGTTTTAAAAAGGTGAAAGGCTTAATGGCCTAAAAAGTCCTCATCCAAAGGTTAACAGGTTTAAACAAACTACAATAAAAGAACAGCTTTGTGCTTGTATTGCATGGTTAAGCACATAAGCCTTATTATTGCACTATATGCACGAAATTATAGGGAAAACATTTATTTCTATAACACTGTTCAAATGTTTACCATGGAAGTAGGCTCAATGAGTTACTTGGACATGCGATGGAAAGGTTAAGTCAATGGTTTTTGGGCAGAGCCCGCCAGCTACTATACAGAACCCTTACCATCACCCATCAAATGAAATGTAGGCCAATTATCTTCCCTGAATATTAATGATGATTACTATTCTGTGTTAGAATGACAAACAGCAGCCAATCAGAAATCCAAATGCACTTAATTTGAAATTCAAACTAGATTTAGGTTTTGTTTTTGATGCCAAACTGTAGCCAATCAGAAATGCCAAAGAAAAACTGCTCTCAGGAATTATTCCAACTGGCAGTCTACCAAGGAAAAAGTCTGAGGCTACTAGGAAATAAAAAGCAAAAGGATATATAGGCTATCCTATTTCACAGGCCGATTTTTCTTAACTATCAAAGGAAATGAGCTAAATTGCGAGTTATTGTGAGTCCTGCACTTGGTGGTTCTATGTCAATTTCTTCACTGCCGGTTGTATCGAAGTAGTTTCAGTTGTAGTGAGTTGTACTTGGCCTGCATGTGGAGGACCTGGCTGTTTCCTTGCATAATGGGATACGTTGTTGGGAAAGCACAGAGCAGCAGCCTTGTCTTCTTCCAGAGAGCAGGGGAAGGCTGGGCATACTTGACCCACATGGTGCCCCAGCCAGAGGCGGGGAAAGCCACAAAAGATTCACGACTAGACAACAGTTTAAGAAAGCTGTGGTGAAAAGTTGCAGTAGTGGTAACTCTCACTCCAATGTTTGACATGAGAGGAAATCCAAAGCTTGAGAGACCTCCTTTGCCTTGATATTATTCCTAAGCAATAAAATGGTCAATACGAAACTATTTTGACTGCACAGCATACAACACCTACTATACGGTTGTGATCAAAAGTTTACATACACTTGTAAAGAACATGTACCTGTATATCATGGCAGTCTTGAGTTCCAATGATTTCTACAACTCTATTTTTTCTGTGAAACTGTATATTCAAAACAGTCTGTACAACTTTTGAGTCTGACACATCTTATGAGACTGACAACCCAAGATAGTTGTGTGATGATGTGGTCTTGAGTGTTAAAAATAATATGCCTCAATATGCTATATCCATTAGATGTGGTTTGGAAGACTTATGGAAAAGTGAGGCATTCATATGTGTTTGCCTTTTCAAGCGACTAGCTAAGTTGGCTATGGTGGAGCTTACAAAAAAATCAAAGATTCCCAGTAGTAATTACCACTTTGTACAGTAATCATGGTAATTCCCATGTAGCATGAGTGATGCATAACCCACCGGAAAATGAATGGACTTCTGCTGATAAGTTAATTTAATGTGGAAGTGTTGGAAGACATTCATGATTGGCCAAAGGGGGGCTGCAGTGTTACCTCACATCACCTGTGACCAAACAAAGGGCTTCACAGGGAAGAATAAAAGAGGACTGAGGAGGAGAATTTGGGATTAATGGATACATGGAGATGAGCAGAGGAGTGAGGCAGAAACAGAGCAGCGGCAGATGAAGTCACAGAGGAGGTGAGCATGGAGGGGAGATTAGAGGGTAAGTGGGAGGCTGGCAGTGGCAGAGGGGGAGCTTGCAGTTACAGCAGCTCATAATTGTTCTTCATGCCTGGGTCCCTAGTGAGCTACTGCCTGGTTCGGTCCCAGGAGGCTCAGAGGTGTGTGTGTGTGTGTGTGTGTGTGTGTGTGTGTGTGCGTGTGTGTGTGTGTGCGTGTGTGTGTGTGTGTGTGTGTGTGTGTGTGTGTACCAAAGTGAGGTACAATTTAAAACCTAGGAATAGGTCAGCCATTGAAAGAATGAATTTTGAACTGAGGAATGTGTCACTGTGAATATGTTCTTGGTGTGTGTGTGTGTGTGTGTGTGTGTGTGTGTGTGTGTGTGTGTGTATTTTGCTCTCATGGCATATGTAATGCATGTCACCTTACCTCTATGTTTCTTGTATGTGTATATTCCATGACTACAGGTGTGCAACTGTATGTAAGCATCTTCCGAGTGGATGTTGTGTGAAACATGTGTGCCTGCATGAATGTGTGTTTCCTCATTTCCAGCCAAGCCGAGGTCAAAGGCCTCAATAGCATTTTAAAGTCAGCCCTGCTCCTTGAAAAATGTTTAATTCAACCAGCTTTGTTTCCTTGAAACTAGTCGTTCAAGGACTGAGACAGGTAAGAACAGAATATCTAGAAAATATAAAAGAATTTCCTTTTTTCCCCTTTTGTTTTCTCTCTCTTTTTATTCAGACAAACGCCTCATTTTGTTTTGTTTACCAAGAAAATAAAGACATGACCAAGCACACTCATTGGACTCTATCACTTTGTTTTCTGATTTCCTCTTTCAGATATCTGTGATAGTTTGGCTGATGATGCAATTGTGATTTAAATCATGACTATTTTCTATGAACTCTGGGCCTGTATTTGTGTAGTCTACAATGCGTCAATCAGGGTTAGTTTGTATCAAGCATAATCACAAATCTAATAGCATTATTTTGGTTTCAGCATGAAAGAATCAAATGAAATCCTCCCTGGCAGGATGCAAATAATCAAACCTGTCAGAAAAATCAAATTTAATTCAAGGGGGGCTATCAAGGTTTCTGGGGGCAGTGCATGGAACTGTAAAATGTTTTGCAGAAACTGAATCAGTTGTATCCAAAGCACAGTCAGGCAAACCAAAGGTGACCAAACAATCAGAAGATCAATACATCAAGCTTAGTTCACTGAGAGACAGAAAAACAACTCTACCACAGATACAGAGTTTGCCAAACAAACAAGTCTCCAATCAACAAAAGTCCTGTCAAAAAAAGGCTGTCTTGTAGTGTCTGAGAGGACGAGTAGCAGTTTCTAAACCACTTCTCCGGATGGAAACAAGGCCAAACACTTGAAATACTCAATAATAGAATTTCACTGAAAAAAGTTCTGTTTATTAAATCTAAGTTAGAAATGTACAGCAGTAACAGGAGGGTGTATGCAAACAGACAAACGGTGAAACATTCAAGGCTGTTTCGCCTCCTCTGGATTCAGACACCTGCACAGAACTGTCTCCACCCTGACCAAGGAGAAGTATCTTTGAAGTATAAAGTGTGCATCTTTGTGGAGAAGGGTTCACCCCGCAGCAGAGCCCGAACACACCACAAAGCTTTGACAGAACTACTTGGAGACTAAAGAAGACCAAGGAGTCCCGACTGTCATGGACTTTCCTCTGACGTCTTACCTATCAAACATTTATGAGGGCACTTTAAGACTGAGAAAGCCAAGCAATCTGTGACATCACAAGAGGCTTTTTTGGAAAACCGTCATATCATATTGTGATAACATGAGTCATCAGGTTTTGCACAGTCTTATACAGTCCATGCCAGAAACTAAACCAGGCAAACAATCCGAGGCTGAGTCGGGCATGTCTTAAGAAGAAAAGCAGTGGAATTCAAAATAACGCGAAAATGACACTCAGGGACCAGTAAGATAATTTATATGGAGGAAAAACCACACTTCCATTGTAGGGCTGTGAGTAGTATACTCACATAAGTATACGTAAAGGTATTTTGCACAAGTAATCCTTCCTCCGATTGCCAATCACAGTTTACCCATGTGTTAATCGATCAGCTGCTTAAACAACATGTAAATAACATGTAAAGCAAAGGGCTGCTCTCTTCATTGTTGCAGTTCATTATTCCTCAGATAGGCCCACTCTCTCTCTCTCTCCCTTTGAAGGACATTGGTCAAATTAATTCAATGAAGGAGAGTCTATGACAGTTCGTTTTGATATGATCCTCAGAGAGTGTGTGTCAGCACGTATGAGGGATATGGAGTGTTTGTGTGTGTGTATGAGTGTATGTGTGTTTGCATCATGAGAGTCTCCACAGACTCCCTGTGTTGCAGTCTGCCTGTGGTGATAAGCTGATGATGAAAGCCAGTGTGTGTGTGTGTGTGTGTGTGTGTGTGTGTGTGTGTGTGTGCGCGTGTTTCCTACCTGAGCCTGCTGTGTGTTGTTGGACGAGGGGAGAGGGTTGGAGACCATTGGTCCAAAGATGTCCAGGTCATCGCTGATTGGTGCAGCACTGCCGGAGCCCTTCACACCACCGTCTGGAGCATCTGAGAGAGGGAGCGAGAGAGAGAGAGAGAGAGAGAGATCACAAACCAAAAGTGTCCAGGTGATAGAGATGTCAATTTATCACATCTGATGCAATTTCTGTAACACCTTTTCTTCATTAGCAGTCTGTTTTCTTGACGTTTACATTGAAATGTTGTAGATTCTGTCAGTTTACAGTACAGTATAATTTTACATGACGCTCTACGCGTACTGTGTGGCCTATATACTGTACATCCTAAAATGCTTTGGCAGCACAGTGCAGTATGTTACCCTTGATGATAACGCTAAAAACATACATCTTTTAGGACTATTGAAGGCATTTCGTGTACACCCCCTGGCAAAGAATTCTTTCTGCGCTGACAAAAAAAAAAAATCAATTTCTAAAGAACTCAGAAACTGTGTTTTATGATTTCTGATGAAAAATTATGTAATAGGATCAAAAGCTGGGAAGCAGCTGCAAAATGGACCTTGTGCTGAAGTTGTTTTCTGAATATATATTCAAACACATTCAGGACATTTACATTACTTAACATTTACAATGTAAGACTTCTATTAAACCAGTATGAATATAATCAGGATGCTCAGAGTAGACTGCAGGCACTGAGAGCATTACCAGTTATTCAATACAACCTTTACATACTTAAATAAGATTTTCGCATTCACACTCATTTGCATGATGCCCCACACAGCTCAATTTACAATTATCATGCTTATTAATTGGAACATCCTCAAGAAAATTCTGATGACTGCACTCCTTCAGTAGTTAGCTTTGCAGTGAAAATGATTTCCTTTATACTTCTCCTTTTGCCCTTGGAAAAGTAATACTTACCAATTTGCAAATATATTTAAAATTGTAACACAGCACTGAATTAGTTTTGGGTGTGATTAAGCTCAGTTGAATTAATTAAGAGTCTAATATTATACAATTCTAAAGAGACACATTCAAACTTTAAAAATTAAAAGTTTCAAAAATGTTAACTGGAAAAAGGATATTTTTTCCCAGATGGTTCAAAACTGATTTATTGCCTATTGGGGGGTGAAATGAATACGCCTCTTTCACAGCACACATTCTGGTAGCCGAAAGGGCTCAGGTGTGAGTAAAAACATTTAGGTGCACCAGTTCAAGTCCTGGTATTGTGCACGTTGACCCTTTGGGATGCTTAATGGTGCATCGATGGAACAAAGCCGTCGTTATTATTGTTAGTAGTTCAACATGTGTTTGTTCTGCTCTGGCCAGTCAACGTGTGCTGTGAAAGGGTCTATTGTGTCATGTTGGCCCACTGACAAGATTTTATAGGACACAAAAACAGGGTCATAATTCATGTAATTGGTAACAACGGTGCTTGTTTGGCTATGACATTCAAAATGTCTGCAGTGAAAAAGCCAGATGTTAAAAGACACAAAAAAGGATGGTGGACTGGTCAAATGAAAGAGTAGTCAACAGTCATGTAACGTCTGTATCTTTAGTAGTTACATTTACAGAAAAGCAACTGTCTCAAACTGCTGTTGGCTCATTTAAGTTTAAGAAATAGTTACCCTTCCCCCCCCCCAAATGGAGATCCTCTTGTTACTTATCAGCAAAGTAAGATATTTACTTGATGGTTACTTCCCAAGAAGACTTAGGAAATCTTTATCAGTCCATAAAACATATTTTCAGCAATCTCCTAAACAACTGAAGTAGATAGGGACTAAAAACGACCAAATTACCCCATAAAAACGCTCCGTACAGCTCATTCGGTGTAATCCAAGTCTCTAAAAGCCCCAAGATCCCAAATAGTAATGAAAAGATATTATTTACACCCTTTTCAAGACAAAATCTTCACTACAGCTAAAAGTGTTGCATGCACCCTGTCTGAAGTGGGTGCACAAGCTTGATGGCACTTTCAATTTGGGATCTCAGAGCTTATACTGTACCATACAAACCGTATAGCCATTTTAAGAGGTTATTTTTTGGGGGGATTGCTTTTTTTTAATTTTTTTTTTTACATTTTATAAATAGTAGGAAGAATGCTGCAACACTGTTTTGCTGTGAAGCTCCAGAAATGTACAAAACTTCAACTGTCTTTCCATTGGCGTGGGGGTGAGTAGATAATGACTGAATCTTAATTTTTAGGTGAACTTTCTGATGGATTTATTGTCTTGTGTTATACAAGTAAGTAAGATATAAGTTTAAACTACGGTATCATCATGCAAGAACTGTGTTGTCCAGGGATCGACTCTAATGCTGAAGAAGAAACTGCGAGTACACAATGTACAGTCGTCTGAGAGAGAGAGAGAGAGAGAGAGAGAGAGAGAGGGCAGTGATGGAGAGGCAGAAAGGGGGAGGAGATGGAGTGTGTGAAAGGGAAGAGAGTGAAGAGAGGGAACTGTGTGTGTGTAAGAGCGAGCGAGTGAGCAGCGGAGGTCATTTATATAACTACAGTGATGAAACATCCATAATTTAGCCCTTTTTAAAGTGTGAACAAGATGGAGCTCCTTTAGCCAGACAGCAGGTTACAAGGAAACCCATTTACCGAGAGAAGCCCAGAAGACCTCCTATTAAGACTCAAGCTCAAGAACTACTTTGATTGTGACGTCTTCCAATCCTAATATTCAAACTACTGCTTGTTGCCCTCAGTTCATCCTGTCATGCCTTCATGTCATTGCCTGGCTTTTATTTTGATAGTTAAATGCTGTAAAAAGTGCTGAAGCCTATTATGGCTGCGATTATTACTTTAGGGGCTGACATGACAAGGTACGTGTCACGTTGTCGCATATTGAAAAAGAGAGAGAAAAACAGGATTTCACGTGCATCAATTACCCTCCAGCCACTCTAAACCACCCCCTCTCACCAAATACTCATTCACCCATTGCCATGGAAATGAGCTGCAGGGAGAAGAGGGCCCATCATCGCCATCATCACTGCCACGTCGGGCAGTGTGCCCCCCCCCCGTCCTTTATCACGGGATGGAGACGCTTCTTGAGAGCACTCTCGACTTCACCATGGAAACAGACCAATAGTTCAGGCCGGGGGTGTGTTTTATAATCGACCTGAAACCCTCTGCCCCGAGAACACACACACACACACAGACACACACGGACACATATATGGAGTTTCTCAGTGTCTTCAGTGAATACAGCGACCTCATTCAGCAGTAGGGGGCTGTCACATGAATGACTTGGCAACCACCACGAGGGGTAAAATGTCTGAATTGATTAAGCCCCTGACTCTGATGCAACATTCTGATTAGATTTCACATAAATACATGTGAAAGCGTTCTATGATTATGTTACCCAGCGGTTTGAGACGCTTTTCCATCTCGCCGATAACAGAATTCACGGGGTCTTGGTCTTTGAAGTATTGGTACAGCCATGAACCCAGAAGCATGTTAATTTAACCCACTTTTCCCACAAAACACAAGTCACAACTAGGGCATGAAACAAAGTTAGCTTGATTCTGGGAGCGAGTGAGTCCAGAAAAAAGGGACACGAGCCCAGTTGGTGACCGCAGTCATTAGCTGCTGGTAGTCAGTCATTAGAAAGAGGTTGGTGTGGAAAACAGACAGAAAATGAGCTGCTGCTGGTACAGTATGTTTGTTTACAAGTGATAAAGGAGGTAAGACACCACCTCTGTGTCTCAGAATGTGCAGTGATATCAAATTGTGAACAGATAGTGTAAATTAGATTGTGATGTGGGTGTGTTGATGCAACTCCTTATTAATGGATTACTGAAGGGAGAGAAGAACAGCCTGCAGTTTCAGAGTTGGACAATTATGTAACCATGCAAACAAACATCAGCCAACATTTACATAGTTTAAGTCTGTAACACTAAGAAACAAATCAACAGTAGTCTCTCTACAGTCAAGACTGCCCCAGTGGCTTGGACAGACAGGTACACTGCATATCAATTGATTTGAGTCATCTATTTACACACAATCTTGAAGTGGCATAGCATAATCAACCACAGCAGCGTCTGCATTATTACCTAATCTTACCACACTGACTTGTAGAGGGCTCCAGTATCAAATTTTAATTGTGCACTATCCCTCAATAAAGTTGTAATAATTTCTTCAAAATACCATAAAAGCTACTGATATGTTCTTCCCTTTGGTAACGACCCTTGTGTTGTTGGTACTTGCTCCTCTAAGGAAAAAGGAAATGATCCAGTTGTCTTTGCGACAGCGGTGCCGACAATAATAATAATGCACAGCTTTGCAAATGTTTAATAAGAAAATAAATGTTTGTGACACAGTAGCTGTAGCCAAGGATGCACACAATGCATTTTGGTGAGAAGCGACGAATGACAGTATGAATCAGTTTGTTTACAAGAAAACTCCACAGGGTTCCTTTAATCACAAGATCTGTACGGCGTTATCAGATATATTAATATTAATAAAGAGCAACCACAGAGAGGGCTAGAGGCGGCACAGCGCTGTCATCGCTGTAACACAGACCCTGACTAGACTAACATCACTGTTCTCTCAAAGATGTGTTTTCCTGGGCCACACTAAATCATACAGTATGTGTTATAAGATGAATCCAATCTGGAGGGCCGAAACTGAGAAAAAAAGAAGTTTTTAAATTCAGCCTTGGATGTACTCTTAGCATGCGGATGCATGAAGCACACACACTGTTAATGATCTTCATTGTTTTGGACTACTCAGCTGTATACTCAACAATTCTGCTGTATTTCTCTCTTTTTTTGTCTCTCTCTGGGGTAAAGATGCCAGAGGCGTTTGGCAAAAAGATCAATATGTTAGATCATGCATTCAGAAAAAGTTTGAACTAAAATTAAGTGAACTGAAGCAAAAACTCAACAGGCAAAAAAAAGCTACATCCCAGGCAATTTCCACAACAATAAAATGTTTTTTCTCTTAATTGGGGAATAAGAAAAAGACTAACCTCAGCATTTCTACTGGAGGTAAAGCTCAACATTGCTGCTAGAATAGAGGCGACAACATGGAGGAAGACTGCTGTTTATTCTCTCTGGACCCAAGTTTCAATTCAGCGTGTCAGGACCATTATAGTAGAGAGAGACCGAGGTAGAAGTGGAAGGGACGTAGAGACAGAAAAACAGGAACAAGCAGACAAGGGTGCTCCATCAATAAAAGTTTTTCAAATTGATTTAGTGGCTCCTGAAGGGATCTATTTTGGCAGGATGGAAGATCTCTGGCACAGCATTTATCATCCTGGGACACAAAAACTATCCAAAAAAATGTCAAATAAATACAAAACGTGTTTTAATACTGTTATATTATTTTATGATATAAGATAGTTAGGAAAAAGTCAGTATTTGCCACATTGTTTGGCAAAGCAAGTAGAAAAAAAGTGCAGTATTGTAGTAAAGTGCACATCTGAATGGTCCCACAATATTATTTTTAATCTCATTCCAGCAGAGACAGCTAAAATGAATTAAACAGAACAGAGGAATTGGCAGAAACACACACAGAAGCAGAGGCAAAAAGTGGGTCTTTGACAGCTGCAGAGTGAGGTAAGTAGAGACGAGGAGGGATGGATGGAGTAACGAGGGGATGTGTGAGTGCTGAAGGCATACTGCCACGTATTTGACTTATTGATTATGTGTGAAATCTCATCCACTCGACATAGCTGCAAGGTGTGTAGCATTGGTTATTTATAGCAGGGCATCCACTCCCACTCTTCCATGCTGTGGTCGGGAATGTTTGATCAATGCTGTCTCCACTGGCTCTTTCTTCTGTCAGCTCAGCTTACCCTCAGCGAAGTCTAATACAACACAGTATTGTTTTGGAAAAATGCAGGAGGATTGCAAATTAAACATTTATGGTGAAGAGCCCGAACCGAATTCAACTTTTTCTGCTGTGTTTTAAATGTCCAGGTCAACGAGCACGGAGCAGAATCTCCAGGCGGTTAACTGGCCAAGACGCACACTGTGTACTCAAAATGTCACAGGTTTGAATCCAGCTTGTGACCTTTGTTGAATGTCATATCCTCGGTGCATTCAATCTTTCCAGTGTCTCTGCTGTTGTGTTCTTCGTGTAGGCATACATGCCATTAAAATGCATGCATGCATAGGGCTGGGCAATATATCAGCATTATATCAATATTGAGTTGTGAGACTGTATGGCCGGAAACCAGGAAGACAGATAAGTGTTGTCTTCCTGGTTTTAAAGTCTCTTTACAGTAGAGTGATGTCATTTTCTGAACTTACCAGACTTGTCCTGATACTGGTCTTTACCCACTTGGTCACTTAACAACATTACTGATGATTATTTATCAAAAACTGTCAAAATATTGTGATATTTGAATTTGTTGTCCAGTCCATTTGTGAAGTGTTTCAGAGGATATTTCAAAACATCGAGACGTATAGCAAAAAAATATTGTTTAATATAAATTTTTAGTAACTATAAATTTCCCATTTAATAATGATGGCTTTTTATAAAAAGTGTTACCAATATTTTTAAACACGTCAAACATTATTGAATGTGTGCAGCTGAAGGTCCTTTCCCCTGTGTCTGGGCCCTCTAGTATAAAGGAGGCCCTAGACATGTGCCTAGATCCAGTCCAGCCTCCAACACTGAGAGGCTTTGGTGGAGTGGTTTCATACACAGTTCACTGTTTGAAGCATATAAACATATTTTTACGTACAGAGGTATTAGCATGCTGTGGTGAAAAGTAGCAAGACGGGAAACTACGTTTGTAGGATTGTGAACATAAATTGCACTTCATTGCTGAATTGGCCAGCATGCTAAAACAGTATTCAGCAAGGTGCAAATTACACTTAATGCTGTCATCAAGTTCATGTTAGCTTCTTAGCGTCTCTGCTTCTGTACTGCATGTCTTATCTTTACAGTGCAGTTATCTGTCCTGAATAAGATGTCAATCCCACACCCTTTCTCTTATTGGATGGACACTGCAGAACATTATGATTTCAAAAGTCAAAGTAAAAAGGATTGAACTTTAAGCAAGCGGAAGCAGGAGGAGATTGAAGTGAACGGGAACGCAATTTGGTTTTACTTCTTCCTTCTCCAACTTCTTTCTCCTTTGATGCCACAAAAATGCACCTTAGTGAGTTCATGCTGAAAAACCACTCCAATTATTTCGCTGCAATTAAATTACGTACTATACCAGCTAACGACAGATGAAATAATCATTAAAACCTTTCCTGGAATCTTCAAACATTTTCCACTTGATTGTTGCACAAGAACCCTATTATCTACTCAAGTGAGCAATAACGCAGCATAATAATGTTTTTCCAGTTACAAAATAAACTGATACTGCGCAGTTTCCCCAAAGAACAAAATTGTTTACGCTCCCTGTTCGGATTACACATGAAACATAATTAGATAGTCGAGTACATGACTGGACAGTCGTGTCTGACATGCAGGTCTGAAGCCGCCAGTGATGTATTAACTGTCAGACGGTATAATAAGGTCTCTGTCCATGACTCAAATAAAGCCTGACAGCATTAAACCTTTCCCCTTATAATGTCACACGTTATTGAACCTACAATTATTACAACATCAATCTAAACATGTTTTTACATCACCCAGCATAATTGGTTTAATTTACATATCTGACACATTAGGCAGGCATCTGAATACAGTCAGACACGTTATTATATTGTCCACAGGTTATTATAAATGGGTAGAAGACTGTACATGTCTTACCCAGGCCCAGCAGGTCCACAGCCGGCTCGGTGCTCTCCATGGTGCTGGCTTTACACTCTGGCTGCTGAGAAAGACAAAGACACAGAGACAGGTTAAAGAAAAGTGGTATGTTGGTTTAAGGTCCATTCAGCCACAGCTTCTTTGTGCTCTCAGTTTTACATGATTATAGCAACAGCCAACATGGGCAAAGAATTGACTTCGGATGAAAACCAAGAAAATCTATTCTGCTTTTCGCTGAAAAGTAGTATAGTAGACAGCCAATGTCACTCACTAGTCATAAAGCCATAGCACAGCTGTAGACTATAAACCCATTTCAATTGTAGATTTCATTCATCATGATTAGATTTAAAGAAATACTGTTTTAGAGAATGTCCTGCAATTTTGATATATCCTACAAGAAGTTTGGGGTCATTCTGCTTCGTCTAAAGAAAGAAAAGAAAAATAATCCATTATCCTGGATTTCAATGGAGAGTTTTCTTGTTTTAAGGGACCCTGTGGAGCTTTTGATCACTAGAGACAATGTGGAACTTTGTTTTGAGGCCCTGAGTCCCTGTTTTGTATCTTGTACTCTACTATCATGCATTATGCAGACAGATGACGTAACCTTCCTGCTGATAGTTTTAGCTTTAAGCCAAGAAGTATAAAAACGCACTTGCAAAAAGCAGGGTTACAAAGAACTGTTAGCTGAACTGATGTTAAAGCAGCAATTAATATTTTTATGACCACTGGTCTGAGGAAAAAAGCTGTAAAAGCAATATGGACAAATTATGACCTCATAAAGTTGATATGGTGAACGTCTCAGCAAACCTATTAACATATATTGAAAACATGGAGCAACGTGGGCATTCTTTGGAATAATGTTTCGTTCCCTCCAGATGAATTTAAGCCCAACATTCACACTCTTTTAAGCTCTGTTTTGTTCTCCACCAGCCACTGAGAAATCTGGCTCTTTAGCTGCCAAATTCTGAATTCTGTAGAGTTCACTAGCTAGCTGCAAACTTTGCCTGCCTGCTGTTTGTTGGGTAGTTGCCAGAGATTTTCACTGAAAACTGCTGCATGAAAAGCGAAGTTAATCAGAGATGTAAAAGTGAATCAAAACAGTGCAGCTGGAGGCTGTAAACCAAAACAATGAGCTGAAAGAAGTTAAAGAGCTCGGAAGGTACATGCAAAGCAAATCAACTGGATTTGGATCGACAAAAACATCAGTCAACAGCAATATTGTCAATCACCTAATCTTTTAAGTCACGTATCGAGTGAAAATACCACATATTCGCTGGTTATATCAGCTGTCTGCCAGTGGTATATTGCTTAGACAGTGTTGTATCTGATGAGGAATCATGCTAATTGAGTTTTTAAATTGAAAGCAAATGAGGGTAGTAGGAAAAAAAAGAGGCAGAGGAAGAGGAATAGGATGGAGTAAAAAAGAAAATGAAAGACAGACTGAGGGAAGGACAAAGATGAAGACATTTAAAGTCAAAGGATAGGAGAAAGAGACAGGATAATGAAGAAGAGAGGATGAGGCTGGATAGAGTCAAAGTGAGATTGGAGAGAAAAATGTGGTGAGGGAGAGAGAATATAAAAGGTTAACATGTGGGCCATGAGAGATCTACAACGCTGGTAACAAACCCAATTTCCCCCCAACAAAAGATCGATGGACCACATTAAATTCAATGTCGTTCCAATCCAAGGCAATGAAAACAATTACCGTGTCCACGCCTAATCAAGAATGCATTGGCTGTGAATTGATGTGTGTTGGGACTCCAGAAAAGCTTGAACAGCGGCGGCGAGAATCACAGCAGGAAGGTCGTTTGTGTACAGCAGCGAAAAGGCTGATTGTGCTGTGCATCCATATTGACCAACAGTGAAGTGCAGTCGTACAGGAGACTAAAATACCAGGTGTCATTAACCTAAGTAGTCAGGGTAAGGGTAAAACTGACTTCATGAGAAACTAGCATGGCACCTCAAGAAAGGCCCAACAGTCACCAACAGGCCTCACTGATTACAGGCCAAAAAGCAAATTTATATATTTAATCTAAATATTTTCAAATATATTTATTCTGAATTTACCAGACTGTTCTTAAAATTTGGTCAGGATTCACTGATCCATGTTTTTCTCCCAACTTCTGATACCTCAACTCAGGGTATCTGCTGATACAGAGTACCACACAGTACCTGTCCTCTTTCTTTCTCAGATTTAAAATCTTTGAACCCTCGCTCAGTGGATCTCTCAGAATAATTTCTCTCTAAAGTAAGTTGAAGGCTATGAGTTGCTGCGGCACGGCAGGTCCCTGGTTCACTGTGGTGGAGTTAATGTAACCTACAGAGGAAACACTGAATACTACAATAATTTGTACATCTAAAGATCTTACAGTACAAAATGTTTACCCATCAGTTAAACTTACTGTATATCGATAAAATATAATTGTGGCTTCAGAAAAGCCCTCACCTCCATTAAGACTATTTCCAGGGAGAGAGCAACAAGAAACACATATTATGGTGCCTGTCCATTTGATTTCAGACATCTCAGACCATGCAAAGTGTTACAAAAATGAGATTACATAGCCTTTCAATGCTACAACCCACACAGCTGCTGTGAGACAGAGAAGAAAGAAAAACGAAAATCCTAAATGTCACTCTGCATAAAAAGCTTAAATTCCCCGCAGTATGTCAGAAGGATTTGTAATGACAAGCTGCCAATAGTTTTCTCCAACGCTGGCACACGCGTTGGGTTTTCCAGTTGTTATCCGGGATGACACCAAATGATACAGCTGACAGACGGCTAGCGACAGACTGTGATTGGCTGTCAGCGTCAGTTGTGTTTGAGGACAGAGAAAGTGAAATTGGAGAGGAGACCAGCAATCGATAACCACCCACACCACCGCCATACCCCCCGAACAGGTGAATAGAGTCTTCCGTGATGAAGGTGATGCCAGCTTGAATGAAAACCACTGAGCAAACCAAACCCTCCGACGACTGCTGTCACATCAGATCGCTGTCAAATACACACCAGACAAAGCTATCAGCTGACGGCTGTCACACTGAACGTCTGACTGAGGGCAAAGTCTGCTGAAAGTTCGTCCCTAAAGTACTTCTACTGAAGCCAAGACAAAAGTAGTGACAGTGAAGTACTGTGGAGTCCCTTTAATCATTTTATATCCCATACAAGGTCACCAGCAGAGAAATAATTCCAGTTGCAGCTACTTTCATGTTTTGTCGTTCTCGTTTTTGTCGAAACTCAACACCTTCTGCCAAATGAAAAGGGAGCAAATTATACCCTTTAAGCTACTAGAAAATCTCTGCAGGAAATGTTGAGTTTATTGACAGCAGTTAAGCAACAAGCCACAAAAATGTTTAAGAGATTGGAATTAATTGGTGAAGAACGAGCTCAACTTAAAATCCACTTACAGGCTTTCCTTGAGCTTTTAGTCTGGCCCACTGGAAGTAGACTGTGGGTAAAAGCCTGCAGTTGGGTAACTATTTCAGTTGGCATTCTCCTCTTTTGCGCTAAATGCATGTCACTGTTTTCAAAATGCCCGTCGCTACGAGAAACAACAAGAAGATCATCAAAGCTAGCAACCCACACACATGACAAGATACCCTGGCTAACCCTAACCTGGTCACTGAGAGTACAAATTTAAATAAGCTGGCAGCTATAACCTTTTCTTTTGCAGGGATCTAGCCATTTTAATGTCAGGGCTCACCTCCCCACATTCGAATGTTCCACCAAAACAAGTCCCCTTTGACACTGTTTTGCAGGGGCACTGTTGCATTATTGTCCAGGGCTTTGCGCTGCCAAAGATGACATTGATTGGTCTCAGGAATTGAAATTGTAAACAAGAGCTTTTTTTAGCCCTATAGCAAAATGATAATGGGTGCAGTCAGGCCTTTCACCAGCGGTCTGGTTATGCCAGACTACTGAGCTTTGACAGAAGCGGGTCACGGCTTTGAAGGGAAAGAGGTCACATTCAAAGTCATAGTGACTCAGATTCAGCACTAAATTCAGAAAAAAGGTGGTGTCCCAATTGGAAAAAAGCTGATTTGTGGGTCAGTGGTCTGGGTTAGGGCAAGGTTATGGTTAGGCAAGTAGTGGTTATGGTTACGATAAGTCTATGTTAAGTCTCCAAAAGTGACATGAGTCATGTCAACAGCTCATCAACAGCTGAGCCTCTGAAAACAAAATTTCGTTCTGTGTTCACTTGTTGCTCACTGAATGACAATAAAGTCTGTCTAAGTCTAAGTCTAATGTGTGTTTGTGAATAGGTGACTAATAAGAAAATTGTACTAGTACTACTGTTAAAAAAAACAGAGTGGTGAGTATGACTTGACTAAATTGTTGTACTGATGGAATTAGTGCTGTGGAAATGTGCATTATGCTGAATTTACCATGTGTGCCATGATTTACGATTTATTCTAATAACTTTTATTTTTAAGCTATTCAGTTCAGTTATTGTTAGTGACAGTAGGGTATTATTGAGTCCCATATATCTTCTTTTTTTTTTAAGTACACAAGGCCAGGAAGATTACAGATCATGCAAGATTTCCAACATCTCAGGATAAGGTTCCAACAAAAAAAGAAAAATCCAACAAAAATGACTGAAAAGCATTTTTGAAATATTTCTTTAATTCACGTCAGGACCAGCAAGGGACTCATGAAGCAAAGAATTAATCAAGACAGAGAAGCTAGCTGCCAGAAATGGTAATACTGTGTATAAATATTCATTAGGTACGAGAACATGAAACTGGACCTAAGATCCCTCGGGTACCTGTGGCATCCTAATTACATCAAAGCATGAGATAATGCTATTATAAAAAGTGCTTGATGAGATGCTAAGCAGCAGTTTGAAAGCAGGCAGCAGCCTGCATATCTGGCATTTATCCTTCTGCATGCAGCTTATATTATGTGGACAGTAGAGAGTGACATCACAAAAGGAAAACAGCATTCTGGACATGCACACAGAAGCATGACATTTAGCTTTTAGGGATCTCTACCACCTTCAGCACCTGCACAACATCATGCCAAACAATGCAGAAGGAAGAAAAAAAGGGGGGCTGCGGTCAAGGCAGCTGAATGACAATACAATAATGAACAAATATCATGGTTTTCATAGTGGAATATAAAGGGCATGTCTCTCATAGAGGAATTGTCCTGACCTCAGCCGGTACTCCAAGGATGATTTTCAATAGATATCTTCTGTGGATATGGTATGAAAATAAACTTCAATCCAAAAATATTATCATCAGTCCTCAAAGGGTCTATTAGTCAAATCAAAAACACATATTTTGCCTACACACCCCAACCTGGCTGCCTAGAAAAAAAAGAAGGCAGCCGTGCAAGTGTGGTGATGTAGAGAGGAGGGAGGGGATTGCTAACTGCAAAACAGACAGGAAGTTAGCTAAAATGACAACAACGCTTACAGCTTTAATTATGTTACACTACTTGAACTTGACAATTACTCTATTTAGAATAGGACTGGGCAGTATCTTGACTTTTTAAGATATGATGATATATTTTCAAACGAGATACAGTTTGAGACAATATTGTTTATATCGATATGAGTATATTTTGAACAGGAAGTCTGTTTTAATAAAAGTGCTTGTGACATCTCAGATGTGGTTTTAAGTTACAACTTTAAAAAAAATACCGAGATATTTACTGTGAATCACAGAGATATGAACTTTTGTCCATATCACCCGGCCCTAATTGGGAATTATGGCTGGGTGAGTAAATCGTAGAGCTATCATGTAAATAGCAAAAAAATATGCAAGCAGCCATCCATGGACTTCTCTCACAGTATGATCCAGGAGAACCAGTTGGGACTGAAAACCAGAGATTTCAACACATCTTCCTCGAAGGTATCAGCTCTCATTTGAGACACCCAAAATGTAACGTGTAGGGAGCTTAAGATGTATACCATCTGTACTGTAAGGCATCCCTGTTGTGGTGACGCTTGTTATAGGATATCCCCCTCTATCACCACATTTCATGTCTTTGTCTACTGCTAAGTAACGACAAAATGTCCCAAATACTCTGAAAACAAGACGTTTAATTAAAAATATTGAACAGAGGCACAAAACACCAGCGATCAAATTCAGTCAAAAAATATTTGTATTGGCTTTCAAAAACTAATATCATTCATACTCTGGGGAGTACTGGATCACCGACAACTACTGCACAAAAATGATGACACCTGGAACCCACTAAACGTACACACATAGATACAAAAACACACCTCAAGCCCTTTACAGAGCGGCTCACAACCCACTGAGACTGTACTCAATAGCCTTACACAACACAACAATCCACTGTCCTCCTTCACACGTACGAGAGGCAGATGAAACAAACGTCTTATCCTCTGAGGAGAGGCAGTGCGAGGTGATGGAACAAACAAAGAGCAAACAACATTAAAAGAGGGAGAGGAAAAACAAATAGTGTGGAAAGAGACGAGTGGGAAATGAGGGCTGGAAATCAGTTGGCAGAGAGAGTGAGGAGGAGAAGGAGAAATACGGAGGACAAATACAAGAAGGACAGGAAATGGAGGACAAATAGGAGAAGGAGGAAGAACGACCATGAGGATGATTGAAGTAGGCATAAGACAGACAGCATCTGACAGTGCAGCGAACAGCAGCAGAGATAGCAGAGCTGCAGTGCTGCTACCAGCACTACTGGAGCTGCAGTCAATCATGGGAGTTGTTGTCTTCATTGTTAAACAACCACCACTGCTGCACCGATGCACCGTTACCTTGAACAAAATTAGGACTTCTCTGGGTTTGAATATTGTTGGGAACATTTAGGATCATAGACGCACACAACTCAACAAAATGTATAAAGTTGTTTTTATAAATTTTGCATATTATATCTTTAATTCATTGTTAATGCAAATGCAACATTTCCTCCATTTTAACCTGGAATTCATTTATTACTTTTCCTAATCAATTTGAATTACACCAAGTGTTGTCATGCAGTGTTAAGCTACTGTCAATTCCACCCGCTCCAGATGTGTCACATTAAAAAGCCACCCTGATGAAGGCAAGGTAGCCGAAAACACCTGACAAATAAAGCGAAGAGCTGTGCGATGTGTTTCACACTGATCTGCACCTTGATGTGTGCGTGCTCTCAAAGTAAGAAAGTGGCATATTAAAAGCCACCATCCGTGCAGGAAGTGTTGCACTGACAGTCGCTAAACACTGAATAAATAAAAACAGCAAAGTAGAAGTGATTATAACAAATCAGTGAATTAGAGCAGTGTGACAGAATTAACTCGACTCAACGTCCTCTCACTTGCTTTTTCTGAGCTTCCAGTCGATGCTGAGACCACTGTTGGGCAAAGCTCAATAGGCTAGTCTAATTGTATCTATTTCACATGTATTTTACCAGGAAGTCTCATTGAGATCAAGACCTCATTTGCAAGAGAGACCTGCCCATGGTAGCAGCTGTACAATTACGAAGGTCCTATAAGGTATAATAATAGGTAATATTATGTAATATTATGTTCAAAATTGTGTTTTCATCGCCTGAAAATAAGAATCTTTGTGTTTCTGTTACCTAAGAATGAGACTTTGATAGCTACAGAGGGGGTCCACTGTGTTGTGCCACCATGATTCTACAGTGGCCCAGAAGAGACGAACCCAACACTGGCTCTAATGAAGGTCTTTTGCGACCAACGTAGGGTGAGTTGAGGGTTGTTCAGTTGGGTGATAACTGCAACCACACCCCTAGATGTCACTAAATCCTACACATTTGACCTTTGAGATGTGTTGTCATTTTATGATTAATTCCGATCACTTCTACTTTGGCGTTTTTTGCATTCCTTGTTTACCTACTTCCTGCATAGATATTTCACAGTAAAAGCTTCCCAGAAGCTGCAAGTGAATAATCCAAAGGTAATGGATGGCCTTTAACGTTCAACTGAGATCCGCATTTATTAAAAAGAGAAAAGAAAAGAAAAAAGTTGGGAATATGACAGGATTATTGTTGCACTGATGAAATTAGCGCTGTGAAAATGTACATTATGCCGAATTTACCGTTTGCACCATTAATTGAGACTACTTGTAGCAACGAAAGGAGTTGAACCAGAACTGTAGTACATTAGTAGTTGCTGTTGCGCTGCAGGGAGCGGATTGTTTTCTTGTGGCTGACAGCTGCCTCATTAACACTATAAAAGAGAATAATAAAACTGCCAATGGCTGGATGAGCCAGTGATGCCAAAGACAGAACCACAGTTCACTGAGGAGGAAAGGGAGGATGAGGTCAATCTAGGGGGAGGGGAGAACGGGGAATAAATGAATGCGTGAAGACGGAGAGGAAAGCTGAGTGTCGGATGTGAAGCGACGGAGACGGAGAGATGAAGAGGAATGTAAGCAGGGAAGGTGGAGAGGACGAGGAGGTGGACGGTGATGATGTGGAGGACAGGCAAAAAAAAATGACAGGAGGGGATCATGACAAAGGGAAGAACAGGGAGGGAGGAGAAAGACAGCGTGATGAGTCATGATGAAGACAGAAATGGAAGATGAGAAACAAAGGATGAACTGAGGAGATGACAAGAGGATAGAGATGACGAGACACTGGGCAGCA
This sequence comes from Pagrus pagrus, assembly GCF_965226575.1. Classification (NCBI taxonomy): domain Eukaryota; kingdom Metazoa; phylum Chordata; class Actinopteri; order Spariformes; family Sparidae; genus Pagrus; species Pagrus pagrus. The sequence continues at coordinate 13,359,895 of NC_140199.1, forward strand.
GGCCAGTGTGTGTGTTGAAAATACATTATCAATACACATCGAGATGTCCATATCACAAAGTGGGCAGCACCCCAGCTCCACCCGGAAAGACAGAACAAAGTCTCTGTGTCTGTGAGTCTGTGTGTGTGTGAGTGTGTGTGTGTGGCACCGCAGTAAGTCAGAGGCTGTTAAGTGTGCCAGGCTGCTGCAGTTCTGCACCATCCAACACGATCTGTCACTCAGCTGGTGGCACTGACACGCACTCACACACTCGCACACTCACACACAATCTAAAAGGTTTTGTCACAGAGAGGAGATCTTAAGCTGCCACACGAAAGCATCTCTTCCACCCAGTTACATTCATCTGACAGTCATGGAGAGCCCATTGCATTTAAACACACACACACACACACACACACACACACACACACACACACACACACACAAAGACAAAAACACCATGACATAAAAACAAACAGGTAAAAAGACACATACTCGTGCAAATAAGGTGAAAACAAACACAAATTCAAGTAATGCAAACAAAAACATGCACAAAAAAACAAACACAGTGGAACACAACACACACATACTCTCCAAATATCTGCATCCACAGAGACACAAACAACACACACACACACACGACTGTTTGAGGAAGGTCACGGTATGGTCTGACGGCTGATGCGTGACGGTGCTGTTCAGGGAAAAGAATACCTAATCAAATCAAAACACTGGCAGCTAACACACACGCACACGCACACACATGCACACACACACACACACACACACACACACACACAGAAACACACATCAATTTAACCAGGGTATTTTAAGGTGTTTTCAGAAGTGAATTTTATTTGTCACTAAGCAGGAGAGCTTTCGGAGCATCGAGAATCTTGTTAGGCTGTGTCTTGGAGAAAGTGGCAGGCAGCTTCAGGTTAGAATTTGTTTGCTGGATTTAAGGAAAATACACACACACACACACACACACACACACACACACACACACACACACACACACACACACACACACACACACACACACACACACACACACACACACACACACACACACACACACACACACACACACACACACTCACAGCGGCTGCTCCGATTCAGGGAACACACACCCAATACCCAACTTGTCTTGAGGAACACACTTGACGAAGTGGATTAGATGTACACACACACTCAGGCACAGACTCACACACATGGACTTAGGCATGGATTTAGGGAACACACACAGCTGGATTTGGGAAAGGCACGCGCAACAAGCTGGATTAGCATGCTGGTGCTAATACGGAACACTGGGCTAGCGATCTCCTAGGGACACAGAGCAATTTCTTCAGCTTTTAGTGTTTTTAACCTTTAGAGATCAAAGTTGTGTGAGTGGTTGTGTGTCTGTGAGGCTGTTTTGTATTTCAGTCAGGCTGCTTTTTGCTTGTCTCTTCCCACATAGCCTCTCATGTCCTGTTCCAGCAGTGAAGAAGCAGGATTGGACCTCATGTTGCCGCTGTGAACCCACTCTCTGCCACTTTGCATAAAGTAATTGGATTTATGATGTTTTACATATGGTTTCCTGACTATACTGAGCGTTCAACAACAAACACAAAACTCTGGTGTGTGTGCGCACGCACAATGAACTGAAAACTGAAAGTGTGTGAGGAAAGACTGAGTGAGAGAGGGGTTGTAATTACAGTATGTCTGCATGTGATAAACTGTGTTATCAGCTCTATTTGTTTGCAGAATAGTTGGTGTTTAAGCAACTGTTGGTGTGCAGGTGTGTGACTAACCAATTAGTATAAATGAGATTGATATTGTATTGGAGAGTGAATGAGACGGTAGCTGCACTGGAACGGAGGAGGACAATATTTGACGAGTACATTTTCAATAAACCCAGAGCCTCTATACTTTGCATTTGCACTGTTTAACTACTTAGTAGGCGGCCAAGGCACCAGATTCAATTGTTTTTTTTTGTCTGCATATTTGCTTTGTTCAGTTACCATGGTAACACGTGCCATTCTCCTCTATCGCGAAGTGTCGAAAAGGCCCCTTTTTACTTGTTTGCGCACACGGTGTCCATGTCAGTCTGCGGTAACAGACTGACTTTCTCAAATACACTTGTCCTATCCAAACTCTGGCTGTTTTAACAGAAGCATCAACTTGGCTGTGGCTCAGGACGTAGAGCTGGTTTTCTGCTAATCAGAAGGTCAGTGGTAACCCTAACCCTAACCCCAACCCTTAGGCAAGAAACTGAATCCTGATTTGCTCGCAATGGCTGCTAAATTAGTGTGTGAGTGGAAGCTCGAGAGGAGAAGTTAAAATGAATTTCTTTAGCGAACATCCAGAGGAAGATTTGGTTCACTGCTTACACTGATCATGGAAATTACTCATTCCTTCCAACAGCCAAAAAAAACATCAAAATAACACGCATATCCTCAGCACTTGATTACATTATTTTAACTATTTATAAATGTTTGTCGCAGCTGTTTTTTGTTGCTACTTCTTGTCTAATTCTGAGTGGATTGTAGATTAATTTAACCCAAAAGTCTGTTTCGTCCAAGAACTGGTAATGTCAGATAACAAAGACATACTGTTACTGTTACAATGTTACAATGCTTCACAAGATGCATCTTATTAACTGTTCCAGGTCGAGCAGCCATATAAACTTCTGAAGAAAAGATATTTTGGGAGGCAGAGGAAACTGTTTTACTGATCAGGAGCTATAGTGTATGATTCAGCAGATCCCTGCAGGTCATAATATAATAAGACTCTACATTAAAACAGTAGTTGGTTAATTTGTCTATTCGTTCATTCCATCTTTCACATTATCATTCAGTTTTTATCCCTCGTGGCAGTGCTCGTTTTTAAAGGTTACTTTTTATTTGGTTTCAGTCGGCAACAAGTAGTTGTAGTAGTTTCATGGACGAATTTAAAACTGGTTATCAGGCACATTTATTGTTTATTTGACTGTACAGTTGAGGTCTTTATATGTTCACTTATAACCAAGACCTGACCTTGGACCCGAGTTAGACAGGTTTGAAATTATACTCCCTTTCCCGTTGCTGCAGGGTGTGTGTGTGTTAATATGTCTAACCCGAACCCTAAAGAAACTGATCTAAGGTGACTCATTATCTGCGCTGTTGCTGACAGTTGGTATTCTCATTAAATTTGGGTCTGTTTGGGTCAACCACATGTTGGATCAGGTCCTATTGTTAAAATTTGGGATCCCTGAAGACCTCTACAGTGCAGAATGTAGAGGAGTCAAATGAGAGGTGGTGGTGGCCCCGGTTTTCTTAAATAAAATAATTTGCCTGATGGCATACTGCGGCCTACAGTACATAAAGTTCTCAATTAAAGCCCAGGTCATAATATCATCTGATCAACGTGTTGCACTGGATTCAATTCAAGTTAAGGTTCTCCCATCTCCCATAGATAACCAGCAGCACTGGCCATTTCTATGACAAATATGCATGATATTCATTTTTTTTTTTGATATTATTAAAGGACATTATTGTCTCTAAGTGGTGTAACTTTGTGTTCTTTGATTGATAAGAGACTTTGTGTTCTTTGATTGATAAGAAACTTTGTGTTGGGGCAGGGTCCATATTCTTTTATTCAAACAATTTTCTATGGTCGTTTTAGTATTAGACGGAAGTAAAAAGAAAGTCTTTCAAAGGTTTTTAACAAGTCCTGTCATGTCTGAAAACAGCCATCAGCCTTTCTTTCCGTTTACCCTGAATAGCATCTTAATGCTGATACTGTCACCGACTTTGTCTGACTCTCTGTCTTCATGTATCTTCCTCTACACCATTCTTGATAATACTTCTACCTACCATAGGTTCATGCACACACCTTCGCTGAAAACGTTTTTTCTGCATGACTAGACCTTTGTTTTTTGAGTTGTATATTTACATTATCCCAAATATTTCCGAACAATGTTTTAAACAAGAGAAATTCATAATTTTATTGAAGATAACAGTGCGTTTCATTTGGTCGCCTGTCGATATAACTTGAGATTGATGAGGTAGGAAGTCTGCCAAGGTGACTAAAGGTAAAGTGGATAAAACTTTAAGCATCGCCTCGTCTGTGAACATTTCTTCCTGAGTCACGTCAGATAGATGTTCATCAGCAATGTTGTTTGTTTAACAAGGAAGACAACAACTCCCAAGATCCGACACTTCTTACCTTTTTTGTTTCATTTTGTTTGAGGGACCCCTAGTGGCAGGAATTAGATACTGTGCATTTAAACTTCATCTCTGCTCTCTACAGTGTTCTCCACTACCATAATAACAAACTTCATTCATCCAGGGAGAGTAGTATTACCTTCATCTTCCTGCTCTACATGCAGTATATTCAACTGAACATGTACATGTACTGTAGAACTACTCACTTATACTGTAGCCAATTGAGCAGCTGAGGAAAAGCTCATTGTTTCCCATTACAGAAGAGAGAGACTGAACCTAGTACGGTAATGATTTAGTTGCATTTGCAGAAATGAGTGTAATTAGAGTAAAATATCAACAAGACAATACGAAAATTGCTAGCCATAACATTTTGCTTGTGCCAAGCTTTTTAAATTTGGCAGGTAATCTGCTCAAATGCTTTGCTTGGACACGATTTCAGGCTGAATGATGAGAAGATGAAAGACCATTCAGTGTGATTATTAAAATACAAATACGAAATAACAACAATAATATTGAAGGTTATAGAAAAATAGCTGCATGAAACATCTAGAATATTAGAAAACGGCTCTCAACAAGTCCCTTGCTCCCTGCAATATTTACCGATCACTGTCAAAATAAATAGGTTAGAGATCATCGCCTTCACACACATCAGCAGGGCCTTGACACAAATCTATGGCTGACAATAAATCTGTGGCATGATATATTTTACAAAGCCCTGAGCTCTGTAAATGCCAGCTAGCTGAGCAGACCTGGCCTACTCTGTCTGGAGAGGTAAGCTGGGATATAACTGTCTCAGCGGTATACATAGTAGACCATGCTATTTCACAGCAGGGAAGATGTGTTTGTGTGTTGATGTGTGTGTACGTAAAGGGAGGAGCATGTTGCTTTGTGTATTTGTAAATCCGTTCATTTATAGTGGGGTGATTGGATGTGTGTGTTTATGGTTGCATCTGTCTTGTGTGTGTGCGTGTGTGTGTGTGTTTTCTTGGGAAACAGGCCTGATTCTCTTCCTCCAGCAGTGCAAATCCAGTTTATTGATTGGCCTCCTTGTGGCTACGTTATCGATCCTTTGACTGCTAAACCTCAGAGAGCACTGTTTCTATGTGTGTGGCATGTGTGTGTGGCATTCGTGTGTGTGCATGTGCTTGTGTGTGTGTGTGTGTCACGTTATTAGTCACAGAACGCTGCTCCTTTGGCTGCCCTTCACACCATCCGCTCAAACTAACTCCAATCGACCACAGATATGCTTTAGCTGCTGCGGCTGCTGCTGCTGAGTGTGTGTGTGTGTGTGTGTGTGTGTGTGTGTGTGTGTGTGTGCCACATCCAATCATGGGAACCTTTGAGAGCCCAACTCAGTCCAGATGTACAGAGCACCTAGCGATAACACACTCCCCAAATCCCTGCACTGAATGAACAAAGATACACACAAACGCATCTACACACGCGCGCGCACACACACTCCTTCATTTCTATCTCCAACAAAGGAAAGCGCCAGTGTTTTCCATGAAGGAAAGCAGCCTCTTGTTCTCTTTGATAATTTATTCATAGGCTGAAAGAAAAAGACAACATACGCCAGCAGTCCGATGGGACGACAGTGATTTAGTGTTTGTAGAGAGAGAGACAGACATGCGGAGAGCTAGAGAGAGAGGGAGGAGGAGAAAAGGACAGAGGGAGGGACAAATGAAGGAGAGATGGAGATGAATGGAGGTGAGGAGAGGCTGAAAGCAGCCAGAGAGATAATGGAGTCACTTCTTGCCTTAAAAAACAGTGTTTTTGTAGCCTGAGTACACACTGTCGTTTCCCTTTATTTTGCTATGCACATGTCGATTTCTTGCACACGTGTATGTCATAAATAAATATTTTGACTCACTATCCTTAAGACCTGGCATGGTGCAGACATTACCTGACAAAAAGTCTCATCAACAATGATTGCTTAGTTTGTTTGGGAAAATGTGAACAAAAACTCAGCAGCATAGGCTCTGTGTATTTCACATCAAGCTCCTCATCAAAAAAACAAACATTTAGTTTGACTCCCTAAGCAGTTTATTACAAGTCTTGAAAAAGCCTCACGTAACCACCTAAAGCTGGAGAGACTGATCCAACCTGATCTGAATTAATTTTCAATAAGACCGAGAGGGGTGGTGTAAACCTTTGAAAATTTTAGCGCCAAATAACCATGTAAACGCCGATCGATTCTCTAGCTGGAGTAAAAACATTCTTTCTGTGCATGTTTTCCTCAAGTGCGTGTAGCATTAGGTGATATTCTGTGGCGGATTCACCTTTTTTGTTGGACTCTCTCCCTGTTAAAAGTTTGCAGGAGCGCTTTATGCGCTGCTGAGGTTGCAGCTTAATTATAAAGAACACCAGAAATGCAAATATTGGTCCCCAGGACACGATGTGGCCCCATCTTGAAAACTGTAGTAAAAGGCGGAGTGCATGAAGGATTGAATGAATGAATTGAATTGAATTTTCAGATCAGGTCAGGCAGAACCAATTTGGGCATAACAAAAGTTACATTCTGAATAAATACTTTGTGTGCATGTAAAAACACATCTTATCGGATCACTTTATTAAGCGTCCATGTAAACAGTTAAGTTGGAATCTCAAATCCAAATGATTTCAGTCTGATTGAAGAAATATTGTCCATGTAACCACAGCTGCTGCATTCCAAAAAGCATATTACAAGACAAAATCAATTAATTATTTTGACTGTTGTTGGATCTGCCACATTGATGGTTAAGGTTTAGGCAAAAAGGACTTAGTTATGGTTCGAGAGAGACGGTGTTGGTAGGCAAAAGCAAACAAGACAATTCTTTGTTGAGCCAAGCATCCATTCAAACCTCCTTCTTAAAAGGTTTTGTGGCGCTACATGAAGGTCACACCACTTCTACTTTAGTCTTGAGGACACAAAGTCATAATGAATTCAGCCACAAGAGGTTCTTCTCAGGTACTCATACAAAATGGATGTTTTTAATCATCTGAACAAACATATTTTCTGGTGAGAACAGTCTCAAAACACCACTCAACTTGATTTTGAGATTGACAATTTGGCAGGCCTGTGCTTCATAATGAAGCACGTCTACAATCCCGACCTTTGCCCTCAACACCAAAAACATGTAATCCTAATCCTTAATGTTAACATGTAAACACTAAAAAAAAAAGTGATGTGCAGCCAAATGGCTTAATTTTAGAGGATTTCCTCAGCTTTCTTTCTCTGTAAGGACACAAGTACATCACACACACACACACATTCAGATGCCAGCTTCCGATCAGTGCTGTAGTCTAATTAGTGCCTGCAGGCCTGGGATAGGAAATGTGGAGAAGGAGACAAAGTTGATCTTTGACAACCCCAATCAAGCTGAATAAAAATGGTTCATTTGAATACAGAGGAAAAAAAACAACTACTTGATATTCTGTTTTGCCTGTCAGACTGAATATCTGTGCATGACTGTCTACATTCATATCAACACCTGCATTCAGTTTTTCAAATTTCCACGTTATCTATAGGATTGCCTGAAGTATTCCTCTGTATAATTCAGTTCAAAATCAGATGATCACCTCTAATATGGAGTTTTCTCTATGACTGCAGCTGGTGAATATGTTACTAAGATATAATTCAAGAAAGCTGAGCAGAGAACTCAATGCTTGCAGTTAATTTTTCATTTAAATGCCCAACATATCCTTCCGTCAATTAACAGATACATCACCCTGTCTGCCCTTCAGCTGAAAACACAAAAATAAATGATTTGGTCTGTGAGGAGTGAATTTGAGTGGATTTTGAAGGTCAAAATACTTTTGAAGTAATAACAACAGAGCACAAAAAAGGGCACATGTGAAAATAATGAGTATTGGCAAAAAATATTACTGACCTAGAGCAAAACCAAAAGCGTGAGCCATCAAAAGGATGCTCTTACATCTATCACGTCTGGGCAATGAACAGAAGACTATTACACAACATTTAGAGGTCATATGCTCTGCTGGAACTCAATCAAACATCTTCTGAAATGCAAACACTGCTGATGATATTATATTAGCCTTGTTTGAGGTTGGGATGTTCGGACAAGTCAATGGCATCTATTGAGAAGCTGCAACAAGATGTAAAATGTTGTACCACTAGAATTCTGCACTTGTACAAAACATGGACGAGCTACGAAGCAAAGCCGCAAATTTACTCATCAATCATTCAAGTCATCTGTTCATCATCTTGGGCCATGAACTGGATAATCCTGTGGCACAAAGTTTCCAAATGTGACTGGACCGAGATGGATCAACTTCTGATGGTGAAATGTTTAGAAATAATGTATCCACAGTTTTTTTTCACAATGTAAGGCTTGTCTATCGCCAACAACTCCTGTGCCATACAAGAACGTAACACTTTCTGGACTGAAGACAAACCTTGTTACCAATCAGTACGTTTTCATGCACACTTAAGTCGAGCAACAATCATAGCACGATTAAGCCTATTAATGGGACTACTGCCATTGTCCTAGTATACAAGCACCAGGGGAGAATCGAATTATTGATGGAAGTATGTCCGACTTTACCACAATAGGTGGCGATATGCACCGTTTCAGCTAGTTGCTACTGGACCTTCACAGTGACAGGTTTGGGGGGGGGTTATATTTTCCAGCTAAGGAAACACACAACTGCCACATCTCACATGGTGAGTTAGTTATTGGGTGTTGATAGCGCACATCAAACAAGTTGTCAGAAACAGATTGTCAAGGTACAGTATGTGGGATGTGCCAATCCAGCGACCCAGTGTGACAACATTGCTGCTTTAGGGAGCACTGATGCATATTGCAACCAGGAAGTCTTTCTAGGGCTACAGTATGATTCCCCTTCTGACTTGCACTGTTAAGATTCATGCGCAAGTGAAACTACTCTTAAGGCACTGATATGCTGAGGTAAGGTACAGCAAGCAAGTTTCAATCACTAACACACTAGATTGACGTGCTGTAAAGGAACAACACAGCCCAACATCTGTCTAAACATCTGTCTTATTACACTAGGGAAAACATCTATACTTCAGTACACTTGATTAAAGAAGTAAAAAAAAAAACACCATCAATTATAAAAACCAACATGTTTCAGCAAATATCGCCTTCCTACGAAAAATGTGCCCACGGTGCTGAGGGTGTAACATGGCCTCCAAATCCAAGAAGTCAGCTACCAAAACAACATCTAGGCTTTCTTTATTTTATTCAGTCTATGTCATCAATGCTGAAGCCTGCTGCATGGATACACTGACAACAGAAAAATGAAGCAGACAGTACAGAAATAATGAGGTGAGTTAATTGAGTCCTTACCCAATAACTCAATGACTCACTGAAAAGTGAATGGCACTTTTGCATGAGTGAGACGATTCGTTGCACAAACTCAAGTTAAGAGCCACATTTTTACATTTTCAGATCTGAAGCTTTTAGCTGTTACTTTAATCTCAAGAAAAAGCATCCAAGGTTTTGTGTAAACAAGTGCTGAGAAGAAAAGATTGTCAGAATAATTTCAGGAAAGGGGGTTCATGATCAGGTTCATGAACTTCTCCAGAGACATGGCAGATGATGAATTCATGCAGGATTTAACCTTGATCTTTTGGTTACAGAACTGTCTCACTATCCTTTCAACAACACGTGTACCTGCACCTGAAGTACAGGTCTGGCCAAAGTCAGTCTCTAATGTTGCCTCCATCCGCAGTAGGAGTGAGTTAGTCTGACACTTCGTCTCACAGTTCCAGTCACAAAACTTCAATTTATTCCCTTCTCCTCAAATAACACACAATAGCACACACCCAGAATTTTTAATACTCAATTATTCAAACAAAAGCTGCACCGAAAATAAAAGCAAATTGTAATCAAAACAGAAATGGATGGGCAATCAAAACCCAAATAACCCCCTACCAACACTGCTGCAAAAGCTGCAGGGAAATAATGGATGCTTCAATCATTTTCTGAATTAAAAGTCTTATGAGACAGAGCCAACTGAGTCCTACAGCAACAGCAATTATTTTTAAATTATTTCATTAAGGCACATGGCATGCTATGAATAATACCTCTGCATTCCACAAACTTTAAGGAGTGGCATTTTCAATATTCTTCTGTTATATAGAAAATGAAGGAATGGGGGCGTGTATCACCAGTAAATTAACTTTAATGAGTTGATCAATTGTGTTTATATTGTTTACTTTTTCACTTAAAACTTTTTTAAATCAAAATTGGTGTGTGTAAACAAGTTTTTGAAACACAGAGCGATTGACTCCTAGCTGATTAATTTTCGGTCGATCGAATAATCAATTAAACAAATAATCATTTCAGCTCTTAAAGTTATCTAATGTCATCTTAAACTATAATCTCATCTACAATGAAGACAGACGGAGGAAAACACTGTGGTAAAAGAGTAGAAGTAGAAGGCAAAACATATCGATAACTAATAAAAGTTTAGGTCAACCCTTCAGGCTTAAGTTAACTTTGGCTAAATGGGGATTGTGTAACTTTCTCTTGGGCTCTGGAGGAGCTCTGTCAAGTTTGAGAAAATAAACCTGATGCTGTCTCAGATTGGATTGAAAGCTTCGAATCTGGACAGAACAGAAAGTCTGTATTACAACCTGGGGAGTGGAGTTTGAACGAAAACAACCAAGTGGAGAGGATCTAACAAAAGAAAGAGATGCTTCTGGTTACATTCATGCAAACTGAGGATCCAGCTTGACACTTTCTATGGACTTAAAGTTACAATATTATGTGCCATTTCTTGTAACTGTCACCTGTGAGTCTCAATTGCATGGAAGTGTTACATGAAATCAGTGGAGTACCCCTTTAAAACACAGCCACTGAGGTTTGATACACAGCAATATTTATTATACTCCAGATTAATCTAATTTCAGCAGATGTGATACACACACACTATGCATGCATCATTATCTTTAATCATCACAATCCCTGGGTTTCACTGGACGGTTTTAATATCAAATGCTTACCCAGCCTGCCTCAAATTCATTTATGTAAAATTAGGTCAGTAACTGGTGCATTTAAAGTATTATACACACATTTTTTTAGTTTGTTTTAATACAAGCCAAGAAAAAGAAGAAGCAGAAGTACTGGTTGTTTAAACCTCTCTGAAGAGGAAAGGATATGAAGAGCAGTGATAGGAGAGGAAGTATTCCTGCTGATTAAAGCTTGGACTGCGACATCCTGAAACCAGTGTGTGTGTGTGTGTGTGTGTGTGTGTGTGTGTGTCCTCTACAGATATGTACAGTACATTATCTGCATGCAAAGATGAAAGAGGTGCTTTTTTAATGGTACTTTGTTTGAGAGAGAGGGTAAAGGTACACAGCAGACTGATGGGTAAAAACAAGAGGAGAGACAGTCAGACAAATAGAAAGGGAGTGAGAGGAAAGAAAAAGTGAGCGAGAGACTAGAGAAACGAGTAAGTAGAAAAAGAGGGGAGAGAGAAATACAGAGATACAGAGCGAAACATGGCTGTCAGCATGTTTCCTGCTATAGTGGAGATTAAACAGCTTTCAGCACGTCAGCATACACTTAGACTAACAAGTCTCTCTCTCATATATATATACACACACACACACACACACACACACACACACACACACACTCTCTCTCTCTCACTATCGCTCCTTTTCACACACACACACAAACACACCAAAAATGTCCTCGAATATCTCCTTGACACTGGGGCTCATCGACAGCAGGAGCTCAGCTGATAAGGAGGAAGAAAAGGATATAAACGACGCTGCATATCTCTGCCAGCGCACACACACACACACACACACACACACACACACACACACACACACACACACACACACACACACACACACACACATCGATGTATAACATATCTGTGGGTCAACTGAGAGGCTGCAACCTCCTGATTTCTGATTCAAGGCAAAGTCTTCCTTCTTTCCTTTCTTTTTTCTCTCTCACAGGAATAACCACGTTAGGAACTACGTAGGAACTACTTGTTTACCTCTGACTAAGGTGGTGCCATGTTGGTTGGTAACTAATTGATAATAATCAATAATAAAGCTTGAGAAAGAAAAACATCTACACAGAGTGAAATGAATAATGCCAAGGTATGATGTCTTTTATGGCTGCTGGATTTCATGACATAGCAAGTGTTACTGGTGTCAAGTGGATGCTTTAACAAGCAGGTCAGATTAGGCATCTGGCATGTTTGCTGAAAGAGGTGACATTTTCTTGCATCCACAACCCTGGAATGTGTCTCAGAATTGAGGCATATTCATCCTATCTTTCACACCCTTACCTTCTATTTTTAGCTACGTTGGCACCATGCCTCTAGGGACTGCAGTGTTAGCGGTTCAGTCAGTCCACCATTTCGGTCAAGACTGAAATATCTGAAAAAAATTATTAAATGATTCGCTAAAAGAAATTGTCAAGACATTAATGGTCCTCAGAGGATGAACGCTAATCACTGATGATCCTTTTTGCCTCTACAGCCGTTTAGGGTTTGAATGAAAGGTTCTGACAAAAACTGGATGGATTGCCATGAAATTTGATACGGATACTCATGGTACTGAGAGGATCAATTGTAATAACCTTGTGATCCCCTGACTTTTTCTCCAGCACACTCATCAGGCCAAATTTCCTCCAATACAGCCTCAGCTGCAAACATTAGCATGCTTACATGCAGAACTAACATGGTAAACATTACCTCTTTGCCATGGTTACCACACAACAGCATGTTTACCTTGCTATGAAAATACACCGGTGCTCTGAGCAGGCTTTGCTTTGCAGCAGCACCTGCCATTTGTCCATTTACAACAGTTCGTTCCAGCAGTCGGTCACGTCTCTCTGTGACCTGGCCAGGAGAGTAATGAGACCCTACTAGCACATACAGGTACATGAAACAGCTGCAGTTTTTTCTTTAATACAGCTGTTCTGTCTGCATGAGTCTGCTCTCGTTTTGCTGACCATGTAACTTCCACTTTGCATTTATGACTCCATATGGCAAGTGCAAGTAGCCAATCAAGCAGCATGTTATTATATTAACACTAAATTAGAAGTTTTTAGCTAATGAAAATTGAAACTATTAAAATATACTACACTAAGGTGTTGTGTGGATACATCTGGACTGGAATTTCCCAATTCAAATGTTTTCAAGGCCACAACTTCTTGATTTTCATGAATTTGAAATGAAGAAGAAGTATTTTGAAAAGACTTGAAATTAATTGTATTGTTAAGAAAAGTATGGGAAGACTGAGTAACAATACTAAGAGTCTGGAGGTAAATTTGTTTTCATTGGTTAGGAATTATCATATGCTGATTGCTTTTGATGTTACTTCACACAAGCCTCATGACTTCAAAGCTGCAACAAAAACAAGAGTTGAGATAAACAGCAGGTCCAGGTGTTGGCTTATGATAATAATTATCTAATTTATGATCTACACAGGTGTCTGCGTCATCTCGCAGCAGAAAGGTCAAAACATTCAGGTGTTTCTCCTTTATAGCCAGTCAACACTACATATCCTCTGTTGTAAGTATCGGATCCGACTCAGTATCAGCATGTACTCAATATTAAACTAAGCTCGATATTTAATGGTACATCCATATGCGTTAGAGACCACCAGGGCCATAACTAGACTTTTGTGGGTCGTATGCAAAATGTTGTTCGGGGTCCCCCATTTTGTGAAACTACGGCGGTGGTGGTTTTGTTAATTTATATTTTTGTACATTACAATATACAGTTTTCCCTGATAGCAAAGCAAGATGGTGAAATTGGTGATGGGCACCATGTCTTTATAATATAGGCTACCTTACTGTATCACCAAGTCCAGTCTCCTCAGCATCGACTGAAGTCAAGTAGATACAAGCAGCAAACAGACAGGCCTTGTTTTAGCTTGTTTCTGTCATACACATTTTTGAGACGGACAGGAAAGGATTCGTGATTTGGGACACCTGCTCGCAATTCAGGACAGTCCCAAATTCTGGTCAGCCTGGTGCTGAGGTGCTGAGCCACCACAACAAGGTGCTCTCCCTACAGCTATCAGACACACCTGTTGTCAGTTCAGTCCGCTCATTAACGTCACAATATTATTTCAGCATGGGTGCTTCGGGGACCCTTTGCAACTGCATAGTCTGCAAATAGCAAAAAGCCTGTTTTGGAAACCACGTTTCCACAGTTCATGTCCTTGTTATTTCCGCAATCCTTCCTTAAACGCACAGATAGAAGGCAAAATTGTTACATAAATATGTCAGGACAGAAATATTGAAATAGAATAGAAATGTGACTATAAATTCTAATAAGGTAATAAAAGGCTCTAGAGTTCATGAGCAGATGGAGGTAGAGTAAGAAATGTAAATGCGATCGAGTACATTTCACTCTCAGTGGGTACAGTTGGCCATAACCCTTATTCCATTTCCCTGTAGCGGGAACACACACACACACAGACACACACACACACACACACACACACACACACACACACACACACACACACACACACACACACACATATATACAGCAGTACCCATACCGCTGAGAGCTACATTATTCCCTCACCGCTTCGCAGGCCATGGAAATACTCTGAATTTACTAACCATGACCCAGAAACACAGACATTCACTCCTTCAGTGCTGCCACCCCCCGACTCTCTCCCTTCCCTCTTTTAAATTCAAGCACACACACGGTATAGATATGCATGACCACATACCAAAGCCCTTGCATGCGTAAACATGTGCTGAGTTAAAGGCCAATACGCAGCAACTCAAGCACATACTGTCTTCCACAGAAAGTGCATTCATATCACACACACATCCACTGGCCTCTCTTCCATATGTCGATGACTGCAGCTCATTCTGGAGCCGGCATTACATTCCAGCTAAAACACATTAGACTTTAACTTCAAAACACTTATCTTGGCAAATAGCAGTCATTTTGTCTCTCATGTATCTTTCTATCATTTCACAGATTTTATTTTGAATCCCAGTGTTATGCAAGTTTTTCTTTCATGATGTTAGGGCATCTCTCTCTGGTGCAGTGAGCGTTAACAGTCTAGCAACATTTTAAAAACACTAAATTTAGATATTTTTGCCAGCAGCAAGGGCTTCAATTATTACACATTGTGAAAGACAAGAAGAAGAGTGTTCAGAGAATAACATATTATTACAAACATGTTGGAAATGGCTATCTTGTGTGAGGCAGCCAAGGTTTAAGGTTCAAGTTACAGTATATGTGTGTTTGTTTGTTTGCGAGTGTGCATACATAGAAATAATATATATATATATATATTTTTTTTTTTTATGCATCACATGTTGACGTTCCTGTGCATGCATGAGAAATGATCCATACTGATGCATGAAGCAAACCTGAACAACATGAATGTTTATGAGGAGTTTCCCTTGAGGATTTAGCTCCCGCACCAACAGAGGTGGAGCGACTGCACAGACTCTCGCCCTCTTTGTTGTCACACATTGTGCATTCATAATACCACACTGACTCACACACACACAAAGAAAGCGGCACTTCTCCATGTCCCCATTCCGGCCTTCACGATGCTTAAACAGCAAAGTACATAAAGCACAATCAATGTCAGCGGGCTGCATTCTCGCTCTGTTTCTCCTTTACTTCTCTTTTTGTTACTGTTGCTGCACTTACAGGCAAGTTTTCATGGCCAAAACTTAATTCAAGTGCAGACAAAAGAAAGACAAAAACCTCAGCTATTAATGAAAGCCAAGAACCTGAACCTGAATAGTGGGAAACACATTTGTTTGTTATCAACAAACTAAGGTGGTAGAGACTAACATCGGTTTCCTTTTGTTCAAATCAGTTTAAAGTAAACTGACTCACTCTTTGCCGGTTACATGTAATCTTTTACTTGTGAACATAAACGTACCTTTGTGTTGTTGTGTCTCTCCACTTTATCAGTATTCTCTTTCTTCTTCTCCTCCTTTTTCTTTTCACGCTCCTTCTGTGAAGAGAAAAGGAAAGATAGTGTAAGACGGTGGAGTCAGTCCATACCAACTCACCTAGGCCCTTCCAGATCATGTCAAGGATTTTCTTGAAAGAATAAATCACGTAAAAACTGTATTGAGACCTGCAAAATACAGTTTTAGTCGTAGATTTTTGAAGTTAGGCTCTCTGAGCTAAATTTAATCGTTTTTGCAAATCTCCGTGTGAGCATTTTAAACCTCACCAACTGCTTATTCTTCATTTGTTTGGGCTGAAATTTGTTCTGAACATCCAAGAAACCAAAAGGATCATTTGCAAAATATATTCATTTTAAAAGTTGTTGCAGAATGTTTTATTTTAAGAAATTCATATCTCCACTAGTTTTCACTTTCTAGCAGCTGAATGTTGATTCTGTGTGGCATTAATATAGTTCTATCACATCTAAAGTTATTTGGTCCTGCATAAAAAATTCATTGCCACAGATATTGCTTAATTACTTTTAAAGTCTGTATATTTTTCCGAGAAGGATTATTTTAATTTCCTCGAAACCTTTCATAAAGCAAGTTCATAAAAGATTCAAAGATCTTGCATTACTCCCTCATCGTTCAATGATTTTGCGAACTTCAAAATTTCATAACTAAAAAAAGTATTTGGAGTAGAGCTATAAGACTTTACTGGGTACCATTCATTTAATACAACTATACAATATATCTACACAACCGTATAAATGCAGTAAGTGAATTCTGTGACATATGTCGCAGTGTTTACTGCCATGTATCTGTCATGCAACACCATAATTATCAGATAATACAGCTACAGCATTCAGAACCGAGACACTCGTCTTCATTAAATCACCATTCAACAACCATTATGAAATATTCTGTAGGAGGAAACATGAAGCCTAATGGTATAGATTTGCTGCACCTCATGGCAGGTTGAAAACAATTAGATCGCATTCCTTAATGTGATTTTAATGCTTTCACAATGCAGTTTTAATGTGCAGACATTATTATCGTACGGAGCATTGATGTAGTGTTTTTCAGGTTAATGGTTTTGTCTTGCTTTGCTATATGTTAATGATCCAGCGCTGATGCCAGCCACTGACAGGCTTTAGCTAATGACTGTCAGGATGCCAAAGAGAAAAGCTTCAGCTTCGCGGGTGAAACCTACAATCTTGCCATTGTGGTAACACTAACAGTCTGTTTCTCACTGCGTCTCCCTCTGTCTCCATTCTCATTGCAGTTACTTTACTGGCTGTTTATTTATAGCTATTTATGCTGAGATGGTTATTTGTCTTGAGAACGTAACAAACACAATCATCAATATTTAGAGCGATGCAAATCAGAATCAACAATGAGAGCATTTACCGTTATCCTAGAGTCTCTATCATTTGTGTCCTATGTGTGAAGAGTAATATAGATACTGGCCTTCATTCTGTTCAAACTGATTGATATTATTGGTTGTTCATCTCACAGGCTATATTTTGGCTGCATTTGTGTTGACATATCAATTAGCGGGTTTGAGTTTATTATATTTGAGGCGTTGGCACCAAGTCTCTGACTCTATTAACTATGAGCTAATGAGGCTAGCATTGCCCAATTTGCTCCAGCTGTATTAGCAGCCTATTATACTCCCATCTGATCCTCACTCATAAAAACGCAGCAAATTACAGCTGGGATCCTCCTCCACTTATTGTGTTGGCTGTGTTTATAGCTCTGGTTATTCAATCAGTTCATGTCCGCATGGCCAGAGTGACTCAAAGCAGCACTGACCTCGTGCACCGGTGTAAAGGACGATAGGTATTAGAGAATGGCAACATACTATGAAACACCAACACTCTGTCCGAAAACCACTCCCTAATCAAATTCTGAGTGTCAAATGTGTGCCCTATATGGAAGAAAATCAGCGATGGAACAATAAAAGTAGCCATCATGGCATCTAACCCTAACCCCTCCGCTCTTTATTATTACTCTATTGTGTTTTTGATTTATTTTTATGTTATTTTGAACAATCTCTGCCACAAGAATTTCCTTTGGGATTAATAAAGTTCCATGTTATCTCATCTTATACACACAAATTCCTGGTAACAATCCCACAGTGCAATGTGTTGCATTTGGCAGATGCAAAAATTACAGCTGTGCCACAGTACACCTGTCGGTGATGACGCAAAACAATGGTATATTTAAGGTGGGTGTCACTATAGAATGATTTACTGACTGTGTACTCAAGGCCTGACCCCAGTGGGACCCGTCGACCAAAGCTGGTGCACCATAAGGTTCGATTTGGCCCACCAGACATCTTTAGAGATTATAGTATAATACGTTTTTAAGCCGTTTTGTTATTTGTGAGGTAAAACTCAAAAATATAATCCAAAAAAGTAGTAATTATTTTTCACACTCTGAGCATAGCAGAGAGAGTGAGACTTTGCACAGGAAGTCAGTTTAGGGAACAGGAGATCTTAGCACCATTTTGTGTTTTCATCATATAATAGGTGTTTGATTTTGGCTAGAGGCCCATTATTACGTTTCAGTTTTGGCCCTCCAAGGGAAATAGTCTGAACGGTTGAACAGGGGAGTGATTTCAGACGCAGCCTGAGTTGAATGTCAAAAGATTTAACAAAGACATATTCTTGCTGCTGTTAGTTTATCTTGGAGGAACTATAGTGTGTATTTAAATAGCCAAGGCTGGCGTTAACCACGGCAGATTTATAATTTAAACTTGTCTGACCCAGATAACAAGAGAAGCATACAACAAACGTTACAGGATTAAAATGCAGCAAGCTAAAAAAATAAAAAATAAAATCAAGGGAGTCCCATTTTATTTAGGTCGTCTTATGGACAGTGTTATGTTCTGATAGCCGGTTCCTTTTGGCAAAATAACAGGATTTGTCAAGCTCCAACGGCAATTTCAATCATGTTATCTCTCCTCACTCTTATTTTAGCAAAGAGGAATGTACAAAACATTGGGGTGCCACGCTTTTCATTTTCAGCCAGCACTGACCTTCAACTCTGCCAGTTAAAATGAACATTACCTGCAGCTTTAGGTAATTAAAGTATATCCGTGAGGGCTTAAATGGAACAACTCTCTGGTTAATGTGCTCTCTGCAAACTGGTCTGTATCCAGCCAAAAAATGCTTGTAAGGGAAAGGAAACAGCACTCTACAACTGTGAGTGGAAGGTTTAGTAGTTCAACAAGACCAACAAAGTGACAAGTCCCCTCCAGTTTAATGATCTAGTTAGCTCCGCCAAGGACGTTATGTTTTCATCCATGTTCGGTTGTTGGTTGGTTGGTTTGTCAGCACGAATACACAATAAACTACTGAACGGATTTCCATGAAACTTGGATGGAGGACTGGTCTCGGTCCAGAATAAAACCCCGGTAACTTTTAGTGCAGATCAGGATAACAGGGCAGTTCCAGGATTTCGTATCACTTTCTTTAACATTGTGAGATAGAGCATTCTTTCATAATTTCATTAATTTCTCAGGGAATACTCCATGGATCTTGATGCAATGCTAGTTGATCATCTAGTCTTACTTTATAAATATTTTAAGCCTGTCAACTTAATAGTTCTGCATCAGCCTCCATGATTTAGAAACAAGTAGCTCATGAGCCCAAAATAAAGTTTATAAACATCAGGAGGCGACAAAAGTGAATTAGATTTATGACAATAGATTAATTAACATTTTAGATTTTATGCTGCTCATCTCGTTTTCATGTTGTAGCGGGTTGTGAACATTAATCAGGCTACCACTTAACACTGCAGTGCTTCTGCATTCTCATCCAACAGAAGCTGATTATGGATTCTCAGTTTTAGTCATTCATAACAACAGTAACAGTACTTTAAAAGCAAGTCCTAATTACATTCAATAAGGGATCTGAAAGGCTTTGGATTTAATAAGGTGATTCGATGCTTGATTTAATAAGATGTTGTCAAACTATCTAACAGCTCTGTGCTATTAAAGGGTGTCACAATTCTCAAAATCCACAATTAGAGTTGACTTTCCATTTCAAGGTCACAATTCAATTCAATAAAAAAAAAAGAAAAATCAGCACCGTCAGCTTTGCTATTGTTACACTATCACATCTGGATTTGTAAATATCAATGGATTATCGGTTTTATGCCTGTGACAACTGTTCACCAATGTTGCCTTTGAATTCAATTGAAATTCAAAGATCATTACGACTTAAAATAATAAATAATTTAAGATAAAATAAAAGATGCACCCTCCCAGATTATGTTGGCTACTTTATGTTGTAATTTAGCCAAACAGATGATGTGGAAGTCAAACAATCTGCTGTTGACCAGTGGGCTGTTCTGACCTTTCACTTGGCCCAACAACACACCACAACATATCTACAAAGCAACAATGCAACAGAGCACAACCACAGCAAAACACCAGCACACCACAGAATACAGGGGAGAGTTGCACCTCCTGTCTGCTCCTGTCAGCCTGTGAGGACGGCGAGCTGGAGGGAGGAGCCGCTTCAGACGACTTCTGCTGGAAGACAGAGAATTTCAGACAGAGAGTCAGACAGGAAGACAGAGACAAGGGGAGAAGTGGAGAAGAAAAAAATGAAGACAGACAGTATGAACAAGGAGAACAGAGTGAGAAGACAGAGCATTGCAAGGGGAGGACAGAGAAGCAGAGAGAGAACAGAGTTAATTAGAGGGAATGAAGGAGGATTTTCTCCGCTGCAGCAGGGTACTCTGCGCTTCAGTAGATGCTTCAAGCCAAGGTTATATTCAGCCCCACAGCTGCACAGAGAGAATGGTGTCAAAGTAGGGTCTCATACTCACAAACACTCACGCACACACTTAGAGACTGCAGGGATGACCTCTATTAACCTGCTGTTGACCTGTGAGTCAGACTAAGAGCAGGCTTGAATCGAACTCTGCAGTCCACCACCAACAGTAGCCGGTTGTTTTCACAAGCCAGTTTTTTATTTCTCTGCTCATCTGAGTGTTTTGTGGAGCAGGAAAACATGTCCTCCTCTGACCCTGCAGCCATTTCGGAAGATAATACCCCCAAAAAGTTTTCCAAACTATGACTTTGTTGCTCCTTTATTCATGAATATTTTATATTCAAGAAAAATACTTCAATGCACTGTTGCTATGGGTCTCTTAATTCAAACAAAACAAAATACATAAGTAGTGTGGGATCGCGGGATTTTTTTTTGTCTGTTATTGTTACACAGCCAGCATTGCTGATCAAAATCTATCTACGTGAGGCAGAAATGTCCACAGACAAGATAATGTTTTAAAGTTTAAATCACGTCATGTTTATTCACGCTCACTGACTTCCTTCTTCACACTCTGACAAATCATCTGGTGTTTTCCCAATTTCCCAAATTCCCCAAGTTGTCTGAGGGCATGCGAATCTCTCCTGGTCTCAGGGCAGAAGTTGTCTGAGGGCAGGTGAATCTCTCCTGGTCTCAGGGCAGAAGTTGTCTGAGGGCAGGTGAATCTCTCCTGGTCTCAGGGCAGAAGTTGTCTGAGGGCAGGTGAATCCCTCCTGGTCCCAGGGCAGAAGTTGTCTGAGGGCAGGTGAATCTCTCCTGGTCCCAGGGCAGAAGTTGTCTGAGGGTAGGTGAATCTCTCCTGGTCTCAGGGCAGAAGTCGTGTTTTTCTGTTTTAAGGCAACGTAGTTGGACAAAAGGGAGTCAACTGTCTCCTCTGGTCTCAGGGCAGAAGTTGTTTTGTAGGATTCTCCTCATGGCTGTTTAGTCTCATCTGGTCCCAGGGCAGAGACCATTGTTTCCCACATTTTTGTCTGAGGGCAGGTGTATCTTTCCTGGTCTCAGGGCAGAAGTTGTCTGAGGGCAGGTGATCTCTCCTGGTCTCAGGGCAGAAGTTGTCTGAGGGCAGGTGAATCTCTCCTGGTCTCAGGGCAGAAGTTGTTTTGTAGGATTTTCCAAATGGCTGTTTAGTCTCATCTGGTCCCAGGGCAGAGACCATTGTTTCCCACAATTTTGTCTGAGGGCAGGTGTATCTTTCCTGGTCTCAGGGCAGAAGTTGTCTGAGGGCAGGTGATCTCTCCTGGTCTCAGGGCAGAAGTTGTCTGAGGGCAGGTGAATCTCTCCTGGTCTCAGGGCAGAAGTTGTTTTGTAGGATTTTCCTCATGGCTGTTTAGTCTCATCTGGTCCCAGGGCAGAGACCATTGTTTCCCACAATTTTGTCTGAGGGCAGGTGTATCTTTCCTGGTCTCAGGGCAATAGTTGTCTGAGGGCAGGTGATCTCTCCTGGTCTCAGGGCAGAAGTTGTCTGAGGGCAGGTGAATCTCTCCTGGTCTCAGGGCAGAAGTTGTCTGAGGGCAGGTGAATCCCTCCTGGTCTCAGGGCAGAAGTTGTCTGAGGGCAGGTGAATCTCTCCTGGTCTCAGGGCAGAAGTTGTCTGACGGCAGGTGAATCTCTCCTGGTCTCAGGGCAGAAGTTGTCTGAGGGCAGGTGAATCCCTCCTGGTCTCAGGGCAGAAGTTGTCTGAGGGCAGGTGAATCTCTCCTGGTCCCAGGGCAGAAGTTGTCTGAGGGCAGGCGAATCTCTCCTGGTCTCAGGGCAGAAGTCATATTTTTCTGTTTTAAGGCAACATAGCTGGACAAAAGGGAGTCAGGATTTTCCTCATGGCTGTTTAGTCTCATCTGGTCCCAGGGCAGAGACCATTGTTTCCCACAATTTTGTCTGAGGGCAGGTGTATCTTTCCTGGTCTCAGGGCAGAAGTTGTCTGAGGGCAGTTGAATCTTTCCTGGTCTCAGGGCAGAAGTTGTCTGAGGGCAGGTGAATCTCTCCTGGTCTCAGGGCAGAAGTTGTCTGAGGACAGGTGAATCTCTCCTGGTCTCAGGGCAGAAGTTGTTTTGTAGGATTTTCCTCATGGCTGTTTAGTCTCATCTGGTCCCAGGGCAGAGACCATTGTTTCCCACAATTTTGTCTGAGGGCAGGTGTATCTTTCCTGGTCTCAGGGCAGAAGTTGTCTGAGGGCAGGTGATCTCTCCTGGTCTCAGGGCAGAAGTTGTCTGAGGGCAGGTGAATCCCTCCTGGTCTCAGGGCAGAAGTTGTCTGAGGGCAGGTGAATCTCTCCTGGTCTCAGGGCAGAAGTTGTATGACGGCAGGTGAATCTCTCCTGGTCTCAGGGCAGAAGTTGTCTGAGGGCAGGTGAATCCCTCCTGGTCTCAGGGCAGAAGTTGTCTGAGGGCAGGTGAATCTCTCCTGGTCCCAGGGCAGAAGTTGTCTGAGGGCAGGCGAATCTCTCCTGGTCTCAGGGCAGAAGTCATATTTTTCTGTTTTAAGGCAACATAGCTGGACAAAAGGGAGTCAGGATTTTCCTC
Organism: Pagrus pagrus; assembly: GCF_965226575.1. Lineage (NCBI taxonomy): Eukaryota > Metazoa > Chordata > Actinopteri > Spariformes > Sparidae > Pagrus > Pagrus pagrus. The sequence goes on from NC_140199.1 coordinate 13,383,303, forward strand.
ATGGCTGTTTAGTCTCATCTGGTCCCAGGGCAGAGACCATTGTTTCCCACAATTTTGTCTGAGGGAAGGTGTATCTTTCCTGGTCTCAGGGCAGAAGTTGTCTGAGGGCAGGTGAATCCCTCCTGGTCTCAGGGCAGAAGTTGTCTGAGGGTAGGTGAATCTCTCCTGGTCTCAGGGCAGAAGTCGTGTTTTTCTGTTTTAAGGCAACGTAGTTGGACAAAAGGGAGTCAACTGTCTCCTCTGGTCTCAGGGCAGAAGTTGTTTTGTAGGATTCTCCTCATGGCTGTTTAGTCTCATCTGGTCCCAGGGCAGAGACCATTGTTTCCCACAATTTTATCTGAGGGCAGGTGTATCTTTCCTGGTCTCAGGGCAGAAGTTGTCTGAGGGCAGGTGATCTCTCCTGGTCTCAGGGCAGAAGTTGTCTGAGGGCAGGTGAATCTTTCCTGGTCTCAGGGCAGAAGTTGTCTGAGGGCAGGTGAATCTCTCCTGGTCTCAGGGCAGAAGTCATATTTTTCTGTTTTAAGGCAACATAGCTGGACAAAAGGGAGTCAGGATTTTCCTCATGGCTGTTTAGTCTCATCTGGTCCCAGGGCAGAGACCATTGTTTCCCAAAATTTTGTCTGAGGGCAGGTGTATCTTTCCTGGTCTCAGGGCAGAAGTTTTCTGAGGGCAGGTGAATCCCTCCTGGTCTCAGGGCAGAAGTTGTCTGAGGGCAGGTGATCTCTCCTGGTCTCAGGGCAGAAGTTGTCTGAGGGCAGGTGAATCTTTCCTGGTCTCAGGGCAGAAGTTGTCTGAAGGCAGGTGTATCTTTCCTGGTCTCAGGGCAGGAGTTGTCTGAGGGCAGGTGAATCTTTCCTGGTCTCAGGGCAGAAGTTGTCTGAGGGCAGGTGAATCTCTCCTGGTCTCAGGGCAGAAGTTGTTTTGTAGGATTTTCCTCATGGCTGTTTAGTCTCATCTGGTCCCAGGGCAGAGACCATTGTTTCCCACAATTTTGTCTGAGGGCAGGTGTATCTTTCCTGGTCTCAGGGCAGAAGTTGTCTGAGGGCAGGTGATCTCTCCTGGTCTCAGGGCAGAAGTTGTCTGAGGGCAGGTGAATCTCTCCTGGTCTCAGGGCAGAAGTTGTCTGAGGGCAGGTGAATCCCTCCTGGTCTCAGGGCAGAAGTTGTCTGAGGGCAGGTGAATCTCTCCTGGTCTCAGGGCAGAAGTTGTCTGAGGGCAGGTGAATCTCTCCTGGTCCCAGGGCAGAAGTTGTCTGAGGGCAGGCGAATCTCTCCTGGTCTCAGGGCAGAAGTCATATTTTTCTGTTTTAAGGCAACATAGCTGGACAAAAGGGAGTCAGGATTTTCCTCATGGCTGTTTAGTCTCATCTGGTCCCAGGGCAGAGACCATTGTTTCCCACAATTTTGTCTGAGGGCAGGTGTATCTTTCCTGGTCTCAGGGCAGAAGTTGTCTGAGGGCAGGTGAATCTTTCCTGGTCTCAGGGCAGAAGTTGTCTGAGGGCAGGTGAATCTCTCCTGGTCTCAGGGCAGAAGTTGTTTTGTAGGATTTTCCTCATGGCTGCTTAGTCTCATCTGGTCCCAGGGCAGAGACCATTGTTTCCCACAATTTTGTCTGAGGGCTGGTGTATCTTTCCTGGTCTCAGGGCAGAAGTTGTCTGAGGGCAGGTGAATCTTTCCTGGTCTCAGGGCAGAAGTTGTCTGAGGGCAGGTGAATCTCTCCTGGTCTCAGGGCAGAAGTTGTTTTGTAGGATTTTCCTCATGGCTGTTTAGTCTCATCTGGTCCCAGGGCAGAGACCATTGTTTCCCACAATTTTGTCTGAGGGCAGGTGTATCTTTCCTGGTCTCAGGGCAGAAGTTGTCTGAGGGCAGGTGATCTCTCCTGGTCTCAGGGCAGAAGTTGTCTGAGGGCAGGTGAATCTCTCCTGGTCTCAGGGCAGAAGTTGTCTGAGGGCAGGTGAATCCCTCCTGGTCTCAGGGCAGAAGTTGTCTGAGGGCAGGTGAATCTCTCCTGGTCTCAGGGCAGAAGTTGTCTGACGGCAGGTGAATCTCTCCTGGTCTCAGGGCAGAAGTTGTCTGAGGGCAGGTGAATCCCTCCTGGTCTCAGGGCAGAAGTTGTCTGAGGGCAGGTGAATCTCTCCTGGTCCCAGGGCAGAAGTTGTCTGAGGGCAGGCGAATCTCTCCTGGTCTCAGGGCAGAAGTCATATTTTTCTGTTTTAAGGCAACATAGCTGGACAAAAGGGAGTCAGGATTTTCCTCATGGCTGTTTAGTCTCATCTGGTCCCAGGGCAGAGACCATTGTTTCCCACAATTTTGTCTGAGGGCAGGTGTATCTTTCCTGGTCTCAGGGCAGAAGTTGTCTGAGGGCAGGTGAATCCCTCCTGGTCTCAGGGCAGAAGTTGCCTGAGGGCAGGTGAATCTCTCCTGGTCCCAGGGCAGAAGTTGTCTGAGGGCAGGTGAATCCCTCCTGGTCTCAGGGCAGAAGTTGTCTGAGGGCAGGTGAATCTCTCCTGGTCCCAGGGCAGAAGTTGTCTGAGGGCAGGTGAATCTCTCCTGGTCTCAGGGCAGAAGTTGTCTGAGGGCAGGTGATCTCTCCTGGTCTCAGGGCAGAAGTTGTCTGAGGGCAGGTGAATCTCTCCTGGTCTCAGGGCAGAAGTTGTTTTGTAGGATTTTCCTCATGGCTGTTTAGTCTCATCTGGTCCCAGGGCAGAGACCATTGTTTCCCACAATTTTGTCTGAGGGCAGGTGAATCTCTCCTGGTCTCAGGGCAGAAGTCATATTTTTCTGTTTTAAGGCAACATAGCTGGACAAAAGGGAGTCAGGATTTTCCTCATGGCTGTTTAGTCTCATCTGGTCCCAGGGCAGAGACCATTGTTTCCCACAATTTTGTCTGAGGGCAGGTGTATCTTTCCTGGTCTCAGGGCAGAAGTTGTCTGACGGCAGGTGAATCTCTCCTGGTCTCAGGGCAGAAGTTGTCTGAGGGCAGGTGAATCCCTCCTGGTCTCAGGGCAGAAGTTGTCTGAGGGCAGGTGAATCTCTCCTGGTCCCAGGGCAGAAGTTGTCTGAGGGCAGGCGAATCTCTCCTGGTCTCAGGGCAGAAGTCATATTTTTCTGTTTTAAGGCAACATAGCTGGACAAAAGGGAGTCAGGATTTTCCTCATGGCTGTTTAGTCTCATCTGGTCCCAGGGCAGAGACCATTGTTTCCCACAATTTTGTCTGAGGGCAGGTGTATCTTTCCTGGTCTCAGGGCAGAAGTTGTCTGAGGGCAGGTGAATCCCTCCTGGTCTCAGGGCAGAAGTTGCCTGAGGGCAGGTGAATCTCTCCTGGTCCCAGGGCAGAAGTTGTCTGAGGGCAGGTGAATCCCTCCTGGTCTCAGGGCAGAAGTTGTCTGAGGGCAGGTGAATCTCTCCTGGTCCCAGGGCAGAAGTTGTCTGAGGGCAGGTGAATCTCTCCTGGTCCCAGGGCAGAAGTTGTCTGAGGGCAGGTGAATCTCTCCTGGTCTCAGGGCAGAAGTTGTCTGAGGGCAGGTGATCTCTCCTGGTCTCAGGGCAGAAGTTGTCTGAGGGCAGGTGAATCTCTCCTGGTCTCAGGGCAGAAGTTGTTTTGTAGGATTTTCCTCATGGCTGTTTAGTCTCATCTGGTCCCAGGGCAGAGACCATTGTTTCCCACAATTTTGTCTGAGGGCAGGTGAATCTCTCCTGGTCTCAGGGCAGAAGTCATATTTTTCTGTTTTAAGGCAACATAGCTGGACAAAAGGGAGTCAGGATTTTCCTCATGGCTGTTTAGTCTCATCTGGTCCCAGGGCAGAGACCATTGTTTCCCACAATTTTGTCTGAGGGCAGGTGTATCTTTCCTGGTCTCAGGGCAGAAGTTGTCTGAGGGCAGGTGAATCCCTCCTGGTCTCAGGGCAGAAGTTGCCTGAGGGCAGGTGAATCTCTCCTGGTCTCAGGGCAGAAGTTGTCTGAGGGCAGGTGAATCTTTCCTGGTCTCAGGGCAGAAGTTGTCTGAGGGCAGGTGTATCTTTCCTGGTCTCAGGGCAGAAGTTGTCTGAGGGCAGGTGAATCTTTCCTGGTCTCAGGGCAGAAGTTGTCTGAGGGCAGGTGAATCTCTCCTGGTCTCAGGGCAGAAGTTGTTTTGTAGGATTTTCCTCATGGCTGTTTAGTCTCATCTGGTCCAAGGGCAGAGACCATTGTTTCCCACAATTTTGTCTGAGGGCAGGTGTATCTTTCCTGGTCTCAGGGCAGAAGTTGTCTGAGGGCAGGTGATCTCTCCTGGTCTCAGGGCAGAAGTTGTCTGAGGGCAGGTGAATCTCTCCTGGTCTCAGGGCAGAAGTTGTCTGAGGGCAGCTGAATCCCTCCTGGTCTCAGGGCAGAAGTTGTCTGAGGGCAGGTGAATCTCTCCTGGTCTCAGGGCAGAAGTTGTCTGACGGCATGTGAATCTCTCCTGGTCTCAGGGCAGAAGTTGTCTGAGGGCAGGTGAATCCCTCCTGGTCTCAGGGCAGAAGTTGTCTGAGGGCAGGTGAATCTCTCCTGGTCCCAGGGCAGAAGTTGTCTGAGGGCAGGTGAATCTCTCCTGGTCCCAGGGCAGAAGTTGTCTGAGGGCAGGCGAATCTCTCCTGGTCTCAGGGCAGAAGTCATATTTTTCTGTTTTAAGGCAACATAGCTGGACAAAAGGGAGTCAGGATTTTCCTCATGGCTGTTTAGTCTCATCTGGTCCCAGGGCAGAGACCATTGTTTCCCAAAATTTTGTCTGAGGGCAGGTGTATCTATCCTGGTCTCAGGGCAGAAGTTGTCTGAGGGCAGGTGATCTCTCCTGGTCTCAGGGCAGAAGTTGTCTGAGGGCAGGTGAATCTCTCCTGGTCTCAGGGCAGAAGTTGTTTTGTAGGATTTTCCTCATGGCTGTTTAGTCTCATCTGGTCCCAGGGCAGAGACCATTGTTTCCCACAATTTTGTCTGAGGGCAGGTGAATCTCTCCTGGTCTCAGGGCAGAAGTCATATTTTTCTGTTTTAAGGCAACATAGCTGGACAAAAGGGAGTCAGGATTTTCCTCATGGCTGTTTAGTCTCATCTGGTCCCAGGGCAGAGACCATTGTTTCCCACAATTTTGTCTGAGGGCAGGTGTATCTTTCCTGGTCTCAGGGCAGAAGTTGTCTGAGGGCAGGTGAATCCCTCCTGGTCTCAGGGCAGAAGTTGCCTGAGGGCAGGTGAATCTCTCCTGGTCTCAGGGCAGAAGTTGTCTGAGGGCAGGTGTATCTTTCCTGGTCTCAGGGCAGAAGTTGTCTGAGGGCAGGTGAATCTTTCCTGGTCTCAGGGCAGAAGTTGTCTGAGGGCAGGTGAATCTCTCCTGGTCTCAGGGCAGAAGTTGTTTTGTAGGATTTTCCTCATGGCTGTTTAGTCTCATCTGGTCCCAGGGCAGAGACCATTGTTTCCCACAATTTTGTCTGAGGGCAGGTGTATCTTTCCTGGTCTCAGGGCAGAAGTTGTCTGAGGGCAGGTGATCTCTCCTGGTCTCAGGGCAGAAGTTGTCTGAGGGCAGGTGAATCTCTCCTGGTCTCAGGGCAGAAGTTGTCTGAGGGCAGCTGAATCCCTCCTGGTCTCAGGGCAGAAGTTGTCTGAGGGCAGGTGAATCTCTCCTGGTCTCAGGGCAGAAGTTGTCTGACGGCAGGTGAATCTCTCCTGGTCTCAGGGCAGAAGTTGTCTGAGGGCAGGTGAATCTCTCCTGGTCCCAGGGCAGAAGTTGTCTGAGGGCAGGCGAATCTCTCCTGGTCTCAGGGCAGAAGTCATATTTTTCTGTTTTAAGGCAACATAGCTGGACAAAAGGGAGTCAGGATTTTCCTCATGGCTGTTTAGTCTCATCTGGTCCCAGGGCAGAGACCATTGTTTCCCACAATTTTGTCTGAGGGCAGGTGTATCTTTCCTGGTCTCAGGGCAGAAGTTGTCTGAGGGCAGGTGAATCTCTCCTGGTCTCAGGGCAGAAGTTGTCTGAGGGCAGGTGAATCCCTCCTGGTCTCAGGGCAGAAGTTGTCTGAGGGCAGGTGAATCTCTCCTGGTCCCAGGGCAGAAGTTGTCTGAGGGCAGGCGAATCTTTCCTGGTCTCAGGGCAGAAGTCGTATTTTTCTGTTTTAAGGCAACATAGTTGGACAAAAGGGAGTCAACTGTCTCCTCTGGTCTCAGGGCAGAAGTTGTTTTGTAGGATTTTCCTCATGGCTGTTTAGTCTCATCTGGTCCCAGGGCAAAGACCATTGTTTCCCACAATTTTGTCTGAGGGCAGGTGTATCTTTCCTGGTCTCAGGGCAGAAGTTTTCTGAGGGCAGGTGAATCTTTCCTGGTCTCAGGGCAGAAGTTGTCTGAGGGCAGGTGAATCTCTCCTGGTCTCAGGGCAGAAGTTGTCTGAGGGCAGGTGAATCCCTCCTGGTCTCAGGGCAGAAGTTGTCTGAGGGCAGGTGAATCTCTCCTGGTCTCAGGGCAGAAGTTGTCTGAGGGCAGGTGAATCTCTCCTGGTCTCAGGGCAGAAGTTGTCTGAGGGCAGGTGAATCTCTCCTGGTCCCAGGGCAGAAGTTGTCTGAGGGCAGCTGAATCTCTCCTGGTCTCAGGGCAGAAGTTGTCTGAGGGCAGGTGATCTCTCCTGGTCTCAGGGCAGAAGTTGTCTGAGGGCAGGTGAATCTCTCCTGGTCTCAGGGCAGAAGTTGTTTTGTAGGATTTTCCTCATGGCTGTTTAGTCTCATCTGGTCCCAGGGCAGAGACCATTGTTTCCCACAATTTTGTCTGAGGGCAGGTGTATCTTTCCTGGTCTCAGGGCAATAGTTGTCTGAGGGCAGGTGATCTCTCCTGGTCTCAGGGCAGAAGTTGTCTGAGGGCAGGTGAATCTCTCCTGGTCCCAGGGCAGAAGTTGTCTGAGGGCAGCTGAATCTCTCCTGGTCCCAGGGCAGAAGTTGTCTGAGGGCAGGCGAATCTCTCCTGGTCTCAGGGCAGAAGTCATATTTTTCTGTTTTAAGGCAACATAGCTGGACAAAAGGGAGTCAGGATTTTCCTCATGGCTGTTTAGTCTCATCTGGTCCCAGGGCAGAGACCATTGTTTCCCACAATTTTGTCTGAGGGCAGGTGTATCTTTCCTGGTCTCAGGGCAGAAGTTGTCTGAGGGCAGGTGAATCTTTCCTGGTCTCAGGGCAGAAGTTGTCTGAGGGCAGGTGAATCTCTCCTGGTCTCAGGGCAGAAGTTGTCTGAGGGCAGGTGAATGGTCTCAGGGCAGAAGTTGTCTGAGGGCAGGTGAATCCCTCCTGGTCTCAGGGCAGAAGTTGTCTGAGGGCAGGTGAATCTCTCCTGGTCTCAGGGCAGAAGTTGTCTGAGGGCAGGTGAATCCCTCCTGGTCTCAGGGCAGAAGTTGTCTGAGGGCAGGTGAATCTCTCCTGGTCCCAGGGCAGAAGTTATCTGAGGGCAGGCGAATCTCTCCTCGTCTCAGGGCAGAAGTCATATTTTTCTGTTTTAAGGCAACATAGCTGGACAAAAGGGAGTCAGGATTTTCCTCATGGCTGTTTAGTCTCATCTGGTCCCAGGGCAGAGACCATTGTTTCCCACAATTTTGTCTGAGGGCAGGTGTATCTTTCCTGGTCTCAGGGCAGAAGTTGTCTGAGGGCAGGTGAATCCCTCCTGGTCTCAGGGCAGAAGTTGTCTGAGGGCAGGTGAATCCCTCCTGGTCTCAGGGCAGAAGTTGTCTGAGGGGCAGGTGAATCTCTCCTGGTCCCAGGGCAGAAGTTGTCTGAGGGCAGGTGAATCTCTCCTGGTCCCAGGGCAGAAGTTGTCTGAGGGCAGGCGAATCTCTCCTGGTCTCAGGGCAGAAGTCGTATTTTTCTGTTTTAAGGCAACATAGTTGGACAAAAGGGAGTCAACTGTCTCCTCTGGTCTCAGGGCAGAAGTTGTTTTGTAGGATTTTCCTCATGGCTGTTTAGTCTCATCTGGTCCCAGGGCAAAGACCATTGTTTCCCACAATTTTGTCTGAGGGCAGGTGTATCTTTCCTGGTCTCAGGGCAGAAGTTGTCTGAGGGCAGGTGAATCTCTCCTGGTCTCAGGGCAGAAGTTGTCTGAGGGCAGGTGAATCCCTCCTGGTCTCAGGGCAGAAGTTGTCTGAGGGCAGGTGAATCCCTCCTGGTCTCAGGGCAGAAGTTGTCTGAGGGCAGGCGAATCTCTCCTGGTCTCAGGGCAGAAGTCATATTTTTCTGTTTTAAGGCAACATAGCTGGACAAAAGGGAGTCAGGATTTTCCTCATGGCTGTTTAGTCTCATCTGGTCCCAGGGCAGAGACCATTGTTTCCCACAATTTTGTCTGAGGGCAGGTGTATCTTTCCTGGTCTCAGGGCAGAAGTTGTCTGAGGGCAGGTGAATCTTTCCTGGTCTCAGGGCAGAAGTTGTCTGAGGGCAGGTGAATCTTTCCTGGTCTCAGGGCAGAAGTTGTCTGAGGGCAGGTGAATGGTCTCAGGGCAGAAGTTGTCTGAGGGCAGGTGAATCCCTCCTGGTCTCAGGGCAGAAGTTGTCTGAGGGCAGGTGAATCTCTCCTGGTCTCAGGGCAGAAGTTGTCTGAGGGCAGGTGAATCCCTCCTGGTCTCAGGGCAGAAGTTGTCTGAGGGCAGGTGAATCTCTCCTGGTCCCAGGGCAGAAGTTGTCTGAGGGCAGGCGAATCTCTCCTGGTCTCAGGGCAGAAGTCATATTTTTCTGTTTTAAGGCAACATAGCTGGACAAAAGGGAGTCAGGATTTTCCTCATGGCTGTTTAGTCTCATCTGGTCCCAGGGCAGAGACCATTGTTTCCCACAATTTTGTCTGAGGGCAGGTGTATCTTTCCTGGTCTCAGGGCAGAAGTTGTCTGAGGGCAGGTGAATCCCTCCTGGTCTCAGGGCAGAAGTTGTCTGAGGGCAGGTGAATCTCTCCTGGTCTCAGGGCAGAAGTTGTCTGAGGACAGGTGAATCCCTCCTGGTCTCAGGGCAGAAGTTGTCTGAGGGCAGGTGAATCTCTCCTGGTCCCAGGGCAGAAGTTGTCTGAGGGCAGGTGAATCTCTCCTGGTCCCAGGGCAGAAGTTGTCTGAGGGCAGGCGAATCTCTCCTGGTCTCAGGGCAGAAGTCGTATTTTTCTGTTTAAAGGCAACATAGTTGGACAAAAGGGAGTCAACTGTCTCCTCTGGTCTCAGGGCAGAAGTTGTTTTGTAGGCTTTTCCTCATGGCTGTTTAGTCTCATCTGGTCCCAGGGCAAAGACCATTGTTTCCCACAATTTTGTCTGAGGGCAGGTGTATCTTTCCTGGTCTCAGGGCAGAAGTTGTCTGAGGGCAGGTGAATCTTTCCTGGTCTCAGGGCAGAAGTTGTCTGAGGGCAGGTGAATCTCTCCTGGTCTCAGGGCAGAAGTTGTCTGAGGGCAGGTGAATCCCTCCTGGTCTCAGGGCAGAAGTTGTCTGAGGGCAGGTGAATCTCTCCTGGTCTCAGGGCAGAAGTTGTCTGAGGGCAGGTGAATCCCTCCTGGTCTCAGGGCAGAAGTTGTCTGAGGGCAGGTGAATCTCTCCTGGTCCCAGGGCAGAAGTTGTCTGAGGGCAGGTGAATCTCTCCTGGTCTCAGGGCAGAAGTTGTTTTGTAGGATTTTCCTCATGGCTGTTTAGTCTCATCTGGTCCCAGGGCAGAGACCATTGTTTCCCACAATTTTGTCTGAGGGCAGGTGTATCTTTCCTGGTCTCAGGGCAGAAGTTGTCTGAGGGCAGGTGATCTCTCCTGGTCTCAGGGCAGAAGTTGTCTGAGGGCAGGTGAATCCCTCCTGGTCTCAGGGCAGAAGTTGTCTGAGGGCAGGTGAATCTCTCCTGGTCCCAGGGCAGAAGTTGTCTGAGGGCAGGTGAATCTCTCCTGGTCCCAGGGCAGAAGTTGTCTGAGGGCAGGCGAATCTCTCCTGGTCTCAGGGCAGAAGTCATATTTTTCTGTTTTAAGGCAACATAGCTGGACAAAAGGGAGTCAGGATTTTCCTCATGGCTGTTTAGTCTCATCTGGTCCCAGGGCAGAGACCATTGTTTCCCACAATTTTGTCTGAGGGCAGGTGTATCTTTCCTCGTCTCAGGGCAGAAGTTGTCTGAGGGCAGGTGAATCTCTCCTGGTCTCAGGGCAGAAGTTGTCTGAGGGCAGGTGAATCTCTCCTGGTCCCAGGGCAGAAGTTGTCTGAGGGCAGGCGAATCTCTCCTGGTCTCAGGGCAGAAGTCATATTTTTCTGTTTTAAGGCAACATAGCTGGACAAAAGGGAGTCAACTGTCTCCTCTGGTCTCAGGGCAAAAGTTGTTTTGTAGGATTTTCCTCATGGCTGTTTAGTTTCATCTGGTCACAGGGCAGAGACCATTGTTTCCCACAATTTTGTCTGAGGGCAGGTGAATCACTCCTGGTCTCAGGGCACAAGTCGTATTTTTCTGTTTTAAGGCAACGTAGTTGGACAAAAGGGAGTCAACTGTCTCTTCTGGTCTCAGGGCAGAAGTTGCACAAATTAACAAAATGGCTCCTTGAATGTTGGTTACACCACCTTGACACTTTAGGAAGTTGACTTGACAGACAATTCCCCAAATTAATTATAATTTAGTGTTCCCTTTATTTTATTCATTATTAAACAACACAAATGTATGGGGTGTTTTATTGAGAATTTCACCTTTTTGAACAAGTTAAACTATTGATATGAAGTTTTTATGGTTACACCTCATTGACATTTTTGCCATTATCCCCTGAATATTCTCTGAAAATGTATTAAATCCAGAAATTTTAGATGAGGACTTCAAAAAGAGAAAGTATGCAAGTAATTTGTACGTTTATTTTCAAATTTTAACCTTTTTAAATTTAACTGAACCATAAGAACACAAAAAAATTGCGTCACGTCATTGACCCATATAACAAAGCTCTCAAAATCTTTAGACAAAAACACATTTGCTACACATCCAGTAGTTATGGAGCAAAAATAGCCTTCATTTTGTTATATGCTCTATAATGTCCAATAAAAATTACAGGAAAAAAAACATCTTTGACTACAAATTCTCCAGTATGTTCACTAGCTAGTGGATAACTGCGGCTGTCTGCTATCTAGGGCTGAGTGTGTGTTTTACAGTGAGTTTTTAGAGCTTTTTTGCTGGAAAAAAGATGCATGAGTGGTGAGAGTGAACCACAACATTGAATTCAAAGACCTGACAGCTTAACAATGAGATGGAGCTCAGTATAAAGCTCTGTAAAGCCAAGGCAGGCTGCAGATTCAGCAGATAATTATCTGTAGCTCATCTCTACAACATTGTTTTAAAAATACAGAATATAGCCCCTATGAATTTTAAAACCAGGTTTTCATCTCCTCAGGTTGCATTCACTCATTTATTTTTCTTTCTGACACTTGTAGGATGTTCAATGAGCATTATTATAGGTTAGTAAACAGTTGCCTGTCTACATAACAAAACAGAGATCAATATTTGATAAGATCGATCATATTATACCTGACATGTGTAAAGGAACGGAAAAACTTTTTGGGAAATATTTTAATTTCCCTTTTGCCAACAGTGAGATGAGGTGGCCGATATCATTCAATACATCTGTGTGTGAAGCTGCAGCCAAGATGCAATTAGCTTTATTTAAAGACTACAAACAGGGAGAAATAGACACACTGGCTCTGTCCAAAATGAATCTCTCATAAAACATATAAAGCTCATAATAGCTCTAATAGTTCATATGCTGTTGGTATAACATGTTCGTTTAATCCATACATAAACATTTCCGCTTGCTTTTGGAGATACAACATGTTAATAAGTAAGCTTAAAGTTACAGATAAGCATACTTTTGAAATGTGGACAGAGCCACGCTAGCTGTTTTACTACTGCTTTCAGGCTTTATGCTAAGCTAAGCTAAAAGCCTACCGGATCCAGCTCCATACTTCATCTCACTCAAAATAAGAACTCAACTAACTTGTATTTCTGTATCTCTCAAAGTGTTTAACAAATCCTTTGAAACAATTATCACTCACTTGTAGCTTGTTTCAGTCTTCATCAGCTCCTGAGAGAAGTACGTCTCTATTTGATAGATGCTCTACTATGTTCCCCGGCGAGTTGCAAATTTTGTTTGCTTTGTCCTTGGCAGATAGTGCACAGTGGGTTTATTGGAGCTTTTTCACAAACCCCCTGAAAAAAACTGATAAACCCATCACTCACAATGAGAGCAGAAAACAGGGGCATAAAGCTGAAGGGTTCAGCGATAAAACCTCCGTCAGTTAATCCCTCTGAGGTGTTCTGTTCACATCATGTGATCAATTAATAGAAAGAAAACATTAATTACTGCAGCTTTAATAGTATCTTTGCTTATGCACAGACTTTTCCTTGTGTAAGACGTTAGCGAGCCAAGCTCAATATGCATTTCTCCACTGCCACCGACAGAGATGATCACAGTGCCAGATGGACAGAGAAACTAAATGGATGGCGACAGGAGGGAGTAGGGAGATACAGGAGGAGAAAGTCAAGAAAAGATAATTCCCAAAACCACATTTGCATGTATATTACTGCTTTTATGTGCAGGAGCCTCAAGAGAATTCGCAGCAAGTAAGCATGTTTTTGGTATTTTTTATAGATGGTGAATAGGCTTGCTTATGCATGCAAATACAGTCTATCATGAAAGCAGGCCACCACTAATAAATGAACACACACATTCTTCAATAATGACTTGCCATTTTCAATCGGTCTTCAAAATCAATACCAATCCAATCTAACAAAAATCCCATCAGCTGCTCAACCGCAGAAGTTGTCAAATCTTTCCCGCCTGTAATGAGACATGTCAGTTAACAGATTTAACTAAACAGTTCTGATGCTAGCTCGGCCTCGTCTTTATCACCTCCTCTTTTATTCTTTGCCATCTGGCTGTTCGCTGCCTTTCTGCATGCACCATAGCTTCAGCTACTTCCCTAAAGATTTCTGCCTTGTCTTCACTTGCTGCCTATTATTTTATATATACTGTATATACATTCACGTGCACACAACCTCACAAATAGAGGTCGAACTGAGAGCCCAAAAGAAGGACATAGAACATATAAAACACAGATCTCTGCGCTCATTGAGTTGAATTGATGCCTCCAACAAGAGTGCATAATAAATGGCTCTTTAGTTATTAAAGGGGAGGTGGCAAAATGTTGTCTGTTGTCAAGTGTGTTTACAAGTTACGTGCCTTTTTGTTAGAAGCCACTGCCACACCCCCGTATAGCCAACTGGCATGAACAGTTAATCAGCCGTCCTTTGGCTCATGACCAACCTTTTCCACAAAATCTTGTGCAAGTCTGTGAATCCATTTGGAAGTTATGCAGTCAGCAGGTGGACAACGGTTTCTTTTTATACCACATAGGGTTTTTAAGTCACACAGATCCTCGCAGACCCACATGGCTTCACAATAAATATACAATGGGAATGCAGATCTGTGATTGGACTGTATGAGAGTCCTGATGTGGGTTGCTCATAAAATATACCCGTTCTTAGCATCTAAGTTACTAATAAAACCAGCCAGAGAGGAATGAATTGTCAGATAGAGGTGACATCATTACCAATCTTCCTCCCCTCCTCCTCCCCTCTCTCTAAACCACCTCAGGGTGGAAACTAACATGGACTGTGTCTTACTGAGGGCAGAACAGAAGAATGTTTTCTCAATTTTTCATCTCTCTCCATTTCCATCATCTCTCCCTCCGCAACTGTTAAGGCATCAAACGACTGCTTGCTCTTGTTGCCTGTGGTGGTGAAAGGAGCGCAGCAGAGATGTGAATTCAGAGCATTTTCCATCCCCTACTTATACAGTCGATGTCTTTCAGGTTTTTTTTTTTTTTTTTTTCTCTCAAAACTTCCTCCTCTTCCGACTTTGATGCTGCCGGAGATGTCGACACAGCACTAAACAGGCGCAGATGGGCTGATGATGAAGATAAAGAGAAAAGAGACTGGAGGGTAAGAGGGAGGAGTGAAAGGAATACAGAGGAGGGGGCGCAGAATGATAAAGAGTGGATAGATAACAAGAGGAGTGGTGCGAGCTGGGTGAAGGAGGGTGAACAGAGGTTGAACAGATATTAGGATTTGGAGATAGAAGTGTCTGGCTATCTGCTGTGGAGACTGCTGATAGTGAGACGGAAAGATGGTTAACATCTTAACTGAAATTTGTCCGCTGGGTAGACCTTTAACAGCTTCATTTGTACTCTTACAGAGGACACTCGCTGAGGAAAGTAGAACAGCTACACGGAGACTAATAAAACAAGAGTTATGGAGACAGAGAGGTGACTTTTGATGTTTAAGCTGCAATGTAACTCCAAAGTGCTCTAAAAGAACACTGAGTGATGGTCAACTGAACGACCTTGAGCTATATTTTTCAACATGGTTACAGTAGGTATCACACACTATAGGCTTTCAATCTAAAATGCATCCATGATAGATGACTTTTTATGGAACTGGATATAATTTTCTGACAAAAAGGATTAGCAGGAAATATATACACTTGATGCAATCTTTCCCCAGTAAGCACCAAACTAAGTTGCAAGCCCTGTTTTTCTTTATTTGCATATTTGTGTTTTACATATAGACTAGAAAATAAAAAGCTTTATGTATTAAACCAGACAGTATTATTTATTCAGTTCATGTTACTGAAATAAGATTTGCCCACAACGTCAATCTGCACTGAACATTTCTCGAGACAAAAAAGTCTTCAGCCATGCTAGCAGCTCCATGAGGCTGTTATTAGGCAAAATGGTGCTATGTGTTCAATACTAATGTCTGTATCTTGACATTTAGCAAGCAAAATGTTTATCAATGTTTACCTTTTAGTTTAGTATGTTAGCTAGCTAGCACTTAACAAAAAGCAGTATGATGGGAGAGTCAGTTTTGCAGGTCATTTATCTAAATACTGGACAATTTTGACTAAACGTTGTCACTAGATGAAAAGTCAAGTAATCACAAAAGTGATATCAATGCATCCTGAGGGGGAACATCATTGTGTGTGCCAAATTTCATAGCCATCCCATCCTATAGCCGTTGAAGCATCAACTGAAGGGGTCGCCAAAGTTATATCACCCGGGAACCATGCATGATTGTACAAAACTGTGTCCCAGTTGTGGATGTAAAGATAGTTGAAGTTGTTGAGATGTTTGTTGTTGAGAGCTGACTGAAGCTGCCATATCCAAATATATCACTTGAATAAAGCTTTGTTCAGTTTTCGTCCAGCTAGTGGCCACACTGGCTGGCTTGCTCTAAGTTAGTAAGCCAGCTAGCTAGGGTGGACGACCATGGCAGGTCAGTGCTAACATGTTACCAATGAGCTCGTCAGCCACAGCAGCTTACCAAAATAGATCCACATTCAAAGCTGCCTGAGAAACCTGTGACCTTAGCCAACCATGTAGCTCTTCTGCCGTCCATTGACATCAGAATAAAATAAGTTAGTGGAAGGAAAAAGTTAAGTAGGCTGCCACAGCTGGCTGCAGGAAGACACAGAATGCTGTGGACACAGTGGACAGGATGTCTCTATGACTAACACAGGCAAATAAGGTTGAAAGTCAGCAAAGTCTTCCTCCAGGGTGACTGTGCTGCTGTCTTGTGACATTTTTAGGGCAATCACTGGGCTCATCACAGAGGGGCTGCGAGATGAACTCTGATGTCTTGTTGATTCCAGTAACATTGAAATAATGCGTGGTCCATATACCGTTATAAGACGCACATACACCCACTAATTCACTCATGGCAGAACAATGGGCTCATGCTGCATGGGCAATGGAAATGGAGTGGATGCACTCATGTACTCCACTGCGAACAATGTACCGCAAGCTGTCCATTACAAAACAACACTGTCTTATATGCAGTACAACTTGCAATCCATGTCTGCATCAGTAAAGCTTTTTGAATGCCATATATTTGGTTTGAGGATACAAATGTACACACACTTGTGAAATGATTCCCTTTGAAACCGTATCTTCCTGTCCATCATTTTTTCTTGGACAACCACATTAGGAATGATCATTTCTATAAGGAATACGTCATGCCTTTAATCCAATTTCAGCTAACTGTATCACATAACAATAGTAACTCTGACCATATCCAGTTTGCATCTGCCAATGTCATCCAAACATGTTGGTTAAACAAGTGCAGTACAGTATGATGTAACTACAGTGAAGAGGTACACAACAAGAAAAGCCAAGCCAACTCATTTCTCACCCTCATTCCAATACACACACACACACGCACAAACTATAGCTCAGGGTTACTGTAGCCCGCCCTCTCCTCTTCGTTCTCCATCTGCACGAAACTGCTTAAAGTGATAATGAGTTGTTTTTAATAATTAATTTGCATATAAAAGCCGAGCCGTCTGTGTGGGTGGCAGAAACAGATCCTAGATCACAGTCTGGCTGCTGGCAACGCTTCAGAGAAAGCCAGAGAAAACAGAGAGAGGCAGGAGGCGAGAGGAAAAAAAGAAAAAGACAAACTGAGAAAGAGAACGAAGAAGAGAATGTGGGAAACTAAAAGGGGGACAATGAGAGGAAAGAACAGAGAGATGAAATAAAGACGTGCAAAAGGGAGACTGCTGTGAACAAGACATTTTGCATTAATGCAACGCATTTTGTGTTTATGTTTGAGTGTTTTCATCTCCATTTTTCCCACATTTTCTTTCAAAGCTGTTCAGTGGTTTGTGTTTGTGTGCACCTTCTTTCAGTTTGTAGCCTTGCTGGCTTGACTTGAGTGGGTGGCGGTAAGGATAGAAATGTCCTTGTTGAAATGTAAAACAGGCTCTGACATTGGATTGTTCTTAATACATTGTTCAGCATTTGGTCTAAGTGCAAGTGTCTGTGTTTTGTAAAACTTTTATACCTCTCTTCAGGGCTCAACGATTAACTCTCGAAATCTCAATTGGAAAAAGATGCATTGATTGTGCTAAATGATTATTGCTTAAATCACTAGAGCAGCAATTTACATTAAGCCTTTGTTAACATCTCTTTAGCTGTAAGAAGACTGTTTTTTTTCTAAACTGGAAAGTCACTGTAGCCTCAACATGACTTTCAAGCTGTTATTTTAAGGTAAACTCTTCACATGGTGTTGCTTTAATGACCAAGTTGACTTTTCTGTGACCGGTTGGACAATAAAGGAACCTAGGAGGACTTTAAAAGGTCATGACAGGAAAAATAACAGGTTTCACTAATAACATTAATGATAACTCTGTTCTGTTTGAGTGTTGCAGTAGGTTTTGACAGCGTGACAATGAGCCAGCATGCACAAAACCAGGACCCTGAAATCGAGCAGCTAAATAGATTTCAGCCATCATTTATTTTGTTGTTTACACCTGTGCTCTTTACTACTCTGACATGTCAAAATGACTTCCATGAAAAAAGCAAAGATTTCAGCAGATCTTGTTTAATACTTGGTAGGCATTCAGCTATGCATAAGTTCAAACACAGCATGTGAGTTACACTCATGAGTGATTTATGCATCAAGAATGATGTTTTCTTTTGTTAGGATGATTTACACCAGGAGCACATTGCCCATGACAATATGACACTGTGAAAATGTGATATTTTTGATGAGGCTGACATGCAAAGAATACTGTATGAAACATTTATGAGACACTAAAATAGAATACTGAACAGGGATATGAGAAATCATTTGCATTGAGATTACACTAATGGCAGGCTGTCAGTATTTCTCAATATTTCCCCACTGTGTAACATTGTAAGCATTGTGCAACAATGAATAAACTTCAGCGAAAGTGTTTTTATTTTGTGATTATTCAAAGAAAGTGTCTATAACTGTCAATGTGTTCAATTGAAATGGGAAATTCAGCTTGCACTGCTTAATTTACCTTGAGGAGAAATCTCTACCCTTTACGGTGTTGACATTGACACTATTTTTTATTTTTTATTTTCATTATTTAATAATTTTGTATCATTAAGTTATGAGGTGTTATTTGACCGACAAAGAGTTGTATCATATAAATACTTTGCATATGAAGTCACCACAATTGTTCTTTATACAACAGTGAGTTTTTCACTTTTTGTTCCAAGTCGTAAGCGTCTTTATATCCCATATAATCCAAACACTGCAATAGATGAAATGTCACTCTCATGTTTTCATTACAGTAAATTAAGTTGCTTTGAGGCTTAAGTCTATGACAGCAGTGACAGTCATTGAAAACAAAACCTGAAGTAACAAAGGAAAGATTGGGATTGAAACATTTGCATTTGAAAAAGTTGTACTGGCACTGATACAAATGAATCATGGCACTGAAATAAATCATATTGAAAAATAAAACACAGACATTCAAACTTACACTACATACAAGTCTGGACTTTGCAACCTATCAAAGTGGGGAGTTTAATGCGAAGCTAACCAGCCACAATCTAGCAAATAGTGTTGTTGAATTGACACAAACTTGCCTGTTAAACATGCTGCACTTTGAATTGCAGCCTGTTTAATTGTTCAGCTCTACCTCACATACAGTACAGCCAGGACAAATGACTAAAATTGCTCGAGAGTGTTAATGGTCCATTTTTGTAGGAACCATGAACATGAACACATACGCGCACACACATTTTGGTGAGTGTACACGCTTCCTTGTATATCTCACAGTATAGAACCATCCCACTCATATCACTGAAACTCTCAAAAACACACACCTCACACAGTTAATCTCACTGGAAACGAGACAAGGAGATGTGCCCCCACACACATACACTATCACATCCTTTCTCTCCAATCATCCACACAAAACAAGGTTCAGTCTTGACACTGACACATACATACAGAGACATCTCGACTCACTGATAAAGACCTGTATCAGAAGATAAAAGTATTTCTGAAAGGTTATTCTCTTGCTGTTTGCACCAACTCTTCAGTATCAGATTCAATAAGACTGTTGTTTGGGCTGAAATCAGGGTTGGAAGGGATTTTGATGCCTTTCCACACATTTAAGCTTAGAAAAGCATTACTGGTGTGATAGATTGAAGTGCAGGGAAGGTCAGGGACTGTAAAAATACAAACTTTACAGGCCTGATGAGTGATAATGGATGCCAACCATGAGGCCTTGGCACAGACAAGTCAGTGCTGGAACTCATTCAAATGTCTTGTGTAAGGAAATGAAGCCAAATACGATAAGTAGCACATTTCAAATTTTAAAACAACAGCAGCCAAAACAATGCGCACACTCTTTGATGTAGCTTCTGATCATTCATGATGAAGTCTCCTAAAATAAAAGCTTGTGTATGCAGGTACTTGCTACTGTTTTTTCAATCGTAAGGAAAAGCACTTGGTAGCCTTTCAACAAAAAAGGAAACCATAAGTAAGCTAAAGGGACAGAAAAGCTGTCAGTTTGCATTTCAGTTGGTTTATGTCTGTAGCAGATACTGGCATCAAACAGCCTTACATCAACATCTGCAACAAACAGCAACTGATGAACATGTTCATGAAATGGCCTCCAACCATGGCAGCTCTGTACACAGCTCTGACAATGACATGGACTGACAGGCCAAAACTCAAAATGTAAAAACAAGAAGTGACACCGATACTCACTGGAGCTGTAGCCACGGCCTCCTTGTCGTAGTACTTTTTCCTCTCGTACTTGTCCCTGATGAACACTTCCACCGCTCTGAAGGTTGGGATTAAGGACTCAAATACTGCACAAAAATATCCAAATATCCATTATACACACATGCAGTACATACAGTATGCTAAAATTATCAAAATGCTGAAAGAAAACATTGTCCACAAACTTTGCTTTCCTGATTTTAGTGTTAGCTACTGCTGGCATTAGCAAAAAGAAGTGATTAGGGAGGTTGCCAGTTTGAATTTCTGGATGAGGTTAGAAATATACAGTAGGTGGAGTATGAGACATTATGACTGTCCTTCAAAGTAAAGCAAGATCACAGTACGCGCACTGAGGAAGAAATATTTAATGTTTCAACCCAAACCATGATCTTTCCCTAAACTATCCCAAAGACTCTTTAAGCCTAAACTGACCAAACCTTGATCAAGGCAGCAAAAGATCAGGAACAGATCATATGAATCCTATGTGTCACAGTGATTTGTAACAATTTCAAAAAGGTACTGTTCTTGCCAATCAGGTCAAAAAAGTTTAAGTTTTAAATGCAATGAGAAACAATGTCTTTTGTTGTCTAGTTTAGAGGAAGAGGAACTTTACACTCCCTATACTGTACAACTACTGCTAACTCAATTAGTCTTAAAGTGGGTTTTAAAGGTCCCATATTATGCTCATTTTCAGGGTCATACTTTTACTTTGGATGCCTACCAGAAGAAAACAACATATTTTTCTCATACTGTCCATTGCAGCACCACCCTCTGTCTCAACGCTCTGTTTTAGTGCCTCTCTTTTTAAGGCCCCCCTCCAGAAAAGCCCAGTCTGCTTTGATTGGTCAGCTCTCACAGGCCTGAGCAGGCAATGCCCACTGTGTTTCCACACTTTCTATAATATGGGACATTTAAAGCAAATCCCAAATGGCTTCAAATATAACATCAAATTCAATGTTCGGAAAAACGTGCAATATTAAGCATCAACACATGCACGCCAATTACATCACTTGCCCAAATTAAACAAGTATTTAACTCACTGGTGTTAAGTCTATAAATTTGAGCTGTCCTCCAAGGTGTGTTTGGAAGACAGTTAACCTTCGATAAAAATGTGTTAAACTACTTACAAGAATGGTATAATCCAGAAACCACCCCTGATAGATAGATGGGTTGTATCTCCATGCCTAATGGTATAACTGACATTACTACTATTGTTGAGATATCCGAGTGATGGATCAGTAAACTTTTGGTAGATAATTCTATAAAAAAAAAAAAGCACTCTCAAACTCACTCCCACATACTCAAACTGAAACACTCCCAACACGCCGCCAGTACACCCAGGCAATACATCAGCGCTAATCCCAACTCTCTTATCTCCCTATTTCAGCAGCGACACTTCTGTCGGATCGAGTAATAGACTTCAAAAGATTGAAAAATGATGACCACACGCATGAGTCAAGCTTCGAGATAGGCTGGAAGAGGAAGGCTGCTCCAGCTGCATCTCAAACACAGCGCTGATTTATTACTGTTGACTAGAAACATCAGTGCAGATAGGATGCTACACTACAAGACTGAGCACAGCACTAAAAGAGTGTATTGGATCAAAGTGTGCCAAATGACATTGTGGTTATGTACATACAAGCACAAAGGAGGAGGATAAAGTCGAATGGTACAACAATGAAGCCCCTTTAAAACGGACCAAATGGACCAGAGAGACTGACATATGGGCCCGCCGCCGACCTTTAACATAAATTATATCCAGTCCAGTCGCTCCTGTCCAGCTCTGATGAAATGGATATCCTACAGTTGAAGTGATTTCATATTTATTACACCGTAGATAAGATTGTCCTGGTTAACAACAGGAATAATGCTGATATATGATGTATGTCTATGGCTCCTTAGAGCTAAGTTGAGCCGGTTCAGTGGAATTGGCCAAATTGCTGACTGACGGTTGTTGGATTTGTAAGATGTGAATACTGAATATAATTATATACCTGAACCAGCAGACTCAGAGAGGTTGCCATTTCCACTGCCCTCCACTCAGTCTTCACACACCTTGAACGTAACAGCTAAATAAGAATGCTGCTTGATTTCAGCTCAGCATGAAACTGATTGGCAAACTAACGCTTGTTGCTTGGGTACCACACTCAATCCAATATCCAATTATGCAAGATCCAATTGCAAAAAGAGATCAGATTGGCAGTCACACCTCCTCAAATCCAGTGCTCAACAACAGAGCCCCCCCCCCCCCCACAGGGTTGTGCATTAAGCCCCCTCCTGCTCACACTGTTGAGTTGTGAGTCTGTTGTCAAGTCTTTGGATGACATCGACATCAATCGTGCAGAGTGGTGCACAGTTAGCAACCCGTTGCTCAACATCAAGGAGATAAAGACACACTCCTGTCTACATCAGTGAAGCTGAGGTCAAGCAGGTCAACAGTTTTTATGTTCCTGGCAACCACATCACAGAGAACCTGTCATAGTCATCGCACATTCCCACCATGATAAAGAAAGATCAGAAGCTACTGTACTTTTTAAAAAAGCATATAAAAACTAAATTCATATGCCAGGTCCTTCTCAACATTTACAGACGAGCAATAGATATCATCTTGATTGTAAACATCACAAACTGGCATGTGGTGTCCACGGCCCACGAAAGGAAGGGGCCATGGACTTGTGATTAACACCACCCAGACCATCATTGGTACCCATCTACCAAGCAACAGTGATATTGGTGTAGAGAGGTGTCTGCACAGAGCTCATAGGATACTAAAAGACAACACCCACCCCAACCACAGTGTGTTCACCCTGCAGCCATCTGGCAAAAGATACAGAAGTATCCGCTGCCGTACCACCAGACTACAAAGCACCTTTTTTTCTCTGGCTCTTCCTCTACACTCAGTAGGACTACAACTTTCATTTAGTTGTGTTGTAAAACAGTAAAACACACCTTGAACCTTGACTTCCAAGGGGTTAAGAAGTACATCAGCTGTACTGTTTTG
This sequence comes from Pagrus pagrus, assembly GCF_965226575.1. Classification (NCBI taxonomy): domain Eukaryota; kingdom Metazoa; phylum Chordata; class Actinopteri; order Spariformes; family Sparidae; genus Pagrus; species Pagrus pagrus. Next base: position 13,405,853 of record NC_140199.1, read on the forward strand.
CTGTTATATCAAAAACAAACAGTCCTTGATGTTGAAATTTCTTTTCTTCTAGAGTCTTGACCACTATGAAGACTGTTAAGTTTCTGGAGCCTACTCACATAGTCAACGTAACTACGTCATGGGCTTTCCTGTAGCTGACAAAAGAACAATCAGGGGTCAATCAATGTGATGATTTAATTTGATTTGATTTGATTTGATTTGATTTGACGTGCACCTTCTAAAAAATGTAGCTTCACATCGGGGCCACAGCAGCTACAGACACACCACAGGATGATAATAAGAATCTTGCGCTGCTTGTGTTTTCTTTAACACGTGTTTGATGCCAGAGAAGATTGTTGATCGTGAAGACAAGATACAGCAAGCTGAAGAAAGGTTCAATTATCGTCTCCTTTCCCGCAACACACTTCTAGCAAACATATCTCCACTGCACAGCTTCTCACCACAACACTACCGCTCTCTGTCAGAGTGGATGAAAGAGCGTAAACATGGAGATTGCACAGCAGTAGTCTCTCATGTGAAAAAGACAAAACAGACGTTACCTGAAAGTAACCGCAGTTCTACAGAACAGGCTGATATAAGAGGACTGTCATTAATCCCTTGTGTTGTATGTGATTTTTAAAAAAAACAGAATAGCATTCTTGTCAGAGTTTAAGATATAAAGATAAGGTTAAAAATGCAAATACAAAAATGTATTATTCAAGATTTTTTCATCAAGAACCCATAACAGTCAAACACAAAAGCACATTCATCAATATACACACACACACAAACACGTAGGAGTTGAGAACAATATAGCAAATATGGCAGGGGAGTCAGACTCCATTTTTGCATTTACATACATAAGCACAGTAAGTAGCAGGGCCACAGTGATGTGTGAATATGAACAGAGAAAACCACACACATACAGGCGGTAGCTCCTCTAATCCTGGGTCTGTTATCTGCTGTTTTCAGCCAGCGGCGCTGCTGTCAGAACGACTAATGGACTTCAAAAGAGTGAAGAATGATGACCACCCGCACAAATGGGCCTGCCAGATACAAGATAGGGTATTAGAGCAGCATTTCAAACAGGGAGATTATTTATTTCAGTCTGCTGGTGGAAATATGAACATATGCTGCTGTGTTAACCACACAGCTGTCTTGTCTTGTATCGAGGAAAAGGGCAAACTGGAAAAGTGCTGTTCCATCGCGGTATACACAGACACTGCTAGGGGTGTCCTGTTTGAATGTGTGGAACGACGTTGATGAAGCAACTCTGTCACTTCTCATTTGGTGCTAGAAACAGTTGGGGATGTGCAGACAAAGCTGAGGTTTAATGATGAGGATGAGTCAGATTTGTTACTCATTATTTCTCAGAAAAAGGCCCATTGCAGGAGCGATTTCATGTAAGTTAAACTAAGTAATATGCTGATAAACTGGATACGCCAAGTACAGGATGATAGTGTCATAATATTACAGCGCTAACTCGCTTATCGCAGCTTACTAACAACCCGGTTGTTCAGTATTTTCATTTAAAAGAACAATCTGCATTTTTATTGTCTTTTTTGCAAAAGTTGCAAAAGGTTTCAAACACTTTTTTTTTTCGGTCAGTGCTGATGTCTCAACTGTTGCCTCAGTGTCGCTGATGTTTCAACAACAAACACTCCTTGATCTTGACATTTCTGAGACTTGATTACAAACTAATACGTTTTTGGAAGGGACTGCTACCAAAACCCTGACCCTTACCCCAAACCTAAAAACACCCCAAAAGCCCTCTAACCCTAACCCTGACCCTTACACTTTCCCTGACCTAACATTTCGATTCTGATGGCAGTGGGATGTTCCACAAAGTTCCATCAACAGGGCACGAGGATGACTTTGATGATTGTTCTGATACTTTGATAATAATGACAATGATATGAATCATATGCTATGGCTTTAACAACCATCACAATCTCAATTGAAGTGAATACCTGGAGATTTTGGAGCAACTAGTCAGACAACTTTAAAAAAAACCACAAAAAAAATAGGGAATATCTTTGGAAGACTGTTTTTCATCCCTCCAATAGGCTATATTGAAGCTGTTCTCGAGGCTCATGGTGAAACAAAACACCTTCTTATGGGTGACAAATGAAAGGAATGTTATACAATTTATGTTGTTTTTTTCCTCTTAAATGTCACCCATCTGTATGTGACAACTATGGGGACTTTAGTAATTCTTATGCAAATGTCGGGTACATTGTGAGTTTGTATGCAAATATAGGGCAACATATATATGGTGATGCAGGAACATGTTACTTTTCATACAAATGTATGGTGATATGCAGTTTGATGTAGTGTTAGATCAGCAGTTTATATTCAAGTGTTTTTTTACACCCATGTATGGAGGCGTGAATTATGACAAAACTGAGTTTTCATGTAAATGAAGTTGGGACTGAACAAACAGAAAGCAGGCAGAAGGATACTGGTCTGTCTGTGGCCGTCTGAAGCTCTCCGGTAGGTGGGCTTCATACAGCTGTTTGGCCCTGCGGTTGCCCATGTCCACCATACTCTGTAAGGGAGGAATGGAGGAAGGAAGGAAGGAAGGAAGGAAGAAAGAAAGAAAGAAAGAAAGAAAGAAAGAAAGAAAGAAAGAGAAAAAAAAAGTGGAGTTAATACTTGCAAAGTAATCAGCAAAAAGCCTTTAAGTAGGTGTCGAACACACACAGAAAGTTCTTTCATTCATCACATTTGCATTCAACTCAATTCGCCCACCAACTCCTTCCCATGCACGTTCACACACATACAAACACACAGAATGAAAGACACACTGGCCGTATGTGTCAAGGCTAAATTAAGAGGAGGGTGATAAATGGGGTGATGATAGGAGAAGTGGAGGAGATGGAGTCGGAATAATCAGCCATCCAGAATTAATTAGTCATTGAAAACAGTGATTAACATTCAGAGTGAGAGCCTTTCTACTCGCACTCAGCTGATGGATAGGCACTGCCTTGAAGATACACACATACACCGTCTTTACCAGAGTACACACATACACACACACACATACACACACCAAACAATTGGATATATTAATGACTGGATGATTAAATAAATTGCTGGCACGCTCAGGTGAGTTTCATAGACACACACACACACAGACACCAATTCTCCTGATTTATTGTGTGTAATTGAATCAATGTGACATGCTACTTACCCAAAAAACACACCTATACACAGTCTAATTACTGTTCTCTATATTCCCTAAGCCTGGCTGTGTGTTTCCACGCGTGTTGCTGAACTTGTCTATGCATGTCTACAACCCACTGTGTATGTGAAAGTACTGGAATGCATACTAAATACTGCATTTCTGTGGCAGCGTGTGTGTGTCACCTTGAACATGACATAGCTTTGTCCCAATATGGGTTCACTCAGCAATCCCTGTTAGAGTTACATTTTTACAGAAAAAAAAGCAAATCAATTTTAATTTGTGGGTATTTTCAAATTGGGTTATTTTGCCTGCATGTGTACAGGTGAATATCTGTATACAGTATGAGTGACAAGGAGCGACAACAAGGATTGCCTTATTGCCTAGGGCAAGTAAAATGCTGTGTGGAGCAAGTAAGTCTAGCAACTCAATTTCCTGAAGAGTTGTAATAATTCAAGTAATTAAAAAAATAATTAAACATTTTGTTTATTTGTTGTACTGAAGATTGAGCCAGCTAAGGAGTGAGCCATCTCATTTTCTTCTCATCTCTGCAGGGAGCTGTATATGAGCCGTACCAATCGGGCGGTCAGAAGAAAATGGCGGTGGTTAAAGACACGTAGGAACTGAAGCTCAAGCAAACATTTCAAACATCCTGGAAATTAGCTTCTCTTGTTCCCATTTCTACCATTATTGTACAGACAGTAATCACCTGGATTACTTATGTACTTAAGAAAAACATATACTGTAAATCTGATAGTTGTAGGGCAAAATCTTACATTATATGCTAGAAGGCTTGTCTTTCGTCTTGTGTTTTTTAGTGAGTCATCACTAGAAAGAGATCCACTGATCCCAGCAGTATGTGTATGACTTCTGTGTGTGTGGTTTTGACTGTGAGAGCAAAGGGTGTGATTTCTGACACAAATTGGGTCAATCTGGTTCAAAGGGCTAAAAGAAGACTCCACAGAACGTACACAGTGTTGCTCCAGCGATTTTTAAAAGCCAACTCTAATACTTTGTGTGACTTTCTGCTGCATAATATATAAAACAAATAATGTTTGAGAGCATCTGTGAGAACATTTGAATTTTGAGGGAGCAAAAGGCCCACACAGAGTATCATAGATATACATAATAGATACAATCAATATAATAATTTGTATGTGTGCCCCCCTGAGTTCAAACTCACAAAAGCAAACTGAGCAACAGTACTGAGAGGCAGTGAGAACAGTACTAACATGTGGACTGTCATTTATGGTGGCTTTTCCTTTAATAATCAAGTTGTCACAGTATTCCCATGCTGGTATGAGAGGTTTTGTGTGGTAAAGGTGTGTGTCTGGCCCTGGTTGTGTGTGTTTATACCTGGATCTGCTCAGGTGTCCACTGGTCCAGATTGACAGATTTGACCCTGGAGATGTGGACACCCAGGTTGCGGTGGATGCCGGCACAGCGGATACACATGAACACCCCGAGGTTCCATGATGCCCATCGAGGACCTAAAATAAGAAAGACAGAGAAAGAGAGAGTTCTGCTTCAAAGCTGCACTGCTAAAGTTTTAATGTAAAGGTCCTGTTGTGTTATCAGTAGTACTCCATCAGGCAATGTAGATTCACCCTTTCAATTCTCTTTCAATTAAAATCAAAATATTCTCTCTGAACCCTCTTCACCCCGACACGGTCCTAAAAATAAAATTCAAAAGGTAACTCTCAACACTTGATGCCACAAAGTGTGAAGTTGAAGAACAGTGTTCACAAATAGTCAGAACTCTGCAGTCAGTATGAGAACCACAGCTACAGAGATAAAGAGAGTCCCATCCACAGAAACTCAGCTCAGAAGTCAGAGTTTGGACAAGCTGTTTGACTGACAAGGCATTTCTGGGAAGTACAGCAGCATGCAGACAGACAGTATCGGAGTTGAACAGAAACTCAGGAAGTTAATATGAAAAGATAAAACAGAAACAGCACAAACATTCAACGCCTTTACTTACTTTGGCGAAGTTGTCTCACTTGAAAAACTGACACAGGCAAAATGTACACACTTCAACTTTAGGTTACCCTGAAACAGTTTGAAGACATTCTTATCAACACTGCTCAGGAAGTAATATCCCAAATCCCTTCAATGCATCTTAATGGGATTTCACAAAGGAGCAGAGCGCCGGTTGTATTATAGATATCATCTGATTATAGTTTGTGTGGTTTAAGAAATATTCTTCTCTATGAAAGTGCAAGCCTGCACTATCAGTATTAGCCATTTTCAGGCAAATGAAAATATGTACATAAATGATTTTTGACATTAAATGTACAAGGTCTATAGAAGGCTGCATTTAATCAACTCTAAATAAGAATGTTGATTTTTTTTTCATGGTTACAGACTTAGTATTCTATGGCTGTTTCAAGTTTGTTCTTTTAAAATGCAGGAGAAATATTCAATTCGTGTGCTTTTGTTGCATGTATTCTCAATTACTTTCATTTAGTGATTAATAGCTTTAATTAAAGGTCACTATAATTAAAAAACTGTTTCTAATAGGAGGGAGACTGCAAAAACAGGCCCGTTAGTTCAATGAAAGCTGCTTTGAGTTTAATAAGCTGAGTTTCAAACGCTTTGATTAGCTCGAGGGTCATACAATTTTTCTATGCATGGAGCCTAATCCTCAAAAAACAGAATTAAAACAAATAACAGTGCCACAATATCCATTACATGTTGTAGTATGACAGGCAGAGCTGTGGCTCCAAACTGATTCTTTCCTAGTGCAGTAAAGATTTTAATGGTGCAGTTGTATCTTTGCTTGCCAGACAGAGGCCACTGCAAAAATAACCAACATGAGGGTTACATAAAAGCCCTGGCAGAGAACTAGAGCAGGGCCATGAGCTTGCTGCACAGAACCAGAAGATGTGAAGGACCTCCAGGCTGAACCAGACAAGACTTTGATTCCTGTTGACACACAATCCTGCAATGCCTGTTGAGAGGAGGGATGGAAATTTGGAATTCTCCCACAAGCAACTCGCCTATAAGGGTCAGTTGGGTCGGAAGTTTTGAAGTCCTGCTGAATTTGCTGATATTTGGAAAAATACATTCAGTATCTTAAAAAAAATCTAACCTTTGCCTTGTTAACAAAATACACTAAATAACCTAAAAACTGACCACTGGCCATCTGATTTTACATGTTCTCTAATCATACTTTCTCCTGGGACATACGGCTTTAAAGGGCCATCATACAGTCAGATCAGAAGTACTTGTTGGATGGTTAAATAATTTGGAAATCCCCTCCCCCCATACCTTTATAAGGTCAAATTAGGCAGTGTCCAGCTATTTAACTATAAAGCAAGGAATCTCTGTCTGTCTGTGGTTTGCATATCTTGAGAACGATTTATCCGATCTACTTCAAACTTGGCAGGTTTGTTGCTGAGGAAACGCTTATGTTGAGTAGTGGTCAGTGTATAGAGCAGAAGCACATGTGTGTCCCATGTGCGCTTTCTGCATGCAAGTCTACAGCTGTCCATCCCCATCCTAGAGTATGATTAAGGCTTAGCTAATCCTGCTTTAGCACCCTGTTCACACCATAACTGGCCAACTGTACAAAGGTCACAAAGTAGTCAGGGAATCAACTTTTGTCTCTAGCGCTCTCTTTTCATTCTTGGCACTATTATATCTGTCACTTTTAATGTAAACAACCAAGTGCAACGCAATGAATGTTACTAATGAGAGACTTCTGAAAATGTGCACCGCTATAGATGATATCACATGTCCCTCTCTCTCTACAATGGCTGGCTTTTCGCTCTGCCTTTTAGTGTGGTGGCTGAGATCAGGTATAAACATACTTGATTTCTGAAGTAGCGAGACAACACGTACAAGCCGCTTCCTTTCTAGTATAACTCAGTCTTTAGGCGTGATACCAGGTATGCAGAAATCAAGTGCAGATTTAAGATACCCATTTTAAGGCTAGTGCGCTAAAAACATCAAGAAGTCAGTTTTCAACCAATCATGCAGCTAACAATATCTAGCTAGCTCCAGCTGATAAAATCGACCGGGGACATTTTCATTTCAGCAGATAAAATTGACAGTCGCTGGCAAAAAATGAGAGCCCTGCTTTTGTCTCCTTCTATCTGAAATCAAGGATCCCTTGTTTAAGAAATAAAGAATTTTGCAAAACTTTTAGCGCTGTAAACTGCATATGTGCAGTGCACATTAGAAAGCTTAAGAGGCATATCAAACTGTTACAAAAGAGAGTGGGATTTAAATGATCAAATGTACCATCTCCAACCATAAACACGACTGCCCAATACCAAAGTCACTGGACATCACTAGATGACATCATTGGCTTATTTGTAGATCTATGACGTCATCACATATTTGCATGTCATATATGAAGCTGTGCCAACTCCAAAATTGAAAAGGGGGTTTCAGAAGCTGTAAGACAATATGACATGCACTTTGTTAGAAGCAAACTAATGCCATTAAACTCACTGAAACCAAGACTGTTAACACACTCATGCATACATTTGAAAACTCTATAAAGGATCTTGTTTGAGCAAAGTAGTTGAGATGAAGTAAGGCTGAAAGCCTCTAGAAATCTGTGATCCAAATTCAATATCAGCCATATATAAAGTGGCACAAAACATCCCTTGCTTTGCCAAACCTCCATGGAGATGAAAAGGAGATGGCACGGAAATGACAGTCAAATCATTTTAATGGACGAATGGCTGCAGTCCCTCAACGCCATCGCTGGCTCTAACCCTCTCCAGAGCATGAAACTTACTATCTGTCAATTTGACGATTGAAAGCGACTTTGAACGCAGCGAGTGCAAAAGGATCAACTTTTATGGATCCAGGCTACGCAGTGGTGCTGCAGTGGGGACGGTTAGATGGCAGCGGGAATGCACGCAGTCTAGTGGGCATGCCGGTCTCGGGTAAGAGCATCAGTGTGTTAATGCAGTGGCACTAATGCGCTAGACGGCCTAAAGGAGCATTAAGGCAGGGATGACTGAGTGTTAAGCCTAAATCAAGCAGCTCATCCATTGTAAGCTGGACTCTATCTGTATGGATTGGACCTCACTTTGGTCTGCTCTTAGATAACCTCTTTCAAAACAAATGCATGGCAGTCCTCGCTGATTTCTCATCTACATGCAGTGACATATCGCACGTGTGTGCATGCAGTGGCTGGAAATCAATTTTTGGTGCAGATCATCCAGATCATACTGAAATAATCATAACAGCAGATTTTCATAATGGAGTCTCATTCTGGCTTCTGAGTATTTCTATTACTGCGAGAAAATCAAAGGAGCAGTTCAGCACAATTTGGCTGTATTGTGAATTGTGAATGGCTCACAAAAAGTACTCTATCGCAGAGAGACATGTGCTTTAATGTGTGTCTTTCATGCTAAACTGCGCTGTACTCTTTCAACCATCCAATCACATTTCTCTCTGGGATGAGGGGCAGCCAGCACTGATGCACTTTGATGCTCTGACTGGTGAGGGCCAGTGTCTGTAGATGATGACAAGCAATCACTCTGACTCACTTGGTGTAATCTGATTACTCCCCCTTTTGCAGCAACCAGACTTCATACAGTGTAAATGGAGGTTCAAGTTTCCTTTATTCCTTTAGTATTATGTGCATGGAAACTCTGTTACTCAGCCACAGTTCAACCATTAGCTAACAAGACTTTGACGCTCCAATTTCACTTCTTTTTTTTTTTTTTAAGTTGAGGCTGGTACAAATACACCATAGCATATTTTTTTTTAAGAGCTCAGCGGGTCAATTTAACTGAAGGCCAATGTGTCAGCTGAAAAATGTATCCGTTGGTATCAGCACTTGGGTTGCAAATAATTATTTTCATCCTCAATTAATCTGCCAATTATGTTTTAGAGTAACTGAGTTGTTTGATCTGTAAAATGTCAGAAAATGATGAAAAATGTTGATTAGTGTTTCCCAAAGCCTCATAATACGTTTACAAGTCTTGTTTTGTCCACAAACCAAGCAAATTCAGTTTACTCTCACAGAGGAGTAAAAAACAGAGGATATTCACATTTAAGAAGCTGGAGTGAGAGAATATTGACTTTCTTTTTAAATGATTCAATCCGATTGATCAATTATCAAAATAGTTGGTGATTAATTAGTTTGTTTGTTAGTTTGTCAGCTGGAGTACACAAAAACCACAAAAAAGCTCATGAAGTGACAGCCCGTCCAACAGATAACCAGCCTATTTGCTCTTTCTATCCCACTCCGGCTGCGAAGAGCGACTCTGGACAAGGAGTACAACCCAAAAGGAGCAGCAGCCGGCAGGCCAGGTTGGTGTGTTTCACTTAGAAAACTACGGGTAACAATCCACTGTATTCACAAAAATACAATGCCACCAAGCAGACCAATCACAGTCGTGCAGCGACGTGCAGTTACATTCCTGGGGAGGTGAACGTCGAGCTACAGTGTAGCAGAAGCATAAACCAAGTGGTAGCAGGGGGTCTAAACTGGGGATAACTTGGGTGAGCAACACAAGTATCACCCAGTTATCTATGCTTGCATAACACGCACTTTGGTGTAATGTTAAAGTTTTGTGGCAGATGCAGTATAGCCTTGGCTGTGGAGGGTAACAGCCACTGTGATTTACGAGTGCTGACCTACTGCACTGGTCTGTATCTATTAACCTACTGACTGCTGCATGGTCTGTTTGCATGCTGTCCGACTGTAAATCAGCCGCTGTTAACCTAATGTTAAACAACAACCACTGTTTGCGGCATCCACCCGAAATGAGTGGCTTACGATCTTTTCCCAAACTTAAGATGACCTTCAGTGAGTCTTCAAATTAATGCATAAATGCAACGGATGCATATGATTACAATGAACTGAATATTCAATAGATAAGCAATCACGTTGGTTCTGAAGCATTAGTATCTGTTCATCTGTGTCTCATGTGGATAATTCAGATTCAATAACAGTTTTATTATGCTATTCATCTTTACACTTGCTCTGCATTGAAGTTTGGACAAAAATAGACGGCTGAATTGAGATCTCTCAGTAGACATGAGCCCTGCAGTCCAAACACACACACAGAGAGAATAGAAACACACCAATGCTACTTTATAGACTGCTGACCTGATTAGACACAAATGAGTTCTTCTCATTCTCTCTCTCTCTCACACACACAAACACACACACACACACTGCCAAGCACTTTAGTGCAGGTAAATTAGAGCATATCCTGCGCACACGAGTATTTTCAAATGAACGTGACATCACAGACACACACAAGTTAATAAATAAGCACACAAACACAAATACACATTGTTACCTTCACGCATACAAACAGAAACACAGCGAGACAAACAAACAGAGTCATCCCAGCTAAGAGACACACAGACAGACACACACACCCTGGAGCCTCAATGAGTGACAGCGAAGGGGGGAGGGGGTCCAGCCGAGCATGAAATTAAAGCCCCAATTGTCAACCTGAGGACAGGACTACGACTGACGGGTCTGTGTGTGTGCGTACACATGTGGGTCGGCCACCACAGATAGCAGGTGTTATGTTCTTCCATAGAGATCAATCTGTGATTCGGCATGGGACGATATGAAAATTTCATGATCATCCAGACCAACATAATTGCGATACACGATATCATCCTGATAATCATCAAAATATCTGTAAAAATTAAAAATAAAATCTGAAATTGCTCTCAAACATACTGGAATCATTTTAACCTTACCCTTTGATAGGAAACAAATTGTTTAATTGCATCACAGATAGGACACATATCATTTAATGTTGGTAAAATCATCTCCCAGTTGTGTACATGCTGATGGCTGTTCAGACATTGTGTGAAAATGCTCCGTGGCAGCAAATCAGGAAGAAAATGAAAAATCTGATTCCACTGATTTAATTCCTGCAAGCCTATTTGATCAATATTTGTCAGCGAGAACAAAAGTCTGCGACAAAACTCTTATTTCTTCAGGGACAGAGTAAAGATACAAAGTTGAAAGCTTTAAGGCTTTAAGAATCAGACTTTGTCTGACTTGACTCATACAAATCCTGCAGGACCAATAATACTGTGACCTATCTGCTCTGAACCAGAAATCTATTCTCTCCACTGCTACAGCAACCTTTCTCCCTTTTCATTTGGATCATCTTTTGTCCTCATTTTTAGCCTAATTGCTCTCTAGCTTTTATATCCTTTTTTTATTTCGTTTTAATGTCTTCTTGTAAAACACCTTCAAAACTCAGCATTACCAGAGCTCTCTCTATGTTATTAATTACTTCTTTTAATTATGTGTGGCTGTAGGAAAGCAATTTACTTCTTCTACTTTTTACCTCCAGGACAAAAGAACCAATAGCTAACATTACTGCGTACAGTAGAGGCTGAATGCTGCCACAGGCAAGAAAATAAGCCATCGCTGCAATGCTGAAATTCAGTGGTATTCTCCTTTAAAGAGGGTTAACAGCCTCCATTTCCTAATTAATAAAATGTCCTCTTAGCGAGTCATCGGAAGGCCGCCAAATTGTTCAGCCCAGGCTGGAGGAGCGAGGAGAATGAGAGAGTGAGGAGCAGGATGCTGAGGGGGAAATAAAGCAGCGCTGTGCTGCTCCCTGCTGGTCCATTACTGTGAGTCAGTGTCAGCAGTAATGAGGGAGGAGTGGACAGACTGCTTCTATGAGAAGGAATGTTTTCCCCTCCATGCAGCAGTTCCCTCTTTATTATTACAAGAGGAAAGCCTAATAAAAACTCGTCATCTGCTCATATTGTCTGCTCTTAAACGAATGCAGAGGCGTTATGGTGCAGACAGTCTATAAATCATGGCAGATGGATACTACATAAAACCATTATCAGAGGTAATAAAGACTGAATCAGCCAGAGGGATATACACAGGGAGGGAAACCAGAGAATTGAAATAACAACTTTAAGTCTGCAATCTGGCATGTGGCTTGCTTCATTGTGTTTCCTATAGGAAAGAGATTCATTATACCGGCGCATCGGCAAGCCTGCCAGCCACAAGATTTAGGATCTTTTAAATTCAGCCAACAGACAGCGAAGATAATGGGCGAAGGGATAAAGTGAAGATAGGATTCCATCTGCTGGTGATAGAGGGCAGTGTAGTGGGTGTGTTAACATTCAAAAGCAGTGTTGTTGAACTATTTTTAGAATTGATTTATTGTCCACCATTGCTGATATAAACAACAAAAATGTTTTAAACATTCTTAAGCCAATACAAAATCAACACCACCAGAAACGACACACTCCAAAATGATCATACAGTTGAATCAACACCTCTCTAAAACTGTTTAAGCATAAACTGAACCTTATCACCTTCTTAAGGGGAGTTTTTATCGCATGAGACTGGTTTATTTTGGCAAAGTGTACCCAACAAACTGGAAACTAATGTCGAGCTAAACAGCATTGAAGAAACCCAAAATACCCGTCACTGTTTGTTTTATCTCATCAATACTGCGAAAATCTGTTCAGCCTGAACAGCTTGGTCATTTAGAGGAAAGTTAGGAGCCTTTAGCACCAGATGACAGAGGTGTACAGGGCAATTTCCTCTTCTCATTGTGCCAAATCAGCCATCTTTTTCTCAACAAACCAGCCTCACATTAAGAGTCAAATATAATGACTCCAATGTTATTAGTCTGGTGTCATTCAAAAGATTTCTACACCAATTATTGTGTAAAAAAAATGTATTGTAAAAACATTAAAATATATAAAAATGTAAAAATATATTGTGATTATTTTTATTTTGATATGATTCACAAATGATCATTTTGTTGAGATCTGTCCCAAACAAATATGTGGGCCATAATGCAATTTTAACTATATTTAGATTGACGGTGCAGCCATAATATGATGGGATGCAAAGCAAAGTATCGTAGGACTTGTCAACAAAACAATAACTCTTTTTGTTTTTTGTTTTTTAAATAAATGCCTGGTAACACCATATAATAACCATCACTAATAAATAGTTGACTCTGTGGAACTTCTGTGTTGTGCTTGAAGCCGGTCGCTAGTTCATGTTAGCAGACTCCATTTCTAAACTCCTGTTGCTCTCTGTTAGCAGAGCAGAGAGGCACTGAGACGAGGCACCTGCATAAAGTCACAAAATCCGACCTGAGTCCTTCACAAAGAAATCCACAGTCCAGCAGCATTAAACAACTTAAACAAATCATATAGGCTTGTACAGGCAACTGAGAGAGACGGGGAAGCCAATTACTAAAAATTGTTAAACAGAGCGCCTTTAAATCTAATAGTCATGTGAAATAACTCTTAATAAACGCTTATAGTTAACTAAACTTTTGTTAACGATGGTTATTATAAAGTGTTACCGATAACTTCACTTAAAAACTGATGGAAACACATTACAATGCTACAACATATTATCATGTATGACGTTTTAAAGTGGCTTTAGATTAATCAGTTCTGAATCTGCATCCAGAGAGAGATGTCAGACCATTATCACTTATATTGTTGCAGTATAATGGCCATTAGGTGTTGAGTGAGAACACTGAAGTATATGTCTTTGTTCACCAGTTTGATTTATGGCCAACATTAGCTGACACTCAAACAATAACAACACATCAGTTCTTGGAAGTCTTCTGACGGAAAGCTGCCCTTGAATCTATTAATGCTTCAACATAGAAATAAAGCTTGCATTCTATCTCACACATTTGTAATATTTGCACTAAACTTGCTTGACAGTCAGAAACAAACACAACATATGTGACATTAAGCCAAACCAGCCACTACACCCTTTATATGCAGGCAGCTGCGGCTTCTAACTGATGACTGTCTCCTCCTGTGGACACCGCAAGGCTAACCTGTCCTTCACACCTTTAAAATGTATATAATTCCAGGTGTGTGTGTGTGTGTGTGTGTGTGTGTGTGTGTGTGTGTGTGTGTGTAAGCCTCTGGGTCCAAATTAGTGCGAGTGTGTGTGGGCCGGTGCCAGTATTTTATGTGTGACAGCAGAGAGGTACCAAGGACAGGTCGTCAAAGCGCTGAGTGCCCTGCAGGCGTTTGCCAAGATCTGCTGTGCCAGCGCAGAGGAGAGCATGTGCCAACTCCGAGCACCCCCAGCCACAAATCATAACGCTGACACACTGCCAGCCACTCTGTGTGTGTGTGTGTGTGTGTGTGTGTGTGTGTGTGTGTGTGTGTGTGTGTGTGTGTGTGTGTGTGTGTTCGTGCTTGTGCATTTGAGTCACATTGGTGAAAGGATTGTGTTAAAAACAAAATTATAGTCTGGACTCTAAGTAGTGGATGGACTGAGAAGCCAAGGAGGACAGAAAAATGGGATTGCAATCAATAAGGGCTCCATATCTCTCGTTCTCTACCGCTCCCTCTCTCTCTCCGTCTCTCACACACACACACACAGAAGATGTAGGGCAGTGTGTGTACACAGGAGACAGGAGTGAGAGTGGAATTACAGCTGAGAGGCTAAGATGAGTCACCACACTGCAGTGGTCACAGCGGAGCTGCCACACCCAGACACACTGACTGCAGCAGGCAGTACGGAGGAGCGATCACGCCAAACCCTAAAACAAACTGATCAATCACAGCTGAGCTCTGTAATCTGAGTGTTCAATCAGCCACGCAGTGAATGCTTGTTTTAAAAATCGATAACAGCTAATGCACTGACTCCGCTGTGTATGGAGTGCACTGCGTCCACTGGAGGCGTCCATGTTCAAGCTCCAAGAGAGACAATTTAACAAGTTGACAAACTCAAGTTCAGTCCTGAAAGTCTTGTGTATTGTTTCAAGGAAACAATGGGAGATGTTTTCTGGGATACTGACATTAACAAATGACATAAAGATGGTAACCCACATCAGCTCTGACATTTTCAGCCAAAAGCCAAAAGACATAAATAATACAAACGTAATGCCTATTCAATATCACTGATGAATCTGCTGGTTATTTTTCACATGTTTTTAAATTCAAATTCAATCATCTGTCCTATAAAATGTTGGAAACTCAAACCATTTCTGAGCCCAGGGTGTCTTCAAACGTCTTGTTGTTTGGACCAACAGTCCAAAGATTTTCTACTAAATTTTACACGAGAGGAAAAAGAAAATCCTCCCAAAGGAGAATCTGGAATTATAATAATGCTAATGTTTTAAAAGATTATCAAAATAGTGTGTGTTGTGTGCTTTAAACTGCTATTACATTATACGTATACTACATAATCATATGTTTGGGAGATTACAGAGTACAAACTTAACTTGTTTCTGAAAAAAACAAAAACGTCGAGGTTGAAACTTTTCTCGTTTCTTAAACTACAAAAAATATACAAAATATCTATAGAATCTGTAGACACATTCAGTTCAGTAATGATATTTACTGAAGTTTATATTTACTTATATTTATATTTTTCTCCTCCATTCCACTTAAAGACTGTACATTTTGTAGTCTTAGGGGTATTTTACAAGAACAGCTCGACTTAATTCTGGTGGCTTTTTGCAGATAATGGTTCGGCTCATTCAAATAATATTCAACAGAAAATAAGTTCAACAAATAATTACCACCCTTCAGGGATTCAACAATAGTCCAAAAAAAGATAGAAATGTAATTTAATCGGCCACCGCTATCTGTGAATGTCGTCTTTTTTGCTGGTAGCTGTCAACAAGGCAAAGACACCAATGTTAAGCTCATATATCGGTGCTCCTCTAATTGCTACATGAGTTTACCTGATTGCTACGTAATAAGAGCTAATTAGGACGCATTAAATGAAAGGAGGAGTTCCCTGCTCCTGCTGGCTTTGTTTTTAAAGCCTTGTTCTTTTGTAGTCTTTCAAATAACAGCTACAAGATTGGGATTTCTTAATGATGCCAGACTTTTCACACTTTCTGATCCAAAATAACTTGCTTGCATCTTAAACTTGCTCAGCACAGGAAAAACATGTAAACTGATATCAATTTTAAATCTTATGAGGCTTTTTCACAAGACATCTAGTTGTCTGGATAAAAATAGCTGTGACATATTGAACATGAGTCATAGGGCATGGCTGAACACTGCTGCTTTATGACTAACATAAGTAAACACGCCTCAGGCTGCAGGGTGCAGGGTGCAGGGTGCAGTGTCACTGACTGATGCAGAAAACACAAATCTTTAGATCACGTTTTAATGCAGTAAAAAAGGGTTATTCACTTCATCAGCTGTTATAATCACTCATGGCGTGGATGAGAATCAGGAGTGACGGGACAGAATTAAAGTTAAACTGTTGGGAGAATATTTATTAGTGTTTAGGAGATGGATGCTTGAGTTCCATAAATCAACTTTAGACTTGTCTTGAGCTCAATCAGACCTTTTTTAAGACAGCTCTGGTTGTAATGTCGGATGCGTAACAGTTTGTTGATTCTCGTCAAACATTTATTTCTAAGAGTCTTACCTGGAAAGCAAACATCAGACTTGCCTGTTGTCAGACAGATCATGAGACATGCTAGCTGGGACTTTTTTTTTTTTTTAGCTAAAAATGACCAGGATTCAATATTTCCCACTCAGCTTTAATACTTGACAGGGATTTACAGGTACAATCCTCCACAATAGCTGCAAATCAACTCACATGAGAACCATACGTACACTACTAACACTATTGATTCCATGACTAGTGATGCACAATATATACTGAGCTGATAAATCCTTGGTCTGAGAATGGAAAATTGAAATGAAATATGAATAGTGAAATGTGAAACAGGCGTAGCACACTGTTGTAATGCATCAAACTGCTGTATCTGGGTAGAGCCACGCAGTGTAGAGAGAGCCAGCGATATACCATTTTGAAGGTTTACCGTGGTGTGAAAAAGTCTTGAATTCTACTTTATAACTGTTATTGAAAATATATATATTTCAAGTTTATATCAAGTTTCATGTCTGTCAGGACAAAATATTTTATTAAATTATAATTTAAACATGTTTTCATTAATTTAAGGGTCAATTTAACTGAAAGTTAATAATAATTGTGTAAGTAATCATCTTTACTCACTACATGTCAGTCTGTAACTCTCAGGTGTGCATAAACTACAGATTAGGATCTTCTTTTTTAAAACAGTAAATATATTATCGATGAAAATCCATATTGTACATCCCTAACCATGACACCTGAGTCACTCCATCTGCTGACAAAAGCCGTGAGATGTGGTTGAAAGCTTCAGAGCAAACAAATAAGCCGCACCTTGTTGTGTGTTTTTTTGTTTGTGTGTTGGTTTTGTCAAACTGTTGTTTCAGGTCAAGGTCAAGCATAAAAAGCTCAGCTGATATACGTGACACTAAGCCACTGAGAAAGACAGTCAGCTGAATGATCTGCAAAAAGCCACTAGTGGGATTTTTTTTCTTTAACGTTGACATTATTTCTGAAGACTTTATTTACAATAATACATGTAATGCATCTGTATGGCATGAAAGAAAAAACATTCCCCTGTGTGCCTGTAGGGAGCAACAACACCAGGCTGGAGTCATTAAATGCTTTGTAGATTAAGATCAAGATGTGAATTAAGAAGAAAAGATGCAGCATCAGCAGCAGGCAGTGCAGTATCATGATATAACCTGATTCACTGGCTGAGGGAGGTCTGCTACTACAGATTGCAATGGTCAGATGGCAGCATCGGCATGGTGATGACGCAAAAGGCATTTAATCTCAGTCATAGGTAGCCCCGATACGAGCCGTTCACAGTCCGCTCAAAACTCGGAATTTCATGCTTCCACACTTTTCGCCAAACGCAGACGTTTATGCAAAAGTCACGTTCCTGTGACAATTTTGCACACTCTGTTATGCAAAACATTATGAAATGATTATGTACTTTTTAAATTGATGCCGCTCACCACCGGGAATTATGTAGTGAAGGCACGCAAATTAAAAAAGTTCACGTCTTATTGGGATGCATTGCTGTTTGGTGCATTGGATGTATGCCGAAGTGAAGACTGGTTCTTAAATATTTAAGTAGTCTCTTTGATTTAAGTTTATCTTAGAGTCTGTGCGAGGGAACATAAAACTTTCAGATTTATGAATGGAGTTTCGGGGGTGGTTATGCTCTGCATGAGGACATCGCGAGTCAGAGGTAAGGTGTTGGCTGCAGCTGCAGCAGCCCGGCAGCATCTGATGCTGACGCGGGACATCCACAAAGGAAACGACACCTGTAATTTAATTTTCCCCACACGGGACACGCACGTTTTCCGCTCATTAATAAAACAGTCAAGGACATGACATCGATACCGTCGGGCAAAATCTGCGCCAAGTTACCCGCACACACACGCACACAATGCAAAACCGGAATTAATGGCCATCCCGATTTCAAAATAAAAGCGTCTAGCATGAATTTCGAAAACAAACTTTAAAAGCCAGCTGAGAAAAAAAGTACAATATCCATGCCTTTACAGATAGTGAGAAAAACCCTACAATATCATAATCTCAATGGAAATGCTGAGCCCAACATTCCTCATCATAGATTTTAGGTTTTATTAACAAACAGTATCTATAATGTGAGTCAAAGTGTTAACTAAGTCACAACCTAATTTCAGTTTCGATTCATTGTACTTTAAATCAATAACATACAATTATGGGTGATTTCTTGTGGTATTTACTGCCTCACATATCTTCATTTTTTATTATTATCATTATTTTTACTATTATTATTGTTATAACTTTAAAGAGAGCTTGATGAGGATTTTACTTTGAAAGTGACAACGGAAGTAGTACATCTTCTGCGGTTAGACAAATGTCGGCTAACGTTATATATTCTGGCTTTATTCTGACAGGACCAGCAATAACTGGGTTTACTTTGAGCAACACGAATATAAGTAATGACGATAATCATAATATTAATCGGAATGACACACGTACAGGCAGCTAACGTAGGCTAACAGGGAGGGTTGTAACTGAAGCACAGCCGCACACAAGTGACTCCCATCAGTCTAACGTTACACTGTGCTGCTAGCTTGATCGCACCCGTTAGCTGCCAACTTCCCACATCATTTCATCCCTTCACACACACACACACACACATCTCTGACATGCAGGTGAGATACAGATGAGGGGCTCACCTTTTGCCTCGCAGTCGGCACAGTACTTGTTTTCGTCTTCTCTCAGCAGTTTAGACAGGATGGCCTGATGCTGCTCGTTCAGTTTCTGGGCTTTTTCTCTCTCCGACCGCGTTGTCATCTCGCCAAAAGTTTGGGACGCAGTCGTGCTTGTGTTGAGCCGATAAAAAAAACCCACCGAGTGCTCAGCTTGTGTTAAACAGGGTGGGACATCCCCGTGTATCCGCACTGTACCGCCTGTATTCAGCTAGCTTGCAACCTGCTAACAAGGTAATATGGATCTAAGGCAGCATCATCCCTGCTGCCTTCAGTGACTGTCGGAATTTTTGGCTGCGGCACTTGATTCAGAATCAGCTCTACTGGCCCAGTATGTTAAGGCACATAAGGAATTTGACCCGGGTTGCCAGTTGCTCTAAATTTACTTACACACATATGTACAGTTAAGGCAAGGCAATGCCTATTTAAATTCTTGGCATAAAGATTACATTCAAAGACGTGAAAAATTGCATTTAAAATACATTAAAATCATGTAGGAAGACATCAAAAAACAAAAAATTAAAAGTTAATGTTAAGAAATAGGAAGGTAAGATAAAATAGTATAGGTTTAAAAGATTTAGCAGCTAAATACACACAGAGAAAACATTCTTCTAAAACAAGAACAGCAGACATAAACCGATAGCTAGTATGTTCAGGCATTCGGGTGAAAATAAAACACTATGAGCAGCTTCTGTATGATGTTTGCAATATCTTTGTGTCACTGGTCGGGTTGCCCACTCCTCCAAGTGCATAGAAATGAAATAAGGAGTGTTACTGGCAGAGGAGAGATAGGGGCCATGACAATGGTTGCAGTCTTAGTCAGTAAACTGTATTAAATGATTATGGATGAGGAAGTTGTGAAAGCAGGCAATATGATGTGGTTATTTGCAGTAGTAATTTGTATGCCCCTTTTTGTATTCAAGTTTTTTCCAAAAAGAAAGATCTGAGGTTCAGCAGAAGCCTACAGACATGAGCTGCCCTATGTCAGCAGAAGCCTACAGACATACTGAAAACGCATTGAATCCCATTTAAACTAATGGAGAATCCCAAAATTACACCAAAGGCCAGGCCATTTTTTTTATAGCAAGTCAGAGTTGAAGGCACATTTTAGTTTTAATTGGACTCACATTCATCCATTAGCAAGGCTCCTGCCTGGTTTTGCCCTCTGTGGTGCAGACCTCACAGAGTTATCTACCTGTGCGTCGTGTACTACAGATGTCACTGCAGCCCATTCATGCAGTTACACAACTAAAAGAGGGTGAGAAACTCTGACACCTGGTGGACAGATGACATCATTACAGGTTGTCTAATCACCTGCTCAGTGTGTGTTTGTGTCTTTAATGCAACCATGTACAAACAAACACACATGAGTTTCTTAAATTAGCATCACTTATTGTTATGTATCTATTGGCTGACTTGTTTGATTTGATATTATTGATATGTGATATATCAGCTATATGGAAATGTGCCGGTTTAACCAATTTAATAAAGGGTTGTGACACACTAGTGATCCCGGTGACCTATTTCAATTATTGATTCCTTTACCTAAGTATTTGAAAACCATAATTATAATCAATTATCACGGTACATTAAAAATAATGATATAATTGTCCACAGTTGCTGTCAAGAGAAGACCAGGACAGATATCACCAGCAAGCAACAACAGCGGAGAGACTGCTCCATGTCCAGCAGAACCTCCAGTGGTCAACTAAAGACAACAACGTACGTACACTCTGCTCACATTCAACTCAGAGATGAGATGAAAAAGTCTAATGTGCTTGTTTTTCTACAGGGCAGAAAGACAAAGAGGCAGAGGAGCAGGATTCTCACCAAAGGTCAGACAGTCTCTCAGTGGACCACAGCCAGTTTTCATGTGAAATGTGATGATTACTGCATGATATGTAACCACATAGGATTATATTTGCCAAGGTTAGATCACACAGTGTGAAATTATTCCCAAAGCTCAATTAAAGAGTAACTCGATACACCCTGAAAATCTTGTTTTTGCTTACCTTCATGTCAGCTTCTCACCCGGCTGCCACCAGTGATGCTGACTGTGGTCAGAAGTTAAACCGGTTTGAAACTTTTAATCACAGAGAGCAGCGGAGCACTGTCCATCAGTCAGGTGTCGAGTTACTCTTTATATAGTCGTGGAAAATCATTTGACAAATATTATTAAACATTAACCTTATTACATCGGAGTACACAGGGGAAACAAGGTCGCTTAGAGTTTTTGGCACTATTTGCCTTTATTGGATTGCAGCAGAGCAGAAACAAGACATCAGGGCAACAAAGGTCGAACCGTTGTGAGCATGCAGCACTTTTAAAGTCACCACAAACGATCTAAACAGTACATTTGATCAGATTCAATATCAAACAACACACAGAACAGCTTCCTTTTTTTACTTTTCAAATTAGAAGTGATTATATTCAGCATTGGTATCAAATATATGACCCAATGCAAGTTTAAGAGGTGTTTTCTAGTCGACTGATCTGTGTTTTTGTTTGTCTGTCTGAAGATGTCGCTCAACTGCCTGTTTGTGACATGTCACCTACTTCAGGGTCATGAGGTCTGCTTCACACTTATAGCCTTTGGTTGTTTATAGCTTTGTGATTAATAATGACTGATGCAATAAATATCTACAGTATATTATATGCCAGTGACGTGGGGGTGCAGCTGGACACTTTGACAGCAGTCTCAGACAGGAGGATGCTGTCCAAGTTGCAGGCGATACTGCTGTATGACTTTCACCCTCTCCACAACGCTCTGGTCAAACAGAGGAGCACCTTCAGCGAGAGACTAATTGCTCCGAAATGCAACACTGAGCGCCACAGGAAGTCATTCCTACCTGTGGCCATTAAACTTTACAACTCCTCCCTCTGATCGGACTCAAATGGCTATATATATATATTTATATATTTATATATGTATATATATGTGTATCTATGTATATTTCACATATACCATATTTTTTATTGCACTGTATATATGTACATACTTGGGTGGTCATTGTACACTTGAGATTGAGATTGTCTACTTTATTATTCTATTTTATTCTATTTTATTTTATTTTATTTGTTGTCTACTTTACTATTGCATTATATCTTTATCTCTTGTTCCATTCATGCTGTATTTTATCTCTACTTTGCACGGAGCATCTGGAACTAAAACAATTTCCCCCCGGGGATTAATAAAGTATTCTGATTCTGATTCTGATTCTGATGTATATCAAATGTGATAGATGGTCTAATAGATGTCTAACAGAGAATGGCTACTCAGTACAAGTTCTAATTTCCAATTTCTGAATAATAACAATGTGAACTCATAATTAAGGTTAGAAAAAACGGTACGCTTTTAGTTTGGGTTGCATGAAAAATTTTACTGTATCACCTTTAATGTTGACAGACAGCAGGACCAACAGCAAAGAGACAGCTGTACAGTGTTAGACATAGATATGGCACAGGCAAGGTAGCTACTATTACGAAACAAAAACAGAAATTAAAGTAGATTCCTAACGACAGGTTGTCAGCAGAAGAATTCATTAAAAATCTTATCAATAGCAATAAAAAATTGACACTGAGAGAAAAGTGTTAAAATGAGAAAGTACAAATGATACAAAAAAAGTTAAAACAATTACAAATAAATTAATATCAAATATATATAGTAACTGTACCACATGACATGTAATTACATGTGATTGTACCGGATATACTAAACAAAATCTAGTCATAAAACTCATCTTTAGGTTAACAGAGCAGTTGTTAGCTTAGAAAAGTCATTTATTAAATCTCAAATGTTAAGAAATTGTCAAACATACCAGTTTACCTTCTGTTTAAAGCAGACAGTTTCAACATACGCACCATGACCCAAAACTAAAGCAGCACCACCACATCATAATGAGCGTGTCAGACATTAGGCGACAGCAACATGCATTAAGTTCACATACATGACGTTCCTTCATCTCTTAGTGGTCTTCACTTTAAAATACACATCACAAGACTCATCACTGGAGCAGTCTCATCACCGTTATTCCCTATGGAAGTTAAATAAAAGATCAAATAAATATTATGACAGTTATCATTCAAAAAAGCCCCTCGAGTGTTTCAGACAGACAGAGAAATGGTTCAGCCGAGCACCCTCAGTTTGGTGCTTTCATTTAATGCCTGGCGCCACTAGAGGGCAGCACATGCTCATCCTGTCAGTCAAGTCCTTCCTAATCCAAACTCTACACTAAACCATCAGAAATTTGGCACTTTCCTTCATGGACATCAACCATGACATGGGGCAAGGCTTTAAAATGTTTTTTTCCGAGATCGAGGAAAAGCACTGGGCCTTTTAGCCTATATACAGCTAAAAATCCCACCACATGAGCCATGATATTCCCTTTAAAATAATGTATCCCACAGACTGAATACAAATATAGTGTTTAAATCGTCCGTCACTTATCTTATATCTGCCGTTAAATTTTTGCCAATAACGGAGGTAGAGGTTTTGGTGAAGTCAGATTGTGACATAAAGTAGCCTGAGATGTGCTGAATCACCACCTCAGGTCTTGACAGATAGTGAAATTATACAAAAAACAAACATCATATAACCTCCACTGAAGATTAATATCATGATGAAAGCATCGGAAACACGACTGGAAGGAAGGATGGATTCACAAAATAATGACAAACAGTATGATGTGAACTCATCGTGCATTTTGGTCCAATATTTGTGTTTTATTTGATTTTTAAGTGAATTTCCCGATTTGCTGGATTTTCGCTTAATCCCAAATTATGGACCTCACTGACAACCATTTATTAGGGTAATAAATTTGAGACTGGAGTGTTTTTTTATGATATCAAGATACCTTCAAACTAGAAGACTTCTTTTGGGCAACAATAGTGGGCTGTATTGGGTATCTTCTAGTTTGTTATCTCATCAGGACTTGACATATGGAGTTCATTTCTGTTCTGTGTTTTGACTGGGAGCTGATCTTTACACCATAAATAAATCTTTTATACTATTTAGTTTGTTACATTCGCTAGCTAACTTGAGCGTCACGTCAGTTATGCACACGTTACTAGCACTAGTTAATGTTAACGAACTGATAGCTGCATGTTAAAGTGCCTGAAATTTCATTCTACAAGCATTTGTTGTATAATGACAATGACATTAATCTTGAATCTTGCATGTTAACATTAGCTAATTAGCTTGCAAACAAAGTCCAAAGTTAAATGGCTATTTATCAGACCTCTTGGTGACATACTCAAAAGCAAGTAGCAACAAGGCTACCTGCTACTTGTCCGAACAAGTCGCAACAGTAAGATAGTATTATGTAACAACTAAGAAAAATGACAATACATACAAATTTGTGTAGCTGACTCACCCTAATTTAAAAATGATTAACGTATAAATGAATCTTTTGCAAGCAATTAGCTGAGAAGGCTGTTGCTCAGTGGGAAGCCATTATTGGAAGCTACCACACAGACTTCAGGAGCAAATTTGAAAAGCAACTACTGCTGTCATTCCAAAATAAGAAAAACACGCTTGGAAAATCCTGATATCACCTGGGAAAAACATTACGTACCTCATCATGTTTGCAGTTGGCTTTCTCATGAGGTCTTTTTTCCGTGGAATCATAGACTTAGATAATGATGGTTATGTAAATAACACCAATATTCTCTGTGCTCAGAGATAAATGGGATTAGTCTGGGAATATAACACGTATCAATGGGTTTTCCCACATGAAACCATGAAGGCAGTTCAGGAGAGATAAACAAACCGGTCCAACGTCCAAAACAATGTCTGTTACTCTGTGTCACTAGTTCAACAGGATTGCCCAAACATAGGGCTAATTCCTAACTCAGAGTTGAAAGGTAAATGTTTGACATTGTTTGCCGACGGTCAGCAAACAAAAGTCAGGGAACTTCTTGTAAAACGCCGTCTGAATCGTGACAAACAGCGGTTTCTAATCTGGGCCCAAACAGTTGTTTCTCTTTACGATCTGATTTGAATTTCAACTTATTTGCCGTTTCCATCGAGCTAAAAAATGAAAAGTAAATGAGCTGAACAAATAAAATGCAAATACATACGTTTCCACCAGCTGAGCAAATGTGATTAAACCGGCATTCTGAACGTGTGATTAACTTATAACAGACAGTGTCAAGCAGTTTTTAGATTTGGACTCAGCATTTGGTAAGTTGTTAGTATTCTATTATTAATGTTGGTCATTGTATTTGCTGTCTGTGGACGAAGACAAAGAAATGCACTTGATGATGTTCTAATGTACAAACCGTTATGGCTCTGAGCATCTCATACAGCGCATGAGACAGCAGAATACGACATTTATGGGAATGTTTTAGGATCATTTTACACAATGTGTGTTTCTATCCCTGTTTTTTTTTTGCAAAATGCTTTCATCAAAATTATTCAAAATATAAAATAATTTGCCACAAGTGAAGGCAAAAAAACTGTTTAGCTAGACTGAGGAAAATGTTTTCAAAATGAATAATTCTCAAATTCATCATACCCTAAGCCCAAGAGGCTGAATTTCATAAACACTAGTTGCATGGGAGGCAGTCAACGCTCTAGGCAGACTGTTATGACGGCACTTTCCTGGCGAGTGAAACCATCAGTGACCTTGTTTTTTGAACGGACACTGAGTCAGAATGGTGCATCAGCAGCAACGTCAGAGGTGTCAAAAGGTCACGGGGCAAGAAAAAAAGTCTTGCTCAGTTCACAGGACAGACTCAATGGCTTCCGGCGTGGCCCCTGAGGCTTTGGTTTGGATCTTGACGAGCGGCGAGGTCTCCTCCTCCGCCTGGGCGTTGGCCACCACCTCCACCCGGACTTCGTCCAGCTCGCCCTCCTGCTGCTGCTGCTCCTGCTGCTCCTGCTGCTTCTTCATTTCCTGCTGGTTGATGTGGTGGAGGATTCCAGCACCCAGAGCATCGCCTTCCACGTTCACCACCGTGGTGGTGCGATCCCTGTACGCAAAGACAGAAAGTTAAGGTCAAACTGCTTTGCAGATCATCTGTCGCAGCTACTTGTCTTCATGCTTCCATTATTTCACCCCTTATCCTCACAGCTCAGATGTTTTTGTTGCACAACTTGAGAGAAAAAAAAGGAAACCCTGGAGGGAATTTTGAAAGCCTTGGGTGCTATCTGAGAAACAGGAATACTCTTTCAGATCATGTTTAATCATCTGCTGTGTGTGTTTGCTCTGCAATGTTGCTCAGGCAGACGTGATCAGACCTGCATCTGTATTTATTTTCTGACAGAAGCGTCAGTGGGTTCAGGGGCTTTACTCACACAATCCAGTCAACAGCCAGCATGAGGGAGAGGTCGTTGGTTGGCAGGCCGATGGCCTCCAGGATGATGGCGATGGTTATGATGCCACCGGCTGGGATGCCCGCTGCACCGACGCTTGAGGCTGTGGCTGTCACCCTAGAAGTAATGATGCAATTGTCATATGAATGATATAATACCATTTGTCACAGAGGAAAAATAAAGTTGACTTCTTGACTTTGCTGGGAAATGTGAGAGCAAATCTACGGATGGATGATTGTAGCGTGTTGTGATCTGTTCATCGTTATGCTGAGCAACAACAAGTAATTGTTGATATCGCCCCGCGAACTCACAGGATGGTGAAGATCTGTCCGGCGTTCAGCTCAGTGTTGTTGAGCTGAGCGATGAAGACGGCGGCGATGCACTGGAAGATGGCCGCCCCGTCCATGTTAACAGTGGCGCCGATAGGAAGGATGAAGCGGCTGATGCGTTTGTCCACACCGTTGTTCTCCTCTACACATTTTATCATAGAGGGAAGAGTTGCTGAACTGGTGAGAAAAAGAAACAGAAAGAGCATTGTCATATGCTCTGACAATTTTTTTTTTTAATCCAGTCTTTGTAGCTGTTGCAGGCCCTCTGCACGCAGTGTGCATGACTGGTGAGACCGGTGAGTACAAACAATAGCCATGTTCAAAATCAAGGTCAAGGTAAATTTTATTATCCTGACTTTGGCTCTATATAAAAAGCAGAGTTCATCGAGATGTGTGCCAGAGCTTTTACTGCACATCCTCACAATGCATTCCAACCTATTCTTGCTTTTATAAAACAAGAATAAAGCATTTTCATAAAAGGGAAGTCAACACTGCACTTTATTATTGCCCCCACATACTTGTACTGTTGAACAACTTCAACAGCCTGGCCTAGAATAAAAGCAGGGGGGGATGTGTGAAGGCTTCCCTCTGAAGTCGATTATCATTTCTTATGTTTGGGACACATTAATGTCCAACTAGGAGTGTTTACACCAGTCAATAAAATCATCCACCACTGGGCCCCGGTCAAAGTCATCGTCGCTGAGTAGAGACACAAACTTTATGACATGTCTGCAATCATAATGACACCAACACTCGTTAGTGTATAAAACAAATAACACAGAGGAGAGGTCACACCCCTGGGGGTAGCCAGTAGAAGATAAAAGGATGTTAGATAAAATGCAATTGACTCTCACTCTAACACTCACTTTAAATCATTAATGCAGAGGAGAGTCTTCGCTCAGTGTTGCTTTGCTCAGTGCTTTGCACATTATCAATAGTGTTGGAAGAAACATACAGTAATTGTGAGTATTTTGCTATTCTTTTTATAGCAATTCTACCCATACCAGTTTCATCTGGAAAGTTTCTCTTGAGGTCGCCGCTACAGCAAAGGTCATGAAGGTCACTAAACTCTGTTTGCAGCCCAAACATGTCCATGCAGAGACGAGGCTTTGCCCTCTGCAAAGCATAATGACGCTCAGTAAATTTCATAGCAAACTGCCAGATGTTTCTTGTGTACAAACTGAACTTGTCACCAGATAGTGGAGCGGGAGGGAAGGTCAGGTCAGTCAAAAGTGAAGCAAATGATTAAGCTAAAAAGGCTGAAACTTTATTTTTCAGTGTGCTTTACAGTGCATTGCGACTGCTCACTGAGACGCACCCCCGCTCTGATACTGAAATCCACCTGACATTTTATTCACATAGATTTCAAAGCAAACTCTTATTCCCATTTCAGTACAGACAAAAGTTAATCTGGGACCCTGTGATGTGACAGAATACCTGGAGCAGGTGGCGAAGGCAGTGGTGAAGGGCGTGATGAGGCCTGACAGGAAACTGAAGGGGTTCTTGCGTGTGAAGCCAAAGTAGATGAGCGGCAGGACGATGCCTCCGTGGATAATGTGACCCAGGATTGAAGCAAAGATGTATTTTCCCAGACTCGTGACCAGAAGAACCACATCTTCCATTTCCACAATCTTACTGCCCACCAGGAACATGATGCCAAAAGGGATGTACCTGTGAGACACAAGAGGTACGAACTTATCAGGAAGGAAAAAGCAAAAAGGAAAGCAGCAGAAATGTGGGATGTCACAAACTACCAGTATCACCAGTATTACTTAAAAATCCTGTATGAATCCAGCTCTACTCACCACATGATCCAAGACACCAGCACCATGGTGGCCTCGTTGAAAGCATTGAAGAAACGAATGAGTTCCTCCCCCTCATCTCCCAGCTTCCTCAGCGCCACGCCAAATACCATGGCAAACAGCACCAGACCCAGGATGTTCATACCATCTGTTTCTGTACCGACGGGCACCTAAAACACACAGCAGAGTCAGACCGTATGAGACTGGACACAGTGAAGACATTGTGGGAGGAAGAGCTGTATCGAACCATCTCAGTGGTGTCGTACTCTTAACATGGGCATCTTTTCATTATAATACATTGTATACATTATTAAAAGTTTACCGTTCGTTTTTGTATATCGTGTTTTTAACATTTTTGATCATGTAGGTCTTTTTAACTAGAGAAGTTAGCCTGTCAGCATATATGCATATTAGTAGAACCAGTCACCCGTCTCACTGATTTATGATTTAAATCCCTTCCAGGAATGAGGTCAGAGCTTTACTGCTCGCTTTCGCAAGACGGTGTTCGTCAGTCACTTTCTTTTTTGGCAGCTCTTCCAAGCATAGAGTAAAAAAGAGTCATAGCTACCTAACCTAAAAAAAACCACAACATACAAAAACAAACGGTAAACTATTCACAATATATACTGTGAAAAGTGTTTTACAGATGAAAAAGCAGCAAGTTAACTACGGACATATACTGTTCAGTTGGCACTGGAAGCAAAAGGGTGTGTAGTTTGTAACGTGGATAAACGTCACACTACGTTGCCCAAGTGGAGAATAGTGGCACTAGAGGAGAGGTAAGGGGTTTGCCAAAGTCTTCAGGAGACATCATCTAGGAATCATGGATGTCTGTACAACATTTTTGTGCCAATCTATGAAATAGTTGTAAAGACATCTCACTCAAACCTCACGAGGTGCCAAAGGAAAAGTCGAGGGGTCACTAAGTCCTTGGGTTTCTTCTTCTGGGGACCATGAATGTCTACACTAAAATGTTTTACCCTTCCATTTGTTGCTGAATATGGCTTGCATGGCTTACAATGTTAACGAGACAGGACTGGTTTTCTTAGGTCATGAAACATGGTCACATACTGGGACCTCAATTGTAGCCTCTCATTATAGAGAGCGGAGCTTGTCAAACAACTGTGTTGATACACTCTGCAGTAGTTGATACGACACCTTGCTACAGAGTGTGCGTGTGTGGGCACATAGGTCTGGAGGCAGCTGAAGGATTCACTGAACTGCATGATGGATAACGAATAAGGACAGGGACAAATCCTGAGCTCAATCCCTTTCCATTGTCCTGAGCTCTCCCACAGCTCCACCAGCTTCATCCCCTGGCACTGGGGTGACTGTCCACCATGACCCACGACAGACAAATACCATGGACAGGTGCCAATATCAGATCCAACAACTGTTCCCTTATACTGGGTCATTGGGGGCAAACCATGGCCACTGGGGACAAGCAGTTGGATTTAAAGTTATTAGGTCGACTGTATGTTCAAAATTCAGCTAATAATATAGAAACCTCTGGCCTATTTAAAAAACTCTCCCTCATAAAAGCTATTCGAACACAGGTTGTGAAGAAGCATTCAATACATTCTTAAAAGGTTCTTCAGTACCTGCTGAGTTAAACCATTTGAGCACATTGCTGCAGAGAACCTTTAGAAAGGTTTTTTTGTAGCAGCTAACAGGAAACCTAAAAAGCCTTTTGTGCTATCATGTCAAAGGCTTTTGTTTGACAGTCTAATTTCTCTGTTTACACATTATCTTCCTCGCAGGCTCAATTGATACCTGTTGGGTCACGCTGACCACTGGCCAACACTGTTGACTGACTCACTCCAAAAACAGAAACCATATCGTCACAAGTTGTCCCATGTAAAAACTCACTTCTGTGCACAAGAGCAGAGAAAATAAAAGCCTTTCCCCTTTTCATCGCAATGTACAGCTTCTCCCTCCCTTTTTCTCTTTTCTACCTTCACTGGTTTTAAAGTAAATGCTAATGATCTATTTATAATGAGATTGATTTGTCGTGAAATGATATAATTATCTAAATTAACACATACTGTTTACTGTTTAAGGTTAGTTAAGTGCTCTTGAGTTCTGAAAACCCCGAGACATTTTTAATCTTTGAATAAAAAGCAATTAACCTTTGACACAGATACAGCGTTATTTATAATGTCTGTGTAATAACACCCTAAAATAAAATGGCTTTGTAAAATGACCCTGTTCTCATGACCATGTTCACTTCCAGCATTTCCTAATCAACCTTGAAACCATTCTCCCTAAAACAAGTCATCCATTAGTCTCTCACATCAAGCTTATTCAGTGAGTTTGCACCCATGGGTGGTTCACACACACACACACACGCACACACACATACCGTTCCGAGCAAACATGTTCTCCAAGGATCAACAGTGACCTCCTGTTTTCATTCTGGGAGAGTTAACTGACTCATGTAGACACAGAAAAGAGCACTTTTCCTTTCAAAGGTTCATGTGCATTTAAAATGTGCAATTGCATCATACATGTGTGTGTGCGATTTTGTGTGTGTGTTGGGATGCTTCCTGCTCCTACCTTTTGATAGAGGATGGTCCCGTTGGTGTCATTCCCAACAGCAACCATCTTGTAGTCAGTGACATACTGCAACATAAAAGACAGGAACACTTGTTCAGCCATACATTTTCGTTCGTGCACTGTAGTGCTGAAATGTGCTTTTACAGTGTCAACATGCAAATATATGTCAGTGTTTCTCAATATCAGTTGTCAATGTAAACTGGACATAAATGAGTGGGTTTACATGCACACCATGTATGATCTGGTTTTAGTAAGAAAAAAAACAACAGGTAAGTCCTTATCTCCAGGCTAACAACAATGGACTGCTTGTAACCATAAACACTTCTTCCAGGTTTGTGATCACTATCTGTCAAAGTACATCCTCAACTTTCATAGAAGTAGCAATATACAGTAATACAGAATAAAACTCTGGCAAAGGCAAAGTAGAGGACACATTTCCAAGAGGGAGAAATCAATCCAGCATGGTGACAAATATGTCATTCTGAAGGAAAACAAAACTGGGTTCTTTCCCAATTGCAGAGTTAAGTCAGTCAGTACTGGACCTTCCAAACCGATGCGAACAGGGACATAGAGAAAACTGAACATATTAAAGGGAGCTGAATAACTGCTACTTTTAAAAGCCATGTCCTAAATATGATCAAAGACTGCATAATTGATAAGCAAAGAGTTGGAACAAGCATAGCTTAGCATAAAGCCCAGCAGCAGCTTGAAATGTAAACATGAGAATTTCACTTGTAGAGAAAGTTACGTGGTGTAATTACTTCTTGACGCCCACCTCGCGTTCTGTATGTAGCTCATAGACAGAAGAGCGGCGTCTATTCTTTTAAATTCTATTCTTCTTTAAATTCTAATCATTTAATTTTGTCACTGAGTGAAAAACCTCGACTGATGAAGGTTTTGTTTCATGGTTAAGAAATGTGAATTGTGTTCATAAAAACTTGTTAAATGCAGTGACAATGTTATAGATAAGTATTTTTTGGAGAGTGGTTTCACAAATGTTGCTAAGGAGAGAAAAAATGGACTGGAAATGATGAACTAAACTACGGCTGCCCCATAATAATTGACTAAAGTGTTCTTCATACACAGTGCTACTATACTACTCAGACTGAAGTCCACAAGAGAAAATTCTCATCAGTAGCGAGTTTGTGCAGGTTATGCTGCAGCTTATTAGCGTCACCCACTATTTCTGCAGTCTGCAGTACGAAGCCTTGTTTTGATCCGATGATCCTGTTTGCCCCTAATTTACTGCATTACACTGTTAATACAAACTCAACACTTCCTGTATATGTTTCAAATTCAGTGGAAAATTCAGTTGCTTTTATAGTAAAACATTACCAAAACTTGTGACTTGCAAGGTTCACGAACATGACTACATGAAACAAACTGCTATCAAATTTTCTCCAGTTTCACTCAGCTGAAGTCTTACTCTATTTATCATTTTGATGTTAACCTTTAGAAGAAGTCAAGTTAAGCTGAATTGTTGTTGTGAGAAATGAAAACAACATGTTGCAGTTGCACTACTGGACTGTAGTGCTGCTACACTCTTATTCATGGGCTCCCGTTATGTTTCCTTTTCGAGCGGCTGATTCATGTCCTGTATTGCTGGTTTGGCCTGATCTTAGGTCTCAAACCAGTCAGAACATTTTTAAATCGGCCCAACCCTATCGGAAAGTTTGTCCAATTTTGCGGCCACCCCTAACACGACTTAAGATGGCAGATGAGCAAGTTTGTAGTGAGTTATTTTCATACGTTGTGTTGATACGTCCATGTTTTTTGGGAAGTTTTTAATTATTTGTTCCTGTCTTTTGAACAATGAGACTTGTGTGCGGTTATACCGTGTTGTTAGTTGTTCTGCCATAGTCAGAGTCGTTGCGTTACCACTTTTGTTATCGGCACTGTCGTTAACAGCCGGTTTGCTTTGTCTGTGCCCTGAAAAACATATATTTGAATAAATATATTAATATCATAAACATGCAAGGACTAGGGGACTTATGGCTTGATCTAACGACTGATGCTGACTTGGAAAATCTTAAGCCTTAAAAAGTGAAATGACTTAAGAACAAGTTATGTTCATTGCTCCTCTAAGGGACGCAGTATGTGCATGGAGTTTGGGGCCAGTTTGAAACTGTCCACTGAAGTTCAGATAGTTTCAGCAGTAAAAGGAATCAAGCAGCTCTAACACAATGCTGTCTCTCTCTGCATTTCTTTAAACAGCCCTTCTGAACAAAGGTTCCCAACGTCTTGGCAGATCTATGGACTTTAAATGAGGCTATAGGTTCTTGGAACTGCGACATACTTGGACCTGCAGAGATATAATAAGTGACTATAGTCACAAAACTAAAAGGAGAGCCCTTGCCACAATCTGAATCGTACACATCATTTGTCTACATGTCCTTTTAAGCATCTAGCTGCTTGTCATTTTGTGTAAATCTCCCCTGTCCTCTGCTTTCTTGGTTTAATCCACAGTTGGCCCCATTCCACAGGGGCTCTACCACAGTATAGGCTGGGTGGGGGGGATAAATATTGAACTCTATGACCCGGAGTATGACTGACCTGTGACTAAGTGTCCGTTTGTGTACTCTCCTTTTTGTGTGTGCACAGCCATTTTGTATCTCCCCATCCCCAAATATTGAACTTTCCTGGTTCTTATTTTAGCCTGAACAGACATGATCATAATTCTAGGAAGTGGAGCGGGCCGGGTTTAAGAGCAGCGAGGCGAGGTGTGTTGCTAGGCTGGTTGAAATGGAATGGTTTCGCCATGGTAACGGCTGGTAAGGGACAAGGAAAAGAGGCATTTGGGCAAGCAGCAGTCTCCGAACAACTCCTCATTAAGAGGCATTGTGAGGCTCTGGGCACTAAGGCCAGAATTTATAGCCTAGCAAATGAACGTGGAGTGGCATCCGCGTGGTTGGTGAAATAAATTCTGATGAACAATCCACACAAGACACAGGTGGAGAGGAAAAACATGAAGTGGTGATAAAGAGGGGAACTAGGTGAAAAATGGAGACAATGTGGTGTGGTGGAGTGAAGTGAGGCGCTGGCACTCACAGAACGGAAAGCAGCAGCCACCAAGTTCGCTGGGAATAAATTCCTGAGAAGGGAAGAGAAAAACAAGTTAGAACCACAGAAAATGACAGCTAAGTTACCGCTGTAATTGACAAACATTTGGCTAATATTGAAGCCAGTGGTTTGTTATAAAAAAAAGCAATCAAACAAAAACTGAGCACTAGTCTCAGAAAGTCTTTTAAATCTGTGTGGTTAACCCATCTCAGTGATTAACTGTTCACAGGATTGGTTTGTCATCACACACTCGTTGTACTTTGGCTCTTTTCCCAGGACCTTCCATTAAGTCCACTGTTCCCAACACATGACTTTCATAAAAAAAGTGTTTTCTTGCAGTCCATCAGCAGCGTACAAGGTGTGGTTGTCGCCTGTATATTCTTAGATTAAAAAAAATTAAATGTCACTAACGTTTTATTTAGTCATATACCCATATTTGCCATTCTATTCACAAGACTGCACTGTGACAGCAGCACAGTTTAACAAGGTAGTTTTACTCGACTCGGTGTAACAATATTTTTGCTCAGAAAACCCCCAGTGAGGCAGCTGGATTCATGAGACCACATGATATATGATCTTAGTCAAACACATGTGAAATCACAAACGTATCTTCCTTGGCTTCGAGCTATGTGCTTGTGGCCGAACACACAGCGGCTCAACCAGTCAGCGTCCATATGAGGAACTACTGGCAGCTACAGGCGTGGTTTAGATGTGCTGACCAGTGAGAGAAGTGACTGTTCGTTTGAAAACAACAATATCAGCTCCAAAAGAGGCTAGCTTAGATGCTGCTGTAGCATCAGTTATGTCAGAACTGGAGAGTATATTTCATTGAAAAAAGAGAAAAGAAGATTTTCTCAATGGAAAAATATGTTTTTGCTCTTTTCCTGATGATTTCGGTTAGAGTTTAATTTAAAAACAGGCTCAGATTTGTCCTATTTACGACGTTTGCATTGCACTAGAACTTTACGGGATTGTTTCAGCTATTAGTCAAACCCTCAGATGTTGCCAGGGAATAAGAGTGGGAAAAACTTTAGATTTTGATTGCAAAGCACATGAAAATATAAATTAATGATCTTTGATGCAAGTGAGCATGGTATAAGCAGGATAATGCCCTTCAAGCTGTCTTCTGTGTACATATGCACATTTTTTACACAAATTGAACCCATATACATGAAGGGTTTGCTGAACATATTACTATTTAAAGAAAATTCAATAAAAAAATAAAGTTTTTGTGACTTTTAGGCATTCTGAAGTTGAAGAGTTCAATGTTTCCTCCTGTCACATGACCGAGGCGAGGATCTGGATTAACCCTGGGAAACCAGAGCTGAGAGCTGGCATGCTTTTCCCACGGAGCCTCCTCTCTCTCTGATTTCTAAAGCTCTGTTACATAACAACTTGATTTCCTAAAACATCTCAGCCAAACATCACGCATGACCCTTTTAATTCAAAGCAGCTGCAGAATTAAGTTATTCAGCTAATGCGGTCGGAAGTGTTTCTGGCTTTCTGGTTTCTCTCGGCCACTTTACATTCTTAGTCAAACACTTATTGCATTATGGTGACAGCTTTGACCGTAATTGCAGTCATTGCAGTGTGTTGCTACCACTGGCCCAAAACAATTATAATAATAAAGACAGTGTCTCTTTCGGGCTTCTCTGTTGTTGTGTCTTTTAGCATCTAACACCACTTCACAACGGCAGCATCAGTGGCAAAACAGCCACTGTTGTAGGTATCTTAAATGGTATTTTAGAGTTTGTAACTTCCTGGAAACTCATTAAAAATGTTGATGACTCATCCTGTACTTGGGGGCATATACAAAATATTTGTCCAATAAATGCTTTCTGTATTTTATGACACTGTCATGGATTTATAAAAATAAGAATGTCACCTGGAGATCGGACCTCACGGATTACTGTACAAAAGGTAGGGTGAATGTCAGGGTGGACGTATGGGTGAACAAAACGTCAGATCAACACTACAGTGTTTTTCAAAATCTCACTTAAAGGACATTAAGTATAAACAGATACAAAGCAGATACGGCCCATGAAACTTTGAATTTGAGCTACCCTCCTGCTGGACACGCCATGTTTGTCCATGTAATAAGAGTGTGTGGACAGAGAAATCATACTAAGCCCACTTGACACTCACAGAGAAAAGACAATATTTGGACTTGAACATTTCTCAGAATTAGGAAAAGGAGATGAAGCTCAGCGTAATTTCGATCAGGAAGACTATCTTTTCATTCAACTCTCTCCCTGATCCCTCCATTCGCCTGACATGGGTGTTACTCTCTCTTCATTTAACCAACCAGATTCTGCCACGAACACTATCAGCCAATCATGTCTCTGCTGTCAAACTTAAAACCGCTCTCCTCTCTCCCGTCAGCTGTCATTTCAGGCATTTCGTGCGACCCTCTTCCACCCCATCCTCCTCCAGCTCTTCATCCAGTGGTTAGGTAAATACGAGTCTCTCCTGATTGAAATCCTTCCTGAAATGCTTGGAGCAACTGGTCACCAGTATACAGTAAATATGTCCACAGTGTAACACTGGGAAATAACAGCAGAGTGTCCACCTGCTATGGTGATAAGGAAAAAGTGCTGACAGCAGCAGACGGTGATCAGTTTGTACTACACAGTGTTGCTGGGGTCTAACCCTCCACCTCCTTCCTTTCCTCAAAATACACTCAACTCTGTCAACAGCTGTCAGCTTTCCCGCACACTGTGGGAACTTTATATTAGGACTCCTCCTGTAGTGCTCACTGAAGGCCAGCGGGCAGGCTGATATTCAGGGCCGCCAGCAGGGGGGAGCACCAGTTCAAGGGAGGCCTCTCACCCTTCAAATAATCTGCGTTGGGGCAGTTGGAGTTCATCTTATCCTGGACACAAGTAAAACTATCTGCGGCCCTGCTGATATTTATAGGCGAGGTTGCCAGGAGCTGGAATATGTGTCTACTGTGTGTCAGACATGGCTTCTGCAGGAGAAAAACTACGATTACAACATTAAGGTACTAAGGGTTTCTAAGGGGGCAGCGCGTGGAACTCTAAAATGCTTTGCAGAAACTGGATCGATTGTATCCAAAGCACGATCAGGCCACCACCATCAGGAGATCTATACATGAAGCTTAGCTCAGATAGAAAAGCAACTTCTTCACAGATACAGAATTTGCAAGATAAGCACACCTCAAGGTATTGTAAGAACTACTTGAAGACCAAAGAAGACCAAGCAGTCCTGACTGTCATGGACTGTCCTCCGCAGTCAACTGACCTCAACCCCACTGAACTTTTATGAAGACACTTGAAGACTGAGAAAGCCTTGTGGCATCCCAAGAGGCTTTGTGGGGCAACTTCAAATCGTGCTGGGGTTACATGAGTCATCAGGTTTTGCAAGACATTGTGGAGTCCATGCCAGCTCTAGTACATGCTGTCTTTAAAGCTAGGTGGGGACATACCAAGTAGATATTTTGAAATTCATGGAAGTTATTCAAAGATTCAACTTTTCATTCAAACTATTAAGTTGTTTGCAGTTGGAGGTGTCCTGTCAACAGTTTCACAGTCATCTCTTTAATAATGGTGGATTTTTTTTGCTGCAATGCCGCAAGTGGCCACTGAGAGACAAGATGGCAAAGATGACACTTATCCTGCTCCTAAGAGAACGATGCTGCCAAACACTTGAACTCAGACAAAACTCTTAAAACTGGCAACCGAGTTAGGTAATAATTATGGTGCCCACTCAATCAGCCCACAGGATCTTGACGTGCCTCGGCAAAAGTTCACTCTGTACCTTGTAATTGCCCTTTTACCTTTTCCCTCTGACAGGACAAAGCGAGAAGAAAAGCATGAATGAAGTGGCACTTCAGCATTTTCCTTACAGCTGCAGAACCCAGTGGTGGAAGAAGTATTTAGATCATTCAACTGAGTGAAAGTAGCATTACAACAATGTAAAACCTCTGTGTTATGAACAAAAGAGCTCTGACTTACGTAAAAGTACAGAAGTATTAAAAGTAAAAGTACTCAATCATAAATAAATAGCCCATGTGAGCCCATTATCACATTTTATATTAGTGGATTACTATTACTTATAGGGCTGGGCAATATATCAATATTTTATAATTATTGTGATAAGAGACTACATATCATCAGTTGTGTCAGTACTGTATTACAGTAAAGTGATGTAAAGAGCCCAACCAATAGTTGATTTTGGGGCCGATGCTGATACTAATATTAGGGAGTGAAAAATCCTGACGTACCAGCTGATATACACACAGGTTTTTCACA
This sequence comes from Pagrus pagrus, assembly GCF_965226575.1. Lineage (NCBI taxonomy): Eukaryota > Metazoa > Chordata > Actinopteri > Spariformes > Sparidae > Pagrus > Pagrus pagrus. The sequence continues at coordinate 13,444,387 of NC_140199.1, forward strand.
CTGATCCCTCAAATGTAGTAAATCATTTACAGTTTAACCATAAACTTCACTGTCCAAAGACGTCAATACACTGAAACAGTAACATTTAATAATAAAATATTATCCCAAGTGTCTTTTTCTGCTTTATAACCTATGAATAAAAGTTTTCATATCAGTAGATATCAGCAGTGATGGAATGTCACTAAGTACATTTACTCAAGTACCGTACTCAAGTACAATTTTGAGGTACTTGTACTTTACTTGAGTGTTTCCATTCTCTGACTCTTTATACTTCCACTCCACTACATTCTGTAAGGCAAATATGGTACTTTTTACTCACTACATCAGTTTATTAACTTTAGTTACTAGTTACTTTCCATATTACATGCTGCATCAGAGCCAAATGAGTACATGTTTAAATTAACTTATTTCATTGACAGTCAGTTTTAAAACAAACAAACAAACAAAAAGCTTATTCCAATAATGAGAAAAATGCTGAATATCTGATCTCATAACTGGCCAGGCCAATAACTGATCAAATCATAGTATATAATATATACTGTACATACAGTACATATAAATATATGTATAATTTACTTTTACTTGGGATATATGCAAAATAACTTGTAACCAACACATATAGTGGAGTGAGTCTGAATTGTATTGGAGTAGAAGTACACAGTGGCATAATATAGAAGCACTCAAGCTAAGTACAAGTATCTCATTACTGTAACTTAGTTACTTTCCACCACTGAGTGAGCTGCATGTGGAGGAGAGGACTCGAGTTGCTGCTTTTTCCTTGTTAGGCTCAAGCAAAACCAATTCAGTTTCAGAAAGGATGCTGGAGGCGACTGTGTGAGTGTTCATGCAACACAATCTAACTACATACAGGTGTGTGTGTGTGTGTGTGTGTGTCTCAATTTGAAGTGCAAATCAAGGCAGTTTTAGGAAGTTACACAAACAGTCTTGCTTGACTTTTTTGAGCAATTAGAAGGGGACCTGCAATCTACATAGTATAATCCTCTACACACACTGATGCGCTACACATTGTATTTATTTCATCTTAATCTTGTTTATGTTTTCCCCATTTTCTCTACAATCTCATGAAGTAAGTCTGTGACCTGGGTATTTAAATAAATGTGTACCCCACTCATGCTTGTTACAGCAGTGAGTGACTTCAGGAGCGTGTGTGTGCTCCATGCTCAGTGTGTGTAACTAACCGGTGTTCCCAGTGCGCCTGAGGCACGCTGTGCCACAACTCCCCCCGGGACTGCTGCGACATCACAACAATCCGCCTCATCTTATTCAGTGCTGGCCTGTTTATGAGTGTTTAATATTTTTAAAAAGAAAATGATGAAAGTCGTGCTTCAGTACCTGGCCAGATCTAAAAACGAGTCCGCGGTCTCCTTGTTGTTGCTGACGCTCTCCAGTCCCAGGCTGTTGGTGTTCAGGGCTCCTGCGCCCACGCCGGGTTTAATAATGAAGGCCAGTGCCACCCCGATGCACGAGGCGATCAGCGTGGTCACCAGAAAGTAGGCGACGGCGATGCCCCCCAGCTTGCCCAGGGAGCGGGTGTCCAGGCTGGCGGCGCCAGATACGAGGCTGCAGACGACCAGCGGCAGGATGATCATCTTCAGCATACGGAGGAGCATCTCTCCGGGGAAGGCGAAGTAGGTCATCTGCGCCTTGGTCAGGTTCATGTTGCGGACCATCATCCCGAGCCCGACGCCCACCAGCACCCCGGACACCGTCATGATCACCAGGAGGTTCTTCCTCAGAAACTCCAGCAGCTTCTCCCTGCAGCTCCTCTGCGCGCTTTTCTCCACGATCCGGTCGGTGGAGGCCGAGCTGGGCATGGCGTGCCCGTTGATCTCGCTCTTTTTCTCCATCTTTTTCCTCTGCGGAGCAACGTGGGGAGGCTGAGTCCGGCTCTCGGCAGCGTGGGATAGATGCACACACACACACGTCGGGCGCACGCACTGTGCTGTGTGAAGGCTGGCCCGGCGTTAAGGCTGAGGGAGAGCCAATGGAGAGGGAGCGACGACACACAAAGCGAGTGGAACATGCGCACAGGAGCCGGGGCTTTATACCCAGAGCAAATGATGCAAGAGCAGGGGAGATTGCCAGGGTCTGTGGCAATGTGGCACATTTTCTTCCATAAACATGTGATGATTAAAAGAGCTTCCCAGAAATATCTTCCTCTGGCTCTGCGCCCTCTCTTCTCTTGCTCCATGGAAAGATCAAGCATATAAAAAAGCATTTCATATAATAAGCCATACCACCTCAAGTAAACAATACACAAGAATAATGAGGATCAGCTTTCATGCTGTTTTCTCCTCTGCTCTTCTGCAGCTACATTTTTTCCAACACAAAAGACCCATTCTTCTTGCAGAACTTCCTGTTTTAGTGAAACACACATCTGGACTTTTGCTTTTCCTTGTTCCTCAGGGTTTTTCTCTGAAGCAACTTCACAATGTCATCAAATGCCTCAAACACCCAATTCAGGGCCTGTCCTCCTCAGTTTGGTGTGATACCGAGATTGAGCTCAGTGCTTTCACAACCCTGGGAAGAACAAAGTAACATGATCACCTACTATTTGTAAAGATATGTCTAGTTTTTCCTCCTTATTCGTCAAGTTTGAATCAAAGATCCTTTCACTTTGACATTTTATAAGCACACACGCATGTGAGGTGACATTTGGCTCTCAGGCAAGTCAGCTGTCAGCTTCACAGACTGGGAGTGATGGGGGGGAGCTGTCAGCACCATGGCCAGCGCTCTGTGCCTTCTAGGGGGCGCTGTTGCTTGCTGTCTTCCACCTCTGGATGAGGCTGTTGATTTGAATGGAACAGCATCAGTGAGAGATTTCATTTAATAATGTTTATTTTGGAAGGCAGGAGGTCCAGAAAGATGCTACTCTAGTCTGAAGTAAGGACTATTATATTTGCATAGTGGCTATTAGATTTTTACCCATTTGCATTCTTGTTGCGCCTCTGGTGTTTAACCACGAGGTGGCAGAATAGTAAAGCTGTTGTATTTACACACAGCAGATGAAGGAAAGTTTAAGGGTTAACTCCATCAATTTGAACATTTAAGTGTGTTTGCAGGTCTTGTGGAGCACTACTGCATATGTGAAAATAGTCATTTTTTCTGGCTCTAGAGGAAAATGCATGTAATCTGATAGATTTCCAGCTTTGCACTTTGGGTAGTGTAGGCACCAGGTTTTGAAAAGGAAGAAGGAATGCGTGGGAAAGAAAAGGTCGTATCCATCTTGATCATTTGTTTTCAGACTGTCCATAACAGTCCAACAGTGTTATAGGAGTGCAGTGTGAGACCAGTGGACTGCTTTTCAAAACCTGGTGCCGACATTACCCATAATGCAATTTAGCCAATGAGTGACACCACTGCAGGTAGTTTATGTAGATTATATGCAACTTCCTCTGGAGCCACAGAAGGCTTTATACTACTTTTTCACATATGCACTAGTACTCCAAAGACCTGTAAACACACTTCCATGTGTCAAATAAAATGAATAAATAAATAAAACCCTTTAATTATGTCATGAGAGCAAAAAAAAAAAAATGCAATAAATACACTTCCTGCTCTGCTGGAAAGTTTTTTAATGTTCCTTATTGTTAGATGTCTTTTTATGTGATTTAGTTGTTTTGTAAAGCACATTGTATCATTGTATTGCCTCTTTTCGTATTAAATGTGCTTTACAATTATGTTGTATAACATGTTTTATTCCTATTACATTATTATTATTAGTAGCAGTAGTAGTAGTAGTAGTATTACTGTTTTTGTTATACTCACATTAGCTTAAAGATTACTTATTTGTGACTTTTCTTTTACTATAAAAGGAACTGTAACTTAAAAGTGACTTACTTTTTTGTTCAATGAATGAACTGAGCACTATTAACTGAAGAGGATATGCTGAAATACATTTTTAAAAAATGCTATCAATAATAATAATAACAATAATGATAATAACAATAACAACAACAATAATAATAAGAAGAGTACCAGTGCCCCCAAAAGCAACAAAAAGGATAAAAAGATTAAGAGATGAGTCATTATTAGAAGCAGCTGTATGTATGAAGGTAGTTTCTGCCAGGAAGCGTCTTTCAGTCAAAACAAAACAACAGACGGAAGTTGCGTGGGATCATGAGAGTTTTCGATTGTAGACGACCACTATTGCTGACGAAAATGTACCTGATGTGACTCAGGCACAAATGTTCACAGACGAGTTTTATTCACATTACGTTTAGTCATGTCTGCCGACTCCCTTTCTCACTTTCTCTTGTTTTGAGACATTCTCATGTACAAATGTTACATATTATATCTTTAAACTGCTTGCAAATCAGGTTGCATTGTGGGCAATGTGGGCTCAAGGATTTGGAATCGATTCTGACCCTTTTAAAACAGCGCAATGCTAAATCATTTGAATAGGCTACTCTTTTAAGTGATACATTTCTTACTTCTTCACCATTTTCATTAGTGAACTTGTCAATTTTTTGTAATACGTTTACTTTATTGTCTGATAACGTAATCAGCTGAGCCTTTTCTAAAAGAAGACTAAAAGCACTGTCATGTTTTAAGTCTCCACTCGATGTTAATACAAGTGAATGAGCAGCAGTATCTAGAGGACACAGAGAGAAGCAGCTCTCTGTCTCACTGCCTCTGTTACTGACTGCTGTCTGTGTTGTCCTCAGTGACCTTAGCTCTGCTGTTGCTAAGTTGAGCAAAACTTTCCCTCCCTCCACCAATAGAGACAGATTGTCCCCCTTCCCCTCACAGCTGTGCGGCCTGAATGCTGGAAATAACCACCGGCCTGCGGATCAGGAGTCATGGCTGTTTGACAGTGGCAAATGCTGGCACTGTGCCGCAGTAAACTAGACGAAAAAAAAAGCAGGAAAAACAGAGAAAGGCTCAGGCGGAGATTTATAGTAAAGACTATCAAGCTGTTACTCACAGACATATGTACAGTATCCAGTGCAAATAGAAACCGTGCAGCGTGCTCTGTGCCTGATTTGATGGATATCATGCGGCAATAATTGTTTTCTACTGTAAAACAGTTCTGATCAGATTTTAGAAAAATGCACTATGCAACCCAAAAACTGACTAAATCTAGTTAAAGGTTTAGAGGTTTAGTTGTAAAATAAGCTTGAAATAAAAAGATAATTAGCTTGAGATCTTAATAAATAGGCATTAAAAAAATGGCCATTCTTGGCTTCCATAGGGTTTACCTCATATCCCGAGGCATCCGCTACAGCAGTCACAATAAGAAACTGAAACATCAGCTGAAGTCATTTTCTACTCTCTAGCTGAACGCTAATCTCTGCTGTCTAAAAACTTTCTTGAGTGTTTGTTTCTCTCTGTCTTGCTGTTATAAAGCTGGAAATATATCTGAGCTAGCCGCAGACTTGACTTCTGTCGAGTTGTGATGCTGCGGAGGGTCTACGGCTAGTATGAAATTGTATTTTCTGAAACGGCTGTAATAGATAAATGTCGAATAGAAAACATTAGCTTGTCTGCAGTAACCATCCAAATGAGGTGAGCCACAAAACGTACTGCTGAGAAAGGCCCTGTTCTAAGGCATCCAGATAATTAATGTTGTTACAAATTTCACTTGGATTCTGAATGAGGTTTTCAGAAAAAGTAAATAGCTTTCTATTTCTTTGTGTTCAACGAATAACATGAAGCTATTTATGGATGTATTCATCTATATTTTTTACTCATTTTTGGGGCACCATAGTACTACAACATAGTCTTTGGCAGTTGTGGAATAAGTACTGTAACATCCGTCAGCCTGGAGATTGAAGGAGTCACAGATCTCTCTTAAAACAACCATAAAGCCTCGGATAGAATTAGATGATTTCATGTTTTTCCCATGCAAATAAATTTGTCCTGAGAATTTTCACCTAATTTTGAGTCATGTTTTAGCTCCAGGGGAGTCAAAACGCAAATTAAGGCCAACAATCTGACATTCAGGAAGGGAGTCATCTTGGACGTATGTTAAGTGGTGAGTGTACATGAGTGCAGCCTGCGTGGAGACAGGCCCGTGGATAATATGAAGGACACTGACGTCATTGTTGGCCTTATTCTTGGCAATATGGGGGTATATATGTATCTTGTGTCCCTCAGTAGCAGGAATATGCCACCTGTTATCATCAACAAAATTCCATTCCACTTTTTTTTAATACATCATTATCCACCATTTTCTTTGTTTATATTACCCCCACTTCTTGTTGTCCCTCAGGCTTTAACAGCCCATCATAATCAAGGTAGAATAAAAGCTCTGAGAGCTTTTCTACAACCTTCCAACAGTAAAACATACAGCCTGTATAACTAAACATTTGGCAATTTTCTGGCATGAAAGAGAAGACACAACATGATGCAAGTATGGATCTTTGGTCACATGATTAAAGGGTTTTCAATTGTGACAAGCAGTTGAAAGCTAGCAGGTAGTCTTTGAGTTAAGAATACTTTGTCTAAAAAATCTAGACTAATAATCTAAAAAAAATCTATTTCAGCATTATTCATTGAAAACCTGAAGTGTCAGTTAATTATATAAAAATTAAGGTCAATGTGTTTGTGGGCAAGCATGTCAACATTTCAACAAGGTACATAATAACAGAAATTAAAAGACACAACAGACTTCTACTCTTTTTAACAGTTTATTGTATATATATATATATACATATGCATATATACATACAGTATATATATACACTGTATATATACTGTACATATATTTAAATATATATATAAAACTACAAAAGTAAGACTGTTTCAAATTCATAGACCGCTGTCCATTATCTCATATACTATATGTATATTATATATATATATATTATCTACAGTCCACATTTGGATCCCAATACAGTGATCAGCTGACAGTTTCTCTCTGTGTGTGTTTGTGTTCTATTGCATAGAAAAAGGCACAGCTCTGAGGTCTGTGAAAAATACAGCCTTTTTAGAGGAAATCAGCCTCAACCGCAGTCAGTCTTTCTCAGCGATGCGAGCCGCTGCACGATCGGACAGCGCTAAAACAGATTCGGTAACGAACACTGATCATAAAAGTCTCAGGAGCTTGAATGTTGTTCATACTATGTACATTACTTTTGGCATTGAAGCGTCTATGACAGGCTTTGGAGTCTTGACATCTGAAGGTTGGAGACGTTTTTTTGAGTATTGCTGCATGAACTGTTCGCCTTCAACTGGAAAATGATGAACAAAAAAAAGTACAAAAGATGTAAAAGTTTGTGGCCGCCACCCCACAAAAATCAATAACAAAGCAACAAACAAATAGATAAACAATATAACTATCCATGGATATAAAAAATGGCTTCCACCCATAATTCCACACTCAGATACATTCCTATCTGAAGTACATTCCTACCACACATTCTGTACACACATTTACAATCCAAATGTTCACTTCACATCAAAAATAAATATATTTACACAAGAAAAGAAAAAAACAACAACATATGAATAAATAACTTCATTGACCAAAAAACAAGCACTCCAAAATTCAAACATAGTGAAAGAAACAAGACACAGTCGTCCACAAACAGTATTAGTCGGTGCTGCTGTCTGTTCGGCTCACACTCTGCTTTGAATTCAGTTCACTTACGTACTAGCTGAGGTCAAATTCACTAATCATCTTCCATTGGAACAAGTTTTAACATCTCTGCGGCTGCACTGCTGTCGGCCAGCACGGTAAGATGAGTCAGACTGGATTCCAGATAACACATTCTGTCCCATTAACAACCACCGAGTCCGACCAGCTGGGACCGCCGCTAGAAATACTATTAACATTTTACACCATAACACGGCTTTGTTGGCAGACACATAAGTGTTTGGGGTTTCTTGTCTGAACTGTTGGTTTACTTTGAAGGAAAATCCAACCTAAGGTATTTCAAACACCTATTGGTGATCTATCATGCATGAATTGTTATATTGCTGTGAGTAGGCAGACACATGTAGATGATACATGTATAACGATAAGATAGAGTGCACATCAGTTTTAACAGTGTTTGGTGGCAGGAAATGTCATTAAAGCTGCACTCATCAATATTTTTATAATATTACTGGATCAGGTGGTTATGTTTAAGGTGTGGCTTGTCGTTGTGAACTCAGATAATTATCAATTATCCAAACTCAGAGCGTTCTTTTGGCTCATTGTCCTGGGTTACTGACCCCCATCCGGCCAAAAACCCCTCACAACAATCATGAATGCAGCTTATAACATCAAATCTACAACATCTGGGCTTTTTAAGAGCCACAATTTTGCACTAATATTCAACATTCATACAGAGTGAGCAGGAGGGGGCAGAATCCAATTTCACCAAAAGTAGCTTCATGACAATTATAACACTTCACCACACAGCAATTCGTGAAATGCACTGAACATTGAGTGGTGACAAATCAGTGTCAAAGTATTCCAGGGTGGACTTTTCTTCCAATGTTTGAGCCAATTAGTTAAACTTTTGTCACACTGTCTGATTTTTTCTGTCTGAATATTGTAGCAATTACAACTTTATGTTTTGTCGTATCAACTCTTAAAAAACAAATCATGTATTGGCATCTTGAAGACTATTGTGCGGTCTTGTAACTAGCTACTACATAAAAAGAAAGATGATGGGTCTGTGATTTGTTAATACCTGCATCTACAGCTGGCCTTTTCTACCAATCAAATGGTCCTGGTGCCAACATGCTGGTCTATTTTAGAATGGGCTATGTGTAAATTATGACTAAATATGTGACTCTGCTACACACGTGAAAAATATCCTTGCAACAGCTTGAATGTGTCTGATAAGGAAGCTTCGGATGACTGTGAAATAACCTTTCCATGTGGAAAATTACAGTTAACAGCCAAATATGTAAATTAAGGAAAGTTGTTAGTTAGATTTCAACTTACAAATAATCAAACATAACATCAACTGCAATGTTTTAAAAGGGCAATGTTAAATTTGTGTAAACAGGACTATTAAACTTTAATAGATAGCATATAAAATGGGCAACAGTGGGCATTTGACTGACAAACGGAGTCTTTTGCATCATTGCTGTATCAAGTTAACACTGTGGTTCCAGTTTCCTACTTCAGTGGAAATCCACATTCAAATTATTTACGCGACAGATTTAGCCCTCCTGCTGTCACGTGTTTAAAACATCCATGGGTGTTGGGTTCAACCTCAAAACTTTACTGCACAATGCACAGAAGAAAGCAGCCCTGAGATTTGGCATATACGCTCCTATTCTAAACTCAAGTAAACATACTCTGCAAATATGGGCTGTGTGTAACACTGTATGCTGTGCTGTAATTTGTCCGTCACTCATGTTGCTAATTCTGTAGGATACAAACCAAAAATAAGGCATTTCTACTAAAATATTACTTAAATATTTACTTTGTGTGATTCTTAGTAGTTCTACGGAGTCACCACAAAGACTTTGCCTGCAATCTGAGATTGCTGTTTTGTCTTGAGTCCTGTACAGCCAAATTTAATGTGTTTGGAGCTGAAAGTCTCTGCTTAGGTTGGATTTTTCTGATCATCTACATTGAACTGGAAAGCAAGAGTTGGTGGTGGTGCTGAGGCCACTTTGAATGTAAACACGTCAAGCTTTCCAGTGGGTGCAGCTCATTTGAATCCTGCTGTAACTGAAGCAAGATAACGAGCCCAAATAACAGAGCCCATGTAAAAAAGCATCCAGTACAACTACACTGTATGTGCCTGCCAACGTGGAAGGGTAAGACAAAAATAAGTCCTGAACTGAATTCATTGACATGATGTGTACGAGAACAGACATCTCCTTCTACCAAAAAGGTTTAACAAACAACCAGGCGATGTGTTTTTAGAGCTATTCCCAAAGCGTAATTATATAGCCAAGCTAATATGTAATGAAGCACACTGGTAAAACAATGTATTCCTCGTAAAACCTGTTTATGCTTGCTTTACAAATAAAACATAGCATCTGTAAAAAGATAAAGATTAAATAATTATTATTTGATCTTGAGAAATTACCTCACTTAATAATAGTTTAATACAATACAATAAATTAAAAAAAAAACATTGAGGAGTGACCTCGCTAGGCTGTTAAAGTAAAAAGAACTTGAAAAACAAATACTGTAAAAACGGGAATTGAATAAGTGGTCATTTTGAAAGGCACTCATTTGCTAAAAGCCATGTATTCAGTGTGTTTGTGTGTGTGTGTGTGTGTGTGTGTGCGTGTGTGTGCGTGTGTGTTCACTTGTATTTCTACACCTGTGATGTGTAATTATCCTCACAAGGATAGAATGATTGCAAAATCCTCCAGAATGAGGACAATTTGCAGGTCCTAATTTGATCTATTTACAGTTTACCTTTTAGGGTTAAGGCTTAGGTTCAGGTTAAAGATTAAAACTAGGATTAGGTTTAAAGTAGGATTAGGGAATGAATGGAGTCAGTGGAGGTCCTCACAAGTATAGAAATACAAACTTATGTGTGTCTTTGTTTCCCGGTTACTTCATTTCCATATTTGGAAAGGCGAGCACAGTGCATGCACAGTGTTGTGTAGTAGTAGTTGTCATAGTAGTACTAATTGACATCACCATTGATGTTTACAATTACCGACCTTTGAAGAGAGTAAAAAAAACATAAAAACAATAAACAGGGAAACACCCAAATAGTTTCCAATTTTTCATTCCAGTCTGTTCTCCGGATTAAACTGTCTGTGTGTTTCTGAGGTGGCGGTGTCAGCGAGTCATGAGCCCACCAACACTTCCATAATGTGGTCCAGTTCTGTCAGATCAATTTTGAAAGGCTGATTGGCTGAAACCTGGGGGGCGGGGCCACTGTATGGCGATGCCAGTGATTTTAGGAGATCGTCTGCTGTCACCACTGGTGACAGTTTGGCGAGGCCACCGCCTGCTGTCACGCCCACAGCCCCCGTTGTCGTACAGGGGTCAAAGTCATACATGGACGTGTCGATGTCGGCGAACAGGACATCATCCAGCGCCAAGTCTGAGAGAAACCCCGAGGGTGAGGAAGAGGATGAAGGGGAGGAGGGAGAAGAGGAAATGTCTACTAGGCCACCAGGGGGCAGTATGGGCAGAGTGTCCATTGGTCGGAGCTCGGTACAGCGGCCTTCCGCCAGCAAGACGCCAGCTGCATCTGGTTTAGCACCCATGGTCCTGCAGTCTCTGGGTGGGCCCGTGGGTGCTGGGGAGAGGGGTGCTAAGTGGGAGGGTTGGGTGAGTGGCGTGGGAGCTGGGGAGGTAGTCACGGTCGTAGTATTAGCTGCTGCTGTCCTTGTTATGGCTGTGGGAGGACCCAACTCCATGTCACTCAGAGCGGAGGGGAAACCGTCAATGGACGGGGCAGGCACAGGCACCCTGGAGGACGCCTGGCTCAGAAGTGCCGAAGGTAGCGGGGGTGGCTGTGCCGGGGGAGGCGACAGAGGAGGAGTGGGTGGGGACTGAGCACAAAAGGCTGAATCTCCACCATCCTCCTCTAGTAAAGAGGCTGGAGTGAGGCAGGCTTCTAGAGGGGCGGGGCAGGCCTCCACACGGTTGGGGCAGGCCTGGGATGCCTGGCAGTTTGGAGGCACCATTGGGTGGGGTGAAGGCGGTGGGGCGATCACCGGCATCAACAGCGCAGAAGGCTGGGGTACTTGTGCCGTCGCAGCCGCCGACAAAACACCAAAGGAGGGTGGCGCCTCACGGTAGCCCTCATCCATGGGGTCATCGGGCGGCGGTGAGGGCGGGAAGAGCAGCGGCCGCAGGGAGCCTTCTTGCTTGAGTTCATCCTGGATGCGCCGCAGCATGTTGTTGATGAGGACGCGACGCTCCAGGCTGGGCTCACCAAGCGGCCGCTGGCTGTACAGCTTCATCAAGGAGATGTTGAAGATGGTCTGCCGTTGCAAGGTGTATGACACCTTGGACAAGCCCTCCGGACCGAGGCCTAGTCCCCCTCCCGCCACCGACGCCTCCAGCGTTTTGCCTTCCAGCCCCTCTTCATCCTCGTCCAGCTTCCGCTTCGCACCTTTACCGAACATGTATCTGAAAAACACAGAAACGGGACATTCATTTGTTGCTCGTACGCAGAAGTCAATTGCATAAAAAAGTAACTAGCATGTCATTTACGACCACGATTCTAAAAAAGTTAGGCTCAGGCATGCCAATGTCAGCTGCAGCTGCTGCAGGGAACCTGGCTTTCAGGCGATCAAATACGTTTTATGTTTGACCAGGTGTTTCCTCACGCTAGACATGTTTCACTGCTCAGCTTTGTGTTTTGCATTACAAATATTGCAGAGTGTTGCCCTGACTCAGAGTAATTTGTTGCAGGGTTGACATTTCACTCCCTATCTTTCTCTCTATAACACTAGTTTAAAGATACGCTGTCGGGTACCGATAAGTTGCACCAGTTGATTTAACGTTGAGTTCCGTACCCAACCCTGTTAGTCTGCACATTAGATTATCATTGTCATACCAGATCTCTCCTAAATTTAAACACATATACTGTATATTCACCACTAAAGTTTGCAGACTGAAACCCTGCAGCTTAACCATGGTGATACATAAAGCTGCTTAAACGCAACAAGCTTACAGCAACAGGGGATTTAAAGAAACATACATTGAAAACAAGAGCAGCTGCAATGGTTGCATACTGTAGCACAGCACACTCACACAGACACACACGCACTCAGAGACACATTCACACACACACACACACATACTAAGTTATGTAATAGCAGCGTTCCCTGTTGTACCACAGGATCATAGGCCAGATTTAAAGCCCAACCCCCCCACTCCACCCTCCCTCCTCCTGCCATACTAGAACAGCACATTGAGTTACTTACACCACTTTCAGACAGCACGCGTATTTGAATCGTGCTGGACCTGTTCCTATGAGACAGCTGTTTCACTGCTTCTCATTGTTAACAGAGACTATTTGTCGTTTCTTCAATGATAGACCGCAAATTTACACTGAATCACGTTGAGTAATTTACTCAGTAAAAGTTACGTTTCAGTTTCACCTCAATGTCTGTCAGTCTGCACTCTCACTCGATCGCCCACACATGCACTCTCTCTGTCTCTGTTCTCCCTCGTTTGTTGGTGGGCTGGTTAAGTGACATTTAAACGTCAGCATCATTCAATTAATTTCCATTCATGGTAGCAATGCCAGTTCACCACAGCCGGGAAGTGTCTGACCCGAGAGGAGGTCTGTGAGAGAGAGGGTCGGCTGATGCAGGCTGACCCATACAGACAGACCTCAGGCGGCAGTATGAGCGTCACTGTGTCGGTCTAAACGTGGTATTATTGGGGGGGGGAGATTTACAGTAGGGGAGAAAAGAAAGAAAGAGAGCTACAATGATGAAAAAACAGAACATTCCCTTAACATCCATATTACAGTATATTAACAGATCTCTCCATCTAATCAACTCCAACTATCTGATGGTGTCATTATTTGTGAAACAGAAAAAGCAACGAGGCAAGAGAGAACGACCATTAAAAAGAAAGAAAGAAAGAAAGAAAGACAGAAACAGGCATCGCTGCAGTGTGTTTGACTCTAATCCAGGCTGACAGGCTCATGCAGCCAGTCCCTGTCTACTCACACACATACACATACATAAGTACTGCGCATGCGTCTCCTCTCTCTCTCCCTCACACACACACACACACACACACACACACACACATACAACCACACACACAGGAAGTGTGAGCTGCAGGCCCAGTCACCACGACTGGTTGGTTGCCATGACAAACAGAGTCAGCTGGGAATTCACCCAAAGAGATGACAAAGAATGGGATGGGGGAGAGGAGGAGGGGTGGCGAGGGAGGAGGGGGTGCTGGGGGGCAGGAAGGAAGAGGAGGAAGACGGGGAGGAGGAGGAGGAAGCAGGGTAGGTGAGAGATTGGTTTGGAAAAGGTGGGAGGGAGATGAGCAACTTTCTCTCCTGCCCTTCTCCGCTTAACTTAAACTAATGTTGTGGTGCCTCTGAGCAAGGCACTCAACCCCAACCTCCTCATTACTTAACACTCTGCAATCGACTCATAAATGTCAGCGCAAGCTGCATTAAGAAAATGCGGAACAAACCTTTACTTAAAACATTTTAGATTTAAAATACATTTTAAAGGTAAAACACAAAATAATTAATCCGTCTTTAGGAGAATAATTGCACAACTTTTTTTTAGCTCTAATTACAATTTCTGATTTAATTAGAGCTACAAACATAAGTTTGTTGCAAAGCACAAGTTGTCAGAAACATATTAATACTATCAATTGAACACTTCAACTGCAACAAATCTTTGTTTCAATACAGGTGATATTTAAGTTAGATACAACCATCTGGTGGACAATGTATACAATCTAATCAATTCTAAGTGACTGTGAAAGTTAATCTGTTTTTATAAGAGGTTTACATTCCTTTTCACGTGGCCAGCAATGGTCTGCAGGACGTGTGAGCGTCCTTGGCCTGGACACCCCTCATAAATGTTTTATCTGTGTCACATACTACAGATTTTTTATTTTATTTATCTCAATCAAGATTGTATTTTTTGCCAGTTTCATATGAAAGTTAAGAGCTACAAGTTCGGGCCGGACAGACATGAGAAAAGGTGTGGTTATGAATGAGTGTATCCTGACACTATTCAATTATTGACCAATTTCTGTCACTGTATTTATAACCAAAGAAGAGATGCCAGCAGGCACTGATCTCTGGCAAGTGTAGAGTAGGAATAGACTCATTTGGGGGCCCTTAAGCAAATACCTGATTCTAATACTTAGATGTTTGAGATTTTTAGTCATCTACTACTCGAGTTTCTGCATTCACTGCAGCTGCTTATGGAGCTTCTAGGAAAATGGCGAACAGAGTGTCAAAGAGAGAGCAACAGAGTTAGTTTCAAAGCAGTTTGCGGGTGTGTGATTGAGAGCTGAAGCAGCTGCGCATGTCTGACTCACTGACTCATGGCAGGGTGTTTAGACTCTCTCGCGCACGCACACACACACACACACACACACACACACACACACACACACACACACACACACACACACAGTGAAGGGCTGACATACCAGAGGTGCCCCACCCCTTACATTCCTCTTCATTATCCTCCTCTCCTCTTCCCTTTCCTTCTCCTCCACCTCTTCTCCAGTCACTCTTTTACCTCTTTTCCATCTCTTTTTCATCCTCCCCTCCACTTTTTAATTCACACCCTCCCCCCTCGTTCCACTGACTGTCAAAGTTCACAGGCCTAGCACCATCCTACACCCTATGAGCCATGTCTAGATACGAACACAGCAGCAGAAGAAAAACACATCATAATGAGTTGAATAGATAAAGCACAGCAGTGGAGGAGTGCTGCGCTCCAAAATGGAGCCACGATCTTCGTTCAAGGTCACTGTGCGCCACTACTAACTGTCTCGCAAAGAACTGTCTTAAAATTGCCTTTTCCAAAAGATTTTTCACAAGGCAGGAATAACTAACAGTCTCTTGAGACCTTCAAAGCAAAAAAAGCAACCAGCTATGACTAGAAATAAACCAACCTACAGTTTTGAAGGTCAGTGTTATCACTGATATTTTCAGACTGAAGCTTAAAATAGATCTTTTATTCAATAGTTATTCATTTGAAATTGCACAAAAAAGTTGCACAATACAATGAGTTCAGTGTTGGCCAGAAAAAATAGTACTTACAGTGGTAAGAGGAGGATGTGTTATTTGTTTCTGTTTATATCTACTTCTGTGAAATCTAATCTAAATGTATAAGAATAACTTTAGGTTTAATGTCATCAACTGTGTGATCAGTTTCAATGTGTAATCAATCAAATTGCACAGGACATCTCATGATGTGTTCTGTTTTCAGAGTTTCCTCCTTTTTTCCTCACCCTTGAAACCATCTTCAAAAATGTGCAACAGATACTAAACAAATCAAACATTGTATTGAACAAAATCAATACAATCAAGTGGTTGTTTCCAGCAGAGTGATCTGATCCATGAACGTCAGGCAAGAACTTTTCTTTAAATCATAACTTAAAATGATAGTTTACTATGAACCGTCCACACAACTAGGCCAAAACAGTGTGTCCTCTTTAGAGCTAATTGATGTGAATACACCCAGTACAATCATGGGGCTACATAAATAATATTTTCATTGTCAAACAATCAGTAGTTTATTTTCTACTCATTGAACAATTAGTTGTTTGGTCTATAAAATGTCAAGATGATGTCCTCAAATGTCTTTTTTGTCCACAACCCCAAGATAGTCAGTTTAAGGGAGTAAAGAGGCCAGAAAATATTGAAAGAAAATAAGCTTGAATCAGATATTTTTTGTTTTTAATTAGTCAAACAGATAAATTATTACAATAGTTTTTAATAATTTAATAATAATTGATTAATCATTGCAGCTCTAAATACAAGGAAAAGCACCAACGTCGGTTTACTCTCAAAAAGAAAGGTCTACATTTGGCTGTGTGTGTTTAGATGACATGAAAAGTTGATGATGCCTTCAGGGAAGTGGACCTTGAAAGTTCAAAAATAATATAAAGCAAAGAAAAACACACAGAATGCACAGTGAGATTTTATATATCTGAATGACTAACAAGTACAAATCTCATCATGAACTGATGCTGTAAAACATAAAAACAAGAGTGTTTTCTACATTTAGAGGGGAGGCCAGGTGTGTGTGCAAGCATGAGTGTGTGTTAGCCTGCCAACTGTGCTTGCAAACACACATCAGACATGTGGGCCGAGCATATTGTTCAAGGAGCTGGCTGTAGTGAATATGTGTGTGTGTGTGTGTGTGTGTGTGTGTGTGTGTGTGTGTGTGTTGTGCGGTAGTGGGTAGTGCAGTGCTAGTGGATGGACTCTGCAGTGATATTATGATCCTGTAACCGGATACGCTGGTTTCCATGCCTGAGCTGCACATCCACCCCTCCCCCTCACCTCCACATCGGGCTATTTCAGGTTCTCTGGATGCACAAAGTATGGACACACACTTCACACTGCACTGCTGCAGGTACATGAATGTGCAACTGTGCTGTATGCTTAGCGTGATATGTATTAATGTCAGCGTTCTCATTGCACGAAGGCATACAGGAGCACACATGCAGTTCACAGTCATGACTGTGCTTCCACTGCTTCTCCTCGCTGTAATGTATCCAGCTCTGCACATGAGGACGACACTGTCCAACTCACTACTGTGTGTGTGTGTGTGTCTGTGTCTCTTTCTCTCTCTCTCTCTCTCTCACACACACACACAATGTAGAACTAGTAAACACATTCCAGACAAAACCCAGAGGAAGAGATAGTGCGTTGTAGTCCTCGCCTGACCAGACCCACTACGCTCAATAGCAGCTACGCTTCCCCAAACAACTTAAGATACAGTTACACCATGACGATAGCCACTACTACTACTGTTTCTACCACTGCTCTTACTACTACAGCTCTGTCTACCAATAAATACATCCTGGTTTTTAAGCACAAAGTGGACTTGGTCATTCAGAATCATCATCAACCCCTTGCCACTGGCTCTTTTGCATGGGCCTGCCAAAAAACAGGCAAACACCCGCACCCACGAAAATACAGTATGTGTGTCTTTTCCCAACAGCTCCTCTCAACCACATTGGGACTATCTGTGGTCATCAAAAACCTAAAACATGGAAGCAACACAATTAAACTGTTGAAAATGTGTCAGAAAACAAATAAGGTTTCAGTTCTCACATGCGGTTAAAATTGTGAAATGCTGGCGGGAGTTAAAGGTCATTTTATTTGTTTCTCATCTAAACTGGCTTCAAGTGCAATTTTGAAGCCAACGTTTAATTTTGCCATATTATCATAAAGATGAGCTACAGTATTATTATGGCTTTGATTAGGGCTGCCTGATATGGTACAAAAAAAAAAATCACAATTCCGTTATTTTGACTGGTATTACAAGTGCAGTATGATTCATGGTTAGTGGGAATGATGATTTTTGCATCACAATTTTCATTTTATATAGAAAAAACTATTAAAATCCTACTGATCCTAACCTTTTATCTTGAGAACAAGATTTGTAGGCCAGGCCATCTCTGTAGCACTAAGGCAATTCATTATAATGCTCTTTTATCACACATTTTACTGTTATCAAAAAATTCACATTGCAATTTCAAGAATAATTTGATTAACTGTGCAGCCCCATCTTAGACTTGTGCAAGTGTTAGCTATAGTAACTTGTCAGACATCCTCCAAATTTGCTGAAACCCTGTATGTTTGACCCCAAACAGTATAACCAAACTTGGAAAACACTTTTATTTTGAAATTGCAGAGAATTTTTTTTTTTCTCAGCAGAGTTCAGGTTGTAGACAATAAGCTTATCATACACCTGTAAACAATGTCCATGTGTGCATGCTACAAACGTGTGTGTGTCTTTTTCCCTCAGAGTGATCATTAACTCTCACATGACAGAGGTCAGCTGGGGATCACACAGAGAATCCACTACGATTTCTTACGTAATGACAGACCTGGTTACAAAACACTACAGCTCCTACTGCGCAACATGAAGCATCCCATTAATAAAGAGACACTTGTGTGGGCAAGCATGGGTTGGAGTTCACCACTTGTGACAAAGATGTTATTTTCAATTGATAAAGAACTGAAAGCTCTCTTGAAAACCTAAGAGATTTGTTTCTCCAGTTCTTGTGAAAAATAAAAGCAATTCTTCGGAGCAATCCTTTTATTATCCGAATGAATGATTTTGTGGAGTTGATTTCTAGTATTTTAAGTATAAGTTTAGGTGTTAGAAGTCAGTGAGGAGATTCATCACACGCTCAAGTGAGATCACCAACATTATAAGCAGTGTGAAGGAGTAAGAACTGAATAAAGGAGCGCAAAGGTCAGGGGCAAGCTACAACCACTGACTTTTTCCCCCATTTTCCCTGACTCATGTTGAAACTAAACTCAGTTGCCAGTTTATTAGGTACATATAGCTTAGTGGGGGTGGGTGAGGGTGGGGGGTGGGGGTTGAAGTTTAGTGTTTAATCTATCCTCAATGACAGGACTGGGCCAGACAAAATATCAGAAACACTTCTGAGTATAAAGCAGTGCAGTTCAACAGCATCATAAACTACAGCAACTAAAGTGGCTGTAAATTATGCAATCATTAAGGCAGGATTTATAACAGGGCTGCTATCAGTAAGTTAAACCAAGATGTAAGCTGCACAGTCAGTACACAGAACACTATGAGCCAATCCTAAAACAGAGACCTGACAGGTGACTTTGCACACGTGTCTTATTCTTTAGGATCAAAGGTACTATGAAAGTTAAAGGGAAATCCCAGTGTTTTTAAACATGTGACCTCTATTTATATGTTTTGGTGTGTAAATGATGCATACTTACCAAAAGTTTTGCAGTTGGTACAGTAGTCAGCTGGCAATCGTGAAACAGCTGTTACGTAATTCTTTTAATCAAAGTTGCGTCCACTGAAAGCTGAGGTTGTCTGACAACATTACAGAAACAATTCCCATGGAGATAGAGCCGTTTTTTAAATAATAAGATCTAAACCTTGTGTGTAACCAGAAACACAAGTCTCGCTCAAGGAGAAGTCTCACTCGAAAGTCTCATGAGAGGTAAGTTGTTGCAGGAAGACAACAGTGGAAAGGGACAGAGGCGTTTTGGAGTTTACCTTCAACAAAACTCTCTGTGGGAATCATTTTCGTTTTATTTTCAGACACTTAGAATAACAAACCACAGCCTGTCAGTGGCAAAAACAAGCACTTCTAGTTGATGTGCCTTCACTGTTGGAGTTGCCCCAAATGATTACTTTACAGCCACTGCAGCTGCCTGCCAGCTGAGGTGATCTACTGACCGATTCCAAAACTTTTGTTAAGTATGAAACATTTACAAACCAAAACATGAACATATAGGGCCATTGTTTTAAAGTATCGGAATTCCCCTTCATAGGGACAAAGTGTTGATAAGTTAATCAAGTGTCAATTTTGCAGAGTTGTGCGGTAGGTCAATGACACAAACATGCGCAATAAGTGGGTAGGTGCATCTCATATTTTTGGTCATTAGTGTATTCATACACACAAACTTCCTCTTCCCGTCCTCTCTCTCTCTCTCACACACACACACACACTTAAGTCTATAAATAAAAGGCAAAAGAAGAGAGCAGATTTAGGTCAGCAGACGTGTCTACATGCCGTCGAGCGCTCCACTCTTTCCTCCGAGCCTCTTTAGGGAGAGAACACAGCTTGACACTTGCAGTGAAAAGGCCTCAGAAGCCGGTGAAATCGACAGCATTCACCCGTCTGGTCACTGGGTGTGTAGTAGTATCCACCTTATTACTGCAGTATCTGCCTTATTACTGCAGCGTGCACTGTATCACAGCAGTATCGGCCTTATTACCACAGTGCCCACCTTGTTACAGCAGCACCGGCTCTACTGCTGCAAGTGTCATCATTTTTACTGCAGGCAGCACCCTTATTACTTAAGTATAATCCTTGTGAATGCAGTACAAGCCTTATTACTGCACTTGAAGCCTCACTGCTGAACTGTGAGCCGTATTACTATTACTGCTTATAGGTATTCATCTTCTGGGGACATGCAATATGGAGGAGCGTGCTACATCCGTCCCTCATTGGGTAGCCGATGCAACGGAACTTGCTTCTTAATGGAAGTTCAATCCTTAGAGACTGAAAAATAAAAGCCTGCAGCTGTCACCCTTTAATACATTTTCGTATCAACATCTTCTAAAAAATGCCTGTGAAGATATGTGTTAAAGCTGATTTATAACATCAAAATTTCCTCCCAGCTCGATAATGATGCATGAAGGAAATTTGGGACCACGGGTGCTAAAAAAGAAGAAGAAAAAGACAGGGGGTGCACCTTAAAACCCTAAAAGGCTGACCCACTATGTTTTCCCATTTTGTTTAAGCAGTAAACTGTAGAAAGGAATTCCACCATTGTCGTGTCTCTTATTGGAAATGTTTCAGTACATAAAATCAACATTTTTTTTAAATGTACCCTCTACCCCACTCACCAAAAGCTAGACTTTCCTCTCCCCACAATGGTCATCTGCTCGTCCACACAGTATAGGCAATTGTGTAACTCTGCATCACATCTGGCTGCTCCTGAGACGGGCTTCAGCTCTGATCAAACAGCGCTCTGTGGTCTGATGTGAGGCTATATTGTGGGTTCTCGTCCAGGCAAAATAAGAAACTCTAAGGTGACCTACCTGCATCTTGTGGGTCACAGCAACAGGAGCGATAAAGTAAAGAAGTGGCCCACTGTCATTTTAAGAGCAGACTGCTGTGGAGTATGTTACGAAACAGAGGCTCCTCCACTCGCTACAACAGCTACACTGACTGAGACTGTCCAAAACACTGGAGACCAAACCACCTCCAATTATACTAAAAAGCACATTTCACTACTCGCAGCAGGTTTACAGGTGTACACCAGCATGTGTCACACAAGTTGTTAATAAAGACAAAAAGAAAAGTCCATTTTATCTTTGTGCTGTTATTGACATCTCTTGTAAACCGAGTCATTACACTCAACCCGAAAATAGGCCTTTATTCACTGAACGTCGTTCACATGTAAGACCATTTAAATCTATAGAAATGTATTTTAAGCGATTTTAAGAAGTGAGGGGAAATTACTTTTTTAAAAACAAGACTAACCAGCGCAAAATGGTTCACTTACCCAACGCTATTCGTTGTGGCAGTAAGTCAGAGTGTCTGTGGGGATAACACTCACTGTATTTCGGGAAAGAAAGTTTATAAGACTACTTTTCTCCGTCGTGATAAACTAGAAAGTGGCGGCTGTTTCGGCTTTTAAAAAAAAATTGCAATGAGTTTGCGTGTAATTAGTTTTTTAGCGAGTGCAGAGACAGTGGAGGTGTAGAGCAGGGGGAAGCTAGTATCCATCTATTACGAAAACTTTTTCAGCCAGACCCCACGACCCACAGAACCAACGGCACTTTAACGGCTGCCTTCGCCGTGTCTATTATTCATAGAAATAGGTTACGCTGCCTTTCCGTAATACACGTCCTCGGCCGTGTTTTACTCCGCTCTATGAAATATATAAAGGGTGTCTTACCACATCGAGGTCCGCCGGAGTTTGAAGGAGAAACATGGGGGATATTTAAACAGTCCTGTCGGCTACAGAAGAACAAGCCGTCCTCGCTCCCGGAGACTCTGGCACACAATGGCGCTGATAGGAGGAGAAAACTGCCTCCGCTCACAGGAACGCTGCTGCCTTCACGGGCTGTCCGACATACTGGCGAGGTAGGCTGCACGTGAGCTTATGTCCCGTTGTCGGTGTCATTTGGAGCAAAAACGAAGATATAGGTCCAACAGTTGGACACGGACAACAAGTTAATCACGTGGAAAATCAGCGTTAAGCGCGTCATAGATTTTATACATATATATATAAATTGTTTTTAAATGTTATTTTTCACGTCATACGATCGTTGTTCATGTTTGAGATGGGCTCATGTATAATGCAATTTGAAATGTGCATGTCTTAAAACATCAACTCCATCCCAGAGGTCGTTGTCATTGTAACAACGGAGTAATTACTTTCATGACACGGTCCGTTTTGTTGCGGTGGGTAAGTTTCCGAGGAGCACGTGAAGGCAGCCGGAGAAGCTGAAATCGAGCAGCTGCCCCGAGAAGTGGCGTCGTCAACCTTGCTCCGCCCACACACACACACACACACACACACACACGCATGCACGCACACACACACACACACCAACACGCACGCACGCACACGCACGCACACACACACACACACACACACTGTATGTTCTGTAAAACTAGTTAATCAAACATTTACAACATTTAGAAAGTGGAAGCAACGTTCACGTGTCGAGCTGTAACTGCAGTGTCAAGCCCTGTCAACACATTACACATCCATGCACTGCACAGTCCTGCGCTTTTGAATGATCAAGTATTCTATCAGAGAATTTCCTACCGTGTTTTTCCTTTTTCCTGTACCGAAAACTTGAAATCCTGCATTTATGTTTTTCTTTTAGCTGAAAGAGAATGCTGAGGCGTGAGTGATGCCCGTTCTAACCGGCAGCAGATGGCAGGAAGATGTCCGGTAAACTCAAACAAAAACCAGCAGAGTATGCTTCATGAAGACAAAACACCAGTGAAGCATTCAGGGGGCAGAAAATGGGCATCTTGGACCGTTTGTGCCCCCGATGCCCCCTGCTGCACACTCAGTTATGCCCTGATACACTCACAATCACAACACAAGTGTCCCTATTTTTTCAGACAGGCTGCCTGTTGTCAAGACAGGCTGTATTTTAGAGGACTTGCTGAAAACTGTTGATACGCAATCATTCAGCATGTAGGCCATCATGGTGAATCCAAAACTCTCCACTGTAAAGGCCTGGTCACACCAGAAATTGGCACGATGAAATTTCACTGCACACCTTTGTGAAATATTTGGTTGTAGAACATGGACACGAACCCTCACACAGGAGGCCGGCGTTCACGATCATGTGAAACCAAAAGTCAACAACGGTCACTTCTACTTCCACAACGTACCATACCAAATTGCGACGATTTCCCAACGTTACAGATAAAGGTTAAATAAAAGTAGATGGTGCAAATCAGCCAATAAGCTATGATAGCTTCCTCCATCTTGGCTCTTTGTATTTCTGTTCACGACTTATTGGTCAACACCACAAACTTGCAGGTCAAAGGTCAGGTCAACTGCTATCACTGTGAAATAACACCATTACAGATACCTTAAAGGTCCAGTGTGTAAGATTTAGTGGAATCTAGCGCCGAGGTTGCAGAGTGCACCAACTGAATACCCCTCGATTCACCCTCGCCTTCAAAGCACGTAGGAGAACCTATACCTGCAGCAAAAAATTTAAAGGCTCTCTCTACAGCCAGTGTTTGGTTTGCTCATTCTGGGCTACTGTAAAAACATGGTGGTGCAACAGTGCAAAGTCTGCAAGCCCCTCGAAATAGCACTAGGCTTTGTAGCCACAATGCTGAAGCATTGCAAAAGATTCAGACAATTTTATACCCGTGAAGTCAAACTTTTTTGGCTTCATGTACCTTCTGAGCAGCTGTCATAGGAATGAACGAGGCCCCACCACTGCAGCTGTATCCAGTTCTCATTAAATGGCCATGGGACTCACTGCCTCTATATATAAAAGGCTCTTTTAGGTAACATAACAAAACTATAATTGTGGATATTATATTTAATTTCTGTCAATAGATCCTCCTAAATCCTGCACACAGGACCTTTAAAACATCATTGACTGAAGGCTGCAAGACACAAAAACTTCCATCATTGGACAGTGTGACGTTTGTGAGATTTTTTTTATAAAAGGCTAAACTGACTCAGCTCAATCAGTGCAGACAGCAGAGCATATGGAAACTGCTGCCGAAATATTCTGCTATTCTTGGCATCAGGGCTTCTCAATATATCTCCATCATGCGAACAGTAACGCCTGAATGAAACCTCAGCTGGAGTACGGCTAACAGACGGGTTAGCTGAGGTAGCTCTGTGTGTGCATGCACACGTAGCTTCTGTGGTGAATGGAGATCTGATTTTAGTCCTGTGTTCATCTCTCTGGACTCCGAGTTGACTCATGAATGCAGAGCAGAGAGGAGGGATGGCTCTAAATAAAGATTTCAGGTCAAAAACAGGAAATGGCTCAGTGAGCAGGGAGGGCAGGGCCATAGCAACACCAACTGGAGAGCTGCACCCACAACATCTCTCCCTCCCTCCCTCCCTGCCTTCATCTATCTTTATTTATTTCTCCCTCACTCTTCCTTTATTTCCCTCTCACCGTGTAAAATCTGCTTGTTCCTTGTCTTTCTCGCCGTTCTGCAGTTGCTTTATCCTTGTTTTTTTTTGTTCTCTGGCTCCGTCTTTGTCCCTCTTTTTGATTCATTTTTCTCCCGTTCTCCATTTGCTTTATTTTTTCTGAGGTTTTGATTCAAACTCAGCGACTTAATTGACAAGAAAAGAGAGTTGCAAAATAACAATGCAACACAGTTTATGCATTCAACCCATAATGAAAGGTTAAAGTATTGTTTCCAAACATGGATTGTGAAATGTAACATAATCATTAGCATCTACAATAATATAAAAGAGGCACAAAAAAGCATTTAAAAACTAGTAAATGCTCTGTTCTTTTGTTATGACAGTCTCTTTGTCTACGTTTCTCTGTGCATGTATCAGGTTGCGTGTGTTTGTCACTATCAGTGTGAGCGTGACTCATGGTGAGTTCACTGGTCCCACTCATCGCTCTGGCCCAGTACATGAGGCTACATGTTGCAGCATTGGGTGGTAACGCGCGGGATTACGACACGTCGCTAGAATTAGTTTGCCGACCCTCATGTTCCATTTTTACTCACTGCGACAACGCAAGAGGCATTTTTATATCATCATGGTTTGTAAATTCACACAGACACACGAGCTGAAAAATGCCAGGATGACACACACACACACACACACACACACACACACACACACACACACATACACACACACAGGTGGAATAATTGATTCATACGCATGTGTCTGTGTGTTACTCATCAGTTTTGTTTACGTGACCGAAGTATTGATTCTTTGACATATTCCTCTTAAAAAAGGAATCACTACACACTACTTGCACCATGTTACTGATTCTATGAAGGACTTGTAAGTAGTTTGCAGTGTATAAGTACTAGTTTTGTAATCCATTACTATCACCTTTACTAATACTGTCTGTGCTACTGCAATATTTACCACCGACAGCTGCTATTACCGCGACAGTAAAGACAGCTACTATGATTTAACACACTACATTAAACGTTACTACTACAACTATTACTAACACTGATGCACCAACTGCAAATTTTTCTAAACACAGTCATCAGCAGTTTCTTATGAGATGAGTTTGAGGTAGCGTCTACATGATCAGACACACATACTATACAATATCACGTCCTTACACAAGACAGCCAGTGAAGTAGTTTGTTTTCTACTCCTTAAAATGTCCTCCAGCAAAAATGTCCCTACTTTGCACAAATACCCATACTTTGAATGTCCACTAGCAGCAACTAGACCTCGAGACGGACCAACTCCATATGCAGAATATTATTAACAGCTATGACCAGATAGCCTAGATACGAAGCATTATTAGCTGTTATGGGAAGTCCACCAATTTTCTAATCAGCTTACTCCACATGGGGAGAACCACACAGCAAGTGAAAACAGTTGTATAATGCAGTGCTTCTGTGTTAAGAGGTCACGAGTTGGCATCGCTTCGCTTCAAAGCGTCACAGGCTAAAAAGGTTTGAAACCACTGGTATAATGTGTTGTACGGCTCTGAAGGAGCTTTGTTGAATCTAAAAAAGTAGCTCTGATGATGTCATCAGCGTTATGTTGACTTGGGGACCACAAATTCATGACAGAAAGCCTACGTGACAAACCGGGGGCATGGAGTTTAAAACACATGGGAGTTTTCCAGGGATGAAGGATGCAATGAAAAGATGCTTCTGAGTTGCACTATGGGGATTGTAGGATCTAGATCCTCTTTTAGCTTGAAGAAACTCTTTTGCCCTATAAACGGCTTCAAAATCATTTTGATGATGGTGTCTTGTAATAGGGTGAATGTTGTCTCTGTCACAGCCACTTGTTTCTGCACTGTGCAACTTAAACATTGCCTTCTCGAACTGTTTGAAGAGGGGTGTGGAAGAAAATCTTAGTTGTCTTGTATCCCATTTGGGAACTATAAACCCCCAGGACAGATTTCAGTTTCTGATCACACAGCTTTGAACATATCAAAATTCAGAATTTGGAGTAAGTAATGTCGTCATAACAACCAAAACAATTGAAACTGACTAAAAAAAACAAGAGAAAAATCGAGTAAAACCTACTGAAAGATCCACATGTGCTACAGATTTTTGGGAGTGTGTGTAAAGACGACCACAGCATATTATTAATACTATTAGACATGGGTGTGGCACAGCAGCCCAACATGGAGAGAAAG
Organism: Pagrus pagrus; assembly: GCF_965226575.1. NCBI lineage: Eukaryota > Metazoa > Chordata > Actinopteri > Spariformes > Sparidae > Pagrus > Pagrus pagrus. Next base: position 13,471,336 of record NC_140199.1, read on the forward strand.
AGGGACAGGGGGAGATGGGGGGGTGCACCCATCTGCTTTCTTTCCCATTCTCTCTCCGTCTCTCTTTGTCTCTCCCTCCTCCTGTTCTCTCTCTTTGTCTCTTTATCAGTGTCCATCACTCCCCCTCTCTGCCCCGTGCAGCCTCAGTCACACACACACACATGGGGGGGTTATCCTTGATTCAACACCTTATATCCACGATGAGTGCCACAGTTATGCATCGTACTGTTTAAATTAATATAAATGCCCACGCAGACACACACAGAGCTTGAGCGTTCGTTAGCAGGCCCCCCCCACTCAGCTCACCATCCTTCAAACACTTGTTAAGTGTCTTGACTTGCACACTTCAAAAGGGGAAGTACAAGTTAGAAAAGCAAGTCTGCCACCCGCAGCGCTGCCATTTTAGTTAAATATACTCCCAAAATGTAGTCGCACCAGCGGTTTCTTGTAACGTTGGTGATCTAAGCGTTTACGCTCATCCTGCTGTGACACTCAACAGCAGCTTTTTCCTGAATTTATATTATATGAATGTTCTCATGCAGCAAATAACCACTAAAGAGAAATGAATTGTACAGTCAGAGGAGAATTAACATATGCTGCTTTTCTTCTTTGTTTCCCTTTTTTTTTTTTTTTTTTTTACAAGACACTATTGTCTTGTCTAATGTATAACAGTGTGGTTAAATGGAGCTAATGGTGACGAACGGTAGAAAATGTCTGGCTTGGTATGCATTTCTTATTTTCATTACTGGTTTACTGTAAATACATAGAACTTAATGTTAAATATCACATAGAAGCATATTATGCATATGCAGCTCACTAGGAGAGTAGACTAGGAGACTGGCGAAGACGATTCGATACGTGCAGTTTTTATGTCTGGTGACCATTAAAAGTGAAGTTATGGCTCTCTCCCCATTCATTTAGACAGGGGCCTGGTCTTGTTAGCCTGAAGTTACTGCCCCCTCTCATTTTTTTTTCTCCTCACACTCTACTGTTTGCATTTAAAACAAAAAAAAACCAAAACAAACAGATTCATTTATTTGTAGTTCAGCTTTGGAAATGATGCTAAAATCACACATCTGCTATCACAAACTCCTGTGGTTGGTCCGTCTGCCCTCACACATCAAATGAGGTGCAATGTGGTCCTTTCATAGATCCTGGAAGAAAAGGAGGCTTCGTTTGCCCTGTTGTTTTGGTCCACACTGGGGTTTGAATGACAGCTTTCACACCAACTGCACCAACTACACAAACGCACAAGGGTTCATTGTAAACGAACTGAACAGGTTAGGTGTGAAAGCACCCTTAATGATCATCATCTCAAGATTTCAAGCTGTTATCTCGTGGTCATGACTTAATGATATCATTACATCTTTGTCAAGATGACAAATGGGGCCTTTTAGGGTTTATTTAAGCCGGTGACAAGCGTACAGTTTAATTACAGTGTTGTCTCCACATAATAAAACTGTTCTCAAGAAGATCAGGACTTAAATGTGCCATTGTCTCAGGATAACGGGCTTCTGCACATCGTGATCTGCCTAATCTGGTTGCATTATTGAGTCATTCCTGTTATCTTTGAGATAACAGTTTGTTATCTAAACAAAATCTGACAATTAAGTTGTGATCACAAGAGTTTATCTCAAGAATAGATCATTAATTATCTTCAGATAACTGGCATCTAAATATCATCGGCAACCACAGATGCTTCAGGCTTTGGTACAGAATGGATAGTTTGTGATCAAAACTGTCACACTGGCTTTCATTACGGCAGCACTGTTAGCTCAGCTACTCAAAATCAGTTTCATTCACTGTAGCAATGGTTTCTGAGGGTTTTCTCACAGTTAACCACGTGATTTCACACGTCCCCCCCATTTGCCATGTAGTCATTAGTTGTCTCCGTACAGCTCTATCGGCGTAACTCAACAGTCTACGCTGTAGCTGTCGAGCGAAAAGCGCGAGCATGCACCCCATTTGAAGTCGGTGCACAAGCTCAATTGCATGACGAGGGTGTAAAAATTGTCTTTTCAATTCAATTTCAGATCTTTGGGGCTTCTGGAGACTTGAATAAAGCTGGATGAGCTGTTTTTACATTTTTAAAAGAAGCCCCCACATACTTGTAATGCTGCAACGCGGTGAAGCTCCAGAAATGTTTTGTGGACTGACTGTGTACCTGACTTTTTGGGTGAAATGTTCCTTTAAATCAACACACCTCAGCTTGCTGTGAATGCAGGTATTTGCTCATAACATCGACAGCAGTTTTAGTTGGGTCCTACTGCCTACTGGGCCAGGAAGTCTTTTATTAAGGCATGTGCAGGTACTACAGCAGCACCCAGACGCATTCTGGAGCAGTTCTGGTGCTGTGTTTAAATGGCTCTGTATAAAGCAAATCCACAGCTCACATAACTTGATATACCTTCTTTATTCATGCACTGGAGCTTAAAAACACACCAATGAGCCACCTCTTGATTTAGTGATGCATGAAAAAAAATCTGAGGTTTTTATGTCATTATTCTTTCCACAGCCATAAAACCATCCTTCTTCTGTGAACAGACGAAAGAATTCAAAGAGATAGGTCTTTAAATAGAAACTAGTTCGAGCGCTCCAAACTAAACTTTCCGTCTTGCGAGAAGAGGGCTTGTGCCTCGACTAGGAACACGGGTGAGAGACCCAGACAGAAAGGCAGAAAGAGTGAGCGGGAGGGAGGTGTGTTTACTCATGGCTGTGTGACGCCTCCAGTGTCAGGTGACTTACAGGAAAGAAGTTGTTGTTCTCTTTTCTCGCTTGCTCTGTCTTTCTCTTTCATTCGAGTCCTTTTCCCTATTTTCCCTGTTTCATAACTCCTCAGATGAATTGTTTTTCTCTTCTCTTTCTCGCTTCACTGGCAAGTTGTTTATCAGACTGCCGAATCAGAGTACAGCGTGTCCAACACAAGCAGGAGGTAATGCGTCCAAATCATATTGGATGACGAATTATTGAGCTCAAAAGCAGTCGCTGTGAATGAATAAAAGTTTTCAAGTTGAGTACGTGATGTTGTGTTAAGCCAGTCAAGACATTATGAGACACTGTAATAAGCATCCCAGACCTACAGTACAGTGCTCTGTTGTACGTTTTAATGGCATTTGGCTTGGAGCTATGTGAAAAGTTTTACCCCGCCTTTTAGTGTGTGTGTCTGTGTGTGTGTGTGTGTGTGTACCCATCCATAGCAAACTGGTGAGTGTGACACATTCCAGCGGGACAACTCACCAATAGTCTAGCTGTAGATGGTACACAGATATCTCTGTCCACTGGGAAAATTCAACAAAAAACACATTGATAGAGAATTCAGTTCTCACATTTTGCCGATTTTCTTTTTTTTTTTTTTGACAATTTGTGTCACAGATTAGCTCCATTCTGAGTAGTCTAACTGGTAGAGGAGGAACTGATGGTTGTAGGTGAGTGGTAGTAATACTGGAAGCGTTGGTGGTGGTATTATTAGCAGTAGAGGCGTACAGTCATAGCTGTAGAGAGAATGATGATAGCTTGTTACAGACTAGTACTCAGTCATTACGTGTGTGTGTGTGTGCATTCTTCCCTCCTGCATACCTTTGCTGTCTTGCCTCTAACAATAAATTCTGCAGCGTTTTTCAAAAGTGCACTTCGAGACAAACTGAGCTGCAGTGTAAACTCTGAGGAGGGAGATCCTGTAGCTGAAAACAGGAAGGTCATTAATCTTCGAGAGAAAGCGAGCAGACTTAAAAGTCATGGCACAAGGAAGCAGCCACAGCGGTTCAGCTTTAGAGACTAGCAGCCAGCAACTATGGTTTAGCTGGTTATCCATCTTTCTTTTCTCATTTTTTCCACCCTCTAGCAGCGTCTTTTCACTGGCCCTTCGCTCCCTTCCAGCCACAACATCCACAGAGAGCTATTTTACCCCTCTGGTGTTGTTTTATGCTTTGTTTTTTACCAGGTATACAGCCAGAACAATATAATAAAAGAAGTGACTGATAGACAGAGGGAAAGAAAACAGTCTTACATAATGAAGAAAATCAATAAAGGTCAGCTCGGAGTGGAAGGCCGATGTTCACTGTCCTTTCATGTACCCCAAACAGAACCATATTGGACCGTAACACATCCGACACCAATATATATAAGACTTCTTATCTAACGTCATCTCTAATCTGAGGTGTCACTGTCAGGACATCCCAAAGATACATACATCCTTTCATACATACAAGGCTCTTCCACATCCAAAAACAAATATGTGAGTAAACGTACAGAGCAGAATTTTACCTTTTTGCATTTGGACAGTGTTCTCTACGTTTCCCAGAGAACCACGACACGTCAAGTTGCTTAAACCAACACTCCAAAATCCAAAAATATTCAATATACAGTGATGTGAAAAGGAGAAAATCCAGCAGATCTTCATATTTAAAAGCCTTGAACCAACATGTTTGATACGATTTCTTGAAAATGACTCTTTTCATCAATGACTCCATCAAAACAGTTGGTGTTCTCTACATTCATTAATGGATTACTTGACTAATCCATTCAGCCCTGTCCTTAACTTACTTTAGCAGATGTCCCTCTAGTTCAGGCTGCAGTTGGTTCAGTCAGCACACATTATGTGCCCGCTGTGATTCATCTACAAAAAAAGTACTTTTCTAGTAATCATACCTTAATGTGACATTGTCTGACTCCTCTAAAACGTTGCATTGGGGTCACAGCGTCCTCCAGTGTCTCCACACATTAAGTTTGATGAGCAATGTCTCCCAATTTCATTAACTTCTGCATGTGTCATCATGATCATGTTCCAACATGTCCCTACATGTGTTTTATTCAGTCTCACTATGAACTGCCCACTTTCCTCTTTCAAGAAAGTCATTAAAACAAACAGTAAACGAGCAAAAGTTTATGTAGGTCGGCTTTTTTGGAGACTAGGGAACTTCTGAAAAAGGAAAAAAACACATTCTTCCATTTACTTTTACAAATTAAAAGTTTAATTTAAGTAATTAAGTAAATTTATGTGGCCTGGTATGACCAAGCTTCCAGTAACATTGTGAAAGAAGTGGCTGTTAAACGATTGATACATTTCTTTGTGAGTGTCACAACCCCTGCAAAAATGATTCAATTCACTGCCATAATTTGATCCAAATGGTCCAATAACATCTGGAAAATCTAGAAGCTGGCTCAGCTGACGGAAATCTCGAGTGCACACGCGCTGTGGGCCCGACAATGTGGAAGATCTAGGTAATTCTATACCTGGGATGTCGAGCTCTTTTGGCGTCATGCGCCACTGAGCAGCTTTATCCATCAAGCTGTATCCAGATTTCCCTCATTAGATCCATGGGTATGACCAGTGACAAGCTAATGGTGGCTGACGGTAGCTAATGTTATCAACTGTAGGTAAGAACTGCTATCTGACAGTATGCAGCCAGTTTGCGGGTTAGGGTTAGCTTCTCTACTTGCTGTAATCAGAAAACTGCAGAATAATAATTTTAGTCACGGCCCTTTGCTGCAGACAGATTACTCTTCTTCCATTTGATGTTTTATCGTTGCAGTTATCAGTTTGAGCAACGTGCTGCTGCAAGCCTCTCAGATGTGAATGTGTTGTTCATGTTGTAATACTAGAAAACATGATTCTTCAATATTTTGAACTCTAGTAATCCAGTTACATGCACAGTAATCTATTACTTCTCTCCCTGCTGCTGCCCTCCCACGCCAGGCCAGACCGGCTGAGTCAGCTCCGCTGCTCTATCACGATTCAGCCTGACACACTTTCCCTCCCTCAACCCCCCTCCTCGTTTTCCTTCATGAATCTCTTCATTCACTCTGAGCCGCGCTCAGAACTTCCTCACTTCTCTGCTTTCGCTGTCAGCCTCTTTCTGTTCCATCTGATTGCAATCGCTCCCTCTCTGTCTCTTTGCAATAAGACATAAACATCCCACCCTCCACCTCTGCCTCGCTCTTCTCCTCTGTTTTATTCTTTTCGGCCCCCTCGCTCCCTCCCTCCCTGCTGGCTGCCTTCAGGGTAGCAGAAGGGAAGTGAATGGCTTCAGCCCTCCCAGCTGGTCCCATCACCCAGCAACCCAGAGCAAAACAAAAGAACACACACACACACATACAAGTCTACGAACAGGCAACACGAACACACACACACAGACGTTCACTGGCAGATGAGTATATGCATGTTCTTAGACACATGCAGACAGATATGCAGATGAATGCACGCACACACGCACACACACACACACACACACACACACACACACACACACACACAAGTACCCCCACCTCTGCATCCCCAAATTCACATCCATAAACAGCCAGCCATCCAGCCGTCCTCAGCAGACTCCCACCCATCATCCCGTCCTCCAGTCCCCCACCCATCACCCATCATCCCCTTCTCCCCTCCCCAGCACCCTCTCCAGACACCCAGTCCTTTGTCCACACCCTGCTCTGCACACACACACACAAACACAAAAAAAAAAACATATTTGGGGGGAAAACAGACGAACATGCGTTGGTCCAAAAAAGAAGTCGGTCGACACAAAGCGTTTGTGTTTGTGGTGCTCACACACAAACATTCACACACAAACATAAAAACTACAGCTGAGCAAGAAAACAGGGCTCAATTGTTATTTTACATTCTGTAAGAAGCCTGTGGCAAGTCACTGCTCACGAAACCTGCATGGCCGTGTGTGCGCTGAAGCTCCCCCCCAGAGATCCTGTGTTATATATCATCAGTGTGTGATGGTCAATGTTATTTCATGATGAAGTCCTCTGACTACTGTAACTGTTTACTTTTGCATCTTCTAAAGGATCCTTTGGAGTTTAGACAGACAGAGTAGTGATGATAAAACAGTGGTTTGATTTGTATTAAAATAACTGCACCATGGCTGAAAGTGGGTATGGTACAAGCAACACAGTATATTTTGTCAAAGTAAAGGTCACCAGAATATTTTTTTAACGACCAGAAATCTCAGCGATAATGAGCAGGGCTGGATCGCAACGCTTGGGGGGCAAGGTGTTGCCTTGGGTGCCCTATCATTTCAGTTCTTTAGCGGTGCATACAGTAATTACAAACACATTTGCTGTTAATTAATTCATCACAACCTCATTTGTATTCAGTGACTCTGGGCCCCCAGTAGGTCAGAGGCCAAGAGCCGTTGCACACTCCGTCCACAAGCTGAAATAAGTTTGTCTCGCGAAATGGTTCAGCATGAAAAAGGTGACAGTTTGTCAAGCTACTAAGTTAGCTTAGCAAGCTAGCCTCATGAGCAGATGCTCGCTTCCCTTTACTATGCAGTGATACGTTTGGAGGGTCTAGTTTGGTAGAAGGAAAATAGTTCCTACATGAAACTGCTCACTACAAGGTCTGTGGATTATCTTGAGTAACCGGGTCATGATTTCTGGAAAGAAACATTGCTGTTGAATTTTAAAATGTATTTATGCCATCTAGTTTCATTATATTTGAGGAGAAGGCCAATATCTCCAAAAACAGTCTAGATGGACAAATAGCACAACAGGTAAAAGGAAAAATATGTATTTCTCATTTTGGGATGAACTGTCCCTTTAAGCTCACTTTGGACAAGGTTATGTGAGGCTCGGCAGGAACTTTTCAAGTCACAGACACTGAAAGTAGTTCAGATGACGCATGAAGTCAGGTAGGGTGTATAGGCCTGAAGAGCGACGTGTAACAGTAACCTTTAAATCTTGATATGGTTCAAGCATTTCAGACCCAGTTCAGCTCGTGAATCAGATCGTCTGCAGTATTAAGAATCAGAATGGAAGATAAGTAGGTGGTGAAAGTGGCGCAGCAAATGATTTCAGAGCGCATCATCTAATTATAATTTTAAAGCATCAGTAGGTTTTTTTTAATCATGGAAATTCATTCTTGACCTCTCAGAACACGGTATGTGAGAAAGAGTATGTCAGTGGGACTCCCTCAGGTGGCTCTACAGTCACAAACAAACCATTCAACACCTTAAGATCTCTGCTGCTACACCCTAAAGATACACCACCCCCTGACAGAAAGACTGGACGACAACAGACTAGATGAACGGAAACATCATTCACATCCAACTTCAGACCTTTCAACAGGAGATCAACAACAATCTTTGCAAAACGTCCACTTGTTATTCGCCTTTTGCAGAAATTTCCACCATGTTTTCTACTTCCTCAGTGGTGGAGTTAGCTTGGTTGTAACAGAGACAGACCAGTTGTCATCATGCAACCTTAATATGGATCTTGGGTTACAAGATAACAGGTGGTCCCATGGGAAGTGAGCAAAAAAATGTCCTGCTCTTGCCCGCCGTGCATGACCTTGATTTCATCCTCATCATCTCTCATACCCCAGTGCAACCCCAAACAACAAAACAGCAGCAGTCAGTGGGTTTTTCTGCAATAAAATGTAAGACAAGTAGCATGAATATGTCTGTGGTGCTCACATGTGAATCTGCACATCCTGTACAGAGCATTAAAAAGTCAATACATGTTACAGACCACATCCAGACAGTTTTATAGTACACGGATGTCTGTACATGTAGCTATAGGCTTATCGATTCTACATTTCGTTGATTCTACATCCCATTTTCAGTCGTCGCTGTAATGTACGAGGCATGAACACACAAAAAGAGACCAACAGCAGCGGATTTTAGAGCACAGCTCTCACAGAAGAGCTGAAATAGAGAAGCTATTGTGCAACAAACTAAAATTCATCTTTATAATATCAGAGGGAAAGCTGTCAGAGCAGGGCAATGACTGGAGGGGAGAAAAACAAACTGGACTACTAAATATTTAGTTTAACTTTCTCCTTCAGCATAGTGATTGTGAGCCAAACCAAACCTGTAAGAAAAATGCTCTGCTTCCAAGCCTTTTCAGCCCAAACTGCTCGAACAAACAAATACAGGAAAAGTGAAATGAAATGTGAGGTTTACTGGAAACAACACAACGTGGAAAACCTGAACGTTGCTTCTGCGGCCTCGGGAACATAAGAGCTAATAGGATGGAAAATTGGAGGAAAATGATCTGACCTGAATCCAGTCCAGAAACATCTGGTGTGATCCTGTCTAAACACACTACTCAAACATCAGTCTACTCCCACACCAGGCCAGTTGAGCCTGGTCCACCAGGGCTCAGGCTAGTCCAGATTGGCCCAGTGTGGTTTGGTCCAAAGCTAAAACAGCGTAAGACCGGTCCAGTTCAGCCCCGTCCAAAACAGCAATGTCCCAGCCTCATCTGCAACGGTCTTAATCAAAATCCCCCCGTGTAGTGGCCCAGAAACACAATATAACCCACAGCAAACACAAACACCTGACCACATGCAAACACACACACCAACACAAACACACACAGTCCTTACACGGCAGAGCGATGTGTTTGCTGTCCTTCACATTAATAATTGAGCAGAGAAATCCGCTATGGAACGAGCCTGCCAGAGAGTCATGAGAACTGGCCGCAGCTGTCCACACACACACACACACACACACACATACACACACACACACACACACACACACACACACACACACACACACACACACAATATATACAGCATATTAGATAGAATGTATATGTCTAAATAAAATCTGTATTTTGCAGTCAGACCCATGATATAAACATACGATCACAGTGCAGACCTACACCCACGACCCCTCGTCACAGGTTGCACATGTCCAGCAACAGATGTGATTAAATTCAACATGCCTATTTTCTCTTCTGGTGACACTTTACGATTGATTTGATTTATTATCATCAATAAATGTTACATTTATTGCACTGTTAACAAACAATGAAATGCTTTATTAACCATTTATTAATGACAGTGTCGCCTCTCTTCTTCCCTTGTCTTGTTAACTCTCTCATGACCCCTCATATTTGTGTTCGACCCTCTGGTTGGGCGCCGCTGTCTGTTTTTGTCTTCACGAGGGAGCAATGCAACGTAAAGCAAAGAAAAAACGCTCTCCTTCTGGGCGATCGATCTCGTGCATTTCGATTGATTCAACTGCGTGCAGTATGTGCATGCATGACCAGCTGTGTGTGAATTTGTGGCCCCACGCGCACACACACTACTCGCTTCCACACAAAGCCCAAATTATGGTGTAACACACATCATCATTCAGTCAAAGACCCAAACAGTAATCTCCCCAAATGCTACTCTGCACCACTGACACAGATATGAGCCACTTGAATGGCTGCCAAGCTGACACAGCACTGTATAACAAAGTATATAATCATTAGGCCATAATCATACAGTGGCTGCGAGCCAAATATCCCAATATCAGGCCTGGCCTGTTAACACTCCCTCACTCATTTACCATGGCTGATTCTTTCAGCGTGGGCAGTCCCTAATGCAATACTGTGTTAATGACTGTACACTGTGCTTTATGAAACACTGTAGCTGCTAGTGGGAGGACACATCGTCCTGAATATAGACTGAGTGCACACTTTTATCCATGTAAACCCATGTCAGTACACACTTCTAGGATCTGCTATCTAAAAAAGCAACACAATGTCAACATCTCAGTTAACAATTAGATAACATCTACAGTACACACGTCTGCAGGCTGAGCATGACGGAGTAAGAAAATGTACCAAGTCAAGCTGAACATTTACTGGCGAAGGCTTCATATTAACCCTACACATATGAGAGTGGTATCGATCTTCTCCTCTGACTCTCAGCAAGAAAGTGTATATACATATTTCCTGAAATTATTCCTTTAACTAAAGCCACATGATGTGTTTTTACTCGCTTCACTGTCAAACGATTAGAAACATGATATCTATTCATTGTTTAAGAGACAATTTATCTTAAATTTTATCGAAAAACTTGCGTGTTTCAAGTCGGGACTTGCCAATAATGAAAATAATAATTGGCTGCAGCCCTAAAGTAAATGTGCATTAGCACTTGTATTAGTCAAAGATAAAAACTTAAGAGTAAGATGGTCTTTTGTGCCTTTTTTCTGTAAAATGTCTTGGATTTTGTTTTGCTGACAGCGCTGCTTCCACCATAGATGCTATCATTAGCATTTAGCTCAAAACATCAGTGCGTCCAAGTATAGCATCACAGGGCCATGGCGGCTGTAGGCTCTTACTCTTGATGAGTGATGTCATCATCATTTGGCGGCCACAACTGTGGTACTTTCTGCCAAAAAATTACACTCAAGACTCCTTGAAGTTGTTTTTGCTACACAGCTTTCATGTAATGACCATTACTTTTGGATTTTTCCCCGCTGATTCCTCGTACTTCGAATGAACACGTCACACAGCACACTTGACTAAAGTTATTTACTTGTTATTTAACTGAGATGAGTTCTTTATCAAGTCAGATCCTTGTGTCTTCCATCTTCCCCATTTAACATGCAACACACGTCTGAGTGACATTGAAGTAAACCAACTGCCGAACACACACACACACACACTGTTGAATGCAAAACACACGCTGGTATCACCGCAGCCTGATGATTCGAATGTTGAACTGCTCTCGTTCAGTGAGTCTGAGACAATATGTCGAGCACCGAACAACATATTCTCACTGTCATTTGCACATTTATAGAGTGGGAGGCAGGCTGTGTGTGGGAGGGGGTATTCCAACAGAGTACCTGACGTAACACGACTACTCTACAGGTAGTGGAGCAATGAGTCACACTGTCGAGGGAGGGAACATGATAACATCTGTGTGTGTGTGTGTGGTTTAGTTACTTCATTGTTCTGATCTGAAAAATAAAACAATGTTGACTAGACAGATGTTTGTGGAGTTTCATAGATGACATCATGATGTGTAAATCGGTCATAGTCATAGACAAGACTACACATAGACTAGGGGGTCACCGTTAAAATGATGTGATACCATGCAAGGGGCATCATTTTTTTAAATACTGGATGTCCGCAAGACATATGTCTGTCTGTCCGTCCGTCCGTCCACCCGTTTGTCTGTCTATCCATCCATCCATCCATCCATCCATCGTCTCTCTGAATGCAGCCTCATCTATTATTAATACTTTGTTCTTTTGGCTCTCATTAAGAGGCCTGCTCTGCAAACGCTGCTCTTCTGACATCCGATCCCCCCGTTCATGTGTGCTTGACTGTCTGTGTGTGTGTGTGTGTGTGTGTGTGTGTGTGTGTGTATGTGTTCTGCATGTACAGCATGTGTGCCTCAGATCTATACTTGTGTAGCCTTGTCTCCTCGGGATTTCTGAATGCAGCACAATGCTTCCACGGTCATTAGATACTAAGTGCATTGTGACGCACATCATAAACGTACTGTAAGTATGGTACGTGGAAAACAACATGTGCATATAATGTTGTAATGAGTCATGCTTACAGCATAACGCTTTTCCTTGGAGCTAAAAGTAAATTAATCTTAATAAGATTTTTCATTTTTTGAACGTTTTTAAACTGTCGTTTGCTGGAATGATATATGTAAATAATTAATTCAATAATTAAAACAAAAAGAAAACTAAATAAATGGTTTTAATTAAACTAACCAGCTTGATGGTTTTACAAGTGCCTTATTATTAAAAATAGAAACAAAACAAATAAAATATAAAAACAATGCTCATATCTAAAGCAAATACTTTTACACCAACATGGACAAGAAGTCCTGAAAATGATCTGGGTATTATCTACTGAGCTTGCATGTCAACAGATTAATCTCACAGCTGGGAGAACTCCCTCTGCTGATGAAGACCTTGTGAGATGACGAGATGACGAGAAGCCAATAAGCGGACCTTGAGTTGCAATTTTTTGTCATACTACGAATTCCAAGGTCGAGAATGAACTTCCAAGTGTCTCGATTTTTTTAAACTCTGGTTTCTAGTTGGATTTTTTTCCACGTTGTGCCACATTACAACATGTTTCAAGATCTCAAGTAGATAAGAAACACTGTTATTCATGTATTCATGCAGTGAAGCACTCATTACGAAGATAATCTACAGATTTACGGAGCACACCCAAGCTCACAGACGGCAATAAACATAAAGTACTAAAGATGTAAACATTAGCGTGTGTGAAAATGTCTCACTTGTGCCTCATAATGCCTCATGGTAGATCTTTAAAGTAAAGTTGAAAGAGGTGATAAACACACAGGCAGAGAGACACACACACATAATCACCATGTGCGACAGAGAGAGAAAGAAGGAAGCGAGAAAAGGTGCCGCTTGTGTGAATAATGAAAAGGAGGTCAGTGCCTGAAGGGGTGGGGCGATGGTGAACGCTCCGCTCAAAGTAAAGGCACTGAGAATATAGTGCTGTCACACACACACACACATACACACACACTAGACCGTGTATTGTGATGATGGATTGACAAGTGATGAGGTAAACTAAAGGTGTGTGTTTGCATCTTACTGATAAGGTGCAAATGCTCCTGTAAATCTTACAAATAATTCAAAGTAGGCTACTCGTCAGTGTCATAAAGACCTTTTACATCCATTGGTGACTACATTTCATTTGATGAAGAAGTTGCCATACATATTTTGTCAAGTTAACATGTTGGGGTTTTTGAGCCTGTCTATTCCTGGATGAAGAAGGTGAAGCTTTACAAGACTGAAGCTCTGTTAGTCTTTAAAGCAGCTAATTGGTCACTAAACTCCACCCCAAGCACCTATTCCCTGCATTCAAAGAGTTTTTTTTGGTTTTTTTTAACCTTCCTTAAACCAAAAATACCAATAAAAACTCTAGGAAGTGGATAAAACTGTGTATTCATCTGCAGTAAAGTAATTCGCAACCATTAGCATTAGTAGTAACCTAGCATTACCTACAAGGTCAAGAGTGAGCACATCATTAACGCCCTACATTGGTTTATGAGATTTGGGGTTGACCCAAATGATTCGAAGCTTTGAAGCCTCTACTGTTGCCATGGTAATCTACATCCGAATCGGTATTTGATTGTCTTGACAATCAACAATAACTTCAATCTTTTTCTTTTAGGATGAAGTAGACGTTGCGTTGGCTCCACTGAAAGAGAGGCAAAAGACCGATAAAGAGCAAGAAATTGAGCTCCTCTATGTAGATGCATATTTTTGTTTTTAAAAAAGTCACCTAAAAATATTAATAGTCAGTTTGACGGATTTTTTTTTTACTTATGCAAGTTAAATTAGCTAACTAGCTAACTGTTTATGTGCTGTATGAGAACAGCAAGCTAGACAGGGTGTTGCAACCTCAAGTAATGGGGACCGGGGTTATCGAACGGTCAGTCCTTCAGTAACACTGCAATATTAACTAGCTCTCTAAGATCAACCGCCTTATCATCTGTATTATTGTGATTAGAGCTCACAGCCGACACAAGTGTTTTATCAAGTGAAGAGCAGTATTTCTGGGGACTGAAACTGATGATAGTCAGTATCTTGCTGGTGAGCGACAGCCGATGGGAGCCACAGTGAGGGTCCAGCATGACATTCAACAAATGGCAGCTGAAGCCCACAACATTTGCAGGAACATGATCTGCACCTCCGCCTGCTGTCTGACTGACCGGTAAGCCCCCCCTTACACTTCAAATTTAAAAGGATTATTCTGAATTTAGACTGTTCAGGCCTTAGTGAAACATACCCCTTCATCCACAGGTCCATATTAACAAGCTTATTACAAGCATGTAGACACAGGGAAACTGAGCAGAGGGTCAGAGGCTCAGGTTCACCAGATAACCCTGCTCATAGGGTAAATTAGAGGGCATACCTGTTCACTGTTAGGGCGAGTGTAGTGCAGTGGAACGGCAGTCCTACTGAGGGATTATTGTGTGGCGATGCTATCATCACAACCACTCTCCCACTGTCTATTTATAGTTCACAGAGCTCTCCCTCCCTCTCTCTCTCTGTCTCTTTCAGTCTCTCTGTCAGATTCTCCATACTGAATGCCAAATGCATTAAAAAGGGAGAAGGTCAGAAAAAAACAGAAACACCAAACCAGCAGTTAGTGGTTTCAAACCAAGGGAGAAATATAGCACCTGTCCCTGATCTTACACAGATTTGCTTTTCTGAAGTCGGAAACTTCATTATTTCCCCCTTTATGACACGCAACTAATCATTTTTCCAGGACAGAAGACGGCGTTATATTGTATTTGCATGTGGAGAGTACAGTGGATATTGGTGGATGCCATTCAGAGCTGTCCTGTTCAGAGCAAGACATGACTGGAACACTGCCAGACATTTGTGTGGATGGTCTCTCCAAGCACCAGGCTCTTCTTCGCACCAAGACAGCTGTCTGCGGCCGCAGGTCCTCCTTCACCCTCAGACATTTTGAGACGGTCAGGCGCTTATTAAGGCGTTTCATTAAGATTTCGCCCTGAAGTCACACCTCATTTGTGGAGTGTTGTATCTGAACTCTGGATTATTAAATTCAGTTTATTTGGTCAGGAGAGAACAAACTCACCCATGCTTTTGCTTCGAACACCAGCTATTCTATCTTGTGGGTCAACAGTTCAGTGTGGCAGCAAGGGACGCACTTGCCAATTTTATTTCCAAAGTGAGATCAGATTTGATTAAAAGAAGAAAGAAAAAAAAGCTCAACTTTTATCTGGAAATCCTTATAAAAACCCTTTTAAGCTGCAAAAACAACATTCACTCAAAGGTAAAAAGTGAGCTATGGTTTCTACTGCCCAGTTTCCAAAATGTAAGAGACTGGTGCCTAACCACCAAAATGTGGCCAGGCACCAGTCTCAGCTCTCAGCTAGCATTTCAGATGTACTGCAGGGACCTGGCCATAGTTCAGGGTCCTGAATGTATCATCCCAGTGTTCAGACATCCAGTGTTGGCTGCTGGATGGCTGCTGATTTTGTCTGCCAGACGGGCCGCAGTGTCTGAGCCCCAGGCTGGGAGCACAGACGAACCACGGCACCTTAATCTGGATTAGCTGCTAAATTAGAAGCCTGGTCGCTTGTGTAATCCCGTTGACAAAGTTCCGGCAGTCCCCATGGCCATTTGACAGCAGCCGATTCATTCAGGCCAGACACAGTGACTGACTGATACGTACAGAAAGTATAGTTATCTCACACACATTTTGGATGGGTGCTGAGAAAATAACCATTAAAAGCACCTTACTAAAGCTACTGAAGAAAATCTGAGTACTCGTATCCCTGAAGAAGTTATAAGTCATCATGAGTACAGTGATGGAAGAAGTATTCTACTTGAGTGAGCTGGTCCCGATACCACAATGTAAAAAATACTCCACTACAAGTTAAAGCTTTCAAAGACTACTTGTGTAAATGTATCATCAGCTAAATGTACTAAAAGTATCAAAAGTGCAAGTTTTGATTATGCAGGAGAATGGCTCCTGTCACTATTATAACATGAAGCCTGTCCTATTCCTATATCCCCTATTCTGACACCTATTGTAGTGTGAAATACCACCGAAGCAATTTTGAATACTTCGCCAGGTGTTTATATGTCTGTCTGTCCGTGGAGATTCTGTCAGCAGGATAGCGTCAGACAATGCAAGACACAGCCATGACACACGACAGGGCACCGGAAGATGCAGGGTAACAAGTCAGGAAGGGGACGGGGACGGGCTCTCAGGTGGAACTGCTCACAACTCGTAGACAAAAGCAAGGGCCCCAACTAATTCATTGTAAAAGGTCACGCTTTAAAAAGGCTGGGAAGCACTGGTTTGATCTTTAAGAATGGGTTGTGTTTCATAATTTCATAAAGTTTTTTGTATTTTGTAAAAATACATATAAATGTATAAATGTAATGGAAAAGGAGTTTTATATGTCCCTCTGTAGAGCGGAAGTATAAAGTTGCGTAAAATGGAAGGACTTAAGTAAAGTGGAAGTACCTAAATTTTTTTTTACTTTACTTTCCACAGCTGTGTGAGTACAACCAACACAAAGTGAACCTCAGTGGGGACATTATGGGATCGCTTAAGTTGATACCAAATAAATTAATATATAATTATGCAGTATAAACAACATTATTAAACCTGTACAGAAACAATGCAACAGCATGGGAACAACAGGTATGTATAGAGCTGCAACAACTCTTAACTGATTAGTCAAGTGAAAGGAAATTATTTTGATTATCGATTTATCATTTCAGGCCTTTTTCATTGAAAAATGTCAGACATCGCTGATTCCAGCTTCTTAACTGTAACAGACATCACTTTGGGCTCTGGAAAGTTGTGATGAAGATTTTTTATTTATATTATCTATTATTTTGAGATTTTTATAGACGAATGATTAATCGATTAATTGTGAAATAACTTGGCAGATTAATAATGGAAAAATAATAGTAAATTGCAAGCCTGCTGCACACTGTGTGCAAACAATATTAATAGCCTACTACTATTACTACAACTACCACCACACTAACCATTGAAAGAATAATCTCACAATCCTGCAATTATTTTTTTCTTTTCAGTTTGAACTTGATGACACTAGACGCATGCGTCTAAGCACACACACACACACACACACACACACACACACACAAGGCACAGGGACTGCTGAGCTACACTGGAGCAGCGCAGCAGCAGATCAGGATATGTCTGTCAGTCAGCGGTGGTGTGTGTGAGCTTAACACAACTTGGTTATATAATCCAGGCGGCAGCAGCAGCAGCAGCAGCTTTGCCCGGAGCGACAGGAGAGCACACCGTGGCCAGGTTATCCAACACCCACAGGTTATGGTTGAAAGCCTTTTCAAACGAGACCCCCTGAAATAATCTAACAAGTTATTGATGTTGCCTTACGGGAAAGTATATACAGTATATCTCACGGAGGAATAAAGAAAATAGGCCTGCATGTTGATCTTTAAAATCCTTATTTAAATTCGGCATACAGATAATGCGCCGATCATAACACACTTTCATGTAAATTCAACTTTCAGGAACGATCCTCCCCGGTGCCACTTTCTATTTCAGCAGCGGAAGAGTGTCGGCCACTGCCAAAATCTAAGATTTTATGATAATAAGTCACGTCTGGTGTGTCACATGTATGCCGATTTGAAAAGCAGCTTCAATGCATTAGGCTACATATGCCTGAAGTGTGGTTATATCGCGTGTCAGCTTTAAACAACAACAAAGATTCACCAAACAACCATTTTCCCAGTGCAGTTTGGCGATGGACTGTTCATGCGCGACACAGTGATGCGTAACGGGATTTCCACGCTGCGCTTTTCCTCTTGAGAAAGACGCTGACTGATGTAGACAGACAACAGTGCCTGTCCACACTCATATGTACGTTCAAATCATGTGTTTACCACAGGAAGAAACTACTTTCTGACCATGTTTAAGGTGCTTCAATAAGGAGGCAACGCGCGGACAGATAGAGAGGGACAGAGAAACATAAGAAACTAACAATAACCAAGACCAGCAGACACCAAAACACCCGACAAGAGTTCAAGATGCAGTTTGAGACACTCACCCTCTATGGCAGATCCGTCCAGCACGGAGCTAAAGTAGACAAATAGACTTGGAAGAAATGGATTTTCTTGTCACGGCAGAAAGCTCACTCCGCTGCTGATGAGATGTCTAATTTCTGTCTTAGCAAAAAAAAAAAAAAACAACAACTGATGGACCTCGTACAGACTCAGTCCACCGTCTCCAATGTCACAGATCGCGGCCAATGCGAAGTCATGTAAGAACAGCCAGTTTGGTGCTGCATTTACGTGTCATGAGTGAGGTAGTAAATACGACAATCTACTACTCTTGTCCGTAGGTGGTCAACACATCATAAAAACTTTAGATTTCAGATGCTACATAACGTTATAAAATGCACTTTACGATAGCTTTAGGGTACAAATTAAATAGGGTAAAGGGCTTTCATGTGATGAAATGCAGGGTTTAAGCAATACAGGTCGCATTTAACCTTTACTTTCAGGTTTGTGAGAATCAATGGGCCTAATTATGTTGACAATTCAATACTAAACCGTTTAAATTACCTATTCATATAGAAAAACATGAAGACATAGGCTACATCTATAGATTCTCCCTGCTTAAATTCCCTGAGATTCTTACATGCCGTGTTAAATTGGAAACACCCATTTATTTCCACAGTCCCTGAACGCATCAGCATGCAGTGTGTGACAGACATGTCGTGCAGTGACTCACAGCTGAGTCAGAGCGTCGTGTCCCGCCCACAGCGCGGTGGCGGCCAATAACGCTCCTGCGAAGCAGGCACAGTGGCGAACAGTCACGCAGCCCACCGCATCCCCTCTGTGTGCGGTTTAAAAGGACGCCAACTCCCGGTCCATGTGCGGAAATCTTTCCCATTGACCATTTAAAAGCAGGTGGGCGGGTATACATGTTACATATTCATATGTGACGGATAGGAACAAGGGAAAACAGTCAAATCATTTAAGGCTTTATATGTCAGTCATTAAATTATAAAAGTGAGGTTTCACTTATCTAATTTTGAGAGTCTGTAATTTAAAGCAGCATGTCAGTTGTCATTATTGACAGAAACCAAATATATGTCAGGCCACTGACTGTAAAAAGATACACAGTGTATCAATAAAATACACTCCTAGCTGACGACACCGAAATATCACCAAAACTATTCATCTTCTCCAGAGTGCACGCAGCCGGCACAAAGTCATGTCAATACACGTGTCCTTGTGTCTGCCAGGTTCAGACCATACAGATGTTTGCCTGTTACGATGGTCACGTAACGCCATGAGTGCAGGTCCCGTTCAAAACATGCTGTTCAGGGGCCAAGCACAGAGCTGTGTACTTCCTTTATTCAATGTCTAAATTGCACACGATTTAACACTGCACTTCCTTGGGTCCTCAGCAACACACCTGCCAAGTGTGAAGTAGATCGGATGGACAGTTCTTGAGATATGCTGATAACAGACAGACATTTTCCTTGTTTTACGGTTGGACAGACTCCTAGTTGGTCCCTGACCAGTCATAGAAATGGTGAACTGAAGAGGGGTTTATGGTGCTGGTTGTCTTGTGTGCTGAAAAGTTTAAAATCAGTAACAAAAACCAACTGCGACCATTCGAGCTTACAGCACCAAGTCATTCCTCTTTGCTTCATCGTGTTTACAGGTGTGCAGGGAAGACCGCGCTGTGCTTTTATTGGTCAACACTGAGCATGTAGTGGAGTTTGCCATAGGCGATGGGGCCCAGCTCAGTGTGGCTCAGCTGCCTCCCAGAGTTTAAGGCTGCGACTAAACACACCCTCTAAGAGTGATGGATGCCAGCTTGAAGACAAGGGATACAGTACAGAGGTGATATACGCGGATCTGACCAGGACTATGATTCTGGGGGCAAGGAGACCCACCAGGCAGGCAGAAGAGAGGTGAGACAAGAGAGGGGCAAGAGAGAGTCGGGCGTCATATTTAATTTATGTCGAGTCTAAACGAAGTGTGTTCCCTCTGAACACGGCATTGATGTGTGTCCTCCACTTTGCTGTGGGGAAGTAAGGGGTCTAGACTGACAGGAAACTGTGATGGTGCTGGTGGTGGCTCACTTGTCTCATTATCCAATTAATGTTGATGTTATCTGCCCTGAGGATTTGTTGAACACTGGTAACGCTGTGGAGCAATGTCTTAATCCTCTATTTGCTTGTTTCATGTGCCCAAATTTCACACTAGTCCACTGTTCAACAGTTGTTGGCGGTTACTAGCGGGGAAACATATGAATGCACCATTAGAGGCAGGGAAGAAGGAATAACATTTTACAGGTATAAAGCCATTTTACAATATTTTTACAAAGGTGTCGGTTCACAGGTGTATTACTGGTCTGACAATAAGTAAGTAAGTAATAAATTCACAGTACGGTACCACGGACACACTATTACCATAAGGTCCTCAATGCTATAGTGATGGAAGTACTACCCTGAACTATAAGGTCATTATTCATTCTCTGTATAATGCTTATATATGGTTACAATATGTGGCTCAGCTCTTTATCTTAACAGACAGTTGGTTTCTCTGAATTAACTGCAGTGCACACACACATGCCCACAAACAGTGATTCATCGGCCTACATATCCAGGATGTGTAGTGAAAGTCTGCTGCCCTCTGTCTTCTGAAATCTAACCGAGCAGGCTGACATGTGAAGCAGCGCTCTAACAAAACGGCTT